>NC_139649.1:20112121-20754621 GCF_964638095.1 Poromitra crassiceps
TAGTGGACAGGGTGGTCAGAGGAACACATGTACTCATGAATGTGTTTAGTGGACAGGGTGGACAGAGGAACACGTGTACTCATGAATGTGTTTAGTGGACAGGGTGGTCAGAGGAACACGTGTACTCATGAATGTGTTTAGTGGACAGGGTGGACAGGGGAACACATGTACTCATGAATGTGTTTAGTGGACAGGGTGGTCAGAGGAACACGTGTACTCATGAATGTGTTTAGTGGACAGGGTGGTCAGAGGAACACGTGTACTCATGAATGTGTTTAGTGGACAGGGTGGTCAGAGGAACACGTGTACTCATGAATGTGTTTAGTGGACAGGGTGGTCAGAGGAACACATGTACTCATGAATGTGTTTAGTGGACAGGGTGGACAGGGGAACACATGTACTCATGAATGTGTTTAGTGGACAGGGTGGTCAGAGGAACACATGTACTCATGAATGTGTTTAGTGGACAGGGTGGTCAGAGGAACACATGTACTCATGAATGTGTTTAGTGGACAGGGTGGTCAGAGGAACACGTGTACTCATGAATGTGTTTAGTGGACAGGGTGGTCAGAGGAACACGTGTACTCATGAATGTGTTTAGTGGACAGGGTGGTCAGTGTTGAAGGTCACAGATCATGAATGTGTTTAGTGGACAGGGTGGTCAGTGTTGAAGGTCACAGATCATGAATGTGTTTAGTGGACAGGGTGGTCAGTGTTGAAGGTCACAGATCATGAATGTGTTTAGTGGACAGGGTGGTCAGTGTTGAAGGTCACAGATCATGAATGTGTTTAGTGGACAGGGTGGTCAGTGTTGAAGGTCACAGATCATGAATGTGTTTAGTGGACAGGGTGGTCAGTGTTGAAGGTCACAGATCATGAATGTGTTTAGTGGACAGGGTGGTCAGTGTTGAAGGTCACAGATCATGAATGTGTTTAGTGGACAGGGTGGTCAGTGTTGAAGGTCACAGATCATGAATGTGTTTAGTGGACAGGGTGGTCAGTGTTGAAGGTCACAGATCATGAATGTGTTTAGTGGACAGGGTGGTCAGTGTTGAAGGTCACAGATCATGAATGTGTTTAGTGGACAGGGTGGTCAGTGTTGAAGGTCACAGATCATGAATGTGTTTAGTGGACAGGGTGGTCAGTGTTGAAGGTCACAGATCATGAATGTGTTTAGTGGACAGGGTGGTCAGTGTTGAAGGTCACAGATCATGAATGTGTTTAGTGGACAGGGTGGTCAGTGTTGAAGGTCACAGAAACTCACCTGACCATGTTTGGGTGCGAGAGCTTCTGTAGCAGCCTGATCTCCTGTGCGATGCTGTCTTGGTCGACCTTGTTGTGGTACATCTTCACCACCATTATTTTGTGTGTTTCCCTGTGCATGACCTGGAAGCAGAACCCACACACTTTTGGAAAAAGAATTGTTTAAGAACAAACTGATATTGTAAAAGCAAAATCTATCTTTGTTATTGCATCTTTGTTGTGTTTTTGTCACAGTACAATTATGCAATATGTTTTTAATGATGAGTCTCTGTGTTTGTCCTGTGCTGGTCCCTTTCCTCTCTTAATACACTGTGCCTTGATTTGGAACCTATACACTTGTAATCGCATGGACTTGCTATTGAAGAGCACAGATGCAGTCCATCTTGTGGTCCACAGCTTCTACATCCACATCACATGCAAATCCCTGTTTATGTACATGTATGTGTAGGACTACAAATTTGCCAGGACACAAAATCCCATTCCAAAGTTATAATGTGAGAATTAGACATAATATGTTTTAAATGGAATCATAGTTTTGTGTAAAAACACAATCCATAGTTCCAGGCATACCAACAGCAGACAGAAATGTGCTCAGACTGGAGCGGCAGAAATAGGTCAGCTAATAGCTGGAGTTCAGATTTTTACTGTGTCCCTTTGTCTCTGAGGGCGATATGAGCTTAGTTCCCTCAGTACTTTTTGGCTCAGGCTGTGGGAAATATTATATTTATATTATATTATATATGAATATTCTAGTCTTTAAGAAGGTGAAGGCAGACTTGTTTCCTTCAAACACACCACAGCCTCTAAGCCAGTGATTCTAAACCTTTTCCATATCAAGGACCCCTAATTTAATACAAATTAAGGCCACAGACCCCCCCCCCCCCATTTGTTGATATTTGATCTCACTGACCCAAATCTGGGAATATTTCTATTGTTAGATATGATTTTGTCCAGAATTCCATGACAATCTGTAATGTAGAGAAAGCAGTGGAACTAGGATCAAAACAGTTACAGTATCTGCTACATTGTCTAGTTGTGTTAACTCAATTTGCTGGGGACCCCCTGGAACCCCCTCAAGGACTACTGGTGGTCCCCGGACCCTAGGTTGAGAACCACTGCTAAGTTATTCACATTCAAAATGTGTTGGTCAGCACCATGCTCTTTCATATTTGTTCCACAGACTTTATCAAACAAAAATCTTAGCCATGAAAACAACATGTGAGGACACAAAAGAGTTGTATAATGTCCCTCACTGAGTAGTTTGAGACAAGTAGTACCTTGAAAACTTCTGAGAAGAACCCGCTTCCTATCAGTTCAGCACTGAAGTTCTCCCAAGACTCCAGCTTGTGGATGGTGGTGCGGAGCCAACATGCCACCTAGCAGGGTTGGGCGGAGGGTTAGTGGTTAGGTTACAAATGTTACTGTTTTTATGTGATTGTGCCCCCCGCCCCCCCTCCTCCCCTTTCCATGCAATCTATTCTTTCAAGCTCAGTGTTGTACATTAGGCTATGATGTATTAGAGAGTGTCTGGGAAGCAAGACTATTTTAGGGGTAAAAAATAAAATGGTTACTACTGTATAAAATGTGTTGCTTCAATTTTCATCTTAAAATCAAACACAACTAAGAGGCCATTTACACCTGGCATTAACATGCGTTTTTGGTGATCAGATTGTAAATGGCCTCTATGAAAACATCATCCTGCAATGAATATGTTTGAAAGGTTTTATAGCATTTAGATGATTGACCTAATAGGATGAATCAGCGTGACGTCACTGCCACCCAAAAATGCGTAACCCCGCTGCAGTTAACTAGTATAAACAAACGTTAATATCTCAAAAAGTATACATCACATCGGTTATATTTTGACATTCTGAGTGAGAGCAGAATTAGCTCAAGAGTTTGATGTATAATATATGCATGTCGTGTTAAACTGTCACAGTTTTTAAATTGTAAACACGGTCAGCCGGCTAGAGTCAAGACGCTCAAACTCAGGCTCCATAGGGTTCCATTGCCGTTGCCACCCAGTGACACGGTTTGTTTACCAAAATGCCCTCATATTATCCATGGACATAGCTTTGATTTCAAAGGTGGAGGGGACATATTTTGTAGAAGCGCACATTCTTTTTTTTAATACTTTTATTTTTACTGAAGCCCACATTCTCAGGCCCATTTTTTTTTTATGTTTTTTTTTAAATTGTGGCCGTTTGAAGCCAGATTTAGAGGACTATCACATTTTAAATTAACATTAGGATTAGACTGTTGTGATGTCATTATTCAGTTTTAACTTCCAATCATGTACATTGGAAACGCTCATTAGTGTTTTCCTTGCACCTCTGTTTACCCTGCCTTTTCGACACAAAATGGCCCCCGTGAAAAGGGTGTATTTGCATTTCGATACCTACAGTCTCCACTCGCAGCGGAGGGAGGGGGCTGCACTGTGTATGTATGGGAAGCGCTATGATGTTCATCACTTTAACATGGTTCCCCATGGTCTGAAAAAGTCGACGTCAGAAAAACAGGGGACTAGCTTCGCTCATAACAGAGCTATTTCATAGAAGTTGAATTCACTTGCACACATTGTACTCACAATGGGATGAAAATAGGAAATAGGAAATGTAGTTTCTTCTTGATTAAAGTTTTCACAACATAACCTCTCAGCTCCACGGCTCAGTAAACTGTCTGCACACTTCTCATTTGAATGTGTGTTTGTTTAAAGTCACTTGGTGTCCTGTTTGACTGGCGTTTGCCGTCACATGACATGTTTAAGCACCGTGATTGGCTTGAAGGTCCAAACCAACTAGAGGCCATCTCACAAAGCGACAGCATGGCTGTATCTATTATTTGCCTTTACCCACTTAGTCATTATATCCACATTACTAATGATTATTTATCAAAAATCTCATTGTCTCAATATTTTATGAAAGCAGCAATTAGTCACCCCTACAATATTGTCACAATATCAATATTGATGTATTTGGTCAAAAATATTGTGATATTTGATTTTGTCCATATCGCCCAGCCCAAAATAAAAAATATAAATAAAAATACAATTCCACACATTCTACTTACTGTACATCATGTGCATCAGTCTTTCTTTTGGGCAGTGTAGGGTTAGTAGCTCTCTTCGCTTCATCTTCTCATCTCAGGTGGGGCAGGCAGGTCGCAGGAGAGAGAGCCAACATTTTTATCCTAGTAGGAAGGCAAAGGAAAGGACCCGCCCTACTCTGCCTCTGATTGGCTTACCCAACAAACTAAAGCAGGCACCCAGTACTTCTAGCCAATCGAGGCAGAGTAGGGCGGGCCGTGCCTTTAGGAAGAAAAGAGAAAAAAAACAATGGATGGATACGCGTCAGAGTGGATTTAGAAGTGGGCAGACTCAATGCCGACTGAAAAGTAAGTGGGTCTACCTGCGTCTACCCTCCACTACACCACTGGCTCCATGGTCTAATTTATGACAGTTTAGGGATCCTTGGTGTGAAAAGGTTTGAAGTGCTGCTCTATGGTGAATATTGAACACTGAACTAAACATTTCACCTGCTGCCCAAACACACTGCTGAGGTGCAGTTTGGCTGCTGCCAGCTTAACCTTGGCATGTTGTCGGTGTTGGGGGCGGGGCTTGAAGGAGAAGGCACCTGTAGGGGGCGAGGGGTGTTGGGGGCGGGGCTTGAAGGAGAAGGCACCTGTAGGGGACGAGGGGGAGAGAGGAGGCTGGTCGTCCCTCTCCACGCTCTCCACGCTGCCCTTGGCGGCCGGGGACAGCTGGCCGTCATTGTAGGCCCTGAGTGCAGTCAAGTCCAGTTTTATTTGTATAGCTCTAATTCACAAGCACATGTCTCAGAGGACTTTGAAGAGAATGTGTCTAGCTCTGAATTGTGATATTGTGAATTGTGATATTAGCTTCATTTTATTCTGCTGTAATCACAGATGAGACTGCTTTTAAATTCTCCATCACAATTTTACAAGATCTCCATACATTACATTACATTACATTACATTACATTACATTACGTCAGTTGGCAGACACTTTTATCCAAAGCAACTTACAATAACACATTTTGTCAGCAATAGAGCAATCAACTATGTAACAGAGTCTATGACAACTACAACTTCTGAAGGAAGAGTGATACAAGTTAAGGTTAGTTTGGGATTTTTTTTTTTTTTTAAGAGAAATAAGTTAGATCAAGAACTTGATCTTTCGGAAAAGACTAAAGACACACCTTTTCAGGCTCCATCTGGGCCCTTCTTGAACTAACTTCTTTCTCTCTTAAAAAAATAAATACAAAAATAACCTGAACTAAACTTGTACCACTGTTCCTTCAGAAGTTGTAGTTGTCATAGACTGTCAAGACGCTCAAACTCAGGCTCCATAGGGTTCCATTGCCGTTGCCACCCAGTGACACGGTTTGTTTACCAAAATGCCCTCATATTATCCATGGACATAGCTTTGATTTCAAAGGTGGAGGGGACATATTTTGTAGAAGCGCACATTCTTTTTTTTAATACTTTTATTTTTACTGAAGCCCACATTCTCAGGCCCATTTTTTTTTTATGTTTTTTTTTAAATTGTGGCCGTTTGAAGCCAGATTTAGAGGACTATCACATTTTAAATTAACATTAGGATTAGACTGTTGTGATGTCATTATTCAGTTTTAACTTCCAATCATGTACATTGGAAACGCTCATTAGTGTTTTCCTTGCACCTCTGTTTACCCTGCCTTTTCGACACAAAATGGCCCCCGTGAAAAGGGTGTATTTGCATTTCGATACCTACAGTCTCCACTCGCAGCGGAGGGAGGGGGCTGCACTGTGTATGTATGGGAAGCGCTATGATGTTCATCACTTTAACATGGTTCCCCATGGTCTGAAAAAGTCGACGTCAGAAAAACAGGGGACTAGCTTCGCTCATAACAGAGCTATTTCATAGAAGTTGAATTCACTTGCACACATTGTACTCACAATGGGATGAAAATAGGAAATAGGAAATGTAGTTTCTTCTTGATTAAAGTTTTCACAACATAACCTCTCAGCTCCACGGCTCAGTAAACTGTCTGCACACTTCTCATTTGAATGTGTGTTTGTTTAAAGTCACTTGGTGTCCTGTTTGACTGGCGTTTGCCGTCACATGACATGTTTAAGCACCGTGATTGGCTTGAAGGTCCAAACCAACTAGAGGCCATCTCACAAAGCGACAGCATGGCTGTATCTATTATTTGCCTTTACCCACTTAGTCATTATATCCACATTACTAATGATTATTTATCAAAAATCTCATTGTCTCAATATTTTATGAAAGCAGCAATTAGTCACCCCTACAATATTGTCACAATATCAATATTGATGTATTTGGTCAAAAATATTGTGATATTTGATTTTGTCCATATCGCCCAGCCCAAAATAAAAAATATAAATAAAAATACAATTCCACACATTCTACTTACTGTACATCATGTGCATCAGTCTTTCTTTTGGGCAGTGTAGGGTTAGTAGCTCTCTTCGCTTCATCTTCTCATCTCAGGTGGGGCAGGCAGGTCGCAGGAGAGAGAGCCAACATTTTTATCCTAGTAGGAAGGCAAAGGAAAGGACCCGCCCTACTCTGCCTCTGATTGGCTTACCCAACAAACTAAAGCAGGCACCCAGTACTTCTAGCCAATCGAGGCAGAGTAGGGCGGGCCGTGCCTTTAGGAAGAAAAGAGAAAAAAAACAATGGATGGATACGCGTCAGAGTGGATTTAGAAGTGGGCAGACTCAATGCCGACTGAAAAGTAAGTGGGTCTACCTGCGTCTACCCTCCACTACACCACTGGCTCCATGGTCTAATTTATGACAGTTTAGGGATCCTTGGTGTGAAAAGGTTTGAAGTGCTGCTCTATGGTGAATATTGAACACTGAACTAAACATTTCACCTGCTGCCCAAACACACTGCTGAGGTGCAGTTTGGCTGCTGCCAGCTTAACCTTGGCATGTTGTCGGTGTTGGGGGCGGGGCTTGAAGGAGAAGGCACCTGTAGGGGGCGAGGGGTGTTGGGGGCGGGGCTTGAAGGAGAAGGCACCTGTAGGGGACGAGGGGGAGAGAGGAGGCTGGTCGTCCCTCTCCACGCTCTCCACGCTGCCCTTGGCGGCCGGGGACAGCTGGCCGTCATTGTAGGCCCTGAGTGCAGTCAAGTCCAGTTTTATTTGTATAGCTCTAATTCACAAGCACATGTCTCAGAGGACTTTGAAGAGAATGTGTCTAGCTCTGAATTGTGATATTGTGAATTGTGATATTAGCTTCATTTTATTCTGCTGTAATCACAGATGAGACTGCTTTTAAATTCTCCATCACAATTTTACAAGATCTCCATACATTACATTACATTACATTACATTACATTACATTACGTCAGTTGGCAGACACTTTTATCCAAAGCAACTTACAATAACACATTTTGTCAGCAATAGAGCAATCAACTATGTAACAGAGTCTATGACAACTACAACTTCTGAAGGAAGAGTGATACAAGTTAAGGTTAGTTTGGGATTTTTTTTTTTTTTTAAGAGAAATAAGTTAGATCAAGAACTTGATCTTTCGGAAAAGACTAAAGACACACCTTTTCAGGCTCCATCTGGGCCCTTCTTGAACTAACTTCTTTCTCTCTTAAAAAAATAAATACAAAAATAACCTGAACTAAACTTGTACCACTGTTCCTTCAGAAGTTGTAGTTGTCATAGACTGTGGTGCATAGTTGATTGCTCTATTGCTGACAAAAATGTGTTATTGTAAGTCGCTTTGGATAAAAACGTCTGCCAAATGACGTAATGTAATGTAATGTAAGGGCCCAGATGGAGATGCATACAAATTATAGTATTTTGTAAAATTGTGACTCAAACAAAAACAGAATTCACACTTGCAGGATGAGGTTAGGCGCACTTCCACCCAAGCAGCCCAGCAGGCTCTAAGGAGAGGGCAATCTTAGAGGAGAGGCTTCAGATAACATCCAAAGATACTGGAGCACACGGATCAAGTGTAGACACGTTTTTATTGACTGACGTTTCAACGCAGGGTGCATCTTTCACTGTTATGCCGACGACACCCAGATCTACCTCAGACACCCAGACACCCAGATCTACCTCAGCACCACCTCCCCCCACAACCCACCCCTCTCCCACATCAACTCCTGCCTGTCTGCTATTAAATCCTGGATGCAAGAAAACTTTCTACAACTCAACAGTGATAAAACAGAACTTCTCCTCATCGGCTCCAAGTCCACTCTCTCCAAAACCAACAACCCCACCCTCACCATCGATAACACCACTGTTTCCCCTTCCTCCCAGGCACGCAATCTCGGCGTCATCATTGACCCCACCCTTTCCCTTGAACCCCACATCCGTCAAATCATCAAATCCTCCTTCTACCACCTCCGTAATATTGCTAAAATTCGCCCCTCCCTCTCACACTCCACTGCTGAAACTCTCATTCACGCCTTCATCTCCTCCCGCCTGGACTACTGCAACTCACTCCTTCACGGCATCAACTCCACCCTCATCAACAGACTCCAACTGGTTCAGAACGCAGCAGCTCGACTCCTCACCCACACCAAATCCTGGCACCACATCACCCCTGTCCTCAAAGAACTGGCTTCCCATCTCCTACCGCATCAACTACAAAATCCTGGTCATCACCTACAAAGCCCTTCATCAACTGGCCCCCCCTTACCTCACAGACCTCCTCTCCCCCTACCAACCCTCCCGGTCCCTCAGATCCTCCTCAGCCGACCTCCTTTCCACCCCCAAGTCCAAACTCCGCAGCTTTGGGGACAGAGCTTTCTCTCGGGCAGCTCCCAGACTCTGGAACGCCCTTCCCCAAGAAATCAGGGCCCGTATTTATCAAGCTTCCTAGAATTACTCCTAAGAACACTGCTAAGAGTACACTTATGAGCAAAAAAATTCCCAGCTAAAAGCTGCACTTAAAAGTCAGTTATTATGCATCTCACTCCCTCTTTCAGCGAGGTGTAGGACTGAATCCTAAGTGTCAATCTCAGAGCTGATTTACGACAGGTGTGTGTGTGTGTGTGTGTGTGTGTGTGTGGTGACAGGTGTGTGTGTGTGTGTGTGTGTGCCGTAAAGGGAAATGTTGATGACGCAATTCCAAGTACACAGGAATGGCCAATCGCTGAATGGAATCCCTTATGCACGAAATATCCTAAATAGAGATGATTCAACAGTGAAATGCACAATGGGAGTGTAGCATATATTCACCAATAATTTCAGAAGAAATTATCAACAAAATAATACAAGATAGCCTACATTGAAAATGACTCAAGAATAGGCTAAATCTTTCCTAATCCACCCAATTTACCTAATCCCACAACTGACTCGAAACTGGTGTGCTGTCAATTGACTACCCTATATAGCGAGGTTCTATAGGCTGTATGATGAGCAAACATGGAATCCAAAAGAAAGCCGAATTGGATGGAGGATGACACGCTGTGCTTAGTGGAGAAGATTTGCGCACTTCTCTGTCTCCTGAATGCCATGATGTCAACATCAGTGGTGTCGTCTATGTGATACGCAGGTATACGCCGTATACACACTGCGAAACGACTCAGATTTGCATATGCGCACTGGGAAATGCGCTATGATATGTATCGTTTTCAATTTCCATTTATAAAATTCACCCTGTGCGCTCTACGTGCACAGGGTGATGCACACTCTGTGTGTTACCCTACGTTCACACACAGCACCCAAGCCTTGCCTTTACCCACGCTTTTAAAGGCGTCCTTTTTAGTCAATGAGGCTGTGTACACAGGGCGCCTCAACGTGAACCTTCCGTGTACCCACGCCTCGCCTGAGCTGCGCCGATTTTTACGTGAGTTCTATTTTCAAGCCAACTAGGCGCGTGAAGGCATACTTTTTCTGTCAAGCCATGAAAGAAAAACGCGACAATATCCGTGGGAAATGTCAGTCAGTCAGTATACCCTCTGAAAAAAGGTAGACTACACCACTGGTCAACATTGCCCTGCTGGCAACTCCTAACCACTTAGGACACCTCCTGAGGACTCCTAAATAGCTGGGGGAGTAGGAGTGTTTCCTAGTCTTAAGAAGGTTGATAAAAAGCTTTTATTCTTAAGTGTGAGAGTAGGACTAAATTTCACAAATTCTCAGCACTTAGGACTAAAATGGCACTCTGAGACGCTTGATAAATACGGGCCCTGGGCCCGTATTTATCAAGCTTCCTAGAATTACTGCTAAGAACACTGCTAAGAGTACACTTATGAGCAAAAAAATTCCCAGCCAAAAGCTGCACTTAAAAGTCAGTTATTATGCATCTCACTCCCTCTTTCAGCGAGGTGTAGGACTGAATCCTAAGTGTCAATCTCAGAGCTGATTTACGACAGGTGTGTGTGCCAGGTGTGTGTGTGTGTGACAGGTGTGTGTGTGTGACAGGTGTGTGTGTGTGTGTGACAGGTGTGTGTGTGTGTGTGTGTGTGTGCCGTAAAGGGAAATGTTGATGACGCAATTCCAAGTACACAGGAATGGCCAATCGCTGAATGGAATCCCTTATGCACGAATATCCTAAATAGAGATGATTCAACAGTGAAATGCACAATGGGAGTGTAGCATATATTCACCAATAATTTCAGAAGAAATTATCAACAAAATAATACAAGATAGCCTACATTGAAAATGACTCAAGAATAGGCTAAATCTTTCCTAATCCACCCAATTTACCTAATCCCACAACTGATTCGAATCTGGTGTGCTGTCAATTGACTACCCTATATAGCGAGGTTCTATAGGCTGTATGATGAGCAAACATGTTCTGCTGTTATGCCATTGCTGCGAAGGGTCAGTGGTGTGATGATGTCCCTAATCAAATCGGTCACATAGATGATGCCCGCTCTGTCTAATCGATATCGTTTGATCAACTGCTCGTTGTCAAATAATTCAAGTACATCCTTCCGCTCTCTGAAGATTCGCGCACGTCTCTGTCTCCTGAATGCCATGATGTCAACATTGCCCTGCTGGCAACTCCTAACCACTTAGGACACCTCCTGAGGACTCCTAAATAGCTGGGGGAGTAGGAGTGTTTCCTAGTCTTAAGAAGGTTAATAAAAAGCTTTTATTCTTAAGTGTGAGAGTAGGACTAAATTTCACAAATTCTCAGCACTTACGACTAAAATGGCACTCTGAGACGCTTGATAAATACGGGCCCTGATCTTCTGCATGTTTTTAATGGGGGGGGGGGATAGCACCTCATGGGGGATTCGATCCTGCGGCGCCCGCTTCGCGGTCCTGTGTCTTATCCATTAGGCCACGGAATGGCCTTTACTTTTGTAATGCAAAGCAACTTACAGTAACAGATGTTTTTTTCTTCATTCCTTTGAAGGACAATAAGTGTGTCTTTTAAGGCTGGCTCACACTACAGGATTTTCGGGCCGATTTATGCCCGATTCACCCCTCCCGAGAATCGGAGGAGAAATCTGGCCTGGCAGCTTGCCAAGCTTGGTCGGGCCTGACTTTCGGCACCGATTATCTTGTAGTGTGAGCTGTTTGCAGATCCAATCTTAACCCTCCCGATCTGCTCAAAGCCTCATCGGGGCCGTCCCGATCATATCAAACATGTTTGATATTTAGGACTGAAAATCTGCGCGAATACATCATCCTGCTGCTGCGTCAGACTCCCGTCATTATCATTAATTGACGCGGCTCATTTGATGCACTGCAGGCATCAGATAGGCGACCAAATACAAACAGCACAGAACCATGAGGATTTGGGGGAAAATGTCACTAATTTATATCACAATGAATGACCAATGAATAAAAAGTTGTGATATCGTAGTTTTGAGCCCCTGCCAGTCAGAGGCTGTAATCTCCTACCTGTTTTATCAGGCAGTGTGGGGAAAAAAGGCATTGTTGCTGCGGGAAGCAATCCAGTCTATCCAAACTTTTGCCGATCTCATGACATGCAGCAGGGGAATATATTTTGGTAGCGCATGTGTTTGTGTTCTCACTTGTACAGACAATAGAGTCGCGTTGTTTACACGCATGCTAACTACCGTGAGATTCATTTGTTTGGCGAGACGGGCATGAAAATGAGGGAAAAGAGAGAGGAGGTGAGGTGGGGGCGGAGCGCTTTGGTCACTGCTGGAACCCCAAAAACGAAACAGGTTCGGAGTATGGCCGGGCATCAATGTGATTATCCTGCCGATAATCTTAATAATACCCTGTAGTGCGTGGTGCGCCACATTTACAAATCTTGTAGTGTGTGCATGTTTGAGATTCTAGGGAAGATAATCTGGGAAGATTCTCCTGTAGTGCGTGTCACAGCCAGATTTCAAAATCAGCTAGGATTGTCAGAATCCTGTAGTCTGAGCCCAGCTTTAGGGACACATTTTTGTCTTTACTTGACTTGTCTTTACAGTAATCATTTTTCCATCTGTATCAAACAGGAGTTGGACCTCACCTTAAACCTGCGGTCATACTGGGTGACGGAGTCGGCAAAGTCGACCCGCTCCCTCTTGGCCATGGAATTGGCGCAGCTCTGGCCGCTGCTCCAGACCCAGGTGGTCTGGTTGATGCTGTTCCTCCGCCGCTCCTTGGAGTTCTCAGGATGTCTGAGGCTGAGTGGGGCAAAGGAGGGACACACGTTATGGACCGGGACATAAGATGTGACTCGAATAGTGCGATTAGGACAGTGGTGTTGCAGAAGTTCTCAGATCTTTTAGGCCTAAATGAGTAAAAGTAGAAATACCACAGTATACAAATACTATAGTTTATATATAGCTACTATCAATCAATCAATTAATCAATCAATCAACTATAAATACTAGTTTCAATCTGTTACAAGTGAAAGTCCTGTATGTAAATGTAAATATTCCAGAATTGCATGTTGAGTGTTAAAAATAAATATGATTTCTATCCAACACTTTTTAGCCTGATTTGGTTGTTTTCTTGTAAAATGTTATGCTGCCGCAATGCTCTCTGGGAAGTATGCAAACACTGCTGGTGTTTGGTAGGAGAAGGGAGGGGAGGGGTGGAAGAAGGCAGAAAGAGGAGGACTGGTCCGTTCACAGCGCTAGCTGTCCGTGAATGAAATGACACATGCACGAGCAGGAAATGCACAGAGGTCTGCCATTGGCTCTGCCATTTGCCCGCCCCACAAAAGTTCATCCTATCCAAATGTGGAGTGGGCAGATTCGAAAGCCTGAAAACTGGTTGACAACTCACCCTCCTCTCTCATCTGTTCATACTTCCTCCTGGCGCTGTATTTCCTCCAGGCCTTCTGGATGGTCCTGGCGAAAGTGTCAAACTGTCTCTCTCTCTCATCTCCTCCAGCAGGAAGAGCTGTGGAGCACACATACATTATACATACGGTACATACATACATACATACATACATACATACATACATACATACATACATACATGTACATTCTTTTCAGTTCGGAATGATTCCTCATGTTGTTTTTTAAACTATTTCATTTTCATCAGTTTGCTATCCATCAAGTCAATGAACTGCTCAGTACCGATTCGGGGTTCTTGACAAAGACCTTGGTGCGTCCCATCTGGTACTGGTCGGTGTCCATGTTGACGGATCTGAGGAGGTGAAGGACCCCCTGCTGCTCGGGACCCCTCCAGGGCGGCCATGTCTCAGCGGTCAGAATGGCATATCTGGACACGACAAACACACACGCACGCACACAGACACACGCACGCACGAACACACACACACAGACACACGCACGCACGAACACACACACACAGACACATACGCACGCACAGCGCGAACACACACACACGCATGCGCGTACACGCGCACACACACACACACACACACAGCAGGAGGCAGAAAGACGTTACATGTATGTTGCTCTCCCAGGACGATCTTAGAGCAAACCGTGCACACAAACACACAGAAATGGGATGCATGCTCACAAGTCATTTTTTGCAAGTCCAAGTCAAGTCTCAAGTCTTGTGGATGAGTGTTCTATCATCTGCTGCATGCAATCCGGTCTGCTTAGAACACTGCATAGCTAAAACTAAGGAATTCAAAGCATGTACTGTATTATCCTCACTCCTTATCTATTAGAATACAGTGTGCAGTTGATTGGATGACATTAGTAGACATTTCCTTAATGTTAATGCACCAAAAAAATACAAATAAAAAATAAAGATTGTTCACAAGTCCCAAACCTCAAGTCCAAGTCAAGTCTCAAGTCTTTGAAGGACGAGTCTCAAGTCAAGTCTCAACTCACTGTGTTGGTGACTTAAGTGCGACTCAAGTCCAAGTCTCAAGTAAGTCCCCATCTCTGCTGCAACACACACACACACAGTCACACATGTTTGACTCACCTCTGCAGGAACTTAGGGAATGCTCTGCGATAGGCAAAGCCGGCCCTCCGGACGCGAATGTTTTCTCGCAGCCCGAGGTACTCCACCTGATGCTTAGCCCTGGAAACAGTTGGAATTAATTACCATCATTATTCCAGTGGCGTTTACTCTGTGTGTGTGTGTGTGTGTGTGTGTGTGTGTGTGTGTGTGTGTGTGTGTGTGTGTGTGTCTGTGTGTGTGTGTGTGAGAGAGAGACAACACGAAGATGTAAATATGTATGCGTGAGACAGAAGAAACAGAGAAAGAGAGAGGGAGGCTGGGCGATATGGACCAAAAATCACATCTTTGTATTTTCTAGGCTGAACGGCGATACACAAAATATAAAATAGAAAAGTCTGGTAAGTTCAGGAAATGACATCACTTTACTGTAATGCAGCCTTATAGGAAAAGACAACACTTATGCCATATTCTATAAATGGTAAATGGCCTGCATTTATATAGCGCTTTTATCCAAAGCGCTTTACAATCAGTAGGTACATTCACCCATTCATACACCGATGGTGGCAGGCTACCACGCAGGGTGCTGGCACACCAACGGCAGCAATTTGGGGTTCAGTGTCTTGCCCAAGGACACGTCGACATGCAGACTGGAGGAGCCGGTATAACGACGATATTACAATATCCAAAATCTAAGACGATATCTAGTCTCACATCACAATATAATGTTGATATATTGCCCAGCCCTTGTGTGTGTGTATGTGTGTGTGTGTGTGTGTGTGTGCGTGAGTGAGGATGCCAACCTGCTCTCCTCCCAGTCTTTGGGTCTCTTGGTCTCATTGGGCTTGATGCAGCGGATATAATGAGGAGTGCACTTCATCAATGTGTTCACTAGGTCATTAGCTTGTTCCTGTGGGAAGATGTTCACTACGTCATACAGTAGGTGTACAGTCCAAGCATCATTACAACCTTTTCCACATTGTGTGTCTGCCCAATTTGAGCTGTGCTGCGGGTGGGTTTTATCCATTCTCTCACGACTGTTGTGGGAAAGAGAGTGGAGTGAGGCAGAGCAGGTGTGTACAGTATGTCAAGATCAGTATGGGCACAAGTCCTTCCTGTTGTGTGAACTGTGTGTGCACTGAATCTCTGCTGTGACAGCACTGACAACACAATTGCACGTTCATGTGTGGATGACTTGGTCGCACACGCAGTCTCCGCCTTACTAATGAAGATGCATGGTGGTAAGAAGGTACTGAAACTGGTCGCTCTGCCAAGCTGCCGCTCAAAACCGTCCCGACTGAGAGAAATCATCATAGATTTGATTGATTTAGATTTATTGATGATAGTTTCAGCAGAAGAGTCTGATCAGCACTCAGAACAGGATGGTGGGGTCGGTTGTGGGATATACCACGTTGAGCCTTCTGGGGGTGTTATAGGACGAATCAGCGTGACATCACGACACCCGGATAAGCCACCCCGGAACCCCAGCAGTTAACTAGCATGAGTTGTGCCGAACAAAACGTTAATATCTCAAAAAGCATACATCACATGGCTTATATTTTGAGACATTCTGAGCGAGAGCAGAAGTAACTCAAAGGCCTGACGTATACACAGCATGTATGTCATGTTAAGGTTGTGTGAACTGTCGCCGTTTTTCAAATCAAGTGAATTCAGTAAAAAGCACAGCCTTCTAGAGTGAGACACTCAAGGCTGGCTCCATAGGGTCCCATTATAAGCTGCCCTTTGTTTACCATGTCATCATGGTATGGTACCATGTCATCATGTCATGTACCACCTCATATTTTCAACAAATGGGACTTTGAGATGTGCACACTACTATTCTTGCTCAGCGGTGTGATCAGGACCAACAAAAACTGGGGCAAATAGCAAAAATATGTAGTAGCGGTGCACTTTTATGGTTGACTGTATTCTGTGTATTTGTCCCATTTTTTTGGTTTGTTTGTTTGTTTTATATTTCTTCATAATGACATTTCCGTACACACTTTTCTTGTTCTCATTCAGAACAAGGAATCTCATTGAGTCTGTATGTGGCATGGGGTAGAAGATGTTTCAGCCAGGTTCTCACCTTGATCTTGGAGCTGGCTGTGGTCGGCCTGCTTTTCTTATCTGTGTTGAGGTTTTCAGGGAACAAGCTGCGAATGAAGTGACTGTGAAGATGAATCGAGAACAAGGGTCAAAGCATCTTCTCACCGCAGTTCCCATGGTTTTTAATGATACCACACATACTGTAAGTTCCCATGGTTTTAAATGATACCACACATACTGTAAGTTCCCATGGTTTTTAATGATACCACACATACTGTAAGTTCCCATAGTTTTTAATGATACCACACATACTGTAAGTTCCCATGGTTTTAACGGTCCCACACAATTTGTACATGGAAATGTTGGTTCGGTATGGGACACTCACTGTTCGCTGTTCTGCATGAGCTCGATGAGGTCAGGGAAAAGCACATCCCGGTTCCTCTGACAGAAGCCACAAATATCGTACGACACCTGAGATGACACCAACCACCTCCTATGGCGCTCCAACCCCCATCCCCCAACACCTCTTCTCCCCTGTGCTCCTCTGATTCGTCGTGCCAGGTCTGAATCTGCTCCGCTCGCTCTCCTTCCACGTCTCCTTCCTGCCTTTCAAGGTATTGCTCTCTGATCTTCCAGTGTACAACAGCTGTCTTGACTCAGGCCTTTCCCACCACAGAGCTCATTCATTAGATCGCAGACTAGAATATTGCAGGTAGTGAGTGTTCCTCAGTGGTAGTTAGACTCCATCTGGGATAAAAAGAACACCATACACCATACGCCTCACAGCTCGAAGGTCCTGGGTTCGATTCCCACCTGGGACGCTGTGAACGCTGAAGGAATGCGTGCCCGTCCGCATGTCCTCGAGTGCCCACCGCCCGGGTGGGGTCGTCAAAAGGGCCTTTCTGTGTGGAGTTTGCATGTTCTCCCCGTGCCTCCCGGGGGTTTCCTTCATATAGGAACCCCCTTCACCAAAACATGCAATATCCCGGTTGCTAATGTGGTTCCTCCTCTGGTCGTTAAAGGTGCCTGTTCAGAGGGAGGGGAACTGGTTGGAATAGCGTGAACCTCCCACATGCTATGTCGTACCGGTGAAGGTTCCCCTGTCAGGTGAAAAGAAGCGGCTGGCTAACTGCCCATGTCTCGGAGGAAGCATGGAGCCAGTTTCGGCTCTCCCCAGATCGGCAGAGGGTGGAGCAGCAACCAGGATAAATAATTGAATTAGCACTAATGGGGGATAAAACATCGGGGGGAAAAATATAAAAAAAGAAAAAAATAACACCATAGCTTCCTAATTAGGGCAAGAGGGAAAATGGGAAGGAGAGGGAGGAAGAGATGGGAAGAAAGAAAATGTAAACAATGCATTACAATGCACTGGATTTTCTTTTTTAACAAGTCCATGTTCATAATGGCTAGATAATTGGATCACTTCTAATTGGAAGCGTTTGGGAACACCAGAGTTCCCAAACACTTTCATGTGGAAAAAAAAGACACACCAGTAGTGGGTACACCAATTAAGAATGAACCCTCATAAACTTTGTTCTAAGGAAACCCATCTGAGTGTGTTTGTTTTTTGTCATTAATAGTAATAGTTGGTGTGGTGATAAGATAACCATGGTGGGGAAGATTCAACTAAAAATATATATTATATTATTGTCTTGGCCAACTTGAGTATCGGCGGTACATCACGTTACATATTACTATCTATTAAATAGACATTAAAGTTTCACACATAACGTTATAGCTGCTGGTTTCGTCCTGTGTTTCGAGTCGATGAAGGAAGAGAAGGAAAACCACTGGTTAACAAAAATGCACTTCCTCATCCTCAACAAAAGTATCATTATAGATTGATTTAATGTTGTACCATTTATCATCCACCCTGAAGGCGTTACGTTACTTTTTCAAAAGGTAGAACTTAATTTAGGATAAGGTAGTTAGCAACATTAACTGTGGCGACGTGGCCTAAACAGCCATATAGCTACATTTTTCAAATCATGCATTGCACATGCACATTTACGTTAAGCAGGTTAACGATGCTTCGCTAACATTAATGTCCTTCTGCACTGCTCTATTGTTTCAACTAAGTTGCATGGGTGCAACAAAACTGAAGTTGGGCACCGCGCTCCCCGAACACGTCCGCAGTAAAAAAAATAAAAAAAAAATGATGTCCCCCATTTAAGATTTGACAGATTTCAGTAGTCTACATTTACTACTGTAGAATATGGTATTTCAGAACCGTAACGTTAACGTTACAGACCCATTCTTCTCAAACTAGCTGGGCTAGCTACTGTAAACACAGAGGAAAAACACAAAGCAGCGACTCGACACATTCGCTCCACTTTCACTAGGAAATTATTAGAGGCGCCCGAGGACAAATAAACAGTCGAGTGATGGCACTGACTACACAATAAAAACTACGACAATAAATGACGTGAGCCATAACTATTATACTACCTTGTTGTCTGTGAAATAACCAACTGAGTTTACATCTAATGACACCACGATATGAAGAAACAACAATCGAAATGGTTGTCGCGCACTGATTACGTCACGCCGACACTGTCTTCTTCTTCTTCTTTTTGATTTCCGGCAGTGTGGACGCTACTAGGCGTATTACTGCCCTCCGCCGGTCAAACTAATTCAATCACACTTCATATTCTCTGATACAGTCCTGATTCATGCAGAAACTGCAACACTGCTTTAATTATCAACTGGTGGCTCTTATTATAACCAAAGAAAACTTTAATGGAAAAGGAAGCTACTCCTACGCCGACACTGTCGCTGCACACACTGCGTGCATGTGTGTGTGTGTGTGTGTGTGTGTGTGTGTGTGTGTAACGGCGTTGTGTAGGTGGTACTTGCAGCAACCCATGTTAAGGGCTTGTCCAGGGGTGGATTCGAACTGCCGACCCTCGGCTTGGGAGTCCAGCATGTTAACCGCAACACCAAGAGAGCTAGCTCGCTTGGCGGAGCTGGTTAACATGCCTTTATACCTCGGGAGTGAGTTTAACCAATCCACTCGCTACCACTCGGGACTCACGAGGAATCCGCGCTGATTCAACTCGGTTACATGTGTATAGGGGGATTAACATGAGAAATGACCAATCACAGCAGGAGAGAGGGTTAAAAATAGGGAGACTCCTGCAAGTGTTGGCAGGTATGATGTCAAATGTATGGCCCTTCACTTACTTGTAAAAACTATGTAAATCAGTATGGTGGAAAGAATTGCCCACCCCTACAGTGCCCCTGGGACGGGTCAAACTGATCACTATAAGCAGATGATCATTATAAGCTATTTATTTTTTTCTTTATCTTTCATGCAGATTACCATCTAATCGACATTTGTATGTATTACATGAATACAGTACATATTAAGTAATGTTATTGACTTAAAAAATCCATACAGTAAATTAGGCCTCCTGCTGTTTCAAACAGCGGTCTCGTGAAGACATCTCTCCACAGACAGACAGAGATGCTGCGATCTCTCCACTGTACAGACAGGCATGCACCGAGTATCACTGCTGTATCTTGTGGGCTCATTTTTAGCAGTTTGTAAGGACAAAAATAATAAAATTACTGTAGTAAAAAAAAAAGTTCTTAGGTGGGACAAGGCCCAAAATCATCACTGTAAACGGAGTATTGATTACTGTAAGCGGATTATTTAAACAGCATGCGTATAGGAATGATTCAGGACAAAGCTTTTTGATGAATATAAGCGGTTGATCACTATAACCGTGAACACTATAAGCGGATTCCACTGTATTTGAAGCTATCTATCAGCAGACCCAACTGCAAAAGTAGGTTCCAACTCCTAGAGGGCACTCTCACTACGTGAAAATGACAGTGTGTAGAATTAGTTTACTCTCAAATGTGGAGATTTTACCCAGACTCCTTTAGCATTGGCTTAAAGCTGGGACAATCTATATAAAACATCTACAATCTACAACAATTATTTACATGACATTTGTTTATTAACATAACATATTCATTAAGATCACATTTATTTAATAATAATAATAATAATAATAATAATAAAGAAAACTTGAACTTGACAGGGAAATCTATATAAAACATTCTACAATCAACAACAATCTATAGAGAACCAATTAAACCAATTGAATGAACATAAACATATTTATTAAGATACAATTTATTTATTAATAATAATAATAATAATAACAATAATAAAGAAAACTTGAACTTGAACTTACAGGAAAATCTATATAAAACTATCTACAATACAACAACAATCTATAGAGAACCAATTAAACCAATTGAACAAACATAACAAATGTATTTAATAATAAGAAGAATAATAAAGAAAACTTGCCCCGCGCACTTTGGCGACAACATGGAAAACATGAGCTTGTCTTGTCACTAAACAATGACAAACACATCCACGGGCAGTCACACACACGCCCACACATACTGACAGTAACACAGGTGTCCACACACACACACGCACGAAGCCCTTCCCCTTTACATCCATATCCACACACACACACACACACCCTCACGGACATGCCTCACTACATCCACAAATAAACACATTGGCCTCCTGTCTCTTCCAGGCGCGTATTGCTTTCTTGTTAGGAGTTGGTTAAGATCTACTGTAGAGCAGCCGACTCTGTGATGTTGTCACACTGTCTCCTAATCGACACAATCTGTCTCCTCTCCAAGGCACGCCCACAGAAACTCCACAAACAGGTGCGAGGAGAGAAGATCTAGGCTCCACCGAAGGGGGCAAGGGGCAGGCTTTCTTGGTCGCAGTGACACCAATGCGGAAGTACTGAAAACCGCAGTTCCTGAGATGGCCACTTGAGGCTGGCTGTAGAAGCGAGTCAGTCCCCATTCACGCTCATGTCAAAGTGCCCATGTTTACAGCATCAATAAACATGTTTACAGTCTGGTTCAAGAGACGCTTTTGGTCTGTAGCCTAATTTCACCTTTCATGACAACTATACGGGGGGGTGGATTTTTATATAACTCACTCATTTAGAGTAAAATTGACGATAAAAAAAGACTCGTTTTGGGCGTGATTGACAGGTCCGATGTCCAATGTTCACGCTGCTGACCGATCACGGACCAATAAGCAGGTGGAGCTCCAGCTCTGTGGGAAACCCCTGGTCTCGCGCCGTCTCGCGCGAGATGTCTGTAAACCAAGATGGTCGAAAACGCCAAACTAGAGTCTTCCGAATGGGAGATCACAGACGAAGGGGTGACGTCACACTCACTCCATCTCTTTTGTAGAACGCCTCAAGGCTCATCCTCTCTACCTGGACCTGAGGCTGGAGTTTCTCCTCCACCAGCTTGAGCAGCCCCAGCAATGCTGCATCCAGCTGCTCGTCATCCAGCCTGCAGCAGAAGGAAATAAGGCATTAGGAAGGCAATGCATCATCCTCCATAAGCAGAGGTGGACACTCCAATTGGCCGCTTGTGCTTGAATTGCACTAAATGCGTGCTTGACTTGGAACTAGGGATGTAACGAGATACTGTTTGAACGTATATACAGCAATATCAAACAACCACTGTAATACCGTGCGCATGATATGTTGCGCAATACGTACGAGTCCTAGCCTGGGTAAAGCCAGCCTTCAACGTGACGTCACAGGCTCTGCCATAGAGGTCACGTGGAGGCTGGCTTTACCCTAGTCTCGCAGTGCCAGCCGTAGATGATATCTACGTCTGGAGCACAACTCTCAAAAGTGGTTAACGCCCGCCCCCCAAGCCAAAAAAATAAAAAAAGATCTGTGACAGACGTATGAATTGACCAACCAGGGACCTCGTGGGCTGTGCATTCGGAATGTGTGTATCAGCTAAATCGACTCCGGCACAGTTAGTGGCATTCACAGGGTTCCCACACCTTCTTAAACATCACATTCAAGGACTTTTCAAAGACTTTCCAGGCCCAATTCCCTCAGATTCAAGGAGCCAACTTGGCCTAGTTTGAGACACGGATCAAAAGGTTCATGACTATTTATAACATTGAGAATTAGCAGCTTTACAGAAGCTCACAGACAACTATTAAAAAGAGAGGCTTGAATGTGTGAACAGTTCTCAACTGCGCTGTTACAATAATGGCAGACTATGGGGCCCTTTACACGAGGACAGTTTCTGAAAGAAACGACACAATAGCGTTTCCTTCACACCTTTTCCTTCACACCTTCTCCCTGTTTACATGAGCGCTGTTGAATTTTTAAAACGCCGTAATGTACATGCCAGGTCGCTAGGTGGCAGTGTGATCACCTTATTCTTTGCCCATACAAGGACGCTTACTGCATGACGTAATTTCGCTTTAAGTAGAGTACACTTTCCGCAGTCATTTAGACTTGCCAAAAAGCTTTTTTCAAGCTAAAAAAACCCCCCAAACTGTTAAAGTTTTAATATTTGTCGGGTGAGAATGTAACATATATGTGACCAGTTTATCAGAATAACGCCTATTGGAAATCTTTAACGAGCAGCGAGGACCGGGAGCGCTGACTGTGATCTGTCACCCTACTGCTACTGGCAGTGAGAAAACACTGTAGTGTCGACGTGCTTTGTAACTATAACGTTAAATGCCGACCGGGTACAGCCATCGGCTCCTCGCAGCAGTAACGTTATGAACATGTAACTGAAGTTGGCCGCAGTGTAGCTTAATTCTGAATGTTGCCAAACTTAATTCATACTGACGTTTTATTTGGTTGCCAACTCGCGCACGGCATCGCGTGTGTCGCCTGTGCAGGCACGTCAGAGTTTCTGAAATGTGCCGTTCCAAAGTGATTACATGGAGCGCTCAGCGGGAAGCGTATCAAACAATTTCACTCTGGAGGGTGGTTTTAAAATGTGTCGTTTCCTAAGCTCGAATTCGCCGTCGCCGTCTAAAAGGGAGGCACTAACGATACAATAATTCCCCGTTTCCATAGGAAACCGTCCTCGTGTAAAGTGCCCCTTAGTTGTGTTTCAATGTCGAATAATTGTTGCACAACATCTATACATTCAAGCACTTTCAATGGACCATGTCAATTTTCAAAAACTTTCAAGGCCTTGATTAAAAAAAAAAAAAAAAAAAGGGAATCATTTATTTTCACTATAATTCCATCCATAAGCAACACAATGACAGAATGCATAACTATTTTGGTCATGGGTTTCATACACTTTCTGTAATATAACATCTGAAAGCAAAAATCCTATCAGATGGGGGACGCTGGGACAAAAACGTATCAAATGGGGGTCCGTGGTCCAATTTCTGTCAGTTTAGGGGTCCTTGATGTGAAAAAGTTTGAGAACCACTGTCATACACCACTAGTGTGACTGTCCCAGTGGGAGTTGAACCCCTGCAGTGTTGGTGCCAACTCACCCAGCGTCATTTTCTCCTTCGCTGCTGTTGATCTTGCCTGCGTCCTCGCCGGTGAACTCCTGCTCTGGTCCGTTCTCCTTCTCTGCCTCCAGCCCGTTCTCTGACGTTTCCATCAGCTGGTTCACTGCACCTGCCATGCTGCTCACGGTCCACTCGCTCCCACAGAAACTGACAGGAGACAGACAGGAGACACAATAAATCAGGGGTATCAAACATACGGCCCGGGGGCCAGAACCGGCCCGCCAAAGGCTTCAATCCAATGTGATGCACTTGTGAAAGCTAAGAGGTACCAGGCTTCAGGAGCAAGTTAAAGTGTAACTCAAACCCAAAAACACCGTTAGCAATTAACCGATTAACTGATTGTTAAGGTGTGCAACTAACGGTTAAGGAAAATGCATGAAATTCCCATCCCTAGTGGTCTATGAAGGATTCTGGTCAAAATATCCAAACAATTGTATAAACTGCACCAATTTCAGCAGCAAAAGTGCCCTCTATGGGTTCAAACCTGCTACGTCACGGCCAACTAATTTAATATCCCTATTATAGAGAAAAGTCTTACCTCCCGCCTCCACTTGAAGTGACAGGTGTGGTCCAGATGGGCAGGTCTGGCTTCTCCTCACAGTTCTTACATCCGATGCATTTGCACAGTGAAGAGCAAACTGCGTTGGCCTTCAATATGAAGGGAGAGAATCAGAATCAGGAGAGATGTTAGGTTGCATGCAAACAGTCCATTGTGTTAATATGAACAGCTACATTAATACTGCTAGTGGAGACACCCCGGGAAAGGGGAAAACGCACCTTAAAGCACTCGCAGTACTTTTTGATGCAATGCGACTGCTTGCAGGTGCAGCCTCTGGGCACGGTGAAGGTGGGCTGGGTCTGGGGTAGTGGAGTTGCAGAGAGGATGAAGTGAAACAGTTCAAGTAGCAGAGGCAGAGCATGAAGTCAGAAGAAGAGAATAATAACACACATAATACTGTCAGTATTCTGTAACACCAACTGGTGAATTAGGATTGGGCGGTAATACGTGTCTGTGTGGCTGAAGATGCTATGAAAGTGATGACAGAACTTTTGATGGATGCAGGATATTTATCAAACCGATAAATCAGGGATACTCAACTTTCTTTGCCCGGGGGGGCACTTTTGTAAAATGATAGGAGGCCAGGGGCCAGTTAATAAACCACCATTAATATTTATTTTTCTGTTAGATGTTTGGTCTATGAAATGTCAGAAAATGGTGAACAATGACGATCAGTGTTTCCCAAAGCCCAAGATGATATTCAGTTTACTGTCATAGATGAGTAAAGAAACCAGAAAACAATTACATTGAAGAAGCTGGAATCAGAGAATTTTGACCTTTTCTCTTAAAATTTTACTCAAAACGATTAATGGATTATCAAAATAGTTGTTGATACATTTTCTGCCGATCAAGTTAATCGATGAATGATTATATATCGCCTTCATCTCTTGGCCTGCTAGTGACCTCCCTGCACTCTTGTCTGTGTGTGTGTGTGTGTGTGTTTTCTACCTGGATTTTGCGCAGCTTTGCAGGGTGGTCAGTTGACGACCCCTCAATCCGTCTCTTCCTTGAGGTGGCCTGCACCTCATGTCTCTTCCTTGAGGTGGCCTCCTGCACCTCATGGAGGTCGTGAGGCAAAGCCTATGAGGAAAAAAACACCAGGACGTTAAAGAACATCTCAACTCAAGGTGTTTTGTGCAACAGATGTTTCTTTTGTCTTGAAGCACCTTCAGACCTGTGGCAATCCTGCAAACCTTTGCTGCAATTTCCAGACTTTAAGAGCTGAAAGTGACCAAATTCTTTGACAATACATTTCCAGGTTTGTAATGATCATTTACAACCATGAGCTAAGATCCTAAAAGAGCAACATTCCTAAAAGGCGATAGCACACAAGCAAGAGTTGAAACAATCACACACAAGCACATCACCAGTCAAATCTGATGATGCAGTCATTTTATACCAAGCCGTCACACCTTCAAAACAGCCTCTGGTCTACAAGGGGACAATACCAACAGTGGCCACTGGGAGAATGTGGGTACACTTCGGTGCTGGCTGCTACATTTGTATGTGAAGGATTTGTTTGGTTGGTGAAAAAGTGTCAATGGATAATGCTGCCTGTGACCAAAAATGGCTGTTGAATTCTTCTGTGAGAAACGAATCCAGGAAATTTCCACTCTTAAAAAAAGTTGATATCTTCAACCTGCATTCAAGTATTCTACAACAAAGTCACCAAATTGCAAACTGGCACAAGTAGTGCATCAGACAAACATGACGTGAATCCAATGCATGAAAGAAGTCTGTTTTTTTTTCTTACCTGTTCGGTCTCTGAAAGGTTGATGAAGCTGCAGGTGGAGGTGTGCTGCTTCGTGGGGCTGTCTTTGGGACGGATCTCCCTCAGCGGGGCAAGGTGGGCCTTGGTTCTGGCCTCTCTGCAGTTGGAGAAATTAAACCAGGAATGAGATCCATGGTGACACTAACAAGAACACTTTAGCTGGAAATTCTGTGAGTGCGTGTCTGTGAGGGAGGCGTATTCACATGAAAGTGTCCAAATATATCTGTCAATATATGACATAGTTGCCATGTGAATAAGATTAGGCAATAGACAAGACAGTGGTGGTGGGCAACATAGTAGACATTATTCAGCCATTTTTCTGAAACAGCAGCAGGAGTGTTATGCAGGGTTAGATCAGGGGTGTTCAAAGTCTGAGACTGTGGGCCTCCCCCCAGACAAAGCTTGCAAAAAGGAGCCTCCACCTCGCTCAATTCCTGGATGCCTATAGGATCATGATTATGTTATTTGATCCCATAGACACTTAACAATTGAGCCAAGATAGCCTGATATTACTGTTTGACATCCTTCAGACTACACCAAATACAGAAAGAACGTCTGTTTGATGGCATTTATTAGTTTGACTCTGGGAAAGTGACAAAAACTGTAAAATTATCTAAAACTATTGAAAACTAAAAATGTAATATGTAATCTTTTTTCACTTTGATTCACTGAGCCTCCCATGAAACTGCTTGGGCTCCCCTGGGAAGGCCTGTTCCAGACCTGAATTCCCTGACTGGATTTAAAGATTTTGGGTCAGGGTTCAATATTATTGTTAGCTAAGCTATATCACGTTATGGCTGAAGAATAGCTATACTTCAACAACAACAATTGTAAAATTGCAGATGGAACATCTACACATGAAGTCATGTGTACTGGGTCTGAAAAGTTCAGATCATTTATAATATGGAATCCCCCGTGATAGTACAAAAAGCATCCCCAAGTATGATGGAAAATAAATGGTAATGTAGTCAAGTCAAAATAAGGGCATCATATGAAGCAGGAGATGTTTGATATTAGTCTAAACAACTTGCAGTTAAGACTCATATTTAAAATACAGCATATATTATGCAATAGTTATTTATGTTGTATGGAGATGGGGGGGGGGGGGGAATGGCCGGTGAATGGCTCTGGTGTGTAAGCCTAAACTCTATTCTTTGGGGACTAAAAAAAAGGGGAGGGGGGAGGCAATTGCACTTGAAATGGCTGTCACAGATTTGTAGGTCTTGCATTACCGTGTGACATGCTGCTGCAGGTTCTCCTTGTCCTCTAGGTTGCGATCATTCTTACGACGCATCTTCTTCTTGTAGGCCTTCAACTCAGAGGACAGGATCTGTTTTGAAGTGAGCTCATGATTAGCAACTGCTCAATCAAACATACTTTAAATACTGTACATTCAAAAAATAAATGTTGTTGTCTCCATGTACCTTGTTCTGGCATTTGGCCTCGTCCAGTTCTTTCACCAACTTTTCATTGGCCATCTTTGCCTGCAGGAGCCCTTCATGCAGGTCAGCCACCTATTTTTGACATTCAACAATTAAGTAGTTAAGAGATATGCACAAGAGAGACATTTTAAACTTCAAGTGTGTTGTGTTCAGTGGGGACTGTGTGTGTGAGATCACGCTCACCTGTGCCTGGTATTGCTCAATCTGGTTGATGTGGTCGATCCACTCTTGGATGTCCTGAGCCAGCTCTGACTGCTCAGAGCTTTGCTTCTGCAAAAAAACAGAAAAGGAGTGGCCACATATAACATTTGTTGTCATTCCTACAACGTTCACCTGATTTGGAGGTAAATACCCTCAAATTAAAGCTGAAAGTCTGCACTTCTACAACAGCATGAGTGAATACTGGATTCTGATTGGCTAGCAACAGTGGTAAATAGGCCAACAATCTACAGTTCGGCTCCAACCGCAGTATCACTCCGCTCCCTGATGAATGAAGAACGCCTGTGCTGACTCCGCCCACTGTTAGCCTGTCAGTCTACAAATCTCTAACAAGGAAATGTCCGATTTCGTAGTAACGTTTGATTTACTGGGTGGATTGAGTTTTGAGCAGTGGTTAGATGAAGATGAAGGTGAAGTGAACAAAGAACGACATGGTGAAATTGGGGAGAGAGAACTGGCTGAGCTTGAGTTGTCACGAGTTCGGACTAGCGGGAGGTCGGACTAGCGGGAGGTCGGACTAGCGCCCGGACCCCGAACCTGGGACTGTCAAACAAACAAACGCCCTCTGCCGTCACCAGATATCAACACACCACCACCAAAACGGGCTGCTTTAGATAACTGTTTAAATAACTGTACTTTTACAGGCAATGTATCAATAACTGTGAATCCCGTTAAGGAATAGGTTAGTTGTTTTTTGGCTCAAAGGCAACTAAATGTTTAGTGCAATCATTGATCTTGTGTATGGAACTATATTCTGTGGCGGAAGGATAAATGTATTCTGAAACCAGTAATGATTATAAATAAATGAATTGGATGTTACAATTGTGTATTTTTTATATTATTTGGTAGCTGTTGTAGAAAACAAATTTACCACTCGAGGAAGGGGGTTGTGGCCACATTTACCACTGGTACAGGGTTGTGGCACGAGGCGAAGCCGATAAACAACCCCCTATAAACAACCCCCTTCCTCTCGTGGTAAATTTGTTAATTAAAGCACTTCTTGATTGTTTCATTTCAAGTCCATTGTTGTGGTGTACAGAGCCAAAATGGTGGAAATTGTGTGTCCATGTCCAAATATGTAAAGGCTGTTAAGGGAGAATCCATCTCAGATAGTGCATTATACTTCTTCAATTAAATGTATTTATTAATTTAATTTAGGCTAGATTTTGACCCATTACAGATATGTATACACTTTACCTCCATTATGACTCTGTAATAAAAGCCTGTAATATGAACATCCAACATTGTAACAGGTAGATGACAAAATACGTAAAAGCATTGCTATTATGCTACATTATAGATGTCTACAATTATGATCACAAATCAAGCTGCTTAGGTTTCATTCCATTGCTATTTGCCCCTGAGACAAATCTAAAGCATAGAGGACTTGTTACTTACAGTGTTGTGGGACACCAGTGGGGCGGTGAGCAGACTGTCCAGTGGGTTGTCATCCAGGTCCACGTCGTCCTCGCCATTGTTCAGAGACCAGGTGCTCAGGAACATGGGGCTGTAGTCCGGAATCTCCATCGGCTCGGGACACGAGGCGAGCTGGACAGGGATAAACACAAGCGAGTTGGACTCAGACAGCTATTCCCCCCAGTTCCTCTCCCCAACGAACAGGCGCCCCGACCCACCAGAAGAGGCATTCGTGCAGTGACCAGGACTCAGTCATAACCCACCGGCTTCCCACCCGCAGACACGGCCAATTGTGTCTGTATGAAGGTCTGGACTGGAACAAAAACACATTGTGGACCCGGGTATGTACAAAGATGGATGGAGGTAAAGATATCAACCAATCTGAAAACTTTGAATCAATATCTCCTCCTCTTTGAGAGAGATATCTATCATCTGCTGGCTATTGTAAATCCAGCTGTTTCCAGTACCCCGTGTGAGTATGTACTCTGTTGCTTCCTGATTTGCAAAAAAATAGTCTTGTACATTTATTGTACTTGGTGATCAAATGTGATTCTTATTCCTCCCTGTGAAGGCAGCGCAATAGGTCCCCTTTTAAACACTGTACGCTTGGCTGATGGCTGAGTTCCATCTGTAGGTAGCAGGTTTTGACCAACTTCAAATGTAAACAAAAACAGACAAGCATGGAGGCTTTTTTTTTTTTTTTTTTTTTTACATTTGAAAAGATGGTCACCATTCAGTTCAATTGTTTAGGAAAATGCTGTAACTTTGTTTCCCTGGAAACGATCCTTTAACAAGATCACAATTATAGAGACCTGCAGGAATGAGTCCAGAAGTAGCATGTTGGTAGCCTGGTAAACCAGCCCGTCACGTGAACTCACATTTCATTTGGTTCTGCGTGACGGTCTGGCCCCAAAGCCAGTGGGGGGGGGGTTTAGCAGAAGCTGCAGAGCCAATCAGCGTGACTGACAGTGCAAGTTGGCCAATCAGGAATGCTACTAGCACTGCACTAACAAAACAGTAATGGCCGCCTCCTTGCCTGATCGTCTCGAGGAGTAATGTCAGCGTTTGTCTAGTTTAAACAGCCATAAAGTGCAGTTATTACAGAAAGACTCAATAACAACAACAACGGCTTTTGTTTTTGCCGTTCTCCCGAGTGGATTTGGGTTTGGCTGAAGGAGTTGTCTGTCAAGGCAACTACGCCCGCCCATGCTCCTGCCCCTGCTAAGGACTGGGTGAAGAGTTGGGGCCAGACCGTCACGCAGAACCAAATGAAATGTGAGTTCACGTGACGGGCTGGTTTACCAGGCTGGCATGTTGGATCTTCAGGGGAAAAGTGAATGGGGTTTTAGAATGGAGATTAATTTGTCTTCACAAACATGAATCACTCTTATGACTTTTGAAATGTAAATATGTTGTGTGTGTGTGTGTGTGTGTGTGTGTTGATGTGTGTTTGTGTGTGCGTGCACACGCGCGTGCACGAGAGTGCTCCCTCACCACCAGATTGAGTTCCTCCTCCTCTATCTCTATGTCAGAGAGGCACTTGGTGATGATGAAGGGGATGATGCAGTCAGAGGACTCCCTATCGATCAGCTGGTGCGTCTCCATGTCGTTGATATCTAGAAAAGACAAAACAACCCACTATTATAGCAGACAATTCATAGATGATTCAGCTGTGTCTTTCTGTCTAAAACATGGCGCCATTAACAAAGTGTTGGCAGCACTAGGAAAAAAGTAATTAGTGCATAAAGTTGCAAAAAAAAAAACAGGACTGTTTGTTTGTGTGTGTGTGTGTGTGTGTGTGTTTTTCATCATCTTCTTCTGGCAACCAGCTTGTAGGTGCTGAGTGTGTGTTAGAGATGCAGATTAAATAATGTATTGAATGAAAATAAAATGATGCTAATTACAGTTGCTGAGTTACTAATGAGTAGTTAACTATTTATGCAACGCAGCCACGCCAGAGCTCAAATGGCACAGCGCTTCATACTAGGGATGCACCGATCGATCGGCACGTGACCGGAAATGGCCGATTTTCACGTGATCGGCCTCGATCGGTGATCTGTTCCGGTCACTCTAAATAGCCGATTCTGTGAGCCGATTTTCACATGACGTGCGCGCACCCCAAAGCACCGAGACAGGCACCCAGCCACCACACCACACACGCCAGCATACCTTCCTCGTTGTGGATTTTTTTCACCGTCAGTGAAGTAGACAAAGCTCGCAGTTTGTCACACATGCAAGTCGAAAATAAGCCGTGGAGACAGAGGTGCGGCCGTGTCCCGCTCGGCTGGAGTCCAGTCAGAGCGGCTCGCTTCACCTCACTGTGCCCCTCTCTCTCTGCTCTCTCTCCCCGGGAAGCGGTGCTCCAGCAACCCGCCACCGCGCACAGCCGGCTTGGCGAGGTGAACGCGAGCATTGTGTCGAGTATAACCATTCCCCGACCTGCTTTTCCATTCCACATCAGCGCTGGTGCCTCAGCCTGTCAGTCATGTTGTAACGTGACGTGGATACAGGAGAGACTATTTGTTTCGTATTGCAAATAGAACGACATGAGAACGACGGACATAATAATAAAAATGCATCGGACTCACAAGTGTGCAACGTTTTCTGTGCGTGACGATATTTTTTCGGATGGCAGATAAAAATACGCATACCAAACTTCGGACTGTGTGTAAACTCCGCCTGATATTCAGACTGAAGATCGTTACTGTAACTCATAAACTCATTTCCCCTCTACTCAAGAGGACTGGTCTGGAGCCAGTCTATAAACTCCTTGTCCATGGATCATTTTGATGTTCTGTTGCACCTGTTTTCTTTTGGAAAAGTAAATGCATGATAGCTGTGGGATATAGGCTATTGGATTTAATTTAATTTTTGTATTCATTGTATTTGCACAAAAAAGCTCTGTCCAGTAGCCTAACCTGGAACACTTTTATTTTGAGATGTGTTTGAGTGAGAAGGTCCTACTTCATGCAAATGATAAGAATTGTTTATTTGTTTATTTGGATCCCCATTAGATGTAAGAATTGTTCTATGAATCTTAATTTTCAAACAAAGTTACAAAAACGTTTGTGTAAGCTGTCAATTGTTGTTTTTAGAAAAAAAAATCGGAATCGGCAAAAATCGGTATCGGCAAGTCAGACTATTCAAAAATCGGAAATCGGAATCGGCCAAGAAAATGGCAATCGGTGCATCCCTACTTCATACATATGAAAAACATGCATATATATATATTAGGGCTGTGAATCTTCACTGGCCTCACGATTCGATTCGATTATGATTCAGAGGGCTACGATTCGATTCGATTACGATTATCGATGCATCTCAATGCATCTTAAATCGATGCATCACTTTTTTTCCCAATACATGATTTATTTTTTCTCACTTTCTCTTTTCTCACTGTGTGGCTACTTTTAAAATAAAAGTGCATTTGGAATTGCATTGTATTATGATCCAAATAAACAACTGCATGTACTTCCATTATATTTTATTCGATTATTAAAAAAATAAATAATAATAATAATAATAATAATAATCGATTTTTGACATTTGTGAATCGATGCAGAATCGTGCACGTCCGCATCGCGATGCATCTTATAATCGATTATTTTTGACACCCCTAATATATATATATATACATATGGACATACATATGAAAAACATAGCCTGTTAAGAGACAATCTGTGTCTCGTCATACAATAACATATAAATAACAACATAACAATAAATCGTAATCAATACATGCACACACTAATAAATCAGCATGACACACACCCCAAAACTCATTAGGCCTACTGATCACGCACAGGCTATGACAATAATAGCAGTACATTATGTTAAGCAGGGCTGGAGTGGTAAATACAGGGGTGATGTGAGATAGTAAAGTAACCATCCATGGTGAGTAGTTTACCCACCTGTTTGCACTCATTGATTCAGGTGTTTACCCTGCACACTACACCCCTGGATTATGTAACATATGGTTTGAATGAGATGACCAAGTGACGTTAACGATAGACAGCACGCAGCACAGAGTGAGAGAGGGAGGAGGAGGTGCGGTACCCCGTCTATGTGCCGACAGGCCACAAGCAGAACCAGCTGAGCGAGGCGGCGTGCAGGGAGTCGGTGGACCGGCTGGAGCTAACCTCTCCCAGCCCCCACGCCTAAGCCCTCATTCACACAGGACGCCAAACGTAAGCAGAACTGAAGCTTGAAGCAGGCACAAGCTGAACGTACGTACGTCTTACTGTTCACACAAGACGCCTTCTCTTTTCCTCTCTTCCTCTCAGCGCCTACTCTCGCACCTTGAACCCGCCCACAACAACCCCCATTGACTTCATGCCTCACGGCTTCACGGCTTCAGCGTCAAGCTTGGAAATTCGCCGTCAGGCCTGAGTGATCGCTTCAGCGTGGCGTGAGCGTGGCTTCGGCACGGCTTCAGCGTGGCACGCGTGCGGGTGGTGTGAACGCCTTCGCCTGTTAACAAGGACGCCGAAATGAAACTTGTGGGTACAGCGTAGGTACAGCTTCAGTTGAGCCTAAACCTAACCTCCCCCAGACCTTAACCCTAAACCTAACCTCTCCCACCCCCCACGCCTAAACCTAACCTCCCCCACGCAATATATCATAAAAATATACAATGTCATTATGTATTAAATAAAAAGAGGGACAATTGCAGTTTCATGTATTTTGACCACTAGGGGTGCAACGGATCACAAAACTCACAGATCGTGTCGTGTGACGGTTTTGATGTCACAGATTGGATCATTTTTTTCCACATCAGCAATTTTTTAATTCATTTTAAAATGTGCTACTTTGATTAAAGAAAAAACATTCAAATAGGCTATGCAAACAGTGCAGATGTTCTCATCACAGTGGTATACAAAGAAAAAATAATATGAATTTAAATAAACAAATAGCCTAAATGTAGGCTAATAATCATTTACTCAAAAATATAAATATACTAGATAGATAAATAAACTCCATAATTATTTTTGCTACTTTGACTCTGATGCAGACAGCTGATTGATTGGTTACATGCCTATGCCACAGACAGGCAAAGAGACAGCTGTCAGCCCTCAGCCCCTGCATAGGCTACACCACTGGTGGCATAAACACCACACTCTTGTGATCTATTTCAATGACAAGCATGGCCCTGTTTCCAAGTTACACGACTGAAAATGCCCGCACTTCACAGCCTACAGGATGTCACTCAATTCAATCAGTCGCTCGGTCTCCCCCTTCTCCTTCCAGAAGGTAATGTGACACATCTGTCTCGTTACTGCATCGCATGGAGATGTAGGTCACGTTAATTACACTTTAAAAAAGTAATAGTGCAGTTGTATTTCACACTGATGGTTAAATTAGCAATTAATCCGCGGTTCACTTGCATGGCGTGGGGGGTGATCCGTACTGTAGTATCTTTACTAGCTTTAAAAGTGAGCCTGAAATACAGTAATCACGGCCGCGGAGGAGGAGTAGAAAATCAGGGACAGGTCACCTAAAACGGGGTCTGGTCACCTCCGAAGGGGGCACATTCATGCATTGTTTACCCTGCACTACACACCCCTGGATTATGTAACATATCGATCGTTTGAATGAGATGACCAAGTGACGTTAACGATAGATAGATAGCACGCAGCACAGAGTGACAGAGTGAGGGGAGCAGGTGCACACGGCACTATAATCCCTGCCAGAATAACGTTACGTGATGTGTTGAGTGAGGCAGTCGAAAACTGCACTTCCCTGCCTCCATTTGGCTGTTTCACTTCACATTCACTTGCTATGTTCGCTAATAAAAGTGTTTAGACAGATCGCTCGTCTCAAGCAATGAGTTTGACGTTTTATGGGGGGGGGGGGGGTAAATTTCGGCAGGTGCAAACCGCAATTTTTAAGTTAAAATAGCACCAAAACATGGTGGGGATGCAATTCTCGGTTGGGATGTAGAACACCTGTGCTGAGTGAAGCAGTTACACGACGGACACAGTTAGCTGTTTGATGTTCCAACGTAACTAATGTTTGAACTAGCTAGCTAGCTAGCGCTAGCGCTGAGCTAGGTAGCCAGCGCCATTTTAGGTCAGTGCCTCCGTCCTCGTTCCAATAAAGATTTTAAATCGGCTCACCTGTCGCTGTGTGCTCTTCGGATGTCTGTGAGTTTTTAAAAAAACTGCTCATGGCTCGAGTACACTCAATCTAATTGTCTTCTTCAACAGTCGTAGTCTACTCCTCTCTCTCGTTTACTCTTCTGTCTCTCCTCCTCTTCACTGCTCTCTCTCGAAGTCTCTCCGCTCTCCTCTCTGCTCCACACTGAGATGATGACACTGACGTTGAAACATGCCACGCCCCCTAGCCTCCCGGTCACGTCCCATAATTGGGAGACCACCGATATCTCACTGTGGGTGATCGTGAAATAGCATGTATCAGTCTGACGTAGCCTATGTTTACCCAAACTCCATTCAAAAACATGCAGTTCTAGCTCTGATATAACATTAGCTGTTATGCAGTCTGTCTGAAGTGTTAGCACTTAGCAGACAGTGCTGTTTGTAATGTCTCCAATATGTCTGTGCATATTTATAGCGATATTATTATTATTCTTATAATAATTATTATTATTATTATTATTGTGGCCTGTGTACAGTAATGCTGATTGTAGCTTCCTATGCAAGCTAGCACCCTGTCACCATAGAAAATGTGGATAAAAAGCATATTTCTAGCTGTTGGGTAACACATTATGAAAGTATAGCTATTATGTAATATAATGTAGCAGTAACTCAGTATTATAACTTCTTGCCAATAGGATTTCAGTAATATTATACCAGTTACTTTGTCAAGTAACACATTTACAAATTGAGTTACGTTTTTTTAATCAAAGCACATATATTTAAAGATACCATAATTTCCTAATCAAATTGTGTGTTTTTATGCAAATAACCACTACAGATGAAAAGGATAATGATAGTTTTTGTTTCTTTTATTCAGACAAATGTGTAGTAGTTTTTTTTTTTTACCTTGACCTATAACTGAGATCATGTCTGTCAGCCACAGCTGAAAAGAAGGTGGAGATGAGGACTTCCATTCCTTCAAAATTAGTTTCTTGGCAACTGTCATTCCCTGTGTCAGAGATTGCTGCACGGCCGTTGGGAGGAGCAAAGAGGACTCCGAGCAGCCGAAGATGGCGAGTTCCGCCTCCAGCTGGAGGGCTACCCTGTAGGCCTTAGAGTACCAGTCAAATATTTTGGCCCAGATCCTGATAGTGAAGGGCAAAACCAAAAAGCATGGGACAGTGTGCCCTCCGACACCCGACACCTATCACATAGTGGTGAGACCGAAGGATATATCTTGTGTAACCTATGCTTGGAGTAATGAAGACGGTGAGCAACTTTAAATTGGATAAGTTGATGTCTGCTATTAAGTGAGCAGAGCTGGACCACAGACAGACTCCTGTCCCATATGATTTCAGACAGATCAACACCAAGTTCCTCCTGCCACGCCTCTCTGATCCTCTCAGTGGGGGCCTTAATGCAATCGTCGAACAAACACACAAACTTAGAAATAAGATGCCTGGAGTTGGGAGGGCTTAACAAAACCATGTTCCTCTGGGAGAACTTCAAAATTGCGAATCTTGGATCGGACATAATGTCTAGCTTGTATATATCTATAAAGATGCGTTTGGGGCAACTCAAATGCTCTCTTCAGAAGATCAAAGGATGCAAATTGGCCATCAATATACAGGTCACTGATGGAGACCAGCCCCTTTTCACTCCAGGCATGGCAAATTATATCTGACCATGAGGGCAAAAAAGCATGATTAAAACAGATTGGTGTGTGAACAGAAACATCTGGTACGGCTACGTTAACATCTTAACAACAAGCATGTGTTCAACTGCCACCAGTGTGTGCTACTAAATCTGTCTTTGTCTTTGTGCTACTTTGTGTTTTTTGCTTACTAGCACCAGTGCTACCACCTACTAAAGTAAGCATACAGCCATGTGACACAATGTTTCTGGATTTAATAATCATTGACATTCAGATCAGAATTTGCATTTGCAAATAATGGCAAGAAACAGCACTTGTGATGTACAGATTCATGTTCACCATGCTGTGTTCAGACTAAAGAGAGAGAGCAGAAGAGAGGACGAGGATGCCAACAGGACAGGGAGAGGTGACATCTTCATGGTTAAGACTGAATAATGACATCAATAATAATAATCATCATATTTTAATGACTAGAACGACCACACCGCGGATATATGCCTCTGCCAACAAGTCAGCAGGCGACATCCATGTCTGTCCAGACTTTGACGTTTGAGCCAAATGTGAAGAAATTCCGTCAAGATATTGCGTTAATCAGCTTGAAAATGGCATTCGTGAAATGTAATCAGTTCATCCTTGAGTTGAAGTGGACGTTTGAGGCAAATTTGATGAGATTCCGTCAAAGTGTTCCTGAGATATCACGTTAACAAACATGAGACAAGCGGTCGTGAGGTCACAGTGACCTTGACCTTTGACCGCCACATCTAATCAGTTCATCCTTGAGTCCAGGTGGATAGTCCAGGTTCCTCAGATACCGCGTTAACGGACATCGGACGGACGTACGGACAACCCGAAACCATGATGCCTCCTAGCTGTTGCCGGTGGAGGCATAAAAATAGCCAACAAAATGAACACTATGTGGAACCTGTGTTGGAGGCGTTGGTCTGTCTGTGTCTCAGCAGGTCAGAGAAGGTTTGACCAGGTTTCCTGCGAACAGGACGAACAGGCCTTTGAGGCGCTCGGCAAGCCGGTAAAACACCAGCAGACGGTCCTTCCCCTCTGTCTCTGTCTTGCTCCAGTCAAACATCTGCAGCACAGAGGGCACATAATATGTGATATATATATAGATACATATATACAGACTTTATATATATATATATAGATACATATATACAGACTTTTAACTTGACAACATAAACACATAATATGTGATATATATATAGATTAGGGATGTCAACGGTTAACCGTTAATCGATTAACCGTCGCTAACGTCGTTGTTCGGTTATTGCTGTCGGTCTATCAGTTAATATTAAAAAAAAAAAAAAAAAAAAAAAAAAAAAAAAAAAAAATTTTTTGTCTATTTACTCAATGAGCTCATGCCCAAACAAGGCGTGTCTATTTAGATGCTGAAATGTTAATGCTTTTTGTGTTAGAAATTCTAACACAAAAATAATTTGTGTTGAAATGTTGATGCTTTTTGTTAATGCTTGTTAATGCTTTTTGTGTTAGAAATTCTAACACAAAAAGCATTAACATTTCAGCATCTAAATAGACACGCCTTGTTTGGGCATGAGTTCATTGAGTAAATAGACAAAAAAAAAAAAAAAAAAAAAAAAACATTTTTTTTTTTTTTTTTTTTTTTAATATTAAAAAATTATGAATTAACCGATAGGTTAATCGATTATTAGCGTCGGTTAATCGAAAGTGAAATTAACCGAAAATTGACATCCCTAATATAGATACATATATACAGACTTTTAACTTGACAACATAAACACATAATATGTGATATATATATAGATACATATATACAGACTTTTAACTTGACAACATAAACACATAATATGTGATATATATATAGATACATATATACAGACTTTTAACTTGACAACATAAACACATAATATGTGATATATATATAGATACATATATACAGACTTTTAACTTGACAACATAAACACATAATATGTGATATATATATAGATACATATATACAGACTTTTAACTTGACAACATAAACACATAATATGTGATATATATATAGATACATATATACAGACTTTATATATATATATATAGATACATATATACAGACTTTTAACTTGACAACATAAACACATAATATGTGATATATATATAGATACATATATACAGACTTTATATATATATATATAGATACATATATACAGACTTTTAACTTGACAACATAAACACATAATATGTGATATATATATAGATACATATATACAGACTTTATATATATATATATATAGATACATATATACAGACTTTTAACTTGACAACATAAACACATAATATGTGATATATATATAGATACATATATACAGACTTTATATATATATATAGATACATATATACAGACTTTTAACTTGACAACATAAACACATAATATGTGATATATATATAGATACATATATACAGACTTTATATATATATATATAGATACATATATACAGACTTTTAACTTGACAACATAAACACATAATATGTGATATATATATAGATACATATATACAGACTTTATATATATATATATATAGATACATATATACAGACTTTTAACTTGACAACATAAACACATAATATGTGATATATATATAGATACATATATACAGACTTTATATATATATAGATACATATATACAGACTTTTAACTTGACAACATAAACACATAATATGTGATATATATATAGATACATATATACAGACTTTTAACTTGACAACATAAACACATAATATGTGATATATATATAGACACATATATACAGACTTTTAACTTGACAACATAAACACATAATATGTGATATATATATAGATACATATATACAGACTTTTAACTTGACAACATAAACACATATGTGATATATATATAGATACATATATACAGACTTTTAACTTGACAACATAAACACATAATATGTGATATATATAGATACATATATACAGACTTTTAACTTGACAACATAAACACATAATATGTGATATATATATAGATACATATATACAGACTTTATATATATATATATAGATACATATATACAGACTTTTAACTTGACAACATAAACACATAATATGTGATATATATATAGATACATATATACAGACTTTATATATATATATATAGATACATATATACAGACTTTTAACTTGACAACATAAACACATAATATGTGATATATATATAGATACATATATACAGACTTTATATATATATATATATAGATACATATATACAGACTTTATATATATATATATATATAGATACATATATACAGACTTTTAACTTGACAACATAAACACATAATATGTGATATATATATAGATACATATATACAGACTTTTGACTTGACAACATAAACACATAATATGTGATATATATATAGATACATATATACAGACTTTTAACTTGACAACATAAACACATAATATGTGATATATATATAGATACATATATACAGACTTTTAACTTGACAACATAAACACATAATATGTGATATATATATAGATACATATATACAGACTTTTAACTTGACAACATAAACACATAATATGTGATATATATATAGATACATATATACAGACTTTTAACTTGACAACATAAACACATAATATGTGATATATATATAGATACATATATACAGACTTTATATATATATATATATAGATACATATATACAGACTTTTAACTTGACAACATAAACACATAATATGTGATATATATATAGATACATATATACAGACTTTATATATATATATATAGATACATATATACAGACTTTTAACTTGACAACATAAACACATAATATGTGATATATATATAGATACATATATACAGACTTTATATATATATATATATAGATACATATATACAGACTTTATATATATATATATATAGATACATATATACAGACTTTTAACTTGACAACATAAACACATAATATGTGATATATATATAGATACATATATACAGACTTTTAACTTGACAACATAAACACATAATATGTGATATATATATAGATACATATATACAGACTTTTAACTTGACAACATAAACACATAATATGTGATATATATATAGATACATATATACAGACTTTTAACTTGACAACATAAACACATAATATGTGATATATATATAGATACATATATACAGACTTTTAACTTGACAACATAAACACATAATATGTGATATATATATAGATACATATATACAGACTTTATATATATATATATAGATACATATATACAGACTTTTAACTTGACAACATAAACACATAATATGTGATATATATATAGATACATATATACAGACTTTATATATATATATATAGATACATATATACAGACTTTTAACTTGACAACATAAACACATAATATGTGATATATATATAGATACATATATACAGACTTTATATATATATATATAGATACATATATACAGACTTTTAACTTGACAACATAAACACATAATATGTGATATATATATAGATACATATATACAGACTTTATATATATATATATATAGATACATATATACAGACTTTTAACTTGACAACATAAACACATAATATGTGATATATATATAGATACATATATACAGACTTTATATATATATATAGATACATATATACAGACTTTTAACTTGACAACATAAACATTGTAAATTGCCCCTAGCTTGCACTGTTTGCTAATATAATAGCTGACAGTAAAATAAGCTAGGTTTCAAATGAAGCAATAAGCCCCAAGAGGCCATGATGGTTTACAGTGATCTGACAACAGCTAACGCCACAACACATGCTGTGGACACCTACAGCCACAACACATGCTGTGGACACCTACAGCCACAACACATGCTGTGGACACCTACAGCCACAACGCATGATGTGGACACCTACAGCCACAACACATGCTGTGGACACCTACAGCCACAACACATGCTGTGGACACCTACAGCCACAACACATGCTGTGGACACCTACAGCCACAACACATGCTGTGGACACCTACAGCCACAACGCATGATGTGGACACCTACAGCCACAACACATGCTGTGGACACCTACAGCCACAACACATGATGTGGACACCTACAGCCACAACACATGCTGTGGACACCTACAGCCACAACGCATGCTGTGGACACCTACAGCCACAACACATGATGTGGACACCTACAGCCACAACACATGCTGTGGACACCTACAGCCACAACACATGCTGTGGACACCTACAGCCACAACACATGCTGTGGACACCTACAGCCACAACACATGCTGTGGACACCTACAGCCACAACGCATGCTGTGGACACCTACAGCCACAACGCATGCTGTGGACACCTACAGCCACAACACATGCTGTGGACACCTACAGCCACAACGCATGCTGTGGACACCTACAGCCACAACGCATGCTGTGGACACCTACAGCCACAACGCATGCTGTGGACACCTACAGCCACAACGCATGCTGTGGACACCTACAGCCACAACGCATGCTGTGGACACCTACAGCCACAACGCATGCTGTGGACACCTACAGCCACAACGCATGCTGTGGACACCTACAGCCACAACACATGCTGTGGACACCTACAGCCACAACACATGCTGTGGACACCTACAGCCACAACACATGCTGTGGACACCTACAGCCACAACACATGCTGTGGACACCTACAGCCACAACGCATGCTGTGGACACCTACAGCCACAACACATGCTGTGGACACCTACAGCCACAACGCATGCTGTGGACACCTACAGCCACAACGCATGCTGTGGACACCTACAGCCACAACGCATGCTGTGGACACCTACAGCCACAACACATGCTGTGGACACCTACAGCCACAACGCATGCTGTGGACACCTACAGCCACAACACATGCTGTGGACACCTACAGCCACAACACATGCTGTGGACACCTACAGCCACAACACATGCTGTGGACACCTACAGCCACAACGCATGCTGTGGACACCTACAGCCACAACACATGCTGTGGACACCTACAGCCACAACACATGCTGTGGACACCTACAGCCACAACGCATGCTGTGGACACCTACAGCCACAACGCATGCTGTGGACACCTACAGCCACAACACATGCTGTGGACACCTACAGCCACAACACATGCTGTGGACACCTACAGCCACAACGCATGCTGTGGACACCTACAGCCACAACGCATGCTGTGGACACCTACAGCCACAACACATGCTGTGGACACCTACAGCCACAACGCATGCTGTGGACACAGGGGCGTTTCTACGGGTGGGCCTGGGTAGGCACAGGCCCACCCACTTCTTGCCCTGGCCCATCCAAAAAACAAAAAAATAAATAATGAATTGGTTGTTTTCTAGAGGCAAACTTGCTGCTGCCTTGCTAGCTAATGGTTTTGTAGCTTAAAAATGCAGGGCACATCATCTCCAGAGTGTAATGCATGACAACTTCATGACATCTAGGAATTTTGCGCGCTTTGCACGCAAAATTTCGTCATGCAATTACCCCACCAATTTTATCCAGGCCCACCCATAATTGAATTTCTGCCTACGCCCCTGTGGACACCTACAGCCACAACACATGATGTGGACACCTACAGCCTCACACAATTTCCGTGAAAACTGTCTATAACAGAGTCCAAACCACACAACTAAACACACAGTCACTTGAAATACAACACAGAAAAAGAGTGTAATGTAACTGAACTGATAAAGCAGTAGAAAAATATAAATCAGGAAAAAAGGGATAAATCCATTAAATTGACAAATCCCTTTAAGGAAAGGTGACCTCAGACGGTTTCATCACCATGCTCAGCAGACAGTCAATCACATGACCTTCAATCTGCTGCGTCTTCTCCAGATCTCCCTGTTAGGAAGAGGAAAGATGGTGTCAGACAGACAGGCAGGCAGACAGACAGGCAGACAGACATGCAGACAGACATGCAGACAGACAGGCAGGCAGACAGACAGACAGACAGGCAGACAGACATGCAGACAGACATGCAGGCAGACAGACATGCAGACAGACAGACATGCAGGCAGACAGACAGACAGACAGACATGCAGACAGACAGACAGACATGCAGACAGACAGACAGACATGCAGGCAGACAGACATGCAGGCAGACAGACAGGCAGACAGACATGCAGGCAGACAGACAGACAGACATGCAGGCAGACAGACAGACAGACATGCAGACAGACAGGCAGACAGACATGCAGGCAGACAGACAGACATGCAGGCAGACAGACATGCAGGCAGACAGACAGACATGCAGGCAGACAGACAGACATGCAGGCAGACAGACAGACATGCAGGCAGACAGACAGGCAGACAGACAGACATGCAGACATGCAGGCAGGCAGGCAGGCAGACATGCAGGCAGACAGGTACCTGGCAGTGCTGGGCTCTAAAGTCCAGGGCGGTGAGGAAGAAGGAGGTGAGCTCTGATTGGTGGCAATTGAGCTGGTCCTTCTCCATGTGAGCGATGTGTTCCTTCAGGATGGCCAGCAGGGGGCCGAGGTGACTGAGCGAAACACACAGTTTACAGTCACACTAATCACACACACACTCTGCACCAGCCATGACTTTACTGTCACACTGATCACACACACACACACACACACACACACACACACACACACACAACTGTATGGTGACTTGGGACTTGACTGTGACTTGTGCTTTGATGGCCTTGAAAAGGTTTCTAAAGGTTTCTTGAGATCTTGTGTTTGTGTAAATAACTTTAATTGAAAGTGATGAGATTTGTTCCACATGCAAAGGGCATTGTCATGTTTTCTGATGTGCAATGTTCATAAACAGCAAGATATGGATATTGAGGATTATTATTAATGGAGTGTGCATTGACATATTCTTCATATAGCTACACGCACCCAACTGTGAGGCACATACTGTGACGGCACGGGACGAATACATGTACCGTGAAACCCCTTATATATGTGTGTGTGTACATACATACATACATATATAGTGTGTGTGTGTGTGTGTGTGTGTGTGTGTATGGGGCCAATGCTGATTAATCAACATATCAGCATTATACATCAATGTAAATTTGCTGGAAGTGCACACGTGACTTGCTGTTCTCTACAGTACATTTAGACTTGAGACTTAATGTTAATGACATGGACTTGACTCAGACCTTGTTTGGTAATCTACATTTAGACTAAGCAGGTGACTAAGGGGTGGGCAGGGCCTAAGCTGCGGCACAGCAGCTCCAGGCTGTACAGCGCCGTCTGCCGGTTGATGGCCTGCTCCTGCTCCTCCTCGCTGGCGACCCTTGACCCCTGACCTCTACCCACAATGCTCAGGAGGTCGCCGGTCAGCTGCAGAGGCACGGTGACCTGAGGAGAGAGAAGAGGAGATAGAACCGTAGCAACAACAACTCAAAGTGGAGGCCCAAGTTTAGCCATATCAAATCGGGAGGCGGGCCTCGCCAGGGGAACTCCAAGCAGTTTCAGGGGAGGCTCAGTGAATGGAAGTGAAAAAATATGACATTAGTTATTAAATTAGTTATGAAGGAGATCACATAGAATAGCCTAAATGTGTGTGATTTCTAAGTCTGCTCATAGAGTTCAGCATAGCACAGGAATGGATGGACGCAGAGAGATGTGGATGGTCTAATTTTTTAAGTTATGTTATGGAGCATTTACTCATTTGTAATAAAAACCACTTTATGCACATTTATCTCTACCCGAATCTTACATAATGGGCCTTTAAGGAGATAGTTCAGAGATACAGTAGTTTTGGGGAAATTGACAGTTTTTCCCACTTTCCCAGAGTCAGAAACAAATAATGGTGGTGAATGGAGAAAGACGATACATTTTTTATCCTGCAATACATTTTATGTCTGCCAAGGAGACAGCCACTTGGCTACCTAGAGTCCCAAATGGCACCTTTAAATGTGGCCATTGCAACCAATGCGACCTAGTAGTAAAATCCAAAGGCTTTACTCATCCACACACATTACAGACCTACTCGTTAAGACATTTTGTGAATTGCAAAACCACCCATGTGATTTATATTCTGTCTGGCCTTCGATGTGTGGCGTTCTATGTAGGACGCACTAAGCGACGGCTTCAGGACCGTCTAGCAGAACACAGATATGCTGCTAAGATTAACAACATGGACTATGCTTTGGTTAAACATTTCAAAGATAGCCACGCTGACTACTCTGTTGTCATAGAGTGTCCATGCATGGACACTGAGCACACAGAGGATAGATAGAACGCGATGTAACCACACCCCCACAGTCCTGAAAATTAGCTCTGTTTTATAATACAGTTGTGAACTTTTTTTTTTTTGTTTACTCATATTTAGGTGGTTTTCTCATGAGGGTGGCTGGCATCTCCCTTAGGGACAAGGTGAGAAGCTCAGTCATCCACAAGGGACTTGGAGTAGAGCTGCTTCTCCTTTGCATAGAAAGGAGCTAGTTGAGGTGTTTCGGGCATCTGGTAAGGATGCCACTTGGGCGCCTTACCAGAGGTGTTCCTCCCTAGGGAGGAACCTCTCAGCGCTCCCTTTGCTCCTCCACTCGCTATGGGGGCTCAAAAGTCACTCATCCCGATCTCGACTCTTCTCGTCCCTGGCACCTCAATGGTGGAACGAGCTTCCACCTTCGGTCAGGACAGCTGAATCACTGCCGATCTTTCGGAAAAGACTAAAGACACACCTTTTCAGGCTCCATCTGGGCCCTTCGTGATCTAACTTCTTTCTTTAAAAAATAAAAAAATAAAAAAATAACCTAAACTTGTACCACTGTTCCTTCAGAAGTTGTAGTTGTCATAGACTGTGCTGCATAGTTGATTGCTCTATTGCTGACAAAAATGTGTTATTGTAAGTTGCTTTGGATAAAAGCGTCTGCCAAATGACGTAATGTAATGTAATGTGTTCCAGGTACGTCCAGCTGGAGGAGACCACGGGGCAGACCGAGGGCTAGGTGGAGAGATCATATCTCCACGCTGGCCTGGGAACACCTCAAGATCACCCAGTCAGAGCTGACTAATGTGGTCAGGGAAAGGGACGTGTTGGGGTTCCCTGCTGGAACTGCTACCTCCATGACCTGATCCCGGATAAGCAGTTGAAGATGGATGGATGGATATTGGATGGATATATCCGTGAAATTAAAAACTGGATGACCACCAACTTCCTCAAACTAAACAGCAATAAAACGGAACTCATAGTGAAGTCCACTCTACACAAAGTCAGCAACCTCATCCTCTCCATTGACGGCTGCTCCATCTGCCCCTCCTCAGAAGTCCGCAACCTGGGGGTCCTGCTCGACCCAACACTCTCCTTCCAATCTCACATTAAATCTGTCACTAAATCTGCATTCTTCCACCTCAAATACATCTCACGCCTCCGTCCCTCTCTCTCTGACACCTCCGCCGAAACTCTGATTCACGCCTTCGTCACCACACGCCTGGACTACTGCAACGGAGTGTTGTTCGGGGTCCCTGCCAAGACCCTTGCCCGGCTGCAGTACGTGCAGATCTCCGCTGCCAGGATCCTCACACGGACCAAACCATGGAACCACATCACCCCCACCCTGCAGCAACTCCACTGGCTTCCCATAAAACACTGTATCACGTTCAAAATTCTTCTCCTCACTTATAAATCCCTGCACGGTCTGGCCCCCTCATACCTATCCGACCTACTCCACCCATACACCCCCCTACGTAGTCTCCGTTCCTCCGACACTGGACTTCTCACCAGGGGCGGACTGGGATCATAATTCAGGCCGGGCATTAGATACCAAGCAGGCCAGGCCGATACGGGCCGATGCGCGTGCCGGCGTCTGAAGGGCGCCGGCGAAAATTTTTGGGCGTTTGAAGCTCAATTTGGGCCATTTGAAGCCCAATTTGGGCCGTTTGAAGCCAGATTTGGGTCGTTTAAAGCCAGATTTGGGCCGTTTGAAGCCCGATTTGGGCCGTTTGAAGCCCAATTTGGGCCAAGTCCAATTTTACAATGAGATGCACCCACTTTAAACCTGAATAAAGTAATAAAACCACTAGTAAACCAGTAGGCGGCGCCTGGCCTGCTGTTCAGTGAGTGGCCTGCCCTGGCCTGCAAAAAAAAAAAAAAAAAAAAAAAAATTTGCCAGGCCACCGGGCATTTGCCCGACGTGCCCGATTATGCAGTCCGCCACTGCTTCTCACCATCCCCCGCACAAATAGATCCACCATTGGTGATAGAGCTTTTTCTGTTGCTGCACCTAAACTCTGGAACTCCCTCCCATTTCCCATCCGCGACTCTGGTTCTATAAACATCTTTAAAAGCAAACTCAAAACCCATCTTTTCTGCCTCGCTTTCCCTGAGCACAGCCTGGGCTCCTGATAGCTCTACTGCTCCCTTTTAGCCTCTTTTCTTACTCTTTTTTTCTGCCTATTATGTTTCTTTTAGTGTGTTTTGTTCTTATTGTACAGTGTCCTTGAGTCTGAGAAAGGCGCTTTTAAAATTGAATTTATTATTATTATTATTATTATTATTATTATTATTATTATTATTATTATTATTATTATTATTATTATATTTGGGTGGGTAATTAATGTGATGGTCAGCTGTCATAGCCTATAAAAAACGATATTTGAGGCTGGGTTGCCAGAGGCTTTAAGCCCTTTTCCGATTTGCTTGTGTGAAGAAAAGCTCACCTTTGCTGTAGCTGCTGGAGAGACTCATTCACAACATCACCACTGTCTGCAACCTGTAACAGCAGCAGAGCACAGCCTCACATATACACATTTCTATTATGATCAGTGTAGTGTCTCCCCAGACTCAAATATTACGTTGAATCGCTGCACTCCGCATACTACATAAATTAGTCTGTACCACTTCACAGCCACTGCTGGGGTTTGGTGGGCGCGTCTAGGGGGGTGAAATTGAATGAGTGACAGGTCGTAGCACCAATGAGAGAGTGGTTCAAAAAATGGGCTGCGTGTCGAGACTGAGTTACTACTAAAGGAGACGTTAAGTGTTCATTAAATAAATTAGCACACTATTCAAGACCGGGAAATGATCAAATTAAGTTGTAATACTTTTCCAGACTTTCCAGACGTGGAATAGAGCGACATTAGTCGAGTGGCTCATAGTGTGACGTGTGAACATTGACCTGGGCGGCGTACCTTTCCAATGAAGCTGGAGGAGGCCAGCAGCTGGGCCATGAAGGAGACGCAGAGGAACTTGAAGTGTCTCAGCTCCTTGCTGCTGTGAGCCTCCAGGCTGAAGATCAGCTCCTCCACTTTCTCCTCCTCCTCCTCCTCCCTCCTCCTGGGGCCAGCGGGGTGCTTCCCCGGAGCTGCAGCATCACGGAGAGGAGAGGAACATCCAGAAGGAAATGACAATGGAGAGAATTTAGGTATTTTTCAACCTGGACCCTATTTTCATCATTTATTTGATGTATAACTAAGTAATGTGAACAGAAATCTTTGGAATTGATCGCTTCAGCTGGCAGCCGCTTTTCCCACATGCCACTACAGTGCTGCACTAGACAATTTTGTTTCCCGTTTACTTCACGGGTGGCCACTTTTTTTTACCTTGCGAGCTACTTTTAAAATGGCCAGCTCAACATGATCTACCAACCACCCCACCAAAAAATAAATCAATCAATTCCACCCCACACACACACACACACACACGTGAAATCAATGTTTTACTGACTTTTATACGTATGTGGGTTGTTGTCATTGTTGTAGTCGTTTGATGTCTCTGATGATTGTTTTTTTTACCTTTTATTTATACAGGGGGAGTCTGACTGAGAGCAATGCGCTCTCTTTTTCAGGAGTGCCCTGTTCACATTCACACACACATTCATACCTGGAAGCTGACCAGTAGCCTACAACATCACCTGACTGCAGCTTGGGTAAAGTTGCATCTACTGTAGGTGTCATTCAGCATATTGTGAATATATGTTGTTGGAGAATGTGTTGTCATATCCTACTATAGCATTCAGTGTCTCCTATACAGTTATCTATTTGTGGAGGTACACCACAATAGATTTTGAGCACCACAAATAGATTTTGACTGCCACATATTCATTTCAAGTAGTTGACTGCAAACACCTGCTTTAGGAGCCCACTAGATGGTGCTCTGAGGCCCACCAGTGGGCCACGGTTCAGTGGTTGAGAAACACTATGATGCCGATAGAATAGGCTATATAATGGCTCATTTCCACCACATTTTACTGCCCTGCACAGCTCGTCACCACTCGGCTCTATTCGTTTCAGCCCGATGGACGTTTTGCTTCCACCGCGGATCATCTGCCCCCACCCACCCCCGCCCACAGCTGGTCGTCATAGCGACCGCATATCTGTCCTTCGCTTATAGCCGAAGTAGGCTATAACATAATGTTACAATTAAATCCATCCACAGAACTTTTAAACTGTTTATGGTACTGGTGCCTCTAAATGACCTACAGTGTACATGGGCAAATGTGACAATCGGCCAGGAGAATGGATATCACTTTGTAGTTAGTCAAACTCACAGGCATGCGAGTGACGGGAGAGGCGCAACAGAGTGAAGCCTCTACCCCGCGGCCTCTCACCAGGCAAGACCGCGGCTTCACCAAACACCCGCTGCGGCCTAGCGGAGCGCTGCAGTCTGCACTCAGCTACAGAGCTTCCTGAGCCTGAGCAGCGGACTTTTTTCTCTCTCAGACAATTGAACACCCGCCACGATTTTATTTCACCGGAGGCGAAGGCAGCAACACAAAAGACTGATGGAAATATACAGAAGAGAAGGTAAGCCCACTAAACTGGTATGCAGCCGCCAGCATCGCATTGACAGTCAGTAGACAGAGTAAACACGATTCTGCGTGACCAATCAGTCGTCAACAATGTTTTCACGTCACCGTATGAACCCGGGTTCACAGAATAGAACCACGACGTAGTTTTTAGTGGTGGAATGAGACGATTTATCGAGTCGAGCGGAGCGGGATCGCGCTACTACCTGCGGTGGGAATGAGCCATAAGAGACAATTATTTTTTCATCACTGTAAAGCCACAGCATAGTGAAGAGGATATTCATGTGATGTGTGTAGTTCTTCATATCTACTGGCCTCTTCATTTTGCTCTCAGAGTGCCCCAGGTTAATGCATTTTATTTTAAAATTTACAAAATGTCTTTATCCAGGGGGGGCACAGCCCCCCTTGGAGACCCCCCTAGCGGGGTAATATTGACTTCTGGGTGGTGCTTCCTGTTTGGAAGGTCTATAATCGCCTATGCGTTGACCGGCACCGTTTTTCTCTAGCGTAAACACTGCTGGGTCAGTACATCAAAGGACATGTTTCAGCGACCCAGTGGTCATTAAAAGAAAGAAAAAAAAGTATTTTGAGTGCTAGAAACTAGCAAAGATTTGCTCTTGCACTGGGCGTAAGATATGGCCCTTGACTTGACTTGCAAAAAATGACTTGTGAGCATTTCTGCCTCACCCTGGTCTGTCTCACCCTGGTCTGTGTCATCTATGCATCTCCCTGGTCTGTCTCACCCTGATCTGCCTCCCCCTGGTCTGTGTCGTGTGTCTCACCCTGGTCTGTGTCATGTGGCAGTTGCAGCAGATACTGCAGGATCCTGATGAGTGAGGTGACCTGATCCCCCACAGAGAACTGACAGCAGAGAGAGATCCAGAAGTCCACGTCTCTCTCCAGAGCTGCATCCTGCAACACACACACACACACACACACACACACACACACACACACACACACACACACACACACTAGGACCGTATGATACTGATGAAAACTTGAGTGTACTTCACACTGGTCAAACAGAGCCCATCGCTGTGTAAAGCAGGGTTTCTCTATAGCAGAAGAGACAACATTTAGGGGGACTCTTGAAAAATACTTTTCACAAAAAATAAAAATATTGGTTTGAGTAGAAATTGGCATTTTACTATTAAAAATAAGTTACCTATACTATAAGTTATGTAATATGAAGCAGTATGTTTCACTCTATATTCAGTAGAGCGTGATTTCTATTCACACATAGGATAAGCAATAACCACGCCCTGTGGCGCCGGGATTGGCCAGCAGCAACACTGGAGGGCACGCTGCCCAGCAATTTCATGAACCAACTGAATAGCTCTTGAGAACGGACAGCGATTTCGAGAGCGGACATTGAAATTAATTATGGTCACCTACCTTCCTTAGCATAGTAATAATAATAATAAGCATACTGTAGTAATCCGCTCCCGGGATCATTAATGAGGAGAAGAGGCAATACTTGGTGCAGTCTTTATTCACCCTCACACCCACAGCTTCTCGCGCCTAGCCACACTTGGCTACGCTCCCAGCTAGCACACACAGCTCCTAGCTACACACACGTCCCAGTCTGCCTCCTCGTATCTCCAGACTGGCCAACACACACACATTTCCCCGCCGACAAAATGGCCACCTCCCGCTCACCCAATCCCCAGCGAGCTAGCAACCCCACGTGACTCCATGTTCCCTTCACGTGCATTACCTCCATTCACAGTGCCTTCAAGTGCGGTAGGAAACCACACTACAACACCCCCAGCTAACTAACCCTGACAACCAGACAATCCCATGTTTACTGACAACCCCACATCGCTACAATACTAATTGTAATCTACACAATGTATCTACAAAAACAAGCAATAATATAAACGGTGTTGTGTTCACGTTCATATAATATAATGTATCATATCGTTAATTTCAAGCTCAATTCTTACCCAGAGAAAAGGTACAGCACTGAAAATGTAACAAGCAATAGTTTTTTAAACATCTTTATTTTAAAAGATGAAAAACCCCAGGTGCTTTAGTCCCAAGCTTCAATGCTCCTGGCAGACTAGATGCCTTGTGGCACATTGCTGTCTCTACCACTCATAAGTATTGCTGTTCTTATTTATCCGATGTATTTATCATCTATTAAACTTGAAATGGGACCATCATTTAGAAAACGGAGGACATGAGAGGATGAAAAATACTTGAAATTGTTGATTCAGACTATAAACTCATTTGCAAAGTGTTTGATTAAGACATAGACCGAGAGAGATGTCGGGTCATTTTCCCATTCACTTCCATGTTACCGATTTTGTTTCTGCAGTACCCACGTCACGCCACTGGCCATTCGAAAGAATACAATTTCTGCATTAGCTTCAAACAGAGGAAGGCTGAATTGCCCACTGATATTATGACATGGAAAATTGTCTAGAAAGGTGAAAATGTGGACTTGAATGTGTTAAATGTGTTGAATGACTCAAAGGTTGAATGTCATTTTCTGCGATATGCGTCTCACATGCACTGTTATTTTGGGATGTCCTTGTAAACTAAATATCCCTCAGGACAATATATGACGCTGGTTGGTTTTGGCTTTTGAGGCATGTTCTCTCACCATTTTGAAGATGCTGCTAATGGTGTTGGCAACCAGAGGGTTCCTGCTCTCCACCAGCAGGTCGAACATCATGCCCAGCAGCTGCTGCCCGATTTCCTCTTCTCCGAGGGCCGAGGAGAACGGCTTGGTGATCTGCAGACAGAGGGACGGTCAGGGGGGAGGCTCACTCAAATCACTTAATTTTTTTAAGCCCATGGCACACCAATGAAACATTATCCAACAACTGCCAACAACAATGTTGGCAGTTGTTGGAGAATGTTTCATCGGTGTGCCATGGGCTTAACACATACAAACAAGTATTGAAGATGTGGAATCTGACCAAACATCTCCAAACAAGGACAGCGATGGCCCACCAAACAAACATCTGTTTGTCCGTTGTAGAATGTTTGATTGGTGTGCCATGGGCTTATGCCACATTCACATATTATTCTATGAATCAAACTCACTAGCAAAATGTTACAATTGTAATATAGTGTGTGGGAACTTTAAGGTGATGTAACACACATCATGTCGTGGTCATATTGGAAATGTAAATCTATGTTGTTGTCACATTAAATTCTGTTATCCAGTTCTGTTGTGCCTTTGCTTGTCATCTTGATTTTTTTTGGTAAGGTAGGAAGGATGTTTTTAAAATTCCCCTTTTTTATGATCTCAACTACACAAATGAATAGCTTTGACTCTAAACCACAGGTTCTCAACATGGGGTCTGGGGACCAGCAGGGGTCCTTGAGGTCTTCCAGGGGGACCCCAGCAAATAGACAAATTGTTCAACTTCATCATTGTTTCATTGACAACAACAAGCTGACACAATGAGAGAATGTAGAATAATGACTATTTTGATGATAGTTTATCTCTATATACAGTAAGGTACAGGTAGTCATGGAATTCTGGACAGAATCACATCTGACAATAGAAACATTCTCAGATTTGGGTCAGAGAGACATCATCTCATCAAATGGGGTCTGTGACTCTAATGTGGACTACATGAGGGGTCCTTGATATTCAAACGGTTGAGAATCAAAATCTCAGAGCTGCTGGTGATGTGCGACCTGCTCCAGCGCCATGATCTGGAAGCAGGGGATGTCGGGGTGGGGCTGGGCCGAGGTCGTCAGCGCCTGGTGCAGCAGATCCAGACAGGCCCGGTTCTTCACCAGGAGAGGGGCCGACTCCTCGTTGTACTTCCCCAGGACCAGCTGTACCAGCTGGGCCTCGTTGCGCAGGAGGGTGGGGGGTTCAGGTCCGCTCTGCTCCAGAAGCCGCTCCAGGAGCGGCAGCAGGGCCGACAGGACCGACTGCAGGTGTAGGAGGAGACAGTTTGATCGGTGAGATTTTAACTATCAATGTTAGAATGTATATGAATTCAACAGCATGACACTACTCTATCAATGTTAGAATGTATATGAACAGCATGACTTGTCTTAAATTATATGGGACAGGAGTCTATCTATAGTCCAGCTCTGCTCAATTAACAGCAGAGACCAACGGATCCAATTTAAGGTCACTCATTGTCTTCATTATTCAAAGTCCAGGATGCACAAATGTGGAATGAATGTCGTGAAACACGTTTGAAATTGTGCAGCTCAATGCGAGTAAAAACCTGCGATGATGTAAGAACTCTTAAAGTCCCTGGAAACCAAAATCCACAAAAACCTTCTAACTATTAAATTTAGGGTCTTATGTGAGTACCGTAATTGTGTGCCTCAGAAAGTAGTTGACATTACTTTCAACCCTAACCTCAAAAATCGCCACTTTTCTACAAGGTCCCTTTTTTTCTACAAGGTTTTCTACAAGGTCTACAGTATATAAGTGAGTGAGGAGAGAATGTGTGCGTGCCCCTCAGTCTCACCTGGCTGATGTAGGAAGGGTCAGCGATGATCTCCTCTGTCTTCTTTAGAAGGTGCTCTATGATTGGCTGGAAGGGAGTGGCGCCGGCTCCTGATAGGCTCTGCAGGGCGCCGAGGCCCGCCCTCCTAACCTCACGGACCGGAGAGCTGAGACAGCCAAGCAGGGAAGGGACCACTGACACACACACACACACATGGACATACACAGTTTAGTTCCTGCTCTTCTTGACCATTTCGTCGCTTGACATGAAGGCCGAGCCAAATCAGCCAATGAGCACAGAGGGGGGACTAACGATTGGCCAATCAGCATCAATAAACAGCCGGTGGGACTAAGGCCGAATTCAGACACAATCCGTCGAGATGGATAGTAGTCCGGCTGTAGTTCGTCGGCTTGGGCGGATCTCACTTCACCCCCCCCCCCCCCCCCCCCCCCCCCCCCTTTCTGCCTTCTCCAAGCATGTGTGAGCGAACCAGGAAAAGACAACAAGACTGATAAAATCTGTTTTTTATCATCTTAAAAATATAGCAAGAATTAGGGGATACATGTCCAGACAGGATCTAGAAAAACTAATTCACGCCTTCATTTATAGTAGGTTAGACTACTGCAATAGCCTTTTTTCTGGTCTCTCCAAAAAAGAACTTAGGCAACTTCAACTCATTCAGAATGCTGCTGCTAGAGTTCTAACGAAGACTAAGAAAGCTGATCATATCACTCCAGTTCTTAAGTCCTTACACTGCTTGCCAGTGTGTCAGAGAATAGATTTTAAATAAAATACTGTTATTAGTCTAAAAAATCACTTAATGGCCTAGGCCCAAAAAACATAGCTGAATTGCTCCCACGCTACGAACCGTCTAGAACTCTTACGTCAACAGGGTCCAGCTTATTAACTGTCCCTAGGATCAAATCAAATCACGGGAAGGCTGCATTTACCCACTATGCTTCTGCTAGCTGGAACAAATTGCCTGAAGACCTCAGATCTGCCCCAACCTTACTTACTTTTAAAAATAGACTAAAGACTTTTATGTTTACCCTCGCTTTTAACTGCTGACAGCTACTATGCAAACCCAATGAGTAAGTTAGCTCTTTCTGCAACTGCCGCGCCTGTTGCCTATTGCACTTTTTATACTCTTTTTTTAAGTTTTGTTGTGATGCTTTTAAATGTCCATTTTATTTCTTCTTTTCGTTTATTTTCCTGTGTGCTTAATGAAGTTGCTTAATGCACTTTTTATACTCTTTTTTTAAAGTTTTGTTGTGATGCTTTTAAATGTCCGTTTTACTCTCTTCTTTTCTTTTCTTTTCCTGTCAACCATTTTATGTGAAGCACTTTGAATTGCCTCTGTGTATGAAATGTGCTATACAAATAAACTTGACTTGACTTGATACAAAAGAGAACAAGCGTATTTCAGCATAAAGGCCTTCTTCAGCATCAGGGCTGACATGTCCATTGCTGCTGTCTATCGCAGATGACACATTCAAACTTTTGAAAGGATATTTTAGTGTGCTGGCCTGTTGTCTTTTTTAGGAAGAAAATCCTATTGCTACATAGCAGTCCCACATATTAATGCAAAGTGGTCTCTAACAAGCACCATGCTCTTTAAGAGGTGTCCACGACGTGCCATTGACACCTCTTAGCTGTTGTGAAATCACTGCAAACCACAGCCTCTTGGGGCGTATTGCTTAAAGCAGTGCTGACCAATTTGGGGCCCGCGGGCGCTGATTTTTTTCTCCAGAATGCAACTCTGGCAAGTTATCAGATATCTGCACTGATTGCAAAGGGTGGACAAGCTTTTTCATGTGGTGACTTTGTGAAACAGTGTCTGAATGTGGCTGCGGATACTGTGTTCACTCCTGAGATTGCATCCCTGCAAATTGTCATGGCAAATTGTTTACAAAAGATGGACAATAAAGCTGATTTTCAAAGTACCTTGAGGATTTTTCAAGTTGTGAATTAAGTAAAATTTCTCTCTTGATTACAAAGGTGGAAAATACAACTGTTTTTAACTGGGTGTTTACTGATTAAATGTTTAAGCTCCCCACAAATGCAGATGATTTTTTTAATATATATAACCAATTGCAAATTATTACAACTACCAAACAGATAAAAAGTAGATTATTATATTGAAATGTTATTTTAGATTTAGAATGTTAGTTTTCTATAAAACACAATACATTTGAATGTAATTCCACAACGTTTATTTTTGGCCCTCGGCCCTCCACCCAGATTGAGTTTTGGCCCTTCATGGGAAAGAGTTTGGGCACCCCTGCCTTTGATGTACGTGATGTTTTAGCTAATCTTATCTTTCTCAGCCATGACATCCAGCAGTTCAACATAATTTCTCCCATTACAAGAGCTAACAGCAGCACTTTCAGCAAGTTACTGTTTCGCTTTTTAAACAGACGTTATTTAATTATTCAATCAGGGATAACACCAAACATTCACAGTAATACCAGATTAATGGCATAAATCCCCACCTTTTTACACCAAAGATAAATCACAAAATCAAACAGGTGCCGCCAGGGTATGGATCTTTTTGTTCTTATGTCCAGTATTTTTATTTTTTCAGTTTATGATTTGTTTATACCACTTGCAATTGGCCAATAACTCGTAGCCTATGCTATAATCAAAAGTTCAGTTTCTTACAAATCTGAAACTTTCGTTGCAGCATCAGTAGGTGTATACACACATTGATCATTTTCATTATCAAATTTACCAAAACATACTGAAATAAATCTCATTTAGACCTGTACTTCTTTCAGACCCTGTCCGAGGTGTCGTGTGGTGTGGTTCACACTCACATGTTGCAGATTCCTCCCCTCTGCTTTCCTGCGAGCGGTTCTTCTGAGCACAGGATTCGAACCATCAAACAACTAAACTTCTGATAGCAACCACTCAGCCACAACTTTTCGTTGTGGTAGACTGGTGTTCATCCTTCTTTGCTCGTCAAGTGCAAGATCAATCCGAGACTTGCCAAAAGTGGGAAGGTTGTTCAATCACAGTAGGCCTATCCTACGATCGTCCAGTCTGGCTAGTTGAAAAAAGCAGACAAGGAAGCCGCATGCAGCTAACCTCGCATCAGGTTCTCCCAGAGGAGAGATGCATTGCAGCCACATTACCAAATCTTTTCTTTTGTATCAGTCCGTTTGAAAAGATCACACTTTTCTGTCCTTTTTTGTAGGTTAGCCAAGGCTGGAGTAGGCCTCCTTCTCGCTATCACTTCTTTTTTAGTTTGAAACGTTTTTGAGGCCTGAGATTATCAGCGGGAGCTGCTGCCGCCATGTTGGATATTGACATTGGAATATGGAACGTCGACTCACGTTTAGCTTGACTGCAGAGAGAGAGAGAGAGCCTGGTGACGCGAGGTTACTTCTTCTTCTGTTTGGTTTTACGGCGGTTCGGTTGGCATCCAAAATGTTGCATTACCGCCATCTACTGAACTCAACCTAAACTGATCTGAATTGAACTAAAATAAACACAACAAAATAACACCATATCCACCCAAAGTGCTCCGATTCATAATTACTGTCCATATCACTCAGAGGCAGACGCCTGAGTTTGCACAAATGCATCTCTCAGTATTTTATCTATCTCTGCCCCAGATAGGCCTACATCAACCACATCCAAAAATCTCTTTGCGTCAACCACCATTTCAGTCCTCTCCGTCTTCCCAGTCATACTAGCAGCACAGTTTAACACCATGGCGATGGATGCCAGGAATCGCTTCTTGTCCATACCATAGACTGTACGTGAGGTTACGTTTAGCTTACTGTAGCTGACGTAATGACGTTACCTGCGCAGATTTCCATAAAAAGAAGAAGCTAAAAGCCCCAAGAGCTATGAATTGTCACGTTACTGTTGTAGACTAAAGGATTGAAGTACGCGTGCGCGAAATGTGTTTCCAGCTTTTTTTCTAGAAAACGGTAGCGCGCGCGTACACACACACACACACACACACACACACACACACACACACACACACACACACACACACACACACACACACACACACACACACACACACACACACACACACACACACACACACACACACACACACACACACACACACACACACACACACACAGTGAACTCACTGTGCCGCAGCTGGGCATAGTTTATTTTTGTTTTGTGCGTCGCTAACGTTAGCATATACTTATTGTAACTTGTTTTTGAGATCACGGGGACCAGCGTCAAGCAAGCCACAATTCAAAACGGGGGTTTTCCTCTGGTTATTGCTTTCAAAATAAAGGCATAATAATAATGAAGCTATGTTCACTGACTCAAATGCCACATGCACTAGACTATTTTAAAGCCAAAGTTGTATATCCAAGCTAATCATTGCATTATCTTTTTTTTTATTTAAGTTGCAAATTAAAAAAAAACCCAAGTCTACTTTTAAGGCAATATTGCTCATTTCCGGCTGTGTTGGAGTAATTTCAGGCGCCTTGAGGTCGCTATGGATGGACGGATAGATCAAGTCGAGAGAGATCTGAGGAGCCCGGGTGAAGCTCATCACACACACACACACACACACACACACACACACACACACGCGCGCGCGCGCGCACACACACACACACACACACACACACACACACACACACACACACACACACACACACACACACACACACACACACACACACACACACACACACACACACACACACACACACACATATATATTGTAGCGAATCAGCAGTACACATACAGGGGTGAGCATTGGTAGTGTCTCGACTGCAGATAGGAACTGATGTGTGGGAGTGTTGTATTGGGGAACACTATGCTGTGGGGATACTTCCGGAGTGAACTGAGCATGCGCGTCAGTCTTCACACACTACTCGAAGGGAAAGCTGCTAGCTTTGAGCGTGACAACCGCTGAGAGTTGTAATATAACTAGCCGCAAAACGCGACTATTTCACTCGAGTACCTCTCCCATCATAGTCGCGCTCGCCCGACCCCTTTATCGAGGGAAAGTTGCACATTTAGCGATCTACAAGCTTCAAACATGCACCAATCACTAATATAAACTACGCACCTTGTTGCCACGGATGTTGTCGAGCAGGCCGCGCTGAGGCCGCGCTTTGTTAACTCGTATTTTAAGAAAGTTTGGGTTATTTGTGTGTCCGGAAACATTATTTTCCCTTCTCCAACGACTCTTCTTCTTTTTTGCTGCTCACCGGTTCAACTGCTCAACTGCGCCACCGCACCAGAAACCTGTGACTGACAGAACGACACAGGGCAAACCCCATACTTGACACATGATGTAATACCCCATGATGCGGTGGCGCAGTTGAGCAGTTGAACCGGTGAGCAGCAAAAAAGAAGAAGAGTCGTTGGAGAAGGGAAAATAATGTTTCCGGACACACAAATAACCCAAACTTTCTTAAAATACGAGTTGATCGGTGGAGGAGAAAATGGTGTCGGAGAGTGAGAGTGAGAGCGAGAGTGAAATGGAAAATGATCAGGATAAAAGGGGAGATGAGAATAAACGTAAAAGTTTGTCGAGTGATTCAAGTGGCACAAGTCAGTTAGTGAAGAAAGTGAGGAAAGGGTTAGGTTTGGATAGTGAGTGTGGTCGAGCAGTGAGGAAGAAGCAGGAGTTTGTAGTGGGGATGAGGGTGGTTTCATCGACAGAGGATGGTATATTTAGTGATCAACATAAAGTAGGGGAGTTTGTGGAGAGGGTACTTGGGCAGGTAAGGTCAGTTAGAGTAGCAAGAAGTGGATTAGTTATAATTGAGTGTGTTTCAAAAGAGCAGAGAGACAAAGCTGTAAAGGAAATAAAGTCGTGTAGGCTACTGGAGGTGAACTAGGGTGACCATATTTTGATTTCCAAAAAGAGGACACTCGGCTCCGCCTCGAGATACTTTATTATATAGCCTATAATACAAAAAAATACTCTTTTCAAGTCTTACTGGAAAAATAAATACAAAAATATTAAATAATGTTATAAATAATACCTCTGTATTAGAAAATATTTTAACAAAATATCTCTTACAATATTGTCAATGTAATAATGTAAATAATAAAACCATAACAAACCAAAAATTAGGCTACTTCAATATTAATATAATACTATTAATATTACTTCAAGGCACTATAGTGCAATCCATGGACCTGTAGCTGTTGTGGTGTTTCACAGTATGAAATGCAAATCCTCCGTTTTCCCGGGTCCGTTAATTTTGTAGACAAACTCTCCCCCCGCACAGCTTTCTTATGTTTGTCTGTGTCCATGTGAGCTTTCAGATCCCCCGCACCTTTATTTGAAAGGGACACATAGCTTTGCACACAGTGCACTCCGCTTCCCATTTGTCCCGACCAGGACGGTAAGTGGGGAATCTTAATTCACACTTACGCTTCGGCATTTTGTAGTAGGAGGCTCGGAGCCAGTGCTGCTGCTCCGATGTCAGCTCTCTGTGTTTGTGAGTGACACAAGAGCCGCCCACATGGGAGGCAGCCTCTCAGGGATTACGTCACACGCAACAGAGTACTATTTAAAGCGCCAGGCACCGTTATGCCTAATGGTCCTGTGAAAACCCGGACATTTTCAATAATTAATAAACCCCCCCCGGACACCCCGGACAGGACGTGAAAAGAGGACATGTCCGGGCAAAAGAGGACGTATGGTCACCTGAACGTGCTAGTGCAGCTATTGTAACATGTTTTGTACTTGGATCTGAGGTAAGGAAGAAGGGTGTGGTGAGTGGTGTGCCTCTGTCGGTAGAGGCTGAGATGTTTGAAAGTGTGGAGGGTGTGCTGGAGGCAAAGAGATTGACACGATATCATGAGGGGGAAAGGGAGGAGAGTTTGTCTGTGTGTTTGACCTTTGATGGAGAGTTGCCTGAGAGAGTGTATGTGGATTATTGTTGTTATAGGGTAAGGCCGTTTGAAAGAGCACCGATGTTTATTGCTGTCAAGAGTATGGTCATGTTGCTGCTGTGTGTAGAGGGGTCCGGAGATGTGGGAGATGTGGGGGAAAGGAGTGTGAGAGAGACACGTGTTTAGAGGAAGACAAGGCAAAGTGCCTACACTGTGATGGTGATCATCATGCGGGTTCAAAGCAATGTCCAAGGAGAGTAAATGAGGTGAAAGTGAATCAGATTAGGGTAAAAGAGAAGGGTATGTCATATGCTGAAGCTGTTAAAAGAGTGGAGAATGAGAGTGATAAAATGGAAGAAATTGAAAAGGAACCAGAGAAGAAACAGAAGGGAGTTGAACAAATCATTTGTGTGGACAAAAAAGGATTTTTGACATTTATGGCCATGGTGATTAATTGTACAGAGCAGATCAAGGGAAAAAAGGAAAAGATTAAGATGATGATGGATGCAGCTAGAAGGTTCTTGAATGTTGTGGACATTTCTGGAGAGGAGATTGAGAAGGCGCTGAGGGATGAGTTCCCGACGACTGAGCAGTAGAATGGATATATATAGAGTGAATGGGAGTACTATGGTGGGTGGATACATGATGAACACTGTAAATATGAAGAAGACATCAAATTTCATTTGAACTGTGGAGGGCAGTAATACGCCTAGTAGCGTCTACACTGCCGGAAATAAAAAAGAAGAAGAAGAAGAAAATACGAGTTAACAAAGCGCGGCCTCAGCGCGGCCTGCTCGACAACATCCGTGGCAACAAGGTGCGTAGTTTATATTAGTGATTGGTGCATGTTTGAAGCTTGTAGATCGCTAAATGTGCAACTTTCCCTCGATAAAGGGGTCGGGCGAGCGCGACTATGATGGGAGAGGTACTCGAGTGAAATAGTCGCGTTTTGCGGCTATAATATAACTAACTGTGAATAAAGACCCTTGTACCATCAAGAAGCCTCTGCCTCATGAGATACCGGATACGTTACAATATATATAACTGGTGGGAATAGCGTGAAGCTCCGAGCTGTCGGTGAAAAGAGAAAAGAAATTGGCCAAGTAGGCTACAATTGTGGAGAAAATGGGGGGACATTTCAGAAAAAAAGTAAATAAAAAAGAAATGTCACACACTCACACCTGGGATCTGCCCAGTATAACGATGGGGCTGTTCTATTGGAGCAACAAGGGGATTGTATGCTTTGCTCAAAGGCACTTCAGTAGGCCTAGGAGTTTCACTTCACACAAATTCACTTCCTCCAGATAGATTGTGTCTTGAGATTTTCTCTCGACTTAAAGTCCAATTCCATGTTGTCCAAATCCACTGGGATAAAGAATCATTTTAAGTCATAATCATGTCAAATCTTTGCTTTGTCTGTTGGCAGGGGCGGTTTTAGCATCAGAGCTTTGGGTGGGCTCAGCCCACCCAAAGGTCATGGACCACTGAACCCCTAGGGGGGTCCGGGGGCATGCCCCCCCGGAAGAAAATTTTGTACAGTTTTAAGTAAAAATGGATCAAACTGGCGCACTTTGAGATCAAAATGAAGAGACTAGATCTATGAAGAACTACACACATCAATATCTTCTTTACCGTTCTGTGGTTTTACAGCAATGAAAAAATAATTGTTTCCCTATATATACTATATATATTCTGCATACAGGTTACTATATGGTAGAATTATGCTTGCATAAATAATACCAAAATCACTTCAGGGGAGTTTCAAGTAAAGTAACATTTTGCTTTGTAGGCAAAACAAAAGTAAAATTAAATCAAAAGGGAACTTCCTAACTTATTGGCTGGAATAATATTCCGACAAGATAATAATATACTGCACTAAAGCAGGAGTTTGCAGTCAACTAGTTGAAATTAATATGTGGCAGTATTTGTGGGGGTCAAAATCTATGTAGGGTGTACCACCACAAATAGATCAGTGTATGGGAAACACTGACTATTAAATTGTGTGACTAGAAAGACACCAATAAATCTGAGAAAATGTACTTTAATTTTGAACAACAGCACTACAATGGTGGCATTACAAATGGTATTATGAAATTATTGTGTGAAAAAACAAGAATGCCACTTTTTTCATGAACTTTAAGCAGAAAATTAAAAAATAGTTTTAAAGCAAAAATAAATAATAAATAAAGATCATTTTAACATTGGCTCAACCAGCCCATCTTACTGACCACCAGGGGTCCTGGTCCTTAATCCCTTTTTATTACTCCCATGCTACTGGTACTGTACACAAACAAGGCTGTTTAAATATCTGCCTTGCACTCCCTTAGAGCAGGGGTGTCAGACTCATATTAGGTAGAGGGCCGGATTTGTTCAACTGAGACCTCATGGAGGCCGGATTTTTTTTTAACTAAAATCAATTCGACTCATTTACCCATTTACTTCACAAAAGAAATACTGCTCTTTCCATTTCTCTTGAAACTGCCTGCATTCCGTGTCAACCTTTCTCTTTTTCGACAGCATCTTGTTCAGGGGCGGACTGGGATCATAATTCAGGCCGGGCATTAGATACCAAGCAGGCCAGGCCGATACGGGCCGACGCGCGTGCCGGCGTCAGAAAAATTTGGGCCGTTTAAAGCTCAATTTGGGCCGTTTGAAGCCAGATGTGGGCCGTTTGAAGCCCAATTTGGGCCGTTTGAAGCCCGATTTGGGCCGTTTGAAGCCCAATTTGGGCCAAGTCCAATTTTACAATGAGATGCACCCACTTTAATCCTGAATAAAGTAATAAAACCACTAGTAAACCAGTAGGCGGCGCCTGGCCTGCTGTTCAGTGAGTGGCCTGACTGCGGGCACAATTTTTTTTTTTTTTTTTTTTTTGCAGGCCAGGCCAGGCCAGGCCACCGGGCATTTGCCCGACGTGCCCGATTATGCAGTCCGCGCCTGATCTTGTTGATTCTTTTGTTTTTTGGTAGGTAGCTGAATGCGCGATTCAATTCCAGCGTGGCATCATGGCGGCTTTGTTTACACCTGATGACCTACTGACATACTTCCTTGTAGTGCAGGTTAATTAACTTATGAATGAACTCTTATCTTGCTTATTAGCCACACGTAGTTCATGATAATGGGGTGCGAATTTAATAATAATAATAATATATATATATATTTTTTTTTATATTCCAAAACATCTCGCGGGCCGGATGAAACCTGCCCGTGGGCCGGATCCGGCCCGCGGGCCGTATCTCTGACATCCCTGCCTTTTTATTGAGATACTGAACTAACATCACAGCAAGACATAAGTGATGCCATGCACGCATGTTAAGCTATCGTCATCATCACATCAGACAGGCTGTGTAAAGCAGCCACTTGCGATTCTGAAGGGCTTAATTTCATTCAGATAACAAGGGACCCGTTTGAAAATGTTTGTCACTTATGCCCATATGTTTCTCAAAAAACATCACATCCATTTACACCCGCTTACTGCGAGCTAGCATGACATGGCTGGCTGGTGCCATGGTAGCCTACCTACCTTCCTGCAGTCCACCTGTTTGTCTGGCAGGCACAGTGACAAGTTCTTTTGTTTAGCCTACGACAATGTTATGTGCTAATTTGCATATCAATATGCGCTAATTAAGTAACTACTAACGACTCTGACTGCTCAATGCTCACCTCAGTTTCATTGATCATGAGTGGGGAGAACGATTGTGTGGACTGTGGAGGACCACTTCGCTGCTGTACTGTGTGTGTGACCTGTGTGAAGTGATGTGGGATTAGGCAGATAGATGGAGGAGGGAGCGCCTGCGCAGCCGCGGTTCTAGAAACTTTTCGGGTGGGCTGAACCTCCCTAAATTTTTGTCTCAGCCCACCCTAAGAACATAGAGGGGAGGGGGAAACATGCACACAGCGCATTGAGTGTAGTCAGAAACTGCTACTAATGACCACCATGGATTTGGAGAGGGATAAAAAAAAAAAAAAAAAAAAAGTTTTTTTGCCTCTATTTTTTTGGGTGGGCTGAGACTATTTTTGGGTGGGCTAAAGCCCACCCAAAAACGGCCTAGAACCGCCCCTGTCTGTTGGCCTTAATGGTTGTGAGTGACAGGAGGTGCAGGGTGAGCACTTCTCTTCTGGAAATGGCTTAGAAACCCCCTTATTGTGAATATACTGAGGAAAGCTATAGAGGCCCTAGGTCTCTAGTTAGTGGAAGTAAAGTTTCATGAGGCTGTGATTATCCTAGAGGTCACATTAGGTCATTTTATTCAGTCAGGTCAAGTTTTGAAAAATGGTCTCACTACAATGAAATGGCTACTGTACTATGGAGACTAACATCACACATGAAGACAATTGAGCTCAGTAAATCCACAAGAGTCTCAGCATACCCAATTTATGCAATTCCAAGACTGTTTAGGGATCCGAGTGTATGCAGAAATATTCACATAGAATAAGTGAAAATAACACATTTATACTGCATGCAAAACATGGCATGGTTTTTGCCAATAACTGAATGTGATTAGCAGGAAGTGGGCGTGTCTGTAATGGGGAGAGTTGTGGGTACCCATAGAAGCCATTCTCATTCAGATATCTTGAGCTGAGAGGTCAAGGGACCCCTTTGAAAAAAGGCCCTGCCAGTTTGTCCCTCTCCAAATTAGGCTACCATGGATGGACCGACCACAAAATAACTATCCAACCTTTGAATTAGGGATGGGCATTTCTAGCAAAAACACTATTCGAAATTCGCTGGCCAAATTCGAATTTAATTCGAATTTCGAAAAAAAAAAAAAAAATGTAAAAAAAAAAAAAAAAAAATTTTTTTTTTTTTTTTTACATTTTTAATTTTTTTTACATTGACATTTTCGAAAATAAAAAACAGTTTTGACAATCATGAGTGGTTGTGGTTCATTAAATATTTAGTAGGGTCAGGTCTGAGTGCCAAAGGGGTGCCAAAGTCACCCCCTCTCCCTCTTCATGGGATTTCATCCGCCATTCATTTTTCCATATACCTTGCTTAAAATGCTTATAGCGATTTGACTATACTTAGAATCAGGGGAGACAATGCAACATTTCACTAAAAAAAAAAAAAAAAAAAAAAAATCGAATTTCGAATTTCAATAATAAAAGTCGACCTTGATAATAACAACGATTATTCGAAAATTCGAAATTCGATGCCCATCCCTACTTTGAATAAACATGCATGCACAGGCAGCCACATTTTTTTTATATATTTAAAATTGCAAATCTTGGATCGGACATAATGTCTAGCTTGTATATATCTATAAAGATGCGTTTGGGGCAACTCAAATGCTCTCTTCAGAAGAGCAAAGGATGCAAATTGGCCATCAATATACAGGTCACTGATGGAGACCAGCCCCTTTTCACTCCAGGCATGGCCAATTCTATCTGACCATGAGGGCAAAAAAGAATGATTAAAACAGATTGGTGTGTGAACAGAAACATCTGGTACATTCAAAACTTTCTTAACCTGATTCAGAATTCTGACAGTTTTTCACAACAAAACTCAAACCTTTCAAAGTCCCAGGCTCCTCTAGCTTAGAAAACAACATGAGGCGGACTATCATGTGTGACTTCAAGTTTCCTTTACGACCAAAACCTTTACCACAGACTGAGCAAATATATTGTTTCTCTCCTGTGTGGACTATCATGTGTCTCTTCAAGGATCCTTTAATACCAAAACCCTTACCACAGACTGAGCAAGTAAATTGTTTCTCAGCTGTGTGGACTATCATGTGTGTCTTCAAGTGTCCTTCTTGACAAAAACATTTACCACAGACTGAGCAAGTAAATTGTTTCTCTCCTGTGTGGATTATCATGTGTGATTTCAACTCTCCTTTACGACCAAAACCTTTACCACAGACTGAGCAAATAAATTGTTTCTGTCCTGTGTGGATCACATGTGACTTCAAGGATCCTTTATTACCAAAACCTTTACCACAGACTGAGCAAGTAAATTGTTTCTCACCTGTGTGGATTATCATGTGTCTCTTCAAGGATGTATTACCAAAACCTTTACCACAGACTGAGCAAGTAAATTGTTTCTCACCTGTGTGGACTATCATGTGTCTCTTCAAGTCTCCTTTATGACCAAAACCTTTACCACAGACTGAGCAAATAAATTGTTTCTGTCCTGTGTGGATTATCACGTGTGACTTCAAGGATCCTTTATTACCAAAACCTTTACCACAGAATGAACAAGTAAATTGTTTCTCACCTGTGTGGACTATCATGTGTGTCTTCAAGTCTCCTTTATGACCAAAACCTTTACCACAGACTGAGCAAATAAATTGTTTCTGTCATGTGTGGATTATCACGTGTTTCTTCAAGTGTGCTTTATTACCGAAACCTTTACCACAGTCTGAGCAGCTGTGTTTCTTCCTAAGAACTTCACTGTTTTTCTGTGAGTCTAAACCTGAATGAGGTTCACTAGTTTCCATCCATTCTTCATCACTGTGGTCAGTCTCAGGTTGAGAAGAGTCTGAAGTCTTGTCATCACTAGTTGGTTGTAAATTACTAGCTGGATATAAATTCCTGGCTGGTTCTGATACTCCACAGTCCTCTCCATCAGCTTCTGTTTTCATCTGTTCAGTTGAGCTGCTGGTTAGAGGCTCTGCCTCTCTGTTCTCCTCAGTTTGGCTTTGATGAAGCTGTGAGGACTGAGGTTTCTCTTCATCATCTTCACTCTTCACAGGAACAGCAGTGGATGGGAACTTGGTGATATCAGCCTCCTCTGGCCCTTGAAGCTGCTCTCCCTGCCGACTGATCCAGAGTTCCTCCTGTTCCTCTTTAATGTGTGGAGGCTGTTTGTAAATTAAACTTATGAACGGACATAACCGGGAAATAATACGCTACTGCTCATTTCAGGAACATTTGCACTTGCGCGACATCACAACAGGAGGGGGGGGGGGGAGGGGGGAGGGGGGGGCGCGACGCGTGAATATTGCGTCATTCGAGGGTGAGGGGCAGAGGAGGAGGGGGGTCTCAGCAGATATGGGTCACATGGTAGCCAAAGTTTCTCTAGCTAGCCAGTCTATAGAGAAGTCCCTCACTGCAGTGTGGAGAAGCCCAACGTCGGCGTCTGTAGCCTGACAAGGTTTTTTCCTGTTTTCAAGTAGACAAATCGGTCAAAGATAGATTTCAACACACTGCCTCCAACAGAGAGGAGAGAAGGTAGTCTGCATTGAAGAAAAAAACTACCTTAATGGCGTCTAATAATGTTCCTTTTTAAATGTTGCAGACCGACTTGTGTACAACAAAACTGTAATTGATCTATAGCCTATGTACAATCAATGCTGTAATTACAGAAACAGATTGCAGATACAGAATAAATGCCACTTTCTTGTAGGCTACTTGTAGATCATTTTAATCAATTTTGGAACCACACTGGTGATACAGCATACAGGTGTAGAAGCCTACCACTCTCTGCTGCAGAGTGTGTAAGTCTCCTGTTTCTGTTAGTAATAGTAGGCTAGTTAAGTATTAGTTTCACATGATATCAGTATCTTCAGGAAAATGAGCCTATAGGCTACAGGGGTGCTCAAATTCTTTCCCATGAAGGGCCAAAACTCAATCTGGGTGGAGGGCCGAGGGCCAAAAATAAACGTTGTGGAATTAGCCTACATTAAAATGTATTGTGTTTTATGGAAAATTAACATTCTAAATCTAAAATAACATTTCAATATAATAATCTACTTTTTATCTGTAGATTATACTGAATTAGCAGTATAATATTAGTCATCCTAAATAATCCTAATAAATTTTGATTTGACCTAATTTTATTGTTGTCTATAGAGTTAGTTCCACCTCTGCGCAGATTCCCCCGCTCTCTTCTCTCTCTCCCCCTCAGGTGTCCTTCATTGGCCTGACGTACACCCCACCGCTGCAGCCCTAGGTCCGGCCGTCATCGCCCTAGCCACCTGTCGTCACTCTAGGCCATCTACCCACTACTCCTTCTACTGTCTGACACCCCGGGCTCATCACCATCACCGACCCCTATCCTCATCATCCTGGTCACCTGCTTGCCTAAGGGAAGGGGGGGCGCCCCCCCAGCCCCCCCCCCCCCCCGCCGCCTCATCATCACCTCCAACTCCTATCCTCCCCTCCTCTTAATCATCACCTCCGACTCCTATCCTCCCTCCCCTCCTCTTAATCCATGTCACCAACGCGGACTCATGGATTCCTCAGATCATCCTCATGGAACTCCCAATCTTGTTACCCCTTTTTTCACCTAGCTAATTAACTAGTATTCTCTAAACCTACGAACACTTAAAGACTGCATTTTCTATTTCTTTTTGGACTCTACTTTTTAGATTTTCAACTCCCTTCCCTGATCTTAGGATAATTTAAAAATTACATTTTTATATCCCTTCTGTTGGACTCTTTTTTACATTTTCAATTTTCTGTTCTCTTGTACATTTTATTTCCATAATAAACCATTCACAGAGTTTCATTATCGGAAACTCTGTGCATGGTTTAGCCCGGCATCTCTCGGCCTGTCTCGGAGGGGAGTCCCCAGATGGGGGTCCGCTGCTGTGGCCTGGGTGGGCCCGTCCCCCGCGTGGCCTGCTCTCACGCTCTCAGTCACTATGCTGGTGGCTGGGGGCTGGGGGGGCGGGTCGCGTGGGGGCTGGGTCCGCCCGGGCCGCAGCAATTGGCCCCTAGCACAACGACCTCAAAAGGTTCCTCCTCAGCCAAGTCACTGGGGCAATCCATGTGGCGATCCATGTGTGGATTGCCACCATATGGTGGACAGGTTTTCTTGCGTTCACTGGGGGTGAGGGGGTGCCGCTGTGTCCCGGCCTGGCCTTCCCTCCCACGCCTTATGTGGGCGGGGGCCGGGTCGGGGGGCATCGGTGCTCTTCATCACTGGTCAAGGGCTGCCGGTTGGTTTAGAACAGCTTAGGTAGGCGATAGATTAGCTACAGCCTAAGGCTGACCTGTTAGTGTTCAGGCTAAAATCAGACTAGAGCAGGGTAGGATAGGCCAGATTAGGCTGTAGATTAGCTAGATACTATGTCCCAGTTAGCTCTGGTTAATGCTTAGAGTAGTCAGTTGTCTGATCTTCTCCCCCCCCCCTCTCTTTCCCCCTTCCCCCGCTTCTTCCCTTCTTCCCCCTTCTTGTTCTCCTCTCTTTCCATGCTCTTTCCTCCCCCACATCCCACCGCCCCCCCCCTCCCTTCTCCTGCTCTCTCCTCATTCTCCCCCCCTCTGCTCCTTCTCCTCTTCTCCCCTATTTTCCTGAATCCCTGCCACTTCCTGCTCTCCCTTCTCTCACATTCCCCCTGCTCTCCTTCCCCTGCACCCTCCCACCTCTCCTTCTCTGCCTCTCTGTCCTCCCCCCTCTCTCACATTCCCCCTGCTCTCCTTCCCCTGCACCCTCCCACCTCCTTCTCTGTTCTCTCCTCCTCCACATTTCCCATTTTCTCCCCACCCTCGCCCTAATCCGGGCCCGTATCCTACTCCCTCCCTCCACCCTAGACCCTACCTCTACTCTCTGTCCTCCCCCCTCTCTCACATTCCCCCTGCTCTCCTTCCCCTGCACCCTCCCACCTCTCCTTCTCTGTTCTCTCCTCCTCCACATCTCCCATTTTCTCCCCACCCTCGCCCTAATCCGGGCCCGTATCCTACTCCCTCCCTCCACCCTAGACCCTACCTCTACTCTACCTCCCCTGTACCCTTCCACCTCTCCTTCTCTGTTCTCTCCTCCTCTCTGTCCTCTCCCCTCTCTCACATTCCCGCTGCTCTCCTTCCCCTGCGCCCTCCCACCTCTCCTTCTCTGTTCTCTCCTCCTCTCTGCCCTCTCCTCCCTCTCACATTCCCCCTGCTCTCCCTCCCCTGCACCCTCTCCTTCTCTGTTCTCTCCTCCTCCACATTTCCCATTTCTCCCCACCCTCGCCCTAATCCGGGCCCGTATCCTACTCCCTCCCCTCCCCCAACCCTAGACCCTACCCCTACCCTGGCTCTCCCTCCCCTGCACCCTCATCTCTCCTCCTCTGTTCTCTCCTCCTCCACATTTCCCATTTTCTCCCCACCTCCCCCCTCTCCTCCCTCCTCCCTCTCCCTCCCTCCTCCACTCTCCTGCTTTCTTCAAATGTTCAAATGTTATCTTTATTCTGTATATTCTTGTTACTGTGTGTTAGCTAGAATCAGCTAGACATACTTTCTGTGAAGCCCTCTGAGACATGCTTGTGAATTAGGGCTATATAAATAAACTTGACTTGACTTGACTTGAATCTGCTTGGTAATTGTAATAATTTAATTGCAATTGATTATATATATTTAAAAAAACATCTGCATTTGTGGGGAGCTTAAACATTTAATCAGTAAACACCCAGTTAAAAACAGTTGTATTTTCCACCTTTGTAATCAAGAGAGAAATTTGACTTAATTCACAACTTGAAAAATCCTTAAGGTACTTTGAAAATCAGCTTTATTGTCCATCTTTTGTAAACAATTTGCCATGACAATTTGCAATCTCAGGAGTGAACACAGTATCCGCAGCCACATTCAGACACTGTTTCACAAAGTCACCACGTGAAAAAGCTCGTCCACCCTTTGCAATCAGTGCAGGGGGGACATTTTCCCCCCCAAATCCGTTGCGTTTGGCCCGCGGCCCCCAAATTGGTCAGCACAGCCTCTGAAAGACAGTCATGTCAGCCGAGCCGACCAGTTGAAAGTCCAGCTGAAATGAAGAATTACTTTTTTTCTCTATTTTAGATCACATCCCTGGTTATTCAGTGCACCTATTTAATGTGTGTGTGTGTGTGTGTGTGTGTGTGTGTGTGTGTCAGTGTGTGTGTGTGTCAGTGTGTGTGTGTGCGTGTGCTTGTGTGTGTGTGTGTGTGTGTGTGTGTGTGTGTGTGTGTGTGTCATGGAATTATAGTGAAATTTAATTATTGCCATTTTTGCTGGGGACGCCCTCAAGCATGAATGAACTACTGTTGTTGGTCATGGTGCTCACAGTGTGAACGCATAGTAGTGAATTAAGTAGTTAAGTAGTTAATTTGTCATTGTGCCCTTGCCCCTCCCCCCTCTCTCTCTTCCAGCCTGTCTCAGAGTCAGTGGTGAAAAATGTGTTCTTGAATACGACTCACTCTGTCTCTCTAAGCTGTGAAGGGCTGGGCAACTCTTCTGCTGGAGAGTTTCGAGGAACACAACAACAATAAAGGAAGAAAAGAAACGAATCCCACATCATCATCACTGACTTATATCATTAGACACTGGAGGCTACTGCTGTGAGTCTGGATCAGGAGAGTGCAGCAACGCCGTATTATATTATTATGAAAAATGCATGTTTACCACTTTTCTCCCAAAGCTCAAGATGACATCCTCAAATGTCTAATTTTGGCCTGCCCAGTCCACAACCCAAAGATTATATATATATATATATAGGCTATATATATATATATTATACCAAACTATATTATATCATACTATGGGATGCTCTTTGCCATCTTGGCTCCACATACCAAAGGTACTTACACGATCTAGACAGTAGACAGACATGATATGTGATCATGTGTATATGTATATCTATGTATACATATATATATATAGCCTATATAATGTGAATTAATATGGGAAATGAATATGCATACATATATGTGCAAATGAACTGAACTGATTCTTATTTGATCCCATATCAACAATTGGGCCAAGATAGCCTGATGTTACTGTTGACATATTTCAGACTACACCAAATAGCCTACATAAGGACAAGGTCTGTCTGAAGGCATTTATTTGTTCCCTGACTCTAAGAAAGTGGGGAAAATGGTCCATTCCCCCAAACTACTGTCTGAACTATCTATTTAACCAAATCACACACATTTAGGCTATTCTATTCTATTTCTATGATTTATTCTTACATTTTTCCACTTCTCTCAAGTACCCCTGTAGTACCTCCGCAGGGTACGCAGTTGCATACCCTAGTTTGAGAACCACATCTCTTTAGTTTACTATTGCTGAAAAGGCAAACATGTTCAGAAAAAATGACAGAGAGAAAACAGACAGGATAATAATATATCCCCACATCCCATAAATCATCTTGCGCTCCCTGAAAATGATCTCGCAACCCCCTGGGGGGGTCCCGATCCACAGCTCGAGAACCACTAATCTAGAACAGTGGTTGGTTCTCAGACTTTTTCACATCATGGACCCCTAAACTGACAGAAATTAGACCACAGACCCCCATTTGATAAGATTTTGTCCGAGGGCCCCCCCCATCTGATAAGCAGGGATGCAAAGTCATGGATAGTGAAAAAGGTGACAGATACCAGGGCAGACACAAAACTGCTATTGGAAAGTCAGACCAGGCCGATCCCACCCCTCCGAACCCACAAATCCTCCCATTTTGGGATAAAAAAGGTGATTGTCACCTAAAGGTGACTTGCATATATATATATATATATATATATATATATATACATGTCTCTCTGTCTGAATCCATTGATCTCTGCACCTGCACTGGCCCATCGGACGCTGCTGCTCCTGGAAATGATGTGATTGGCTGACATTTTTGGCTGGGTACCACGTGGTCAGACTGGAGGATGAGCTGTGTTGATGAAAACCTGACAATCATGACAGCGTGAAATGTATTCATAGAAATCATACAAGTCCAGTCCAGCACTGCTGCTTGTAAGAATCAGTCACAGTCAAAGACATTGTTCAAGTTCACTACTAGAACCATGAACCAGAACTAGAACCATGCAGGGTTAAGAAATATGGACAGGAGTATCCACCAAGTTATTCATTACATTTATTTACAAATACAGGTATAAAAGAGATGATATAAAAGAGATTAAAAAGACAAGAACACATTACTTCATACTTTTAGAATACTAATTGTTAGAAACGATACTTTAAAACTATTTACAAGATAAGATTAATTTAAATCGATTTCATAGACATCACATCACAAAAACGGTTCACTGCACAGGGAACTGCATGGATATCTAATTTGAGTGTAGTATGAATGTGTATTGTATGAAATGAAAATATGAGTAGGAAATGAAATTATGAATATGAAATGAAATTATGAATATGAAATGAAAAAAGTGAATATGAAATGAAAATATGAGTATGCGCTGGGCGGCTGAGGTGGGATTCTTCAGGCAGGTCCTCCAGAACTTCCTCAGGTCCTCCTCCTATAGTTCTTAGAGACCCGGCTGTTTGGGCGTGAGGCAGTGTAATGCAGGCGGCTGTTGCTGCGCTCTCCGGCCCAGGTCCAACTCTTGGCACAGAACCTCCTCCGCTCCTCCTTCAAGTCATCATGATTCCCGGGCCGATATGACGGGCGTTCACATTGAGCCTGCAGGGAAGAACGAGACACATTCAAAGAACTGAACAAGATGGGTTCAAAACTACAATACAAAGAGTTAAAAGTAGGCAACTCCCGGCGTGTTCAAAGTCAACTGGAAGTCACATTTCACTTTTTTCCTATTTAATCTTAACACAAACCATAAACCTAAGCTGGCTTTTTAGCACAGGCAATGTACAACACACACACACACACACACACACACACACACACACACACACACACACACACACACACACACACACACACACACACACACACACACACAGGCAATGTACCACACACACACACACACACACACACACACACACACACACACATGCAATGTACCACACACACACACACACACACACACACACACACACACACACACACACACACACACACACACACACACACACACACACGCACACTAGTAGGGAGTGGGGTGGGGTATGGTGGGGACAAGGGACAGTGAGCTACTTTGAAGGCCAAAATCAAAACATACAAAACAAATCACACAATTAACAGTAGATTACACATCAACGCATCCACAAACAAATTCAATTAATCTTCCATAATTCCTTCAGTCGATCAAATGAACACTATAAAAAAAAGACTATGAAAAATATCCATCTGAAAACATTTCTGTATAAACAAACTCAACCTAACCATCCTAACTTCTATGTAGATCAAATAGAGGCGGACACTAACCACTTTTTCAATGCGGCCTTAAAGCTCCTTTCTGTGGCCAGTTCTTTGCAAACGGTAGAACTCCTGTCCTATATAAAAGTGAATTTTGCAGAACTTTTAAACCTGTGTGGAATTATATCTGTCTGGCTCCCTCTAGTGGAATATTTGTGAGTCACACACCCAGCTAAAGTAATCCACCAGATAAGAAGGGAGCTTTCCTTATTTTAAAGTGGTGGTTCTCAAACTTTTTCACCTCAAGCATCCCTAAACTGACCCATTTGATAAGATTTTGTCCCATCATCCACATCTGATAAGATTTGATCTTTTAGATGTTTGATTACAGAAAGTGTATGAAACCCATGACCAAAACAGTCATACATTCTATCATTGTGTTGCTTATGGATGGAATTATAGTGAGAAATATAGCCGCAAGCGGCGATGGGCGGGGTTCAAGCCTTGCGCAGATGACAAAGCTTCTGATTCTGACTAGGACATCCTCCTTGATATATCTGACAAGTTTCGCGATCAATGGACAAACAGGTGTGGAGTTACAGCCTTTTTTATGTTAAGCCACGCCCATTTCCGGCGTTTATGGCGCCCCCTTTTGGTCGAATTGCACAAAATTTAACACACATGGTCGAGGATGGTCTCCGAAGACCTCCTGCAAGTTTCGTGAAGATTCCTTAATCGGTCATGAAGTTATGACAATTTAGCTGTGAGGCCACGCCCCTCTCAACTTTAGCGATCAATATCTCCGAAACTAAAGTAGCTTTCAAAAATCCACCAATCACGATTGTAGAGCTTGCTCCATAGATGCTTCCCTGCGAGTCTGGTGCAAATCGGTCCAACGGTCTAGGAGGAGATGCAAAAAATGTGTTTTCCAAACTTTTCCAAATATCTCAAAAACTTTCCAGGCGGACATTGAGGGTCCTTATGGCAAACTTGTAGAGCAGGTTCACCTGAACATCTGGAAAAAAAAAGTTTGAAAATCGGACCAACGGCGTGGAAGTTAAGGCCTTTAACGTAAAACCATCGATTATAGCGCCACCTTCAGGCCGATTCGAAAAATCTTTTTTGAGCACCTACCAGCCAACAATATCTGTCATTGGGCCAAATGTGAGGTCTCTACCATTTACCAACTCACGGGAATTTGCGTTGGGGCAGATGAACAATAATAACAAGAATAATAATAAACCGGGTGAAAAACAATAGGGTTTCAGCCCCTTCAGGGCTTGAACCCCTAATAAATGACTGGAAACCCAGGGAACCCCCTCAAGGACCCCTGGGGGTCCCCAGAACCACTGTTTTAAAGGGCAGCCCCAACTGAATGTGAGCCACTCTTTCCTGCTGGTAACTAGTTCAGCCCATCAGAGTGTGATGAGCTGAGATGTGTACGTGGGAGAAGTCTGAGCACAGTCCTACAGTAACTCATTGATTTTGTGATGTCTGTATGATTATAATAATACATGATGACCCTTTGGTGTGGTTTCTCCTTATTTTTCCACCTCTTCTTGTCTTCTTCCATAAGCAAAAGACCAGGCTGACAATGCCAGCGCCATTTGCAACTTTTGATCCATTAGAAGTAGCTATATAGAGTACCGCAGGGATGAGGTATTTTTGTAGGCTTTATCCAGAAATCAGCACTATAGCCTTCTCTTTCTATGCCCCCAGTAAGTCAGAACAATCTGAAACTGGATCATCTAATCTCTCTCTCTCTCTCTCTCTCTCTCTCGTCATTTAAACGAAGCTTAGAGGGTACTCTACAGGAGAAATGCTCTTGTTTTACTTAAAATGTTTTTTTTTACTATTTTCTTTTTATCTTTATTCTTATTGCTGCTTCATCTTGTCTGTCTGCAACTGAAACTTCTTGTATGTGTTCTTCTGTAATCAGGGCACTCTTGAAAATGAGAGCTTGCTCTCAAGAAATTTCCCTGTATAAAAAAAAAGAAAAAAAGAAAAAAAGTGGTTCTTCAGTGTTCTGTGTATTCAGTTCCCGTCGTCTATGGGGTTTTAGAATGGGGATTTCTGTATTTAAACTTCATTTCAGTTATGACTTTTGAAGCTTTTGAACTTTTTTTTACGCATTTACGCTCCAAAAGTCATAAAAGTTATTCACGTTTGTGAAGATTATCATGCAGAACCCAGATTCGCGTTTCCATAAACTTTTGTTAACCACAGACCTTATTTTATGCATTTAAGTGAAATCCTCATTCTAAAACCCCATAGACTTTCCACTGAAGAACCCGGAAGTATACTTCCGGACTCATTCCTGCGGCTCTCTATTACGAAAGCATTTAAGTGGTGAGAGTTTTATCTGGCCTAGATGATGGAGAAGTGTGCGTCTTTATTTTTATGTCTCTTGATGCGTTGTCACCGAACACCCTCACCCCCCCTTCCTCCTCCCCCTGTATCAAAAATGGTATAGGAGTATCAATATTTTGGGTATCTGTATCGAAGTAGAAATGTTTGTATCATGATATCCCTACTCACTAATATGTCACAGTCCTATCAATCTGGGAGTCCATTGGTTAAAATCTGTCTTGATTTCTTGTTTTATTTTGAATTGTCATTTGGCACAAGGGGGAGCCCGCGTCTTTCCAGTCACTTGTTGTCAACCTGGCTGAAGCCGGCTCGGCTTGCCCCCTGTCTCCAGCTCAAAAAGTGTCTTCAAAAAAAAGGAAGGACAGAAAGATAGGTAGGAGGAAGGTGTCTAGCCTGTGGGGCCAACATCTCCAATATTTAAGGTATAGCAAAGTGATTCCAGTATGTTTTAGTGCCATGTTAAGAATTGTAAGCATATATAGCATGTTAGTGCCATGTTAAGAGTTGTAAGCATATTTTGATGATTATCGCGATAATATTGACAATAGATTATTCTGGGCAAGATAATCGTAACATGAAATTCTCATAGTGTCCCACCCCTACCTGGGAAGCCTTGGAGCGCTGGTTCTTGCTCTGCTTCATCAGCTGCTGGCACTTCTTGTTGACCGACTGCACGGCCAGGAGACGCAGCTGCAGCTCGGAGATCTCCTCTTCCTCAACCTCACCCTTTGTCCTTGGCTGGGTGTGGGAGCAGAGAGAGAGGTACAATCTGTTACAGTCAAGTCATTACCACCTGACCTTTTCATTTGAAAAAACAAACAGACTAATAAGCCACAACTGGAACGAACCCCCGACAAACCTACAAAGCATTAGCAAACTAGTGGGCCTGTGCTACATTGCATCACTTCTCATGTCCGACATGTCCAGGCTAAAAATGAGAAAGTCGCTGGATACATCATTTCAAAAAGCAAGAATCAAGCAAAGAAGTGTGTGTCAGTAGTACTTAGAAATCCATTCTAAAATGACATATCCACCTTTTGAAAAACTTGATATCTATGATTATAAGCAGAATGCACATAGTTAACACTCATTATAGTCGGTCATGTGAATCCTTGGTTGACAAAATGAGAAGCTGTTTACAGTTGGACTCTTCTTTGTTATAGAGATCTGGGGCATCTGTAGCTCCGGAGGTAGAGCGGATCGTCCACTAATCGCTTTGGATAAAAGAGGTCGGTGGTTCGATTCCTGCCTCCTCCAGTCTGCATGTCGAAGTGTCCTTGGGCAAGACACTGAACCCCAAATTGCTCCTGATGGTGTGCCAGCACCCTGCGTGGTAGCCTGCCGCCATCGGTGTATGAATGGTGAATGTACCTACTGATTGTAAAGCGCTATATAAATGCAGGCCATTTACCATTTACCATCTGGACTGATAAACATAGGCTCATGTCATTTGTCCCCAGATGGAAATGATCTCTTCATTTCTTGACAAGAATGAAAGTGTATAAAGCGCTGTGTCTATTTAGCTCAATGGAATCAACGCTTCCATTGTAACATCAGTCTGGCTGCAGCAATGATCCAGGAGTGTTTTTACTCTTATGTGGGTCGGCCACTAGTCTCTCCCCAGACTCAAATATTATGTTGAATCGCTGCGCTCCGCATACTACATAAATGAGTCTGTGCCACTTCACAGCCACTGCTGGTTTTTGAAGGCGGGTTGAAATTGAGTGACAGGTCGTAGCACCGATGAGAGAGCGGTTCGAAAAATGGGCTGCACCTCCCATGTCGTCTGATCGCAAAGTCGTTACTGATTGGGGAGGACTGAATCCACCACTGGACAATCACTGGCCAAGTGAAGGGTTCCCTCCCATAACCAGCCGGCTGGGGGGAAAGCATCCCAGACCCAGAGAGAGCTCTGCAGCATGCAGTAACGTAGTGTATCAGCGTAAGAACTCTCATGGGTCTGGCGTTGAGACTAGTCGGCCACTATCTATCATAGTAGCTTATGCAACAACCCCACGTCGAAAAAATCACAACTATCCCTTTAAAATGCTTCACATACCATGTTTCTGTTCACTGTTCAATGACTAGTGAGTGAATGTGTATTTAGGACTGACCTTGCAGGGAGATTGGGTGGTGATTTGAGCTCCGGCCAGGATGCGTCGTCGCTTCGAACTGACCGGAGACTCTTCTTCCCTGGAGCGCTCACGTTTGACCGCGGGACGGGAGACCAGGCTGGACATGGAGGGGGCGGGGCTGGACATGGAGGGGGCGCGAAACTGGTCCCGTGGATGACAGCGGATCGCAGGCTGATGAAGAGGGAATGCAATTCAAATTAATTACCTAATTTACATTTTAGCCCTTCACTTGACACCCTTATGCAAAGTGACTAAACAATTAGAAATATATATTTATTTATATTTATATATATACCGTATATATAAATATCTGAATGCAGGCAGCATGTAACTTAAAGCCTAATGTTTGAAGATCTGTTAGGGTAGAGACTTGGGATCATAGGTGTAGCTAATGTAACGCGGGGGAACGGCGTTCCCACACTTCTCCAAGAGGTGTTTTGTGCGTTATTATTTACGACAGCATGAAGAAGAGTGCTACTGCGATGCGTTATTATGGGACCCACCACGGTTCTTCCCAAGGAAGAAAAACAACAAACACCTGAATAATGTCATGGGCAAACTGGAGGAGTGCAGAAATGCCCGTTTGTGGGTGGCGGCAGTACAAATCAATTGGCAACTTTGATGATATTTCATCTGCGCATTGAAGCCGTGGTCTCCCCCCTGTGCGTAATTGGGCAGCGCCAGCTCACCTGATCCAGCCACTTTGATCGCTGTTACAGCTCCCGATTCGTAGGCTACAAGCTGATATGAACTTATATTGCTACAATTAACGCATTAACAGTGTGTAACAGAATACATTCAGTGTGCAACAGAATAGCCTACATTCTGACTGTGTGTTATGGAACGCATCTACCAGCGCCCACAACGCCAACTGGGCCAATTTAGAGAAAGCGTGTTAAACCAGAATATGGGACTATCTGGAGAAAACAAAACAAATGAACAATCTGAGCTGGCGATGTTTTTTTGTTGTGGAATGCGCCGTGCATGGAGACTTGCACGGCTGCCTTAATCGAATAGAGGTGAGCATTGCTTCTTTGTGAAGAAGGAATGGAAAATTATCTCAATTTGGCCATACCAGTGATAATTATAATAATTTTTTGCATATTATGCATCATAATGTATTATTTTATTTCATGGCCAGATGTGGCCTTTCTTATCTCATATAGTGCAATAGTATAGTGCAAGTCGAGCTGTTTATGTGCTTTTGTCCCATGCGTGATGCCCTCACGCTGCCTATGATTTTGACACTGAACATTTGTTTCACAAGCGAAAAGCGGGTTGTTGGAACCTGTGCGTGTGCCAGGGGAGGGGAGTGTTCCCCATAGAGCTATAGGTGCGTTCCCCCACTTCTCCAGATAGCACTACACCTCTGCTTGGGATGAAGGGGAGACAACATTTGTATCTCTTGAGGGGCATACCTTTAGAAAATACATTCATTTTTGCACACCTGTCAAAGAACAGTAAGAGTTTAGGCTAAGGATAAAAGGCGTGGTCTAGCTACAAAACCAATGTGGGAGCACATGTGAAACTTGTAATGTAGGATAGATGTGTACAATTACTATCACAGAGATCAAGCTGCTGAAGTTGCATTGCTTTGCTCTGAAATAAAAAACATATTTTGCCTGGGACAAATCTTCATGACAGAGGCCTTGTTACTTACAGAATGTTGTCCTGTGTTGTTGGACACCTCCATGTCCAGGAGCTCCATTAGCAGGCTGTCCCCAGCCCCTGCTCTCAGATAATCCACCTCCAGGTAGTCGTCCATGAGCAGCTCCACATCCAGGCTGGCTGTCTTTGGGTAATAGCCTGTAAATGAGAACAAAACACACCCTTTACTTTCCCTGCTCAGGTCATACAGTTGTACAAGCATCAGTATAGTAAAGACCAAACATTACTGGAAGGCATCCATACAAATGACATTTCAATCATGGAAGCAAGTTACCTGGAGTTTTGCTTGACAACACATCGCTGGCCTCCCTTTGACACCTGGGCGCGTCGGTGATCGGCATGTCCAACTTCAGGATACTGTAGGCATCCATGTCATCCACTACAGTGTAGTCGATGTCATCCACTACAGTGTAGTGGGTGCCGTTTTCGAACACAAAGTGAGCCATTTTATCTCGGTTTAAAATCTGCAAAGGAAACCCCACATATCATTATCTAAGCGACGGCAACTATTTTAACGTTATATGCATGCAGTCTGAAACAAGTAACGTTAGCTAGCAAGACAGATGAGAGCAGCAGAGTGAACATTAACACTAGTTAGCATGTTCAGTCACATTAACATTTAGCGCAAATGTTAGCAGCAAACCGGTGGGCGAATGTTGATTTAACGCTAGCGTTACGCTGTTATGTGCTTATGTGAGCAAGACACTTTGAGCTAAACGTTGAAAAAAAAAACTTTGAGCTAACATTAGCTTTAGCATAGATGTAACGTTAACGCTAGCCGTACAGATTTACTGATGGTCGAAACCGAAACACAACTCTTACCCTGAATCCACAACGTTTTGTCTTCTAGCTTGTAAACAGAAAGATAGATTTCCTTTCTGGGAAACGTGAAAAACGTTGGAAACGGCAGCTTGTTAGTGGCGTGTCGTGTCGTCTTCTTCTTCTTCTATGATGTGTCGTGTCGTCTGTTTAAAACAGTTTAATGCCCAATTCCGAAAGCGGTGCTGTAATTGGTTCCAAAACGTTGCCGTAGCTCCCGGAAGTTCCAGTGATTTGGCGTGGAATTTTAAACATCACCAGAGGAAAAACTGAATTTTTTGGTAATTATTAATGATCCAGTCAATAAATGCATTTATTTACATTATTTATGTACAATAGTTATATATCACACTGACATGTAATGTAGTTACAATATGTATCAATATGTTTTTATCAATTTTTATTGATTTAATTTGATTTAACATAGCTACTGGAAGAAAAACATAAAAACCACAAACATCCACAACAAACATAAAATACAAAATACATACACAGACACAAACAAATTCACTCAGAAACTTAACCCCCCCTCCCCGCAGGACATCTGCCAGAGGAGGAGAGGAATGTTGTTGAAATTAATTAGAAATTCAGAAGAGGTGAGAATTTGTTTTTTGGTAATTACTGATGTTGCGACACACACACACACACACACACACACACACACACACACACACACACACACACACACACACACACACACACACACACACACACACACACACACACACACACACACACACACACACACACACACACACAGTGTCCCTCTTTCCTGATTCTTTCTTTTATATCTTTATATCTTTCTCTATGGAAACAGAGAGACAAAAGCAGACCCAGATGTCACCGCTGTCAGCAGTGTGACAAAACATTCACAAAACTTTACCTGTTAATGCGTCATCAGTGCGTTCACGCAGGGGAGAAGCTTTACTCCTGTCAGGAGTGTGGGAGCTGTTTCCGTGGTTCAGGTGACCTAAGAAAGACACCAACACATTCACACTGTAGAGAAACCCTACAGCTGTGACCAATGTGGGAGCAGTTTCAGTTGCTCACAACATGTAAAACCAACACATTCACACTTGAGAGAAACCCTACAGCTGTGATCAATGTGACAGGAGCTTCAGTCAGACACATAACCTAAAACCACATCAACGCATTCACACTGGAGAGAAGCCCTACAGCTGTGAGGAATGTGACGGGAGCTTCAGTCAGTCACATAACCTAAAAACACATCAACACATTCACACTGGAGAGAAACCCTACACCTGTGAGAAATGGGAGCAGTTTCAGTTGCTCATAACACCTAAAACCATATCAACACATTCAAACTGGAGAGAAACCCTACAGCTGTGAGGAATGTGGGAGCAGGTTCAGTCACTCACATTTTGAATGAAATAACATTGATGAAAAGCTCTCTTTGCACAGAGAGTGTTTTAGAGCAGTGGTTCTCAAATTTGTATACATGAAGTACCCCTAAACTGACAAGAATTAGACCACAGACCCCCATTTGATAGGATTTTGTCCCATGGTCCCCCATATGATAATAAGATTGATGCTTTTAGATGTTTTATTAGAGAAAGTGTATAAAACCCATGACCAAAATAGTCATTGTGTTACTTATGAATGGAATTATAGCACAAATAAATTACCCCCTTTTGGCTGGGGACCCCCTGGAAAGGACCCCCCCAGTATGACATCATCGCCGACGCCATCACAATGCTACCTGTGACGTCATGACAGAGGTGATGTCCTTGCCGATGATGTCATGGCCGAGTATGACATCATCACCAATGCCATCACAATGAGGATATCACCATCTCCGGTGAAATCACAATGGAATGTGTGCCATCATCAGATGGGAATGAGATGAGTTATGATATCACCAGTGATGTCACATACCCAGTCCAGTTCAAGTTCCAGAAAGTTCCAGATGTTCGATGCTTCGGAGACTTCAAAGATCTCTAGGACTTCCAGGACTCTCATGACGCCCAGGAGAGCACAGGGCCAGAGACAACTACAGAGAAGCCGCCGGGTTGAGGACGAGCGACATGGCTCTTCCGAGGACGGCCTATGAATATGTTGTGGACCAGACTGAAGAAGGCAGGTGGATCCCCAATCGGGATGTCCCCTTAAGCCCCATCACAAGGTCCATCTTAGGAGGTGCTGGTCGACACCCAGTTGGCCAGCGGGTAAGTGAGGGAAGGGACCTCCTACACACACTTGACAGTGTGCCTGTATCAATGCAAGCTTCAAGATTTGAGGCAGGCTCAAACCCAAACCTAGAGCAGATGGGCCAGCTGGACCCTTGAGAGGGAAACCTTGATCGCCACGGGCAGAGCCGGACTCCCCACTGTGCCTCCTGTCGGTGGAGTTGGGCTCGGCCCAAATCAAACCCCTCTGGCAAGTGAGAGAGCTGATGGGAACCGATCCCCCCCCCGGCTGCCTTTCAACCAGCCGGGTCCCGCCAACCTCTACAATAAAAGGAGATGAATCTGCATAAGATGTTAGTGAAAATACATTGTCTACCTACCACAGCCATCGTGTGTGATCATACTGACAGTTTGAAAATCATTTTGAATGAAATGAATCATATTTGATGAATAGGTCATTTCTGTCCAGATTAGTTCATTAGGATTTTGTTTTGTTTTGTTTTGGCTGAAACATAGAAAGACTCCTATTCTAGAATCAGGTTGTTGTTATTATTATTAGACCATAGTAGAAGATCAATGCGAGACTTGAAGAGGCCAGTGTGGCTATCTAACTAGACTACTAAAAGTAGCTTTTAAAAAGTGTCAACCACAAGAGTGCCTTGTAGAACAGGTAGCAAACAGAAGTGCTCAGGTGGATATCAGGAGTGTGGAGTAGACCTTGAAGGTGCTCTTTAGTTGGAGGGACATCAACATTGAAAATTGATTTTTTTTTATGGGAGCAAATGCTCTTTCAATGTCTTTCACATGCAGCCAAAAGCTGCTGTCACCAAAGACACTATAAAGCAAGACACTTCAACTTCGAGTGACTCCCTGTATCTGTGTTTTCGCCGCGTCATTGAAAGTGAACAAAGTAAGAAAGTACACAAAGTAAGATCTAAAATCTCCAGAAACATCGGGGTTTTGAACAAAGTCAGACACTTCCTTAACCACAGATCCATGAACACTCTCTATTCCACGTTGATTTTACCTTATTTAACTTACTGTGTTGAGATCTGGGGTAATGCTTGCAAAACCACACTACAGTCAGTTTGTACAGTACAGAAAAGAGCAATACGAATAGTGAATAATGTTGGATTCTATGATCATACTAATTTATTATTTATAAAGTCAAAAACATTAAAATTTATGGACTTGGTGGATCAAAAAACAGCTTTGATTGTATATAAAGCCAGAAAGGGAGTGCTCCCGTCCAACATACAAATAATGTTCAAAGAAAGAGAGGGGGGGTATGCCCTCAGAGGCGAAAAAAATTGGAAACAACCCTTCTGTAACACAGCTATGAAAAGCAGGTGCATATCTGTCTGTGGTGTGAAGTTGTGGAACGCTTTGCCGGAAGACTTAAAAACCAGTAAGAATGTGTTGATCTTTAAAAAAAGGTATAAAGACATGATGTTGGAAAATTACAGTCTAGTTCCTAGGTAACTGAATGATGTAGGGGACAGGAGGAAAAAAAGAAAGAAAGAAATAATAATAATAATAATAATAATAATAATAATAATAATAATAATAATAATAATAATAATAATAATAATAAAGAAAAAAAGAAAAAAGTGTATGTATAAGTATATATATATATATAGGTATATGTATATATATATATAATAATAAAAAATAAAACAATGAATATAAAATGTATGAATATGCATGTATGGATTGTGTTTGTTTTGTTATTTGCTACCCACTGGTTTTTGACTGTTGTATTGTTTGTTTATTTTTTTGCTTTTTTTTTTTTGTTTTGTTGTTGTTTGTTTCTTGTATTAGGATATTTTTTCCTTGCAATCCTTTGTTGTTTATTTGATGGCAAGTAAGGACAAGGTCCAAAATGTCTGATCATGATGATCTTATTTTAATTGTAAGAAAAGGGGGGGCTTCACATAAGCGTTTGCTTCTGCCCCAAACCTTTGGTTATGACCAGGGGCGGTTTTAGCATCAGAGCTTTGGGTGGGCTCAGCCCACCCAAAGGTCATGGACCACTGAACCCCTAGGGGGGTCCGGGGGCATGCCCCCCCGGAAGAAAATTTTGTACAGTTTCAAGTAAAAATGGATCAAACTGGCGCACTTTGAGATCAAAATGAAGAGACTAGATCTATGAAGAACTACACACATCAATATCTTCTTTACCGTTCTGTGGTTTTACAGCAATGAAAAAATAATTGTTTCCCTATATATACTATATATATTCTGCATACAGGTTACTATATGGTAGAATTATGCTTGCATAAATAATACCAAAATCACTTCAGGGGAGTTTCAAGTAAAGTAACATTTTGCTTTGTAGGCAAAACAAAAGTAAAATTAAATCAAAAGGGAACTTCCTAACTTATTGGCTGGAATAATATTCCGACAAGATAATAATATACTGTAAGCACTAAAGCAGGAGTTTGCAGTCAACTAGTTGAAATTAATATGTGGCAGTATTTGTGGGGGTCAAAATCTATGTAGGGTGTACCACCACAAATAGATCAGTGTATGGGAAACACTGACTATTAAATTGTGTGACTAGAAAGACACCAATAAATCTGAGAAAATGTACTTTAATTTTGAACAACAGCACTACAACGGTGGCATTACAAATGGTATTATGAAATTATTGTGGGAAAAAACAAGAATGCCACTTTTTTCATGAACTTTAAGCAGAAAATTAAAAAATAGTTTTAAATCAAAAATAAATAATAAATAAAGATCATTTTAACATTGGCTCAACCAGCCCATCTTACTGACCACCAGGGGTCCTGGTCCTTAATCCCTTTTTATTACTCCCATGCCACTGGTACTGTACACAAACAAGGCTGTTTAAATATCTGCCTTGCACTCCCTTAGAGCAGGGGTGTCAGACTCATATTAGGTAGAGGGCCGGATTTGTTCAACTGATACCTCATGGGGGCCAGAGTTTTTTTTTACTAAAATCAATTCGACTCATTTACCCATTTACTTCACAAAAGAAATACTGCTCTTTCCATTTCTCTTGAAACTGCCTGCATTCCGTGTCAACCTTTCTCTTTTTCGACAGCATCTTGTTCAGGGGCGGACTGGGATCATAATTCAGGCCGGGCATTAGATACCAAGCAGGCCAGGCCGATACGGGCCGACGCGCGTGCTGGCGTCAGAAAAATTTGGGCCGTTTAAAGCTCAATTTGGGCCGTTTGAAGCCAGATGTGGGCCGTTTGAAGCCCAATTTGGGTCGTTTAAAGCCAGATTTGGGCCGTTTGAAGCCCAATTTGGGCCAAGTCCAATTTTACAATGAGATGCACCCACTTTAATCCTGAATAAAGTAATAAAACCACTAGTAAACCAGTAGGCGGCGCCTGGCCTGCTGTTCAGTGAGTGGCCTGACTGCGGGCACAATTTTTTTTTTTTTTTTTTTTTTCTTTTGCAGGCCAGGCCAGGCCAGGCCAGGCCACCGGGCATTTGCCCGACGTGCCCGATTATGCAGTCCGCGCCTGATCTTGTTGATTCTTTTGTTTTTTGGTAGGTAGCTGAATGCGCGATTCAATTCCAGCGTGGCATCATGGCGGCTTTGTTTACACCTGATGACCTACTGACATACTTCCTTGTAGTGCAGGTTAATTAACTTATGAATGAACTCTTAGCTTGCTTATTAGCCACACGTAGTTCATGATAATGGGGTGCAAATTTAATAATAATAATAATAATAATATATATTTTTTAATATTCCAAAACATCTCGCGGGCCGGATGAAACCTGCCCGTGGGCCTGGATCCGGCCCGCGGGCCGTATCTCTGACATCCCTGCCTTAGAGGGAAATAACAAGCCTGTAAGAACTTTTATTGAGATACTGAACTAACATCACAGCAAGACATAAGTGATGCCATGCACGCATGTTAAGCTATCGTCATCATCACATCAGACAGGCTGTGTAAAGCAGCCACTTGCGATTCTGAAGGGCTTAATTTCATTCAGATAACAAGGGACCCGTTTGAAAATGTTTGTCACTTATGCCCATATGTTTCTCAAAAAACATCACATCCATTTACACCCGCTTACTGCGAGCTAGCATGACATGGCTGGCTGGTGCCATGGTAGCCTACCTACCTTCCTCCAGTTGTTTTGTTTAGCCTACGACAACATTACGTGCTAATTTGCATATCAATATGCGCTAATTAAGTAACTACTAACGACTCTGACTGCTCAATGCTCACCTCAGTTTCATTGATCATGAGTGGGGAGAACGATTGTGTGGACTGTGGAGGACCACTTCGCTGCTGTACTGTGTGTGACCTGTGTGAAGTGATGTGGGATTAGGCAGATAGATGGAGGAGGGAGCGCCTGCGCAGCCGCGGTTCTAGAAACTTTTCGGGTGGGCTGAACCCCCCTAAATTTTTGTCTCAGCCCACCCTAAGAACATAGAGGGGGGGGGGGAACATGCACACAGCGCATTGAGTGTAGTCAGAAACTGCTACTAATGACCACCATGGATTTGGAGAGGGATTAAAAAAAAAAAAAAAAAAAAAAAAAAAAAAGTTTTTTTGCCTCTATTTTTTTGGGTGGGCTGAGACTATTTTTGGGTGGGCTAAAGCCCACCCAAAAACGGCCTAGAACCGCCCCTGGTTATGACCTAAGTGTATGCTTGGTGGTGGTGGTGGTGACCAATAAAATTTTTTCATTCATTCATTCAAAAACAGCCAATCACAAGCTGATGACCAGGAGACCCGGAAGAGTACCATTTGGCGTAGCAAGCATGCGGTAGCATGGAGTTGGGTCTATCTATCTGCTCTCACTCGTCTCTAGCTACACTTAACACATTAGCTTATCAGCGGCACTGTGGCGAAAAGGAACAGCACTTCTCTGATTTGGAATAATTTCGGATTTAAACGAGATGACACGCTGCAAACACAGGTACTGTGTAAAACATGCGGCGCAGTTGTGGGGAAACACAACAAACCTTCATCACCACCTGCAATATAACCACAAAGAACTGCACAAACAATTACAACAAAGCCAAGCCGCAAAGGCAACAACGTCGAGTAGCAGCAAGAAGCGATTGCAGCAACCGTCACTTTCTTGGAGTTTAGCGAGCGTGATTCCGAGACAACATCCAAACGCCACAAAGAAATAACAGACTCCACTCGTTGTTTGACGAAGGACATGATGCCTATTTGCAGTGGGCAAAGACGGGTTCCCCAAAATGTACAAGACCTGCAGGGAGGCTGTGGAGACAGGAGTGAGTCAAGCTGAATACTACTTCTTTATTTAATAGACATATATAATCTGTTTTTCCTCTCAATATTTTCCACAGACCCTGTTTGTCGAATCAGCTAATATGAATACACACAGCAGCGTTTAGGTAACTAATAATATAGACAGGTGACTGACAGCAGCCAGCATGATTTGAGCACTGAGCAGTTCGTTCAGATCTTCAGATGAATGGGCGGCCATTTTCTCTTCATGTTTGCTTTAGTGACCTCGCTTCTGATTTGAAGTTAATCGATGAAGCGATAAAGTTTTAGTAGAAGAAAAGCCGCATGCACCCTCGCGGTCAGACAGAGGCTGTGTTTGACCGTGGAGCTGTGTGTGTGTGTGTGTGTGTGTGTGTGTGTGTGTGTGTGAGTGTGTGAGACAGACGCTTCGAGAAAAACACTTTGATATCATCATTCAGGTGAGCTGACGGGCTGACAGGTGAGCTTATTCGGACGACACAGAGCAGATAGAAACAACTCAATAAACCATGTCCACCATTGACATGTCCAGACTCAGTGGCGCCGGAACGAGTTAAGGGGGACACATTTTTTTTTTTTTTTTTTTTTTTTTTTATGTTATGTTTTTTCGGCGCCCGATAGGCCCTGCACTCCACAAGCTAGAGAGCAGAGCAGGGGGAGGGGCAAGGCAATAGACTGGGGGATGGGTGAGAAGTGTGTGTGTGTGTGTGTGTGTGTGTGTGTGTGTGTGTGTGTGTGTGTGTGTGTGAGTGTGTGTGTGTGATTTGCCTTTGTTTGAGTGTGTGTGTGTCTGTGTGTTGATGCATTTGTGTGTGTGTGTGTGTGTGTGTCTTCCCACGATGTTATCGATCAGAGCGTAAAGTGACTGGCTAATCAGGGGCTGATGGTAATAATAATAATAATAATAATAAGATTTATTTGTATAGCACCTTTCATACATAGAATGCAGCTCAAAGTGCTGGACATGCAAGAGAAAAAAAACATTTAAAACAGGAGCAATAAAACCATTGCAAAAGATAATACATTAAAACCAATTTATAGACATGAAAATAAGTTAACACAATAAAAATGATAAAATAATTAAAATAGAAGTTAAAAAAAAAAAAAATCTAAAATAGAACTAAAAGCAACTAAGAACTTGCATGGAGATAAAAAAAAAAAAAAAAAAAAAAAAAAAAATCAATTCTGAAAGGAACAGGGAGCCAGTGTAGTTCAGTTAAAACAGGAGTGATGTGCTCTCTCTTCTTTGTCCTAGTTAAAAGTCTAGCACCAGAGTTCTGTATGAGTTCCAGTTTCTTTATAGACGTTTTTGGTAGACCAGTAAACAGTGAATTACAGTAGTCTAACCTACTAGTAATAAAAACATGAATTAGTTTCTCAGCATCCTGTTGTAGTAGAAATGGTCGTACTTTGGCAACATTTCTAAGGTGAAAGAAAGCTATCTGGGTCACTTTACTAAAGTGCGGCTTAAAATTTAAATCAGAATCCAAGATGACACATAAACTTTGAACTTGGGATTTCATCTGGTGAGCCAGGTTCCCAAGCTTACTGGAGAGGGTGTCCCTCTTTGATTTCGGTCCAAGTAGGAGGATCTCGGTTTTATCCTCATTTAATTTAAAAAAATTGTCATTCATCCACTGATTTATAGAGGCTAAACAGGCAGTCAAAGAACGAAGGCAATCTGGGTCACTTGGCTCAACAGAAATATAAAGTTGCGTGTCATCTAAGTAGCTATGGAAATGAACATTGTGTTGGCTAATGATTTTATCAAGCGGCAGCATATACAGGTCGAATAATATAGGCCCAAACAGCTTCCTTGGGCTACACCAAAAGGTAAATCATGTTTTTCAGACACTTAGGGCTCTATCTTCCCGACGGGGTGCGGGGGCATGCCCCCCCGCGAGATTTTTTTAAACATTTTAAAGTAAAATGCATGAATTTGGTGTACTTTGAGAAAGCTTAAGAGCAAAATTAAAAGGCTAGATCTATGAAGAACATGTCATCATTACTGTGCTGTGGGTTTACAATGACAAACTAAATTTCTCCCTATAGGTCAGGGATACTCAACTTGCTTTGCCACTTTCGTGAAATGATAGAAGGTGAGGGGCCAGTTAATAAACAAACAATATACATTTTTCTGTAGCGGATTGTAGGTTTTTGGGGTGTCAGCCGGAGTTTAGGCTGACAGTGTTGTGCACACCGGATAGTTAGTTACCGTAGGTTAAGTTAGTTGGGTTAAGTACATACATAAGTGCCTGGGTAGCGAGCAGATGGCGGTATTTGACAATTTAGCAGCTAAATCATAGATTATTGAAAGATATTCCATATTCCAGACTGAAATGCTATAACAGAAGTATTGGCCAGAATGTCAATTTTTTTTTTTTTTTTTTTTTTTGGTCAACATCTTATTGTGGCGGTCAAAATATTATTGTGGCGGCCCGCCACAAATTCCTTTATGTATGGGAAACACTGAGCTATTTTCTATTCGTTCCTATTAATATATATACATTGAATCCCACCAATTTCATTGTCATTTTCCCCTTGGCGCACATAAAGACACGTGCTTCCGTCACTGTCTGCTTGATGGCGAGAGGGACTTCAGCTGCCATCTGCGCTGTGGAGAAGCTGCATCTTACATGCGTGCAATTGCAGGGAAAGAGGTTACTGTACTGGCCGGACACAGGTGTTGTATTGGATTGGATTAGGGAAAAGAGGGTCTGGCGGGGCGGGAGTCTGTGTGCGCCGGGTGCTGGAGGGAGATCTCCCCCGAGAAGGTGGGAGCTGGACGGGTATGCAGGCTTGGTGGTGGGGTGGGTGTGGGTCGGTGCCCTGGGTGTTTTGGGCCGGCCAGGGTGGGGAGAGGCAGCTTGGCACAACACCGTCACAACCTTCTCAAAAGCAATCTATTGTTACCTCACACCACAAACCTGTATGGTCGGGAATTATGTAGACTAATAAAACCATGACAAACTAATTCTCATTTTCAAATCAAGGTGTGTTTTTTCTGCAATGTAGGCTATAGTTGAAAATCAACATGGCATTCTGAGGAGAGAAGAGTGTGTGCAGGCACGAGTGGAGTGACATCCATGCTGTGTGTAAATGGATCCAAGCAAGGATTTCCTGCACTGCACGGAGATGTGGAGACTGTCTGCGCTCAGGCGTACGTCACACACACACACACACACACACGCACGCACGCACACACACACACACACACACACACACACTGATCTAGGCTACATCACACTCCATTGTATTGTGTTATTCTTCTATTTATAGCCTGTAAAATTCATGCTTGAGTTGTTTTGATTCTCACTGTTTTTGGGGCCGGTGTGCAGCATGCACAGCAGGGCCCTTACATTCCACTCAGTCGCCGCATTTGAGCACGGATCCAGGGCGAGGTAATGTCTTTCCACTTTCCAGTCCGGTAGGTGGCGGTAATGCACCTCTGGCTAATATTGTCTCTAGCTCATTACAAGGAGGACGCTGCAGCATTAAAGTTGAGAGCCTGTGTCCCAGTTCACTTGAACGCAACACATCGTTGCCTTGAACCAATGGTGACTGGTGAAAAGTGAAAAAAGCTCTCTCTGACTCTGTCTGCTTCATGTGTGGGCGTGCCGACTTTCCCCCGTTCCCTCTCTGCTCGCTCTATGGCCAGTCCTTCAGTCCTCCACAGCAGCCCGACACACAGGACAGACACAGCGAAAATGGCAGCGGCTTCTTCTGAGTCTTGCAAGCCGCCCAACGCTTGTAGAAAAAGCAGATGCACAAAGCGAAATATGGAAATATTTTGTATACGTTGCCGACAGCGAAGGCAAGCCCGTGGACACATCGAAACCAGTGTGTAAAAGGTGCTTCAACGCGACCAAAGCGAAAGGCTCAAACACATCGAACCTGGCTAAACATCTTGCCGACAGGCACCCCGACCTGTTCAAAGACATAATAAGCCTACATTTCAATAGCCTACATTTATGTGTGAAACTAATATATATTACTAGATTAACCATAAATCTGGCACTTCATGTTAATGAAGCTTAAACCCAGGATTATTAACCCACATAGGCTACACTACAGCACAGGTGACAGGCACACTACAGTTGATGTGCACTAAAGTAGACTGAACACAAATGACTCAATACACCTTGGCAGAGTTCTGCACTTTACTGAGCACACCGGCCCTATGCCAGGTTTCGACCTGGCCTTGTTTTCATTGAAATCATCCTCTGCTATTTTAAGAAGTCACAAATCTTCAACCTTTAGATTGCTAATATTTGTATAGCTTCAAACCTCTGATTATCTATAGCCTACATTTTAAGCAACATTACCATTCAATTATGAACAATTTCCCAAAGAGTTTGAAACCTCACTTTGTAATTAAATTGCATACATAACACTTTGAGTGCCACGGCCCTTGGGCAAAAGGTGCTGTACTGTGCCACATAGGCCGCAATGCATTTTAAAACAGTAATATAATTTCTTTAATAATTACTATGTAAACACTGAACACGCACAAATAACGATGAGACTCTCTTCTATCACCTGCAAAAAAAAGTTTATTGATCCCATTTTCCGTTCTTTAGTTATCAGCCGGAGAAGATAGCTTGATTTAACAAAAAAGAGCAGTTTTTTTCTAGAAGCTGAGATAATGGCCCTTTTGTGAAATTAAACATTTCAAACACATCACTGACTCTGAAGCTAATTTTCTGATGTAGTCACACCTCAAAAATAATTTCCTTCAATAAAACAGTGAAGGCCAGGGAATTTTGTTTGGCAGAATAATATTTTTAGCTGCAACCAGCAGCGCTGGCCCCTGCGTGCGCTGCTGGTTGCAGCTTCTTGCTGATCTTGATTTGCTGCTGGTGGGCATCAGATATTCTGGCTTGCGTTTGCCAACCCTGTCCTGCTGCCTGGGTCTGTCTGGGTCAGTGTTGTGTGCTGCTCTGCGTGCCCCCCCCCCCCCCCCCCCCCCGCCCCGCCCCGCCTCAACTGCACACTCCTCCTGTATGGGAGGTGGCTCTCTGCTGAGTTTGCTCTGCACTGTGAAGGGTGCGCGACATCCAGCTTTTTCCGCGTGTGTTTGTCACCGGCTACTACTGTATGCTTCCAGTTGAGAATAATAACGGCTGATCATGCGAATGGGCTGTCGCAGCCGACACGGAGGTGCTCAATTGCGACAGCAGATTGGCTGCTGCAGGGGCACAGCTAACGTTATATGCTTCAATGAAGCAGCTGCATACGGACGGATGCGATGCGATTTCCTTTTCCCCAACGACTTCTTCTGTGTGTTTTACTCCACTTTCTCTCATCTGGAGTGCGCTGTCGCCACCTAAGGGTTCTGTAAAATAGGTTAGACACATTCAATAGCTCTCATATTGTAAGAGGCGATGTAAGAAGCTGAGATCGACACCCCCCCGTCAAAAAAACAATTTCGAGTTATTGACGCCATTTGGCGTCGCTGGCACTCTACGGTAAATTTCTAATGACGCCATATGGCGTCGCTGGCACTCAATGTGTTAATTTAACCCTGCTGTATCTACAGAGCTGCTTGGTGGGAGGACAGAGATCTGGCGTAGGAGGGGAGGAGCATTGTCCAAATGAATCCTTCAAAAGAGGTGAGAAGAATATCACTGTTGTGTCAGTGATGTTGCAACACACACACACACACACACACACACACTGTGCACCCCTGTCCTAATTCTTTATGTCTTCCTTTATGCAAACAGAGAGACACCAAGAGACCCAAACGCATTCACACTGGAGTGAAGTCCTACCACTGTGACCAAGGTGGGAGCAGGTTCAGTCTGTTAGGTAACCTAAAAACACAAACGCATTCACACTGGAGAGAAGTCCTACCACTGTGATCAATGTTGGAGCAGAGTCAGTCTGTTAGGTAACCTAAAAACACACAAACGCATTCACACTGGAGAGAAGCCCTACCACTGTGACCAAGGTGGGAGCAGTTTCAGTCATAACCAGGATTTAACCATCTGCACCTGATCTGCACGGTAAAGGATCTGATTAAAGATGCACACATATCTGCGTGTGCTATAATATAGCACACATATCTGCTATATGACACATATCATAGATATAGCTCACTCTGTACACTAACCTGACACTGAACCATCCAGCCGTGTAAGAGTGACCTGACACTAAAGATCCAGCCGTGTTCAGAGTGACACTGTTCAGAGTGACACTGTTCAGACTGACACTGACGATCAACCTTGTTCAGCTCCCTGACAGCGACGATCCGAGCGTTTGTAGGTCAGCCATTGAGGGACCTAACACGGACGATCCGGCCTTGTACAGAGTGACCTAACACAACCGATCCAGTCATGTTCAGAGTGACCGAACACTAACGATCCAGCCGTATTCAGAGTGACCTGACACTAACGATCAGCCGTGTAAGTGACCTGACACTAACGATCAGCTGTGTTCAGAGTACTGACACCTAACGATGAAGCCGTGTTCAGAGTACTGACACCTAACGATGAAGCCGTGTTCAGAGTACTGACACCTAACGATGAAGCCGTGTTCAGAGTGACTTAACAACGACTAACGATCCAGCCATGCTCGGCTGCAACGGGTGACTTAACACTAACGACTGCAACCGTGTTCAGGTCAGCCGTGTACAGAGTGAGCTATATCTATGATATGTGTCATATAGCAGATATGTGTGCTAGATTATAGCACACGCAGATATGTGTGCATCATCACAGGCCCCAGAGCTCAGGGGGCCTATAACCCAGAGCCTCTTCACAGGACCACTGCATATCTCAAATGATCCCTTAGAGAGAGCCCCAACCCTTTATTTTTGACCAAATGTTCCATAAGTTTATGAACAATTACAGGGTTATTGTTTTTTTCTGTTTACTGTAAATCCTGTGTTATTGAGACATGAGCCAAAATTAGTACAGCCAGCCGCCAAATGCTGGTAAAAGTGGCTGGTAGATTTGCTTCACTCACCATCCAAAAGAACAATGGTAATCTATTGAGTGGCTGGTAAAATGTGAACATTCACTAGCCATTTGGTGGACAAAAAAAGTGAATTTTGTTGCCTTTATGGAGATACAGGTGAATGTATTTATTGTTATTGTGCTGTTGGCTTTAAGTTCAGGTGGCTGACTGTGATGTAAATCCTGTTGAGTCAAGTGAATGTATGCCTTAAGCCCAATTTATGCTTCGTCTGCCGACACTTTTGAAACGGTCGCCGACAGAAATGAGGACTTGAGTCGACACTTTCAAGTGTCGGCGTGCAGCAGTGTCTGCTACCTGGTGAAATGTCTAGTGTCGCTGACTACGTCACATAATGTCGCGCAAGTCTGATTGGCTATATAGACGGGCACGCGCGACTTCCTTGTTTTAGTTTTCACTGAAATGAAATTAATGAGCGTGTCCCCGCCTCCCGGTATTTTTATCAGCATGTCCTTGATGTATGACTTCGTGAAAATCACAAAGAACACCGTGACCAACTTCCCAGAGAGAGAGGAGGTGATTGTGTAGTTGTGTGTCGTTATATGCGGCTGCAGTTACATCTTGCCTCTTGGGTTCACTGACAGCATTCCCTCTCTTGCCTGTCTGCACTGCACTAGTTCTCTGCCTCCCTCTGTCTCTAGCATCACGTGACCGTTGCGCCGCGGAGAGAAGCATAAATGCAGCAACATGAGCGACACTTTATTTTTCGTCTGCGACCATGTGCTGAGCGACACTTTCTAATAAGTATAAATTAAGCTTTAGTTGTCATTGTGTGTGCGCTGCATGTGTCCAGGCCCAGGGGTCCATCATGTCATAATCCACCTATGCCAACACATTGATTTAGAATCTTTATTTTAGATGGAAAATATCACTCACAAATGCAAATGGAAGACCAAGAAGCCACACATACAAGTCAAAGTCAAATTTGGAGACCATCTGTCCCAAGAACAGCAAAGCCATCAAAACTATTTGTAAAGATTTAAAGATTGTAATGCCTGTAGTTACTGTAGCAGGCTTATGTGTTAATTTCTTGTTGCATTCTTTTACTTCTGTCAATGAAGTTATAGCAGCCTACTTGTTGATCAATTACTGTATATGCTGAATGACACTAAGCGACCGTTTAAACATTTTCCTCAAATATTTTCTTCCCTTCAGAATCAGGACTGTAAAGAGCCAATGTTTACCATTGTGTATTTGCTGGTATAACAAGTTGTTCTACCAGCAAATACACAATGGTAAACATTGGCTCTTTATGGGGTAAATGCCAAATGCCATTGGGTAAATGGCAGTTATATTTACCATACATTTACCATAAAAAATGTAGGCTACATTGTACTGAATGAAACAAATGTTTGGTGCAACCACGTGTAAATAGTGGAGTAGATCCCACATCAGCTGAACAACAAATGTTCCAAGACCAGAAATGCATAGACTTGAACCCCCCCTACCCCCCCCCACACACACACACACACACACACACACACACACACACACACACACACACACACACACACAACCCAACCAAGAAGAATAACGAACACAGACATCAGAAAGTCAAGTCATTTTACCGAGAACATGGACATGGCAATCTTTACAAGGAATAAGACCAGGGGCTCCCAACCTTTTTTGCTTGTGACCCAACTTTGATGTCACAAAAATCTAGGGACCCAAGACATTCAAATTCCAACGTTAGTCAGTGATGTTACTGTGACAGCGACACTTTTTGTATTTTAATGAACTGTGGGAAACACCAGATTCCCGATCACACTCGAAGGCCACACTGCAATCAGTGGAACTTGCCTCACCTGCAAACCTGTGTGGGCAGCTGGTGGGGAATATAAACACACCTGTTTCACAGAGAGAGACCAGTGAGACGAGGGAGAAGACAGCCGATGCAGCGAGGCGACACAGCGCACCAGGACAGACCCAGGAGAGTGGAGAGCCAACACAGCACCTATCCAGACGAGCCTAGGACCACTCTGGAACCTGAAGCGCAGCAGCCAGTGTCCGTTCTGCTTTACTACTCCAGCCTGGGCCAATAACAGGACCTGTTATTGCCCGGGACAAGAGTCAGTACTCACTGAATTGTGGCGGACACATTGAGGCCGGCTGCGGGGCCAGGCAGGGTGGGGAGAGCATTGTGCTTGTGTACAGAAGATTAGCTGTGGGTTTCCTGTCCTCCAACAGAACAAGCTGTGTGGCACTGGGACGAGGCCTGTGATTGGGCGAGCTGCGTCGGAGAAGCAAGCGTCATCTGTGAAAGCAAGGGGGAAGCCATTGGACCGCAGCAGAGGGGTGGCGTTGCGACGTGCCCCGCTCTCGAGTTAAGTACCCCTTGCTCCCTTCCTCCTGTCCAGCATTTTATAAGAACACGGCGATTGCCATATTTTAGACCTGTTTTTACCGTTTTATCTGGGACATTTTTATTTATAGTGTTGATCTTTAATGGGCCCTTTTACCCCCAGCCACTTTTAAAATATTCTGTAGTTCCACTTGCTGTCACTACCCCTTGCCAGGACTTTTGACTGCTATTGCAGCACATCCCCCTAGCCTCGACCCAATTACTGTGAGATTTGTCGAGCCTAATAATACCTACGGGTTCCTATCACGAGTGATTAGCATGCAGAGTGGCTATTAATTTGCAGTAGACGTTTTGCAGTGGATATTTGCCTTAAAGTTAACTTGAGTGGCAGTGGTGGCTGACGCTGTGTTTGATCTTTAAAGGATACCGGAGAGCAAGCGGGAGGACTGAGACAAGTGGACCTGGATCTTCAGTCAGTGGAGCTGGGCTGGGTCACCTATTTTTATAAATAAACATTGTTATTCCCTTTTTACCTTGGTTGTAGTTTTAACTCTGCTTACTCCTGATTTTAAACGAACCTGTGCAGCTTTTAATCTTTTAGAACTAGAGTCCTAGGCTCTGCTGCAACCCTAGGTGGCGTTGTCGGGCAACATTTTATTAAGGACCCTTTTAAGCATTTTTTAACGTGTAAAAGTTGGCCACGTTACATTTGGCGTCCGTCGGCAGGATCAGGACCTGAGCAGAGTTGAAACCCAAGAGTTTTGTTTTATTCTTTTACTTTTTGCTGTTAAACGTATACAATGATGATGACCCCTGTTTTCCCGGGCGCACCATGGGTGCCTAGGTTTGGCGGAACTGATTCAGAACTGAAATACAATGACTGGAAAGAACAGTTACAGGTGCTGGCACAATATGCTGGGCAAGCTGAACCACAAAAAGTGGGCGTTGTGATGGGAGCATTGACTGGGGAAGCTAAGAGACACATTAGTGTATTTGTAGAAGACGAGCGTAACACTGTAGCTAAAATATTTACTGCACTTGATAGGATCTATAAAGTACGGATCCCAGTCTCGGTGGTTAGATCACAGTTTTATGGGTGTCGACAGAAATCTGACGAACCCATACAGTCTTATGCCCTCAGGTTAAGGGAGCTCTTTAACAGGCTGCTGCAGCATGACCCGGATGGAGCCTCCACGGATGAACACCTGAAAGAACAGTTCCTCTTAGGTCTGGAGGAGGGCCCGATGACACAAACCTTGAGGAGACATGCCCGCCAAAACCCACAGCGAACATTTGATGCCCTTCACCAAGAAGCCCTATTGCTGGAGGAGGATAGACGGGGACATGGCTGGTCTGAGGTAACATGCACAGTGGAAATAACTTTCATTCTCACCCCCAGAAAACCGATTGGAAGGCGGAATTTAAACAAGAGATTATGTCAGAGTTGAAAGACCAATTGAAGGAATGGACACAAGAGTTCCTCCGAGAAGCCAGGCCGAGAAGCCCGCCCCGACAAGGCAGAGCAGCTATGCCCCACGCCGTAACCCAGAACACCGCTGGGAAGCACCTGCATCCTCCAACACGTGGGCAGCAGATGGTAAGCCTATCTGTAGGCGCTGCCGCCAAGCGGGCCATATAGCTGGTTTCTGTCCAAACTCTAACCAGCCCACACAACATTGAAACTAGTCTCGGCTCCCAGACGTTTGGTGAGCTGCGCCACCAAACGTCTGGGAATTTCACTGTCAGAAACTGTCTGTCAGAGCCCGGCGAGAACGGCCGGCAGCAGACACGCCTACATTTATTATTAGAATTTTATTTGGTAGCGGCAATGCCATTTATCATAGTTCCAATATAGAGCAAGACACCGATGTGCTGCAAAGAGAGTTTATACCTGTTGTTTATTTTACAATCATTTTTCCTACCCGGAAGTGGTCCGCTTGCTACTGTGAGTCATCAGCAGGCTCTGTAACGTTAGCCTCGGGAGTCGGGTTTATCGCTGGGGAAAAGACCTCTAGCCGCCGGGGCCGGATGAAACACGTCCTATTAACAGGTTATGTTTGTTTCTAAGTGATTAATATGTTTCTCCGCAAACGCGGCGATGTTTTGCGAGACACTGGTTCTGCATGAGCGTCACTGCCCCCAGAAAGCAGGCCCGCCCACAACACTCATGATTGGTTCTCCGATGCAAGGCTTCCAACAGCGCCACCTAACGTTATGCAAAGATTTCAATAGTAATATTCTCAGTCTTACAGGAGTGAAACGGATTAAGACTGAGGGCTGAGTCTACATTGAAACTAACTAACCCCACTACTGAGCTCTAACCAGCCCACACAATATTGAAACTAACTAACCCCACTACTGAGGCTCGGGTGGTGGGGGTAGGACAGGAGGAGGTGTTACAAGGGCCGCCAATGGAGGCATTGATTGGACAATGCCCACAGGCTGAGGTGGTGATGGGAGGAATTAAACTGACTGGACTTTTCCACATGGGCTCACAAATCACATTAATCCGACATAGCCTTTTCACTCAGTACTTTCCAGACTATGCGGTCAAAGAGCTCCCCTCTATGATTAAGCTTAAAGCTGCCAACCGTCTCCATATCCCCTCTCTGGGCTATGCAATGTTTGACTTTGTGGTTGAGGGCCACAATATTGGCCAGCGAGGAGTCTTTATTGTAAAAGATGATTGTTTGTCTAACCCCTTCCTCATTGGCATGAATGTCATACAAGCAGTCTTTGATGTCGTGTTTAAAAACCCAGATGGTCCAAGGTCTTTCTCTTGCCAGAATGCCAAGTTTCAGAATGCCTGGAGGATGGCCTTTACAGTATGCTGCAGCACCGTGGAGACCTCTGGAGATGGGTCCCTGGGTCACATCCGGCCAGCCCACCGAGTTACCATACCAGCAAGGAGTGAAGTGGTGGTCTGGGGGCGTGCCAGACCTGGGATGCGAGGGCGTGACTACCATGGGCTGGTCGAGGCACTCCCAGAACCTGGTGCAGTTGCAGCGGCACGAACAATATCTGTAGTCAAGCAGGCTTGAGTACCTGTCTGTGTGCATAACCTGCCTCTTCCTGTCTCTCTAGGCCGCTACACAAAGCTGGCAAGGCTGTTTCAGGTTAACGACACGGACATCCATGGAACGCGGGATATCAGCCTGAGGCCTGATGGCGTGGTCGAAGTCAGTGTGGTTGACGTCTGTGACGGGACAGAGCAAGACCAGGTGTTTGAGGCGCTCAAACTGGCCGACCGGCCGGACCTGAACCTGGAGGAGCAAGGTCAGTTAACAGCCCTGATAAACAAATGGGAGAGTCTTTTCAGCCCATGAGGAGGACTTTGGGAGGACAGATGCCGTGAAGCACTGCATACCCACAGGCGATGCGGCCCCCGTGAGAGAGCGCTTCCGACCTCTACCACCCCTGCTTTACCAAGACATGTGGGTCCTGCTAGCAGGTATGTTGCAAAATGGCGTCATAACAGAAAGTTCCAGCCCCTGGGCCGCACCCATTGTTATGGTGAAAAAGAAAGATGGCAGCTGGCGATTCTGTGTTGATTATAGAAAGTTCAATTCTGTCACTCGTAAGGATGCCTTTCCGCTCCCTAGGATTGAGGAGACCTTGACCTCCATGACCCAAGCAAAGTGGTTTTCCACTTTGGACCAGCAACCATGGGTTAGGAGCGGTGTTGGCCCAGGTCCAGGAGGGTAAGGAGCGAGTAATTGCTTATGCAAGTCGGAGTTTGCACCCCACAGAGCGTAATGATGCAAATTATAGTTCTTTCAAACTGGAACTCCTAGCACTAAAGTGGGCCATTACCGAGAAATTCAGAGATTACTTGACTGCAGCAAAGTTCACAGTGTATACGGATAATAATCCCGTTGCTCATCTGCAGTCAGCAAAGTTGGGTGCGGTGGAGCAGCGCTGGGTGGCACAGCTGGCATCCTTTGACTTTGAAGTGAAGTACCGCGCCGGGAGGGAAAACGCAAATGCAGATGCTCTCTCTCGATTCCCTGCAGTTAAGAACCCACCAGCACAGACTACTGCTCCCCCTACAGACGGCATCACCTCAGCAGCAGTAGAACAGGATGAAGGCTCTCTACAACAAAATGATTGGGCGGTAGAACAACAGGCCGACCCTGACCTGCAGGCTACGAGAAGGTATGTGGAGCAAGGGTTATGCCCTGTTGGGCCTGAGCAGAGAACACTCACTGAGGGCACTGTTATACTGCTGAAATGATTCAAGAGGCTCTGTGTCCATGAGGGGATCCTGTGCCGCAAAACTGTTGACCCAAACACCCATGAGCAGCTGTTTCAGATTGTGTGCCCAGGTCCCAAGCGTCAAGAAGTGTGGTGGCTGTACCATGAGGCTGCAGCACATGCAGGAGCAGGAAGGACTCTGGCCACCTTGAGACGCCATTTCTTCTGGGTCGACATGGAGCAAGAGGTGAGGGGTTTCCAGTCCGGTTGTGTTGTATGCAGCCTGCAGAAGGACAGGGCGGAACAAAGGGCTCCCTTGAACCCAGTCACTGTCACGTACCCTTTAGAGGTAATGGCCTTGGATTTCCTGTCTCTCGGTAGGCCTGGCCACTCGTACCAAAATGTTTTGGTCATGACCAATATGTTTACTCGCTATGCCTGGGCTGTGGCCACTCGCAACCAGACTGCCAAAACCACGGTGCGAGCGATTTGGTCCCAAATCATCCACACTTTCGGATGCCCTGTTCGGTTTCACTCAGACCAGGGCCCGAACTTTGAATCTGAGCTAATGAAGCAACTCTGTGACATGTATGGTATTGCTAAAAGTAGAACTATGTAGGCCTGGGCGATATGGCAATTTTTTTATCACGATATGTTTTCTTATATCGATCGATGTCGATATTTATCACGATATAATTAATACTAATTGCACATAAAAAGCACATGAAGAATTTTAGGGGCACAATTAAAATTCAATGCAGAGCGATATAGAATGTATTCGATAGGACTCTATTAATATCTGACCGGTTACAATGAAGTTGAATTCAATTCAAAGTATTCTCATGAGAGAGGCTCAATGCAGCTCATTGGCTATTGTTGTCATTAAATGATAGCCCTTTATTTAGTCATCTGTTTGTCCATACTATTCACTTATGGCTTTTTAATGTAACTTGATCCATTTGCATTTTCAGCTTATTATAATTGTCCTATGCTTGTTACTTGTTTTCCCTTATACCACTGGTCTTTGGTGTGCTTATTCTGTTGTGTGTATTACATTATGTTGTTTTAGTGCAATGAACGTCTTGGTCCAAGGCTAGGTGTTGATTATGCAGCTATAGTTAGCTGCTGTTGGTTTGATAAAGGAAGCAAAGACTGTTTAAACCATAGATGTGTAATGTTGTTCGGATAGCTGCTATAGATGGTCTATCTAACAGATAGCATAACGTTAGCAAGATTGTCAAGTATGAAGAGATTAACGTTAGCGTTAGCTAACGCGATGTAGATGCTAATTTGATACCATTCATGACAGCCAGCTACCGCTACAAATCCACGGCCTGACATATATTTTAATTCCATCTGTTTATGTTACTCTTGTTTTGCTGGGCCAGGCTCTAACTGATTAGGAGCCACTCAGCCAGCCGAGCCGACTGCGAGGCTCTGCAGAAAAAGGGATTCTTCCGCAAACGCGTGCATCACATGGTTTATTTTCCATTGATGCCATTGGTTTCACTCAGTGTTGCCTTCAAATACCCCCCAAAACGACACATTATTCACAATAAGCATTGCTGTGCTAAGCTGCGGTCATGTTTCTGAGGGGTTTTGAACGCAACACTGAAAATATTTTATTGAAATTACAGCTCATAAATTTATCATCGTTATCGTGGCCGTTTTTTTCGTGAAAATTTTTGACATCGTTTTATCGCCCAGCCCTAGAACTACGCCATACCATCCGGCAGGTAATGGGTACGTTGAAAGGATGAACCAAACCCTACTGAATCTGCTCCGGACGTTGGGAGCTGATAAACAAAGTAGGTGGCCAGACCACTTACCTGAGCTGTTGCAAGCGGATAACAACACCGTGCACAGTGCCACTGGGTTTGCTCCATCTTACCTAATGTTCGGCCGACACCTTAGGCTCCCGGTGGACGTTGGTCTCGGGGTCGGGCAAGAGAAAGCAAATGGTGATTTGGCCGGGTGGGTTCGTGAACACCACAGAAGATTGACCTACGCTTATGATGTGGCACGCAACAAAATGTCTAAAGCCGCCGGACAGACTAAATGACCAAAGAGCCAACGCAACCCCGTTGCTGATTGGCGAGCAAGTATGGGTTCGGGACAGGAACAGGCAAGGACAAGGGAAGTTGCATGGTGGGTGGGATCCTGAATCTCACCTTGTTCTGGAAACTGTGTACAGGGTGAAACCAGAGAGGGGAGGGAAGGACAAAGTTTTACATAGGAATTCTCTGAAACTGTGTACAGGTCCCCCATTGCAACAAAAACCGGCAGCCCCACAAGCCACTGGGGAAGGACTTGAAGGCCTGCCCATGTTTTATTGTGTCCCAGCCCCGCATAGGAACGTGCCCGCACAGCCAGAGGAGCAATCAGTGCGGCGCTCTGGTAGACCAAACCGAGGAGTCCCCCCAGTCCGTTGGGGGGATGTGACAGGGGCACTTTTTGTATTTTAATGGACTGTGGGACACACCAGATTCCCGATCACACTCGAAGGCCACACTGCAATCAGTGGAACTGGCCTCACCTGCAAACCTGTGTGGGCAGCGCTGGTGGGGAATATAACACACCTGTTTCACAGAGAGAGACCAGTGAGACAGAGGAGGCGGACAGAACAGATGGCTCGACGCAGTCCAAGACGGAGGAGCCAGCAGCAGCATCCCAACGATCAGGAGACAGGCGAGGTGTGTGGCACCGTGACGACCTTGGATCCGGGCGAGGTGTCGGTGGAGCGGAGCGTCTAATCATCGGTGAAAGCCAGGGGGAAGCCATTGAACCACAGCAGAGGGGAGGCGTCTCGACGAGCCCCTCTCTCGAGTTAAGTACACGTTTTTTACCCCTGGCTCCTTCCTCCTCCTTCCAGCATACTGTTTGAATACGACGATTGCCAGATTTTAATCCCCTTTTAACGTTTTCATTTTAGACATTTTTTCCTTGTTTTTATCTTAATGGGCCCTTTTATCCTCAGCCACTTTTAATTGTCCCACCTTCCTATTTTATCTTGCCAAGGCCGCCGGGACTTTTGTTGGGCTGCTAACAGCAGATCACCCCCTAATCTCGATCAGAGTGCTGTGTTTGACTGCATGTGTTTTCGAGCTTACTACCTACGAGTTCATTGTGCACTTATGGCTCATTTCCACCACATTTTACAGCCCTGCACAGCTCGTCACCACTCGGCTCTACTTGTTTCAACCCGATGGACGTTTTGCTTCCACCGCTGGTCATCTGCCCCCGCCCACACCTGGTCGTCATAGCGACCGCATATCTGCCCGCCGCCCATATTCCGAAGTAGGCTATAACATATAACGTTACAATTAAATCCATCCACAGAACTTTTAAACTGTTTATGAAATACTGGTGCCTCTAAATTACCTACAGTGTACATGGGCAAATGTGACAATCGGCCAGGAGAATGGATATCTCTTTGTTGTTAGTCAAACTCGCATGCATGCGCGAGGGACGGGAGTGAGGGACGGGGGTTGCGCTACAGAGTGAAGCCTCTACCCCGGCGGCCTCTCACCAGGTAAGACCGCGGCTTCACCAAAGCCCCGCCTGCGGCCTAGCGGAGCCGATGCTGCAGACAGCTACAAAGGGCTTCCTGAGGAGCGGATTTTTTTTTCTCTCAAAACAATTGAAAAGCACCGTCATGTTAAGCTGAGTAAGGAGATCGCTTTTATTTCACCAGAGCCGAAGGCAGCAACACAAAAGACTGATGGAAATAACAGAAGAGAAGGTAATCCCCACTAAACTGGTATCCAGCATTGACAGTAGATAGAGTAGACACGATTCTGCCTGACCAATCAGTCGTCTGCAGTGTTTTCACGTCACCGTATGGTACCGGGTCCACAGCGTTAGAACCTCAACAGAGCAGGGACCAAAACTAGCACGACTCAACGCCGACTCAACCCGGGCTGGCCAGGTTTTTGATCGGTGGAATGAGACAAAAACGCGAGACGAGCTGGGCGGGGCCGCGCTGATACCAGCGGTGGAAATGGGCCAAAAGGGTGCAGTGACCAGTCTGCAGTGCAGTGGATATTTGTTGCAGTGGATACTTGTTGCAGTGGATTTTGTGTCAAGTGAGTGGCGGTGGCTGACGCTGTCTTGGTCCCCTAAAGAAAACCGGAGGACCAAAGCGGGAGGACAGGACTAGCGGACTCTGATTCCAGCAGTGGACTTGGGGCTGGGCCGCGACAACATTTTAATATTCTTGTAGTAATAAACATTGTTATTCCTTTTTACCTTGGTGGTCAACTTTAACTCTGCTCACTCCTGATTTTTAAAGAACCTGTGCAGCTTTTTTATTTGAGTCCTAGGCTCTACCAAACAACCTAGGTGGCGTTGTCGGACAACACTTTTGTTGGTTGGACACCCTTGAACAGTTTTAACTCATTCACCGCCAAAGACGTCTTTGACGTGTTATCAGAAATAGCCCTCCCCGCCAATGACGTGTTTGACGTGTTTTTGTTTTTATTAGTACAGCGCGTAGTTCAAAGACTTCCCCAGCCTGTGACATGTTATCAGGTCCAAACAAAGACAAGCCGACAACACGTTATCAAACACATACCGCAGCTGTTGTTTTGAAATGGAAGAGGAGGAGAAAACGGAGAAACGCTGCCTGTTGCATAGAGGAGAAACGCCATTGAAACACCCCTCGGCGCGCTGCGCAGGCCCGGCGCCAGGATGAAATGACTCAGGGGGCTGTTATAACTGGGGAGGGGGCTGATATTTTTATATAGGCTACACATACCCGCAGCCCGCCGCAGGCGCCGCTATGCCTATTTCTGCACTTTTTAACCATAATAACCTCTGAAAAGCGCAATAACAACACAAGAGAAAGACTACTATTCAAAATCAAATAAAACATTTATTTCACACTTCAAGCTCACAGCAGCAGATTAAGTCATAACGTGAAATGCTGAGCAGCGCGCGGGACCTGTCTGGAGCACTCTCTGAAAATATATAGGCCTAATATGTCTATGAACAGTCATATAATAAACAACAAATATACAAGATAATAGCCAGTCAGTGCCAGGTTCATTAAATTAAAGAAATAAAGTGATCAGATGCATTGTCTCCGAGCAGATTAAGGCATAAAGTGAACTGCGGAGCAGCGCCGCGAGGCCTGTCTGGAGCACTCTCTGAACATATATAGGCCTAATATGTCTATGAACAGTCATAGAATAAACAACAAATATACAAGATAATAGCCAGTCAGTGCCAGGTTCATTAAATTAAAGAAATAAAGTGATCAGATGCATTGTCTCCGAGCAGATTAAGGCATAAAGTGAACTGCGGAGCAGCGCCGCGGCCCGCGGGACCTGTCTGGAGCACTCTCTGAACATATATAGGCCTAATATGTCTATGAACAGTCATAGAATAAACAACAAATATACAAGATAATAGCCAGTCAGTGCCAGGTTCATTAAATTAAAGAAATAAAGTGATCAGATGCATTGTCTCCGCGTCTTTCTGCTCATGGCATGCTGTGTGCAGCTGATTTCTTTCTCTCTCTCTCTCTCACTCTCTCTCCCCGACGATTGCCACTATAACATTTAGGCTACTTCTCCGTGGTCTGTGGATTGAGAAGAATAGAGAAGAAAGAATAGAAAAATTAAATTCACACCCACGCAAAGCAGGCTGAACCAAAGTAATGTGTGTGTGTATCTATCTTGACTTCCGCGCCATTTCAGCACGACGGACAGCGCCGCATTGGCCCTGCATGAAACTCATCTGTTTATCTCTCCATCTGATTTCAGCACCAGGGACAGCGCCGCACGTCTCAGACTTGTGTTGAAATCGGATGGAGAGATACTCTGAGATGCAAAGCAACAGAAAAATAAACCTGTTAAATTACCTTTACTGTTCCTCAGTAGAGTTGTAGCCTCCTCTTGGTTTTGTTGTTGAACTTCCTGAGCAAACGATCCTTCCAGTCCTGTTCCCGAAAACGTTTTGTAAGGTCCGCTTCAAACGCCAGTTGGATTAGTTGAGCTTTTCTCTGGTGTAGCATGCTTCGTCTGTGCTGACTGAAGACGTTGGTTAGAGTTGAAAATGTGTTCTCACATGTCGCTGAGGATGCCCCGAAAGTCACTGCATGTTTCAGTGCTGTCAGCACGCTTGGCATGGCAGTGAGAGGCCCAGAGTAGCGCTGCAGGATGGCAGTAGGTGTCCATTTGTCCTCAGGAGAGCGGGCCATTTCAGACTGTAAGAACTGTAGAGCTACCTCAAATTCAGATTCCACTAAAACTGTGTTGGTGAGCTCCAGCAGTGGTTTCACCTTCTGTGCATCCAAAAATTGAGGACTGTCTGGGTCAAGGGCACACATTGCCTCAACCAGGTGGCTGTTCCTTTCACTAAATCTGGCGTCCATCTCCCCAGTGATGCTGTCCAGGGTGCTGAAGAAAAGCCGCTTGCACTCTCTCTCATTTCCTCTTTCTTGCTGCTGCTGGCCTACAGTGCTGTCCACGACGTACTGCTGCAGGTGTGCAGGGACTTGGCGCATTCTCTTAGGTGGCAGAGGAGCTGCTGTTTCTGATGCGTCAGGCGGGCCGGCGGTGGCACGCTGTGCCCAAAGGGCTTGGAACTCCTCATCACTCCTGAGTTTCCCCACGCAAACCAAAGCGCTTTTCACAAGCTTCACTCCAGTGTAGAGGTCTGTGTTTTTATCCTGCAACGTTTTGTTTGGAGGATCCAGGAGGGCGAGGATTCTGTGGACCATAATGGCAGTAAACTTGAAGTTGCTGTCATTGATCGCTTTTAGGAGCCCTGTTGCCTCTATTTTCAGTTCAGTTATGTGACGGTGGCCACTGCTGTCAATCTCCGTGAGGAACTGCACAATAGCTTCATAACTCTTGACAATGACTGAAACGGTAGCCAGGTGACCTGTCCACCTTTGGTCCAGCAGCCTTTTCAGACGTTCTCCCGTGTACACGGCGGCCACAGTTGGCTTTTTCAGAAACCGGTAAAGCATGTCACACACGTCGAAAAAGGCTTGTAGTGCATTCTCACATGACATGGTGTGGATAACTACCAGATGGAGTTGATGGTTGAAACAATGCACATACGGGACTTCTCGTTTAACTTGATCCTGTAATATTTTCTGTACACCCCCTTTTTTACCCGACATCACGCTTGCACCATCATAGCATTGGCTGAGGATCTTGTCTGGGCTCAGGCCTGCTTTTCTCAGCTCAGAAAGGACCAGGTTTGTCAGACTTAATGCATCACAGTGCTTTGTAGTGGCCATTATCAGCAGCCTTTCACGGGTCTCATTATCCTTGTTTAGAAAACGGAGCACAATTGAGACATTCTCACAACCAGTTGGATCCTTTGTCCCATCCACTTTCAATGTGTACCAGCTATCCCCTATTTCTTCAACTATTTCACTGGTCACTATTTCACTCATGAGCTCTATTATTTCGTTCTGGATCTCGTGTGATGTATAGGTGGCATTTTTTGGGATGGTGCTAAATACTTTGGCTAGGGCGCTGTCTTTCCTCAGCGTGTATTCCATCATAGACAAAAACAAGCCACTCCCCCCCTCCTCTCTTGACGCCAAAGCGTCCAATGTCCCCCTCAGCGGTTGCTGGTTTGACGCAAGGAACTCAATTATATCCACAATGGCACTCAGATATAAGCGATTCCTTGCCAGTTGCCCCTCGTTGACAAGTGTGGAGACCTCAGCTCCTGCAGCACTACGAGCACAGTATTCCTTCCAGAGAGCAGTGCATTTAATATGTTCCTTGCTGGCTACGTGTCTTGCAAAACCTTTGGTGCTTTCTGTTGCAGCTTTCCAGTTAGAGTAGCCAGTTTCAGTGAAGGCTCTGTCGGCATTAGCACTAGACCCAATCCTAAACTTCCGACATGGATAGCAAAACGCTGCATCAGCAACAACTGAATACTCCAGCCACTCTCTTCCGTGAAACCAATGTTTAAAAAATGTGCGTTTTTGGGTAGTAAATGACCTAGTAGGATAGGAATCTAGGTGCACTTGGGCTGGCTGTTCTGCCCCAAGATCGTCAGGAGCAGCGGGGACGGGGAGGAGTTGTGGTGGCCTTCTGACCTGGCTTGGCCCGGCGGCGGCCCCGCCAGGAGCAGCGGAAGCAGCTGCAGTAGGAGGCTGAGCCTGAGCCCCGAGCCCGGGGTCGGGGAGTTGTTGTTGTGGTGCCCTGACCTGGCTTGGCCCGGCGCCGGCCGCCGGTGCTGCTGCTGGCGGGCGCGGCGCATCTTCGGCTGTGACAATGCCACTGGTGCTGCTACTGGTGCCGCTGTCATGATCGGCCTCGGATGTCTCCGTGTTTTTTTTCTTTTTAAGCCACGTTCTGATGTCCATCCTGTGCTTTTTGGTTGAGCTGAAAATGAAAGTTCAATTGGCGCCCAGCCCAGCTCTCGGCATGATAGATGGCGGGCATGCTCTGTCTCTGTGTCTGTCTGTCTCTGTGGGCGTGTGGTGTGTGTGTGACTACAACATGATGCAGTGAGGGTCAAATTTAATAAATAGCTACATCTCTGACACCTGCTTGACTTGTGACAACCAAAGCACAGCAAATAGCGATTCCCTGCCAATTTTGAAACAACACAGAGCTATGCTTATAGGGGGGTAGCCTACACATTAACTTAAACTGATCAAATTGAAAGTGAGGGGGCTGGAAATTGAACTGAGGGTGCTAAGCCCCCTGGAGCCCCCTCGTGGCGCCGGGCCCGGCGCTGCGCTGGTCGCCTCTGCTGCAGGGCGAACCTGGATTGAGTTCTTCGCGGAAGTCAAACCAACATGATCGATCCGGTTCCAGCGCCTTGTCCCAAAGCCAAGCCGACCCCGTTCCTGTGTCGCAGCATTCGTCCCAGCCCGAAGGAGAGGAGGAAAACGATGCAGTGCAGAGGAGGCTAGACGCTGATCTCAGAGCAGTTTGGTGTTCTCCCCTCCTATGCTAATTTGCGGGGCGATCAGTAGTATTCCCTGGGAAGAGGTGCGATCCAGCAGCAGCTGTGGACAGAAGTGTGTGTGTGTGTGTGTCCTGAGTAAACTGTATTGTTGAATCTAAAAAAAGCACTTTATATATATATATTTTTTTGTCATTTGTGTCATAACGAATAATATTTACATGTCTGATGTCAATACAGTTCAAAATAAAAGAATTGAGAGCGAGTTCTGCCTGAGATTGTGTATTTTACACAAATGGCCTTTTCTCCTATTTGTCTTCTCAAGAGAGACCTTTTTGGTGAAAACAGGGTGTATATAAATGGCTATAAGTAGAGTACAGAACATGCTAAAAGCTCACTTTTTTTTTCCTGGTGAACCCAGAGACGTACATCTTCATTTTGAGGTATTGCAAATCACTTTGGTGCTAATAGATAATTTACTGTGGGTCTTGAAAGATGACCAACAATTATGAAAATCTTTGGCCTGTGCTAAATATTGGCAGTCCTAAACTGGCCATGAATGAGTTAATGTGGTAAAGTGAGCCACGTTACATACATTTTTTTTATTTGTTTTGTGTGTTTCAGTGTGTGTGTGGCACAGGCTCGACAGCCGGTCAAGGTGACTGTGGACGACGGAGGGGACGACTGGGAGACCAACCCCGACTTTAAGGTGGCTGTGAAACTATTAGGAAGACACCATCACTCCTCCCTCCATAAACCCGTCACTCTTCCTCCCCCTCTCCATCTAATCCTCACATGTCTCTATTCGTTCTTCATGCGTCCACCATCTCTGATCATTCTGTCCTGTTTTTTTGGTTTCGTTTTCTAGAATGACGTGTCGGAGAAAGAGCAGCGCTGGGGGGCGAAGACGGTGGCCGGCTCAGGCCATCAGGAGCACATAAAGTGAGCAACTATGAGACTAGTGGGTTTTTTTTTTAGATATCGATTTTCACTACAATAAGCAGGGATTTTCTTCTTTATTTCATAATGGGATCTGTAATGTGAAAAGCCCCCAAAGGTGTCATCTTAACGCTGTCCCTCCTCCTGCTCAGTATCCACCAGCTGCGTGAGAACGTGTCGACTGAGCACACCTCCCAGAAGCAGAAGGAGATGGACGACGTGCCCAAGGCCTCGCATGGCTACGGGGGCAAGTTTGGAGTGGAGCAGGGCCGCATGGACAAGGTGAGAGAGACCCTGGAGCCTTTTACAGCTGTTGTGCTCAGTTCAACTGGATCAGGCCGTTTGTATATATATATTATTTTGTAACTTTCAAAGAGTTGTTTCTGTCTTCATGTGCTGGTGGGAAAGTCTGGCCTAACGGACTTCCAAGTTGGCTGCGAAACAGCATTGTTCATGCGCAGTTTTGTCCGAACATCAGACCTGGACCTCCTGTAGTTTAACAAGCTAATCTGACACATTTAATTCAAACAAATGAAGGTTTCTGTTGACTGAAATTGAGGTTTTTTGGCTTGTTGAGAAGGTTAAAGGTCACCGTTGTCGAGTCATACCTTGGAAACTCACCAGTAAAACTATGATTAGTTTCATCCTCTGAGTTTATGTGAAATTTCTATGTGGGAAATGTGTTCATCCGATAGAACACGAATGCACAATATGTCAGATTAATTTATTACACCGTGCCTGCTGGAGTGGTGATAGAGTGAGTTGCCATAAATAATAGGAAGTGTACGAATTATTAAATTAATTTAGGAGAGGAGTGTAGAGTGCAGTAGTCATGTGTCAACTCCATGTTGACGCATGGTCAGCAAGAGGTGCCTGCTGAAGAAAGCCGTTATGACCATCCAGCCTCAGCTGCACCACAGCAGCATTTTATCATCATAATTATGATTCATGTCCACCAGGGAGTTGTTTCATCGTAGCTCTCGGTTAAGGTTATCGACAGTATCGATACTGATACATTTAAATGGATACAATACTCATTTGCAACAGTATCGATACCAGCAGTGCTTTCTCCGATTGAGAAATCTAAAATACTACAGATTTTTCCCTCCCTGTCATTGGTGGCTATCTGTTGCTTCAACAAGCTCAAAGTGTTCTGATAGGCTGATGACTAGAGCAGGGCTAATCTGCTGTAAGTGCAAAAGGTTTTATCGTATTGAAGTTAGACATTTTATTATCGTGACAACCCTACTTTGTGTCATTATCACCATTGGTTCAGTTTAGGGGTATGTGAGTGATAGCTGTGTGGTCAGACGTTTTATCTCTGTTTTCAGTGATGTTGTTCAGGCTATGCTCCGCTGTTACAGGATCTGTGGTGTGTGTGTATGATCAGTCCCTACAACAACGATTGATCTAATGTTACAAATCATTCTGCTCTTTATTACATTTAAAATCCCCTGCCTCAGTCTGTGCTCTGAGCTGTTCTAATCTATCCATTACTCTGGAGCTACAGAAGCATAGCTGCTGGTCTGTGATCGAATACCACCAGAACTTTCTCTCCTGTATGTATGTATATATATGTATGTGTGTGTGTGTATATATATATATATATATATATATATATATATATATATATATATATATAAAATGAATACATGTTTTGCTGTAGCTGAAGCTAAATTTGATGTCTGCTAGATACATCCCTGCTGGTTTGCAATACAAAGAAGAGTACCTGTATTTCAAAGACAGACAGCCCTGTTTGAAGATGAGCTCTGTTTGAAAATGTGAAAATGCACATTTTCACAAATGTTGTTCTAAATGATCCCAGAAAGTCTTTTCAACCTGTGCTGCACTTTCTGTAATGTGCTTATCAGTGTGAACAGGGCGAATCAGTAGTGGGTATTTCACACTTGATAATCTTTCCTTCCTCTCTCCCTCTCCCTCGCTTTCTCTCCCTCTCGCTCTCCTTTGCTTTCTCTCTCTCCCTTGCTCTGCCTCTCTCTCCCTCTCGCTCTCCCTTGCTTTCTCTCCCTCTCCCTCTCTCTCTCCCTTGCTCTGCCTCTCTCTCGCTCTCCCTCTCCCTCTCCCTTGCTCTGCCTCTCTCTCGCTCTCCCTTGCTTTCTCTCTCCCTCTTTCTCCCTCTCTCCCTCTCTCTCCCCCCACCCCCTCTCTCTCTCTTGTGCGGTCAGCGCAGCATGAATGTGATGACCAAACACTGTTTACATGTGTTACTGTGATGAGTCAGATGTCAGCACTCCAAACCGCTGGCTGGGTTTCTAGTAGAAGTGCTACCTCCATGTCTTTTTCTGTCCCTCCCTCTTATCTCAGCCCCTTGTCTCTGTCTGTGTCCCTGGTCTGTGTGTGTCCCTTGTCTCTGTCTGTGTCCCTTGTGTCTGTCTGTGTCCCTTGTCTCTGTGTGTGTCCCTTGTCTCTGTGTGTCCCTTGTGTCTGTCTGTGTCCCTTGTGTCTGTCTGTGTCCCTTGTGTCTGTCTGTGTCCCTTGTGTCTGTCTGTGTCCCTTGTGTCTGTCTGTGTCCCTTGTGTCTGTGTGTGTCCCTTGTGTCTGTGTGTGTCCCTTGTGTCTGTGTGTGTCCCTTGTGTCTGTGTGTGTGTCCCTTGTGTCTGTGTGTGTCCCTTGTGTCTGTGTGTGTCCCTTGTGTCTGTGTGTGTCCCTTGTCTCTGTGTGTGTCCCTTGTGTCTGTCTGTGTCCCTTGTGTCTGTCTGTGTCCCTTGTGTCTGTCTGTGTCCCTTGTCTCTGTCTGTGTCCCTTGTGTCTGTCTGTGTCCCTTGTCTCTGTCTGTGTCCCTTGTCTTTGTCTCTTGTGTCTGTCTGTGTCCCTTGTCTCTGTGTGTGTGTGTGTGTCCCTTGTCTCTGTGTGTGTCCCTTGTGTCTGTCTGTGTCCCTTGTCTGTGTGTGTGTCCCTTGTCTCTGTGTGTGTGTCTCTGTCTGTGTCCCTTGTCTCTGTGTGTGTGTCCCTTGTCTGTGTGTGTGTCCCTTGTCTCTGTGTGTGTCCACAGTCTGCGGTGGGCCACGACTACCAGAGCAAGCTGTCCAAGCACTGCTCCCAGACAGACACGTCAAAGGGCTTCGGGGGGAAGTTTGGCGTGCAGGCTGACCGCGTCGACCAGGTATTCCCTCCCCGACCCTGCCGTTTCTGACTGGACCACTCTGTTCAGACACATTTAAACACCTAAATGGATTAAATTAGATAGATACTTTATTGATCCCCTTGGGGAAATTCGGGAGATAGATATATTGATCCCCTTGGGGAAATTTGTTTTTTTTTGATACCATAGATAATCATAGAATTAATCTCTATGATTTCAAATGGCATTATTTTTTATGATTTGGCTGTGTACAACAATCTAAAATGTCAGTTCTCTCGACACAACACTGGGATGAGACTTTCTCCCAAAACTGAATCTGAACAAAAACTATGCGAGAACTTTCTTTCTTATTTCTTGTCATAAAAGTAGTGTTTGAACTCTAGCCCCGCCCCCAATTTATTTAATTCATTGTATGCTTGCAGAGCAGCCCCACTTAAACTGTAATGCATCTTGTAAATCAACAGTCCTAAAGAAGAATCAATCACAAAACATTCTGAAAAAATAAAATCAATACATAATAAATAAAAAATACTGATGCTGTTTAAAACAGCGCAATAACTCCTGCTCTTAAAGTAGCATTAATATAACAAGTACTCAACTAGAGCCATGTGGCCTCCCTTGTATAGAAAAAAAACATAAATACAACAAGTCATAACATTTGGCTCAAGGATAGAATTTTGTTCTTACTCAAGTTTACACTGCTTTGAAAATGAGAAAACCAAAAACAGGTGACTCAAAAAAAAAAACTGTTCCTAACCAAGTTCCCACTGTCCTTCACTAAGCGCCTTAAGCAGTAGGAGAGCTGATGCCCCCTTTTTAGTGAGACAGTCCGCAAGTTGTTCTTTGGTATTATACCAAAGAACTCGCTCAACTTTCTGGGTGTGGATAAGTTCTTTGATACTGCTAATTTCGAGGCGAAGTCTTTTCTCTGTGACTGACTTTGTGGACTTCAGTGCATCAGCCAGTGAATGATTATCTGTGACACATGTTATCGGTGTAATGTGTTCAGTGTCCCCAGTAGTCAGTTCAGAGAAGAGAGTAGCCAAAAAGATAGCATTGTCAATCCCATCTGACATTGCCAGTGTTTCACCTGCAAGAGTAGCACAACCCTCTTGACTCTCTTTGACTGCCAAGAAAGGGGTGAGAACTTTCCATTCTCCCCCATTAGAAGAATCAGGTGTCCTCCCTGAGTGCCACCGTCAGAGAGATTGCCAAAAGAGGCATCACTGAACACAATAATCTTCAAGGCACTATCTCTGCCCAAGTGTTGGAAGTTCAGTGCTACCTTCTTGGACTTAATTTTACACACAATCCTGTTTGCTTCATGAATATTTTGAACAGTTGCATTTTTTATGCCTGACGCCAAGTTGCTGGCATCAAACATTACATCAGGCCTACTCTGTCGTGCAACCCAGAGGATTTGGCCTATCTTAGACCTGAGCTGTTCTTTTTCCTTCTCACCAAGAGCTGAGTCTTGTTCTACAGCCCGTGAAGGATCTATAGGTATGGGCTGCATATGCTGGATGTATGTTTCCTGGTGTATTTGCACTTTTCTGTCTACGCTCACAAAGTCTATTCCCACATAACAAAAGTTGTCATGCTCTTCATGTCCAACTTGGAGTGCAGACCTGAGCTGAGGTATCACTGTTGTGGAGAAACTATGTGTGCCCCCCCATATGAAATCATCTACATGGCAGGCAAGAACCCCAGTCACCGCATAGTCCTGATCTAGCCAATAGAAAACAGCTGGATCAACCTGAGACATTTGTCCTCCTGCTGTCAACACTATTTCCTTTACTCTGTTGTACCAGTACAGGGAGGCGTCGGCCAGACCATACACACACTTTTTTAGTTTCCATAATATCCCTTTAGTCTCAGCCTCAGGAGGGGGTCTGATATAAATGTCACGTGATAGTTGCATTCCCTGCAGAAATGCAGATTTGATATCCATAGAATGGAGTGGCCACTGTCTTTGACAAATCACGGCCACAAGTAGCCGAAGAGACTCTGTAGCACATGTGGGTGAGTCCTTTTGCAGCTCTGACACCTCTAGCTCCTCAAAACCTCTAGCTACAAGCCGTGCTTTAGGTACAGTCCCAGTGAGTGTCTCTTTGAGGGTACATACCCATCTGGTGGAAATACACCTCTGTCCCTCATCCTTAACCTCGTCATATACACCGTTATTATTCCAGTTCTTTATCTCCTCATGTTTTGCCAAGTTAAAAGAGACATCCCCCACCACAAATACATCATCACTTACATCAGTATCAACATTTGTTTCTACATGCAGGTTCTCTACGCTTGAGATATCAGTTGAATCTGTAGTGCCTGCAACATTAATAGGCTCAATATACAGCAAGTTGTACCAGTTTTTGTATTTACCCGTGGCTTTGCCTGCACGCCCCAAGACTTTAGCTGTGTGCAAAATACCTCTGTCTTTATCTCTGTATTTCACAATTTGTCCTGGTTTCAGAGTGACATCTGTTCCCTGCTGTGTATCACCTGCATTGTCATTTGTGTGATGCTCTTCTTCGTTCTGCACCCTAGTGGTTATTCCTGGCGGCTCCATTTGACTCAGACCTTGTTGCACCTCAGTTACACTGTCTTCTGTGTCCTCTATGTTCTGTGCAATCTCCTGTCCTTGGTCAAGGTCTGTGTCATTTTCGGTATTTGTGTTATGATCCACATTTTCTGTATTCACTTTTCTCAATCTGAGATAATGCACCCTAACGCAGGTGCCTCCGTGTCTGACAAACACCACTGCGCCGTCCTGACCGATGACAACTCCTGGTCCTTTCCACTCCGGGCAATCCACTCTCTTGTAGTACACTTTGTCTCCACTTTCATATTTTTCATCTGTATGACGTAGTTGTTTCCGCAGCGCTCTCCGTATTCTTTCTGAGCATTCTGCTTCTGTAAAAGCCTTCCTCGATGCATGTAAAGCAGATATGTGTTTTGCCACCCATTCACTCTTTGTCGTTCCTTCTAGAGCTGGGGGTTTATCTGTCAGTACAGAGGGCAGGTTGGGGTTTTGTCCAAAAACTAATTGATGCGGACTATAGCCATGGACACTTTGCATGGTGTTTTTGGCCATAAGAGCCCAGTCCATTGCCGTGCTCCAGTCACAACAGTGGCTTGCCTTCACTTTCATGATGATCTCAGTGAGTGTTTGGTTGTGTCGCTCTAGAAGTCCATTGCTCCATGGGCTGTAGGCAGCTGTTGTCTTTATTTCAATGCCAAAGTTTTCCGCCATATCTCTCACTTCATCATTGTTAAACTCTCCCCCATTGTCGCTAAACAGTTTCTGAGGTGGACCATGCACACTTATCCAATCATGGACAAAATGTTTCACTATTTCAGATGACTTCTTTGTGGTCAGAACGCTGCCTGCACTGAACCTGGTGAACTGATCAATAATGTGGAGATACCACACACCTGGTTCAAGTTCATGCAGATCTACAGCTACAGTCTCATTGTACTGAGATGCCAGTGGTAGACCAACAGCAGGCTTTGGCGTAGTTTTACTGTATCTTTGACATATTTCACATTCACTTACAATTTTGTGAAGGATGGCGTCACATTCTGTATCTTTATTGCCTGAACTCTTCAGAAGCCTCTGGAGTTTGTCGGCTGAAGCATGAGCAAATTGTTTATGAAGCTTCAACAACATTTTCTGCTTTGTTGCTGAGCTCATTTCTTCTGTGATTATCAGAATTTCATCCTCACATTGGCTTTCTTTCTGCTCATTTTTCTTTTCTTTATTGTCCATGATGTTCACACAATAGTGACCAGAGCTTGTAAATTCAAGTTTTACAGGTTTGTTAAACATGACCGCTTTGTCATTTTCCATATCTAGTATCGTCCCTGCTCTTTTCATGGAGGCTTTGCTCAAAAGCAGTGGAACGTTAGCTGGGACTATCTCTGTTTCAATATGACATGTAGTCTCTCCAATCTTTGCAGGAATATTTAACTTTTTAGTGGAAAATACCACTTTTCCATCTCCAAACCTGAATGGTCTATGACTGCGTGTTTCTGTTTTCCTCAAAACATTCACCTCCTTCTGGCTTAGTCCAGCGCTGTAGCTATCTAGCCATGCTTGTCCACACACAGTCCGTGTGCATGCTGTGTCGATAATTGCTGATCCAAAACACTCTGCCAGAAATATCTCTGCTTCAGTGACAGGCTCTTTTGTGTACAGAGTGATGTTAACCTCCTCTACTGCTCCACCATCTTCAGTTAGCTTGACTTGCTCACCTTTATGTGGACAGTCTTTGGCCCAGTGAAACGTGGATTGACAAACAGCACACTTTGATCTGCGGCCGTACCTGTCTAGTGGGTTTGTGCCAGGCAGTGGCATTTTTGGTTGATCTTTTTGAGGCCATGACTTGCCCCTCTGTCGTCGCTGCTCCGTCATATATGCTGATTCTTGGTTAATTCCCATGCTGGAGACAGGCGCCTTTTCTCCAAATATCCTCTTCAATGCTGACTTCATCGATGCAAAAGTCAGTTCTGTACATGCTGTGAGAGCTAACTGTCGGTCTTTTGTGTCCAAGCATGCAGTATCAAGCAGTTTGAACGCCAATACTGCGTCAGGAAGTTCCATCTTATATTTGCGCATCCGAGAGTAACGTTGCTCAAAATCAATTATGTAGTCTAGCATGGATACACTACCGTCTCTCGTAATCCGGTCGAAGCTCGAATACGCTTCATATGTTCGGTCTTTTTCTTCTTTTAGAAACAAATTGTCAAGCTTCGCAAGTAAAGTCTCCATGCCAGTGTCGGCATCCAAGTCATCTACCGGTATTTCCATCGCCGTTTCTCTCGCTCTCCCCGACAGCGCCAAAACCACAGCGAGCGCTTGCTTGCTCTTCTCCAGCTCCGTAACTCTGGTCCAAATCGCGACCTCATTCTTCCAGCTTTCATATGGCTTCGCTTCATCGAAGCCAGGCGGGACTCTGTAGTTGTTAGCCATCCTCTGCTACCATGTTACTCGAAAAGAAGACAACTTTACTTCTTGTTAAACAGCAGCTTTATTTGGCGACCACCGCCATGTTCACCATGAACATCCTGTCCCACAATAACGACTCCCCCCCGGAAACCACTCCTTTACAACAAAGGTTCCTACTCACTACTCGATATACCATAACATGTATACAGAGACAATTATTATTATTACTCACATTAGTGACTGTAACTCAACACTCTCCTCCTCTCTGTCCTCTCTGGGGGGGGGGGGGGGGGGATGTGGGACGCTCCCCCTGCTTCTCTACCCTGGCTCTCCCTCCCCTGCATCCCCATCTCTCCTTCTCTCCTCCTCCACATTCCTATCTTCTCCCCACCTCCCCCCTCTCCTCCGTCTATATTGCTCATTCTCTCCCCACCTCCTCCCTCCCCCTGCTCTCTTCTCCCCCACACCTCCCCTCCCTTCCCCTCTCCTGCTCTCTCCTCTTGCTCCTTCCCCACCTCCTATACCCTCCCCACCCCATCACTCTCTCACATTCCCCCTGCTATTCTCCCTTCTCCTGCGCTCTCCTCTGCTCTCCCCTCATTCCTATATTTTCTATATTATCAATTGTTCAAATGTTATCTTTATTCTGTATATTCATGTTACTGTTGTGTCAGCTAGAATTAGCTAGACATACTTTCTGTGAAGCCCTCTGAGACATGCTTGTGAATTAGGGCTATATAAATAAACTTGACTTGACTTGACTTGACACTAGCGGCTAACATTACTGAATGAGCTATAGGCACCTATCTGCAACGTGATAACATTAACAAACAACTGTTGCTAGCGCAGTAACTAGTTGGTTACTAACTTTCTGGTTAGCGTTAGATCTGTCAGCTGCTGTTAGTCTCTGAGTTAGTTGATAACAAGATGCTGATTTCATCTGTTACCTGACTCCACGATAATAGTTTTGTAATTCTAAGGGATATGTTTTAGATGTAACCGTGTGTGGATGTTTCCTATTCATTTGATGCTGAACTGTAACACTATTTAGCGTTAGGTGGTGGTTAGCCTAGGCATGCAAGGTGTTGTCTCACAGTATTACTTGGTGTGTTTTCATAACAGCTATCAGACCATCAGCTCAGTGGGACAGGAGGGGTGAGAGGTTGGGTGGAGCTGGGCTGTGTGACTGGTGGAAGAGAACCTCCTTAGTTGGGACATATGTTTGACAATGTTGTTGTAGTTCCTGTGGCTGTTAGCTATTATAGTTATACTGATCCCTTAACCTACTTCGACACTCTAAAAAGCCCGGAAAAAATAGGCCTGGAAAAAATTTCAGTCAAAATATTTTTTTTTGCTTTAACCCCCGAGTTGAACAATCGTGCAGCAGCCGAGCTGCGGGCGAGGGCGCACAGTGGCCAGCTCAGCGAGCTGCAGGGCGGGAAAATGCCTAGTGGACTAAATTTTAGTTTGTCTTTTTTTGTGCGTTTGTTTTTTTTGCATCAGACCAAGGCCAAGTATGAGATCGAGGCAGAGAGGAGAGAACTGGCTCGACTGCTGGAGAAGAGAAACCAGGAGGTGGAGAACCTTACTGGTGAGATGTTCACACTCAGTGTGTACGCACACACACACACACACACACACACACACACACGTCACACACACACACACACACACACACACACACACACACACACACAGCATAAGGCCCAGTGCTCAAAGACGACAACAAATCTGTATATATTTAGTGTTAAAGGACAGCCGTGTTAGCATTGGTGAGGTATTGGGCCTTCTTAGTGGTAACATCATGTGTAGAGATCTTCATTGAGGCCACCTATAATCCTGTTCTGTCATAAAGGTGAAGGTGATACAAATGTGTGCGTGCGCGCGCGTGTGTGTGTGTGTGTGTGTGTGTGTGTGTGTGTCTAAGCTATTTTCTTTTTTTACCACAGCAATTGAAACATTTATTGTTAAAAAGGAATGCATCATTCTCCGGAACACAAACTAGTAGTTTTGTCTAGATGGTTTTCACACAATCGTGTTGCTGGGGAACAGTTGGAACCCTATCTTATGTCCTGTCAGTTATTGTAGCTAGCAAACACTACAACAGGAAGTAATCTGCGGGCAATTTAGAATGTTGATGTTGTCGAGTTGAAACCGTCTCATACTCTGTGTTCAAATGTAGACAATTTTGAATGTGTCTGTTTGCAGAGGACATGAAGCGCCTGAACGAGAAGCTGACTGAGACCAACAAAGTCAAGATGGAGCTGCAGTTAAAACTGGATGAAATACAGTCATCCGAGACTTCTGTACAGGTACACACTAAATACAATACAGTAACTGTACAGGTACACACTAAATACAATACAGTAACACACTGAGACTTCTGTCCAGGTACACACTAAATACAATACAGTAACTGTACAGGTACACACTAAATACAATACAGTATCTGTACAGGTACACACTAAATACTAGGGGTGGGGGAAAAAATCGATACACCATAGTATCGCGATATTTTGCCTGACGATATTGTATCGATATTTGGATGCCAAGTATCAATATTGAAAAAAAAAGAAAAGAAATTTGCAGGCCATGCCAGGCCACCGGGCTACTATAAACTTTAGTTCCAAGGCCAGCAGTAAACAAACGGTAGCATATTTTCATTTTGTTTTGACAGTAACAGTTTTGTCATAACAGTAATTTACAAATTCCCCAGTTACTGAATGGGCTGCACAAGATGTTTTGTGTAAGTGAAGTTGCATTGTTCAAAAACTACCTAAGTACAGTAGTCCACACACACATCCAGTTAAGGTGGACTGTAAGTAGACTGTAACAAACAGTTCAGTTTGTCAGGTGCATGCAACTATGACATGACTTTATGAAAGTTGTTGGTCTGTCTACTTGACAATGTTGCTGCAATAAAATGGTTGGAGTCAGATGTACAGACTGAAAAATTGTTCTTATATAAACCAGATGTTGACAAAGTATTCCTTTGGTGACATTTGCAGTTGAAAAAGTAAGAAATCGTAATATATCGAAATATCGCAATATCGGCGATATCGCAATACTATCGTATTGTGACTCAAGTATCGTTTTAGTATCGTATCGTGGGCATCTGGTGATTCCCACCCCTACTAAATACAATACAGTAACTGTACAGGTACACACTAAATACAATACAGTAACACACTGAGACTTCTGTATAGGTACACACTAAATACAATACAGTAACTGTACAGGTACACACTAAATACAATACAGTAACACACAGACTTCTCTACAGGTACACACTAAATACAATACAGTAACTGTACAGGTACACACTAAATACAATACAGTAACTGTACAGGTACACACTAAATACAATACAGTAACACACTGAGACTTCTGTACAGGTACACACTAAATACAATACAGTAACACACTGAGACTTCTGTACAGGTACACACTAAATACAATACAGTAACTGTACAGGTACACACTAAATACAATACAGTAACACACAGACTTCTCTACAGGTACACACTAAATACAATACAGTAACTGTACAGGTACACACTAAATACAATACAGTAACTGTACAGGTACACACTAAATACAATACAGTAACACACTGAGACTTCTGTACAGGTACACACTAAATACAATACAGTAACTGTACAGGTACACACTAAATACAATACAGTAACTGTACAGGTACACACTAAATACAATACAGTAACACACTGAGACTTCTGTCCAGGTACACACTAAATACAATACAGTAACACACTGAGACTTCTGTACAGGTACACACTAAATACAATACAGTAACACACTGTTGTCAGTCAATGACTATGAACGGGCACACAAAACATCTCCATTTGGAAACCGTAGACTCTAAACTACTTGGTGGCTATTTCTGCTGTTCGACCATTTAGCGTTGGGAAAGTAAACAACACAAAACCCAATTTTCTAAATGTGTTCTTCTTGCTCTTCTTCATGCGCTGTAGCACCGGGAGAAGCGCATGGAGCAGGAGAAGGAGTTACTGCAGAAGCAGACCGACTGGTTAAATGCTGAACTGAAGACCAAGACTGAAGAGCTGCTCAAAACAAACCGAGAGAAAGGCAAGGAGTTACTGGAGCTGCGCTGTAGTCTGCAGAACGCCAAGGAGCAGGTAACAGAGGCAACGCAGACATAGACTACAAATAGTTGTCCAAACTAATTTTTTTTAATCAAATGTTTTATTCATTTTTTAAACAACATTTCATAACACAAACACAAAGACCACAAACATCTACAAGAAAAGAATCCCTATACATACACTAGGGCTGTCAATCTCCCTCTATAATCAAATTCGAATTTCAGTGCTTTATACATTTTAATATTCGAATTATATTCGAATATTTTAATTAATTTTTAATTGAATTTAAAAAAATTTTTTTTTTTTTTTTTTTTTTGTCTGAGTGAATTGTTGTCTTCTCTTATGTTGTGTTCTGATTCTAAATATAGCTGAATCTTTGGGTTTGACCAAGTAAAACTTTTTCTAAGCATTTTACCAAATGTAGATGGAAAAGTGAATGGTGGATGAATATTCAAAATAATATTAGGCTTATCACAAATAGTCCAGCAATGATGTTTATTTAAGAAAACATGTTCCTTGTACAATGTACATACATTCATTGCATTAGAAAATAGGTCAGATAACCAGAGCTTAGTTAATATTCATCAGTGATGTATTGGTGCTGTCTGAAATGCTAAAATAAAATAATTGATAATAAAAAAAGACACAGACTTTGTTTGAGCTCCTTATCAATAAACAAATAAGTAAACTTTGCCAAAACAACAATGAGCCATGAACAAAAAAAAATCAGTCACGTATTGCACTTAAGAGCTACAGGTTTACATTCAGTATAGCAGCTTCAACAGTCAACTTCAGTTAACAATGAATGAACATACATTTTAAGAGCTACAGGTAGGTTTACATCAGTATAGCAGCTTCAACAGTCAACTTCAGTTAACACTCTTTTCTTCAAGTATGTTGTCAGAACTTGTCACTGTTCTAGTGTTCTAAAAAAAAAAAAAAATTTTTTTTTTTTTTTTTTTAAATAAAAAAATATTCGTTTTTAAAAAATAATAATAATCGAATTTCGTTCATAATTATTAAATTCGAATAATATTCGAATATCAAAATTCGTTTCAACAGCCCTACACCAGGCATGTCCAAAGTCCGGCCCTGGGGCCAATTGCGGCCTGCGGACAGATTGTAAGGCTTGTCTCTCGAAATATATTTTGTGGCCCTCCACACAGTATTGGTTAATCAAGCAAGTTCAATTTGCATTTTCTCCCTTCACCCAACGATGACAACAGCATTATCATACAGTTTGTACAAGCACCAAGTAGGAACAGCACATGCAGAACTAATGTTTTCAGATGGTAAACAAAATACTTTGAGTACATTTGTATGTGATTTTTTATTTAATTTCTTTATAACCCATATGATGCGAGAAACACCTTCCCCCCCCCGGCATTTTTACATGATCTAATCTGGCCTGCATTCAAAAAGTTTGGACACCCCTGACATACACAAACAAACACACTCGGAACACAATCCCCCTCCCCGCAGGAGCCCCCACCCACAAATCCACAAAGAAGTTAGCTCATAGTACAACAGCTCTTCAGCAAAAAGAGAAGAAGAAAAAACAACCTAGCCCTCATGGAACCCCATGACCTCCATGCACGGCCTCCACAAATGCATCCCACGCTGTGATATTCTCCACTTTGGCACCATGCATACGGGCCACTGACATCTCCATGACAGCCAGGTCCACGACTGAAGATGTCCGTTGTTCCAAAGGCAGAGTATGAGGAGCCTTCCATCTCTGAGCCACTTTTTTTTTTGCAGCAGCAGCAGTAAGGCCTTATAATAACCAACGCCTCTGTCTCAAGGATAAATTCAACCCAGTAATATCATTCAACAACAAAACAGGAGAACACAAGTGTCCAACTTTTTTTACTAAATGGGGCCAGATTAGATCATGTGGAAATACCGGCAGGTCAGCTGCTTCTCGCATCGTATGGGTTATAAAATAAATAAATCTCATACAATACACAGTAGTACTCTTAAGTAGGGATGCATCGATTATAAATTTTGATGTACGATTATAGTCTGAGAAAAAACCACGATTATCACGGTTTCACGATTATTGTTATGGACGTATAAAAATCACATGAGCATTCTCTAAATAGAGGTTTTATTGTATTTCCCCCACAATCTTAACAGTTGCTGCCTTCCGGAATACTAATGCATGATATGGATTTTTACAGCCGATAGTATAGGCCTACGCTAACCGATAAATATTCTCCTGGCCAATAACCGATACGATAAACATACTATGTTACTTTTTTCACATTTTTGTATTTAAAAAAATAAGTTCTTAACCTGTATTTTATGCACACCTGGGATTAAAAAAAGAAGAAAGGGCAGATGTAGTGAGCAAAGATGGATGATTTAATATTCCATGGCTCTGACCTAATCAAATCTAACTGACATCACTATTGTGAACATAAAACAAACAACATTTCTGATATAATATGATTGTATTAGTAAAGTGTATCACTCAATAGTCAATAAAAAAAATATTTTATTATTACTTTATAGAAGCGAAAGCCTATAGCTGCTTAGTCTGCAGAAAAAAACACAAAAGGCATAGTAACTTAGACTCTTATTGGCATGTTACTGGCAACTAAATGTGCCGTCTGAAATGAATTTTGCATTGGGGTCAGTTCTATTGAAGTGATGATGGGGCAGGCATGGAAAGCCTCACTATAAGCCATCATGTGTCGTTTCACTTTTTACTGGAAAATGCTCCCTCTGGATTAAAGAAAGGACACTCTGTGGTGTTGACTGGTGTTTGTTATGTAAATGTGCGCATTTGTTTTCCTTGTCTCAGTCAGATCATGACTGCCAAGCAGCTAGCTACGTTAGCTTCACGTTATTAGGCCTACATGTAACGTTAGCGGGTTGCTTTTGGAGTTGACACAAACCCTTGATGTTTCTTTTCATGTAAAGCATGAGGTTCTCTATGGTTTAGGCCAGCGCTGGGAGCATGAAGTGCTTTAAATGCGGGGATGTTTGGTCACAACGAGCTTGAGGAACTATGTACGCTAGGCCATGGCCAGCTAGCTAACATTAGCCACAACAGCTAACGTTAACGTCAATGACTGTATGTTAACGCTAAACAAATCCGCTGCCTCTTCCCCACGTTTGGTTTAACGTCACACCAGCTCAGACTTTCCCCTAATCTCAGAAACCTTGCGGGACATGTATTGCAACATTTATGTTGGGCTGGCATCCATGGCTAGGCTACAGACTGGCTACTACTGGGAGACATGGCAGCCATAGGATGGCAGCTGCCTGTGTTTGGTGCCTCCGCTAAATAGTCCGTGCGGAAACGAAGCGAGAAAGACAGGTTCCTCTCCTTCCAGCGCCGTCTGCGCCGCATGGGAGTTTAAACTGACGGACTGTTGTGAAACAAAACACTCGGTGTAGCGGAGCCTCTGCGGTTATATAACCGTGACGTTTTAAATCGTGGTTAATAGTCAAACCGGTTAACCCCTGCATCCCTACTCTTAAGGAGTTTGTTTACCATCTGAAAACATTAGTTATGCCTGTGTGTTGTTCCTACTTGGTGCTTGTCTACAAACGGTTTGATAGCGCTGTCATTGTTAAGTGAACAGAAGAAGAAAAAACGCAAATTTGAACTTGCTTGATTAACCAATAGTGTGTATATTTTGAGAGACAAGCTGAGGGCCACTTGAAATCGGTCCGCGGGCTGCAGTTGGCCCCCGGGCTGGACTTTACACACGCCTGTATTACAGCTTTCTTCACTGTGTTGTTGTCAGGTTTTGCTGGTGTGTCTGGTTGAAAGTCATCAGGATTGGCGTCTTCCACGTTCCACCCCGGTCTAACCACGCATGGTAATACTATCTTGGTCATGTTTTTCCCTGCTCCAGGTGACCGAACTAGAAAGCCAGGTAGCTTCTCTGAAGAAGACCAGCGACAGCCACTACAAGAGGGCCGAATACCTCAACAATAAACTGAAACAGGTAACTAAAATGCATATTTTTCGCATTGAATTTGGTCAGATCTTTTTATGGGTGCGAGGGAAAATGGGGGCATGAAATCCTAATTGGGGGATTTCTAAATCTGCTGGTTTAAAGAAAAAGAAAAACTTCTAGCCCTGAAAAAGGTCAAACACTTTCAGATATGTTTGCACTATTATAAAGTAAGAGAATACATATGATAATGCAAAATAGTATATTTTCCTCCACATGCTCTGCTTACATGTCCACCCTCTCTCTCTCTCTCTCTCTCTCTCTCTCTCCAGTCTATCGATCAGCAGAGTGCTATGGAGGAGAAATATCGTAATGAACTCAACGCTCATGTCAAATTGTCTTCGCTCTACAAGGTAAGAAAGACTTGCATTCTTGAACCTTGTTCCTCAAAGTAGCCTGGGTTTGTGTTGATGCATGTAAACATCACAATTGGGTTGGAATAACCCGGGTAAGGGCGTCCGGGAAGTGCAGCGGTAGATTCCCTGCCTACCAACACGATGGTCGCAGGTTCGAGCGCCTGTGTTACCTCCAGCTTGGTCGAACTTGATCAGAATAACCGGGGTTATGATAATGATAGCCCTGCTAGCTGCTAGCCCAGCCCTGCCTGGGCTGGGCTAGCAGCTAAATGCTAACTCTGCTGCATTGGAAGAACGGGAGGATTTACCCCACGCTGATCCCATTGAACATGCGTCTATGACGAGACGCTGACTGTATCTATAGGGAGAGTCAATCACAGAGGATGGAAGGTTCATGGATTACAGATTAATCTGAACAAGACCACAACCAGTATGTGATGTCTCTGTTTCCCCCTGTAGGGGGCAGCGGCAGACTGTATCTGATGTCTCTTTCTCCCCCTGTAGGGGGCCGCGGCAGACTGCGAGACCAAGAACCAAGAGCTGAGCAGAGCAGTGGAGGAGCTCAGCAAACTGGTCAGAGACACTGGGGAGGGTAAGACTCACTCTTTGATTTGCAATTTTATTTTAGATTTGCCCATTCAGCAAATCTATCAGAGATCAGATGATTCTGTTGAAAATTGCCAGCAGTTTTATCGGACTCTTAAAACCACGTATCTGGCCTTTAGTTTGAAAATTGATGATTATATACATGATTGATGATGTCACTGGCCTTGCAGCGAATAAAGCACTGGAGAAGAAGGTGTCTGAAGGGGAGGAGCTAAAGGCACATTTGGAGGCGGAGCTTAGAGAGAAGATCAAGAAGATGGAGAAGGAGCTGGAGAATGCCACGATAAAGGCTGCTGACAAACGCTGCTGTGAGAAAATACTCAGACACTCACACACACACACTCTCTCTCTCACACACACACACACACACACATATAAATATACACATACCTAGACATATTTATGTTGTGTGTGTGTGTGAACATAAGGGTGCGGGCTGGGTATATGTTCCTGTGTGTGTGTGTGTGTGTGTGTGTGTGTGTGTGTGTGTGTGTGTATTGACTGTATGAACCCTGGACTTTAACTAAATGTCTATCTTCTCGTCTAGGTGTGCCTTCTCTGACTGAGGAGCAGTTGGACTCCATGTGTCCCTCAGCAGCTGCCATAGCGGAGATTGTCAAGCCTGGTATGAAGTTCTTTGAGGTGAGTTTGCTTGGACTTGCTCTGTCCATAAAAGTCTGAAAATGCTTTAAATTATATATATAAAAAAAGTATTCGTTAGTTTCTTATATACATTTAATAAAGGCACCCCCCCCCCCCTTTTTTTTTTACCAATGTTTAATGCAGGTTTATTATCACTGGAGTTTCCTCGTAATGCAACTATAACAGTAGGCAGTGGTTTTGACAGATTCTGGACATTCTGTGATTCTACTTAAAGCAGAGTTATGTAGTTTCATCAAAAGGTGTGACTGAGCAGCATCACATCTGCTTTAAGAAACACAGTGGAAATCGCTTATTTCTTTTTCAATGTTTCATATTGTGCCCATTCATAGTTTCAGAACATGTATAAGGAAAATAAGCCGCTTTCTATATTTTGCTGTTCAAGTGGTCTTAAATCCAATTCAAGGTGCTAAAAGGGTATTGACCTGCAGATGCCCTATATAATGGACAGGGAACTGTCCTTTGCTATATCACTATGCAGCTACGATAGTGTCGTAATTGTAAGCTAGGTAGGTACTTTTATTAATTCCCGAGGGGAACTTCTTTTGTTACAGCAGCAATACAGCACACAATCAATAAAATAAGAATAGAAAGTAAGAAATAAAGTATGAATAGCATTTAGCCAAATTATACATCCATAAATGTATCTGACAAATACATATATATATATATATATATATATATATTTGACCTTTATTTATACAGGGGGAGTCTCACTGAGAGCAATGCTCTCTTTTTCAGGAGCGCCCTGTTCACAATCACACACATTCATACCTGGAAGCTGACCAGTACAACCACAGTCTGATCTGTTGGCCACTGATCAGCTCCACTGGAGCAGTTGGGGTTAAGGGCCTTGCTCAAGGGCACCTCAGTGGTGGTAATGAGGGAGGGGCAAGCGCTGCCTTTTCACTTTCCCCACCCAGATTTATCCTGCCGGTCCCGGGGATTGAACCGACGACCTTCCGGTCACAAGCTCGCTTCTCTAACCATTGGGCCACCACTGCCCCTATATTTATGTAACAAATTTACATATTATGTAATAAATACACATTTATGTAACAGATTTACATATTACACACAATTATATACAGTATGGACCTAGTTATACACAAGTGAATAATATAATACTAATAAGTAATAGGTGAGCCAGTCCGTGTGGGGTGGTGGGGGTGTTTAGCTCAGGGAGGCATTGCAGAGTCTGATGGCTGTGGGCAGGAAGGACCTCCTGTGGTGCACCGGGGCAGAATGAGCCTGGTGCTGAACATGCTCCTCTGCCTGGCCAGAGTGTGATGGAGTGGATGAGAGGCGTTGTCCATGATGGTCAGCAGTTTGGACAACGTTCTCCTCTCAGCCACCACACTCACAGGCTCCAGGCTGGTCCCCAGGACAAACCACCACACTCACAGGCTCCAGGCTGGTCCCCAGGACAGACCACCACACTCACAGGCTCCAGGCTGGTCCCCAGGACAGACCACCACACTCACAGGCTCCAGGCTGGTCCCCAGCACAGACCACCACACTCACAGGCTCCAGGCTGGTCCCCAGGACAGACCACCACACTCACAGGCTCCAGGCTGGTCCCCAGCACAGACCACCACACTCACAGGCTCCAGGCTGGTCCCCAGCACAGACCACCACACTCACAGGCCCCAGGCTGGTCCCCAGGACAGACCCCGCCCTCCTCAGCAGCTTGTCTAGTCTGTTAGTGTCTGCAGCTTTGATGCTGCTGCCCAGCACACAGCTGTAAAGAAAAGGGCGTTTGCCACCACTGACTGATGGAACACGTTGAGCCAAAGCACCTGAGCCTCCTCAGGAGGTACAGTCGGCTCTGGTCCCAGTGTTCCAGTCCAGTTTATTCTCCAAGTGCACTCCCAGGTACATGTAGGACTGCACCAAGTCCACATCCTCACCCCCAATGGAGACAGGGGAGATTGGTTTTATTCTTTTTTGTAAGTCCACCACAATCTCTTTTTTTTTTATGTTTAGTTGCATGTGGTTCTGGTTGCACCACTTGACAAAGTCATTGACCAGTCCTCTGCCCTCCTGCCCCCTCTTAACACATCTCCCGTGGGAGAAATTTGTCTTGGGTTAGAGAGGAAAAGCTGCATCACATACAGACGCATGCAAACACTAGCCTAGCATAAAACAAAACTACAAAATAAAGCAAAAACTGAGGAGTCATTAACACTTACAGGCAAACTTCTCAGACCACACACATCACAATACAATAACGCAGTGCAAAATACAATAAAGTACAGTACAATAGGACAGGTTACAAACGATACTAGCGTATCTCACTTTACATGCAAGCAAAACAAGCGGTTGTTAGACTTGACGTGCAAGCAGGCAATCGTTAGAGCCTGTGAATGATCTCAGAGCCTGCTGTTTTTCTGTCTGTCCTCCAGGGGGAGCCCTTTAATAAGTTGAATAAAGTCCTTGTAACAATTGTGCTTACACAGAGGGACCCGCCTCTACCTCCTACCAGGGGTTCAATAGCACATCGTCAGAGTTCAACGCACGGGAGGAGTCGGAGATAGGATCTGATGTTAACGCCTCACCCTCTGTTTCTGCGTCTAGCTGTACAACGACTATGCCGACTGTCAGACCAAGCTGCAGCTGGAGAGGCAAGAGAAGAACCGAGTGAGCAGGGTGCTGGACGAGATCGTCCAGGAGGTGGAGTCCAAAGCCCCCGTCCTCAAACGGCAGAGAGAGGAGTACGAGGCCATGCACAGGTCCATGACCTCCCTGTGCAATAAACTGGAACAGGCCAGAATGGTGCGGCCACATGTTCATCTCTCTCTGGAAATGCACGTTGACTCTTTGACTGTTTAACGTGGAACGTGTGGTCGTGTGTGGGTGTTCACCGTTTTGTCATTAGGAGATCCACAGCCTGCAGAAAGAGAGAGAGGAGAGCATCCAGCACAGCTCTGCCCTGGAGAGGGACAAACTGAGGACGGAGAGACAGCTAGAGGACACGTCTACCCAGGTACACACGCAGTCGAATGAGATCTAGATGCGGTTGTTTCTAAAACATGGCAAAAATATCGGACAGGGTTCCCACGGGTCCTTGAACGTTTGTGAATTTGAACAATTAAAATCCAGGCATTGAAAGTGTTTGAAAATAGACATGGGTCATTGATGGTGCTTGGATTTAGAGATGTTTTCCTGTATAGAGAATTATGTGGGAGCCACCTCTGTTAAATGTGGCTCCGCCTTCAGCTCTCTCTCTCGACCAATGAAAACAAAATATTTTTCAAACAAGTGTTGCAGTCGGTGGATTTCTGTCATTTGCAATTGGAACTAACAGCACAGTTGAGGGGTGTTCACACATTCAAGCCTCTCTCTTTAATTGTGAGCTTCTGCTAGTTTTCATGATAAAAATCCTGTGTTGTAACAGTAATTAACCTTCCATGTCTCAACCTATGCCATGTTGGCTCCTTGAATTTGGGGAATTGGACCTTGTTGAAAGTCCTTGAAAAGTAATTGAATTTGTTGTCGAAGGTGGTGTGGGAACTAGGGTTGCCAACCGTCCCTTAAAATACGGAATCGTCCCGTATTTGTAAACAAAAAGACGTGTGCCGTATTGAACTGATGCGGGGCGTGATTTGTCCTGTATTCGAGAAACACTGCATGCAAAGAGTGAAGGGCTATTTGTATGAGTCTCTGCTTACTAGTCCACTGGCCCTGCTGCCTCTTCCCCCCCCCCCCCCCCCAACCTGTCTGTGGTGTCATGTTACAGCAGGAGCCAGAGGCTGCAGACAGTGCACAGGACACACGGAGCACTCTCAAAGTTCCTTATTCACCAGGCGTCACAAATGCCATTTCTTTTGCACATTATCAATATTTATTTTATTTAGATGTGATAATAAAGATTTCGAGAGTCTGGTACCTTGAGAAGTGTTTGAATTTTACTCTTAAAAAGCTGTACAAACCCTGCTTACATTTGGGCGTTATTATGTTATATCTTTAGATGTAGTAAAAGTACTACTAGGGTAATGCAGGTGTAAGACTTGTTCTACAGTAATCAGAGCTCCTCAGTCTAAATTCATACTTTTCAATAATTAATTGTTCTTTTGTTCAGAAGATTTCATCTCAAATCTAAAATGTTTTAGTATAGTACAGTAGTATATTATAGTATATTTATAGTATAGTCTGTTCTACTCAAGGGAATATGACATTGCTGTTTGTATTCTTGAAAGAAAATTCTTGAATGACTACAATGTGAAGATGAATTATATCAAAATGTCATTTGCACTACGCTACGGTTTGTTTTTCTTAAAATGTTAAACTTTATTCAATCCATAGCGCAGAAAATGTAAAAACTGATCAAAATCAGGTTTGTTTGCTTGTGTTAATGGTAAATGGTTGAAGCTGAAGCCATTGCAGTTATGTGATTGTATATATTTAAGTCCACTGAGCCGTTAAGACCCGTTCTATTTGTTATAGGTCCACATAGCTAGAGACAACCAAACCCCCACCCCCCCTCCCCGGTCGCCCCCAGCCGCCCCAGTTCCTTATTTCCATTTCAAGAAGTTAGCAACCTTAGTGGGAACCCACACTGGACGCTGGTTGGGTTTACATTTAGCCTAATAGTCATTTAATAATGAGAACAACCGCTCAATCAGAATAAAAAAAGACCTTGTAGGCATTGTGGAGGAAATTATACTAATGTATTTTGCATTCTGGCATGATGCTAGTCAATAGTGTTCTGTATTCTCTTGTGAGCTCATCTTAGGACACTGCAGTTCAGCACACCTCTCTGTCTGTGACTTGACTCTGAGAGATGGTGCCCGGCTTCACTTGGTCTTGCGATGCTGAAGAATGTCTCATCTCCCGAAACTTGAGGAGTCTCCGTCTTATGATATCTGATGATTTATTGAGACTGGAGCTCTGAGGATCCAGCAGGAAGGAAATCTGCTGCTGCCTGTCTGCTGTTCAACCAACATCAATTCTCTCATGTCAGTCCCCTCTTCAGGTCGCTCCACTGCCTTCCCATCTCTACAGCCATCAAATTCAAGACTGGTGTTTGCCTAGTGCGGCGATCCTCAAACTGCGGGCTCCGGTCCGGACCCGGACCCAGACGGCATCCTATGCGGACCCAGCCATATAACCTACAAATCATTGAGAATTATTACATTTTCACGGAACGTCTAATAGCCAATGGCTATTAGCCATTACGGTACTTGTTTATCAGCACAGGAAACTCACTGACGAATAGGGCTGGGTATTGGCAAGGATCTCACGATACGATACGTATCACGATACGATAATATATTGCGATGCGATACATATTGTGATATATTGCGATATTCTACAGAATTTACTCAAAATTAAATAATAGAGCTAAAGATACAACACACTGTACCACCCAGGTAGTGTAATAATATGTACATCACTTTATACTGATAAGTTAGTGGACAAATGTAGTCAAAACTACTGAGTGTTGAGTGTTACTGAACGCAGCGATATGGGAAATATCAATACAGTATCGATTAGGGGTGGGAATCACCAGATGCAGAGGCCTGGCAGCTGACATGGCATGGCCTGCAATTTGTTTTATTTTTTTATTTTTTATTTTTTTTATATCGCGATACTTGGCGTCCAAGTATCGATACAGTATCGGGAAATAAAATATCGCGATATATTGCCGTATCGATTATATTGCCCAGCCCTACTGACGAATGCATGCGTTGTAAATCATCACATGTGATTCTACATAGGTTGATACTGACCTTCAGTATATATGGCACTAAATCATAATGCTAAGTTATAGCTAGATATACACGTTCTCCTGAACATCGCATACGATGACAGTGTTCCGGACCTTTGCTTGAGGAAGTTGGTACCCCTCGAGTACCGCTGGCCTAGTGCCTACAGGACAGTACATCAGACTGCTCCTCCCTATCTGCAATCTACAGTCTGTTTCCAAACCTTCGCCTCGCTCACTCAGCTCCTCCACCCTTGCAGGCCCCCTTGCCCTGCCATCAGTACGTGGGCTCAGAAGTCACTCATCTCGGTCGCGGCTCCTCTTGTTCCTGGCGCCACTATGGTGGAACGAGCTCCCCTCTTCTGTCAGAACGGCTGAATCACTTCCTATCTTTCTATCTATCACACCTCGCTGGACCCCTCTCGAACTACAGCTTTGTGACCTGAACAAACCTTTCTTCTTACCCATTCAACAAACACAACTTATTCCTCTTAAAAGTCTTATATGATAAAGACTTGTGATGCACAGTTGGTTTCACTACTGTTGACAAAATGTACTTCTTGTCGCTTTGGAAAAAAGCATCTGCTAAATGATGTGACGTAATGTAATTCAGAGCTAGATCCTCCTTGTCACACGAACATCCTTATCACCACCAGAGCCCGAAACCACTTCTACCTTAGTCAATGTTCTCGCTTTGACAGCTTTTGAGATGAACACAAACCTGCCCGGAGACGGCCTTGAGGTACCCAGTGTAGCCTGGCACTTACATCATTTAATGAGGATGGGTCGTCCCTAGTCTCGCAGTAGCCTGCCGTAGATACGATGGGTCTACGTCTGGAACGCAACTCTTGAAAAGTGGTTAACACTCACCCCAAGACACAAATCAGAGGCGTAACAGACATATGAATTGACCAGCCACGGATGGCATACTGGACTTCTGCAACAGCCCAGCCAATCGGATTTCGCCGCAGGCTTCCTGTTGGCAGAACCCGGAAATGTAACTTGTGATTCAGATCCTCCGTCGCTGGAAGTGTGCTGACGCCCCCCCCCCTCTCCCCCCTCCGAACCTCTGCTTATAAATTGACAGATCGTTGTTCTCTGCCTTTTTTTCACGGGCAATATTCCAACAGATTCCCAATGGCAAACAAAATTGTTTGGTCTTTTTATGCCGCCTACTTTAGGAAGAGATGTCATCAAGTTTCTGGGAAAGTCTATGCTTTGGTGCATGTAAAAGCACACACACACACACACACACACACACACACACACACACACATACACACACACATACACACACACACACACACACACACACACACACACATCAGATCACTTTATTTAGTGTTCAGGTAAACCATTAATTTGAAAGGAATTGGGAATGATTAAATGTTCTGCACCTCTACCGTTTGGAGGGGTGTCCGGCCTAAGTAAGTCAAAGTAAGTAGCTAATGATGGGTGAAAGGTCAAGTCTCTGTAAAAAAATAGCGCTGTGCAGTCAGTCTGCTATCATTCATCAACGTTGTCCTCTCCTTGTCCAGGTCTGTGCTCTTCTGGTGGAACTGGAGGAAGCCCAGGGACGGCATGTGACCAAGGAGGACGGCAGCTCGGCCAACATCAGCAGCTCCTCCGAGGTGATCGGCTCGCGCCAACTGTCCTTCCGCAGCGTGGAGGAGCTTCAGAGGCAGAACCAAAGCCTGCTGGGAAGCCTGAGGGAACTGGAGGAGGAGAGGGACAGACGGCAGACACAGCTTACATCAGCACGGTAACGCAGTGCTACTATTAGTCCTGCCAGTTCTACTAACTACAGCAACTATAGTGCTGCGTGTTCTACCACCACTAGTACTAATACTATTACTACTAGTTCTAATACCACTACTACCTCTGGATGCACGATATTGGATCCCCCCCCCCCCCATATCCGATATGCAGATATTTTGCAACTCTTTTGGCCGATGATGCTGATATATGCGCACATTTTCCTCCACCTAATTTCAGTGAACTTCTCTCCTGTAGTAGAATTCACACATTATTATGTCTTCTCTTATTGTGATGGCCCCACTGGCAGATGCAGACATGAATACAATGCATTTCAAAGGGCAAGTTAATTTGCCATTTGCAGTTGTCAAAAATATGGCGCAGAGCATTGCTCAGCAGTGGAGTTGTATTAAATGTTTTATAACCCTGAGCTGCATCTCTCTGGGTCTTTCCAGTGTATCAGAGCTGGAGGCGAGCAGAGACCTGCTGCAGAAGGAGGTGGAGCAGCTGAGAGAGCAGAGGAACCAGCAGAAACAGCTGGCCGACTCCAGCGCCAGACAGAGAGACATGTTTAAGATACTGCTGTCACAGAGTACTGGTTTCACTCTGCCTCCTCAAGGTACAAATAAATAAACACACACACACACACACACACACACACACACAGCTTATGTACAACTCTAAAGGTCCTTACACATCGGGAGCGTTTTTTCCATGCGATTAATTCGCACGTCAATAATATTTTCCGAACCTATATCAGTCAATGCAACCGTGCATACTAACGGCGAAGTTTCGCTGAGCGTTGTTGCGGTGTTTATTTTTTCGAACCGCGGTCGATTTTTCAGAAATTCGCTTCCGACGTGTACACATCTGTGGCTGTGATTGACAGGTGGGTCAAAACTCGCATCGCAATTTCGTGCCGTATATTCGCATCGCTCTTGATGTGTAAGGACCCTAAAGCTGCATATATTAGCCTCATTTAATCCATGCCACAAAGGATTGTGAGCAAGAAATCCTTCCATTTGGTAGATGAGATGTGTTTTAACAGTATACTTAAAATAATCATCAGCTGTTGAGATGAATCATCCAAAACAGAGTAGAGATCCCTTCAAAACACCCTGAAAACATGGGTCTCAGTCTACTTCCAAGTGGCCTGAAGTGTGGTTTGTGTTGAGAACACAACAGAGTTTGAAGGGCATCGATCTCACCTGTCCAAACAAACCAAACTAAAGAAGTAAATAAGTAAGTAAAAGTCGTCTAGGGTTTGGATGAATGGACCCAAACGGGCTGGGCGTGAACACAGCCTAATGTAACAGTCCATACAGGATGAGGTCATGTTTCCATGTGTGTCTCCAGGTCCAGACTCTTCCTCACAGCCTCCTCAGCCTCGGCCCGCGGTCCCGGCTACTCGCTCGACTCCACAGAGAGCTGCTGCTGCAGAGTCAGCCCAGGCTGCACAGTCTAAAGCTGCACTCAAACAGGTACACACACACACACACACACACACACACACACACACACACACACACACACACACACACAGAGAGCTGCTGCTGCAGAGTCAGCCCAGGCTGCCCAGTCTAAAGCTGCACTCAAACAGGTACACACACACACACACACACACACACACACACACACACACACACACACACACACACACAGAGCTGCTGCTGCAGAGTCAGCCCAGGCTGCACAGTCTAAAGCTGCACTCAAACAGGTACACACACACACACACACACACACACACACACACACACACACACACACACACACACACACACAGAGCTGCTGCTGCAGAGTCAGCCCAGGCTGCACAGTCTAAAGCTGCACTCAAACAGGTACACACACACACACACACACACACACAGAGCTGCTGCTGCAGAGTCAGCCCAGGCTGCCCAGTCTAAAGCTGCACTCAAACAGGTACACGCACACACACCCACACACACACACACACACACACACGCGCGCGCGCATGCACACACACACACACACAGAGCTGCTGCTGCAGAGTCCGGCCAGGCTGCACAGTCTAAAGCTGCACTCAAACAGGTACACACACACACACCCACACACACACACACACACACACACACGCGCGCGCATGCACACACACACACACAGAGCTGCTGCTGCAGAGTCCGCCCAGGCTGCACAGTCAGCGCCGGCGATTTCGCTTGAGCATAATTTGCGCTTTAGGGAGACCAGGGATCTGAGGGCCCTCACAACAAACAACCAGCACCATGACCCAGGCTCCCAAAGATATAAAAAAAAAAAAAACGTAGCCTAGCTGTGAAATGGTGTTCTCCCACACTGTTGATATTTCAGCATCTTGGTTAGAACGGCTTCCTCAAGACTGTAGTCAACACACATCATTCTTTTAATGTTCCTATGAACTTGAACTTGGAAAAAATTAAATATCAAATTCAATAACTATTATTTGTGTGTGTGTGTCTCCATCCAGCTCAGCGACTCCTTCTCTCTGTATAAGAAGGAGAAGGCAGAGAATGACAGAATGATGAATGAAACCAACGACCGGCTGCAGAAGCAGTTGACGGAGCTGCGCTCCTTCAAGGCCAAGCTGGCGTCACAGCTAGAGTTTAACAACAAGAGGTATGGTGTAAAGCAGTGATACCCCCCCCCCCGACCATTTTCTAATTCACAATGAAAACTTAACATTAAATAAAGTTTGACTGAGCTCCAGCTAAATTGTCCAATATTGTGTACTGAACTAACTTAACTTAACTAACTATCCTTTGTGCACAAAGTCATGTTTGGTTAATTTTCTTTTTGGAGAGACCCTTTATTGATTTGTTTGGGATGTTTACAGGCCCCCTGGATGCTTGTCATTTTGCAAAAGTGGCCCCCGGGCAAAGCAAGTCGAGTGTCCCTGGTGTAAAGCATTGAACACTGAAACGTGACTATATATGCAGCTATAAAATCAGTTATTTTTCAAAACCGGAGCCAGCAACCCAATCGCCAATGTTGGCATTTTACAGAATATGAAACCAGAAACCAGAATATGTACAATATCAATGTAAATTTGGATATACTATCCTACTAGTGCACTATAATGTTATAATCATGTTTTTCAGTGACTCCTGAGCAAACCAGGCAACTGATATTATAATTTAAATATCAATAAGTTATCAATAATTTAATTATTTAATTAGTGGATATATGCAATATGAGGACAAAATAGTATATCTATGAGAATCTGCAGACTTCATTCAATCTGTTAGAACCATAAATCGCTTTATTTTCCCAGTTTGGCAAAATGATGATTGTTTTCAAACACGACCCCTTGTGGCTCCATTTTGAAGGGCAAGGGGCAAAAGCGAGGGGCAGGGGTAAAAATAAGAAATTGGATTGGGCCTATATCTACATTACAGATGGTTATTAAAAATCTCATTGTGTAAATCATATTTTGTGAAAGCACCAATAGTCATCCTTACAATATTGTTGCAATATTGACACCAAGGTATTATTTTGAATAAAAAATATTGTGATATTTGATTTTGTCCCGATCACCCAGCCCTTCATCTCACATGTGTCTTTGACCTAGAACTGAACATTTAGCCCACTTTGTAAAAAAATACAGAGATAATATATTGTGCATCGCCATTCAGCTTAAAAATACAGAGGAGTGATTTGTGGTCCATATCACCCAGCCCTAAAGGGAAGTTTGACCTAACCCCCCCCATTCCAGTTCTTCAGATAATCATTATTTTCTGTGTGTTTTCTGTCTGTTTGTCTGCCTCCCTCTGTGTCTCTCTGTATGTCAGGTACGAGATGCTCCAGGAAACGGCATCAGCCCACCGCAGAGAGATATCCGCTCTACAGGACAGGAACCGCAAAATGGTCACCACCATCCAGCGACACGAACAGATCATCCACACCATGACCCAGGACCTACGACAGGCTAACGAAAAACTGGCACTGGAAGAGGTATGGAAGGGGAGATGCAGGGAGCAAGAGATGTATACAAACATGGATGGATAGATGAGCGCATATTAGTGTTGCCACGGTGTCGACATTTTCCCACCGGGTAATAAACACGTGACAACATCTGTGTTACCGGTGACACCGTATGAGGTACAATAAACAACAAAGCTCCTGAGTTGTCCTCACAGTCCAGTCAGTCAGCCCCTCCCCGCTGCTGTGCTTGACAAGGGCTCCCAGGGGACTCCCCAGTAAAATGAGTCAATTGTGTGATTTCACTAGGATTTCAATGACTAGAAGTTAGCCCAGGGAGAGAATGTAGTGCATATACTTGGTAATAGCTTTCACTCTCTTCCTGTTATCTCCCCATCTATATTATATTATACTGTTCGCATCAGCTGCGTCGAGTCACATTTTCGAGGCGCGGTACGCAGGCTGTGCTGGCAGGCTCGCCGACCGCTTGACATGGAACTATATCAAGACTTTCACAGTCACAACACTGGCGGCCTCACAATACGCACTCATGGCTGCATCCGACTCCAGACAACATTTCAGACCCTCCTGGAGACAATCTTTCTCAAAAGAGACGTTGGTTGGGGTACGGTGGCGCAGTGGTAAGCGCCATCGCCTCACAGCTAGAAGGTCCTAGGTTCGATTCCCACCTGGGACGCTGTGAGCGCTGAAGGAGTGCGTGCCCGTCCGCATGTCCTCGAGTGCCCACCGCCCGGGTGGGGTCGTCAAAAGGGCCTTTCTGTGTGGAGTTTTGCATGTGCTCCCTGGGGGTTTCCTTCATATAGGAACCCCACACCAAAACATGCAATATCCTGGATGCTGATGTGGTGCCTCCTCTGGTCGTTAGGGGCGCCTGTTCGGAGGGAGGGGAACTCGTTGGAATAGCGTGAACCTCCCACGTGCTATGTCCTACCGGTGAAGCTTCCCCTGTCAGGTGACAAGAAGCGGCTGGCTACTGCCCATGTCTCGGAGGGAGCATGGAGCCAGTTTCGGCTCTCCCCAGATCGTCAGAGGGTGGAGCAGCAACCAGGATAAATAAATTAAAAATTAGCACTAATGGGGGATAAAAATGGGATAGAAAAAAATATGTAATTGATGCTAAGTTAGCATCGATGCTGCAGACTGTGGTATTAACATCGATGCTAGCAGGACTTTTATCTGTGGTTTAAAAAAAAGAGAGAGATGACCCTCAGTGACAACAGAATACACACACAGGCTTAGCTAAGGGTCTTACCTACATGTGTATGAGGGGGGCATTGTGCTCATAACGAGATGATGAGATGAGATGAGATAAACTTTATTGTCCCAGGAGGGAAATTTGTAGAGCTGTGCATCTTCACTGATCTCACGATTCGATACGATTCGATTATACAAGTCTACGATTCGATTCGATTCGATTATACGATGCATCTCGATGCATCGCGATGCATCTTAAATCGATGCATCACTTTTTCCGCAATACATGATTTATTTTTTCTCACTTTCTTTTTTCTCACTGTGTGGCTACTTTTAAAATAAAAGTGCATTTGGAATTGCATTGTATTATGATCCATAATTAAAATAAACAACTGCATGTACTTACATTCTATTTTATTTGATTATAAAAAAATTTTTTTTTTTTAAATAATCGATTTTTGATATTTGTTAATCGATTCAGAATCGTCCTATTAAGCATCGCGATGCATCTCTGAATCGATTATTTTCGGCAGCTCTAGAAATTAGTCTTGGGCAGAAAGTGCTTGTACCAACATCGGTGTAACAGACACGGTAACACAGAACAGACACGGTCACAGTCACAGCATTGCACTAAAACACAGGAAGAGTGCCAGCTAGGCACAAGATTGCACTATTGCAAAGATTGACAAATCGAATCAGTATTCTCGTGTGACAACCAGACCCCAGCTGTCCCACACTTCCACAGGAAAAGCGCAATGCAGAGAACGTGTACCAGACAATAAACAAACATAAACGTAGACATAAAAAGCAAAATCAGCACAGTAGCACTAGAGCCCGGGTCGCCAGCAGAGCAGCGCCACCGGAAGTGGATGATAACATATAACTAACGTTACTTGCCGGTCTAACCAGAGATGATGAACGCTGTAGCCACACTGCAGCCCAGAGGGAGCACTTGTAATTTACCACCGCGTACGCTGAAACCGTGGAGTTTTTTCTTTCATTTCCTCTATAAAAATGAACGGTGTTACCGGTGGGCATGTTATGTAATTGGTGTATACCCCACCACCGTGTAACACCGGTAACACCGACTACCACGGCAAGCCTAGCGCATATCCTTCAATCCTTCAATTTGACTGTAAAACCAAAATTACGTAACACTAAGTTAAGTTAACCTTTGTTTATCCCCATGGGGAAATTCATCCTCTGCATTTGACCCATCCTCTACTAGGAACCTTCCTAGAACTAGGAGCAGCTAATACTTTTAAGATTGCACGGCAATTTTGGAGTAAAACTGCTGTAATGATGACCAAAAAACTCAAAAGTATCAGTACCTCCACGATATTGCAGTCCTGGAGGTGCTGATTTATTTATCCCTTCTCACTGTTTCCTCCTTGCTTTCTTTCCTGTCCGCCCTTCTATCCTCTCCACCTGCAGGTGCGAGTAGAGAACTTGACCAAAGAGAGAGACATGATGAAGGTGTCAGAAGGTCGCCTCTGTCGGGAGAAGGAAGCCATGATGGCTGAGCAACGTAACCAGAACCTACTGCTCACCAACCTCAAGACCATACAGGTATTTATAGCTACTGCTCACCAACCTCAAGACCATACAGGTATTTATAGCTACTGCTCACCAACCTCAAGACCATACAGGTATTTATAGCTGTATAGGCTTTTCCACCCTGACAGTGATCACATTCAGGGAGACAAATTGAATGCTTGGCCTTCAAAAAAATCAGTCAAACCATATAAATCATGTCCAGATGACTTTATTTACTGCAGTTAAGTAACATGAATTTCTTGTGTCTCTCTCATCTGTCTAGTTGACTATGGAGCGTACAGAGACAGAGACTCGCCAGCGAATGAACAGCCAGATTGAGCGTCTGGAGGCGGAGTTGGTTGCCATGAAGACCAAGCTGGACCAGGAAGTAGAGCAGAGACACACCCTTGGACGCAGTATGGATGTATGTATTATGTTTAATATGCATACATTGTTTTTAGTCAGTGGTCACAGCTTCCTCTACTGCCATTCAGCAGCAGCTATTATGTCGGTCATAGTGAGCATTTCATCGATTAGGGATTCGAAGGAGCAAAGCTTCTGCACACCTAAAAATGACAGGTGCGTCGAAGGAGGAAAAACCCGACTGAATCAAAAGAAAATAACTGTCTCCAAATGCAAAAAGTTTTATTTAACAGAAAGAATAACGTTTTCCACCGAAACCTTATTCTTTCTGTTAAATAAAACTTTCTGCATTTGCAGACAGTGTGCGGAAGTTATTTTCTTTTGGTTCAATCGATTAGGAATTCCAAATGGCTCAAATGAACTAACGTAACAAACCTTGAATCACTTTCTCTCAGATTCACTTACTACTCAACTGTATATCATATTTCATGTTATTATGTTATTAGTTTAATCAGTCAAGTTAAAAAACAACCGGACAATCAAGAGAACTTTGCAATGGACGAGCAATCAGATGATTCAACAATATAATTTTGTTAATCACCCTCTCTCCATCAACCCCTCCCTGCTTTTCAGGCTCAGTTACTAGAAGCTAAGAAACAGTTGGAGACCCAGAACACTTTACAGAAGAAGACCCGGGAGTTGTTGCGCAGTTCTGAACAGCAGGTGGCAATGCTGAAAACCCAGCTAGGCTCCGCCTCCTCTGAGGCCGCCACCTCCACAGCCAGCCCTAGCAATACTGCCGCCACCCCAGCAACCAGGGCATCCGGTCTCAGAGCATCACTCAGAGGTAAGCTGTGGTACTGCGGAATGTGACAGAACACTACTACTACTAGTGCTACTACTGATGGATATAATGATCTCTCATTCAAACCTGTGCTTGTGTCTCTGTATGTTCTCAGCTCCAGCACAGTCAGCCTCCCAGCAGGCCGCCAACTCAGATCGGGAACTTGTAGAGTTGAAAGGTCGTCTGCACGCCGCTGAGGAACAGAGCCGCGAGCTAGCAGAGCAGCTAAAGAATGCTAACACCACTGTAGAGCAGTACAAGTCAGTGGTGCTGACTCTGGAAGACAGTCTGAAGAAAGAGAAACAGGTATACAGGGTTCCTACGCAGGTCTGGAAAAGTATAAAACATTGAATAGTTTAAGAATAAAAAAAAAAGTATGGGAAATGTTGTGGTTCCCGAGTTCACATTTTTTGTTGATGTGAAGAATAATGTTCAGAGGGATGTTCATATTGTTGATTGTTGATGTTCACTCTCAGCATCCATTATATCAAATACGCACCAAAATCAAATCCAGTCAAGAAAAAATATGGAATTATAAAATCACATCTCACATATTCTGATATTTGTGGCTGTGAAGAACAATCTTCATCTATACAGTGATATGACCTAGTCAGCAGGAGCAAGATGTCTATCTGCGTAAATCATATTGGACACGAGACAAATCTTCAAAAAAAAAAATTAATTGAAAATGTGTAGGACCCCTGGTTATAGCTGGGGCGGGTTATACCGGTGCAGCTGTAGCTCAGGAGGTAGAGCGGGTCGTCCACTAATCGCTTTGGATAAAAGAGGTCGGTGGTTCGATTCCCGCCTCCTCCAGTCTGCATGTCGAAGTGTCCTTGGGCAAGATACTGAACCCAAATTGCTCCCGATGGTGTGCCAGCACCCTGCGTGGTAACCTGCCGCCATCAGTGTATGAATGGGTGAATGTACCTACTGATTGTAAAGCGCTTTGCTTAAAAGCGCTATATAAATGCAGGCCATTTACCATATAGCTCCTTGTCCTCATTTCGTTGTCACGTCTTCTGCTCTTTTCTCACACACACACACAATAACCCCACTTTTGGTGTTGTCGTCCAGTCGCGCTGCCCCCTGGAGGCCCGGCTAAAGCAGGCGGATGAGATGCAGAAGCAGCTGGAGAAGAGGCTGGTGGAGGTGGAGAAGCAGCAGCAGCTAGAAGACAGGCGGAAGGCTGTGGACGCTGTGGAGAAGCAGGTAGGGCTAACACACACACACACACACCCAGAAAAGACTACACGTAAACACATCTACGGTTAGATCCATGTACATTTTCAAAAACATTGGTAGTTGTGGAGGAAATTATTCTATTTTGCATAATACTATTATGCTATTTTATGTCTCTTTGTTGAATTCTCTCGTTTTATAATGTGAGCTCATGTGAACTACAGTTCAGTAGTTCTCGCATGACCGTGAGATTACTGGTAGTGGCCAGTTTAATTGGTCTTTGTTGCACTGAAAATGTCTTTATCTCCCGGAATTCTCAGGAAACTCTGGACTTTCCCTTCTTATTCTGCATGTTATCAGTTCTCAGTTAAATTGGCGGCCGGCTATAGGAGTTGGGTAGGCAGCTTTGAGATTGGCCTTTTGTTTAATACCAAAATTCTTATCCAACATCCATCAGGCGCCTTGTAGCTGAATTCACCTTTAAATACTGCAGGCAAAATGTGATCTAGCGCTCAATGCAAACAATGTCTCTACTTTCCGATCTCGGATCATTCTTACAGAAATGTCTACCGCAGTGCTGTTACTGTAGTTACTTTCCTTTGCTCTCTTGTGTAGGTGTGCGAGCTGAAGCGCCTTCTGAAGACCAGCCAAGCAGAACAACAGGAGGCGCTAGAGAGAGCCGCTGCTGCTGTCACACAGGAGCAGAAGGCTACACAGGACAGCCTGCAGCAGGTTTTAATAATGCATATCTACACACACCCTACAAAAACATATATATATATAAATATATATATATATATAGACGTCTTGTGCCGTATGCGTATAGACGCTATATTCCTGTATTCCGGGGATCTCTCTCGTTTCGGCTTCAGTTCTGAGGAACTGAAGCCGAAACTGCGCAACTAACCCTGTGACGGCCACTCTAAAAGGGTCTATATCCAGGAAGTCTTTTTTTGCCAATCTAGTTGATTTCCCCACTGACGCACTTATATTTCTAGTAAGTGTAAAGCTTCTGGCATACTCTTCGCACATGCGCTGGAGGCGCGGCTCCACGGAGGGCGCGGGCCAAAACAGAACATAATGAGTGCTCCAGAAATGGCAGCGATCAGTGCCAGGCAGTCTGAATTAAATTGAATGTAACGTTCCCAATTCTATATATTAAATTCTAAAAAACGACCCTCAACATTTGGGAAGGCTAAGCCACACAACTAGTTCGTTATAATCGAACATCATGCTTTGAAGCGACTTTACGACGGTGAGGACTCAATCACAGCAGATATCCGCTGATAGCCTACCACGGAGATCTCACAGGCACAGGCAGCAAAACCCGACACGCTGATAGAAAAATCTCCATGGACGCGCCGCGCTGCGCTCAGGCCTCGCCCCCCCGACACGCCCTGTGTGATGACGTCCTAATCGCCGCGCGCCCTATGCGCTTGGCTGGGCGCAAAGAGTATGCCAGAAGCTTTAGAACTGGTTTGTAGATGCATGTTTGTATCTACAACATGAGGTTTGTACTAGATACATGAGGCCAATATAACTCATCCTGAAAAGAAATGTTCCAAATCCATCCACCACAACGCAATGCCCAGCCTGGAACAGAGGAACGCGGGGCGGGGCATGTGTAACGCGCGCATTTACGTCCTGTAAATATCTTATTTTTCTGTCACGCAGCGGCTCATTTCATTATTATATCATACAGGCAGGAGTCTGGCGGGCTGTATATTTACGGTCCCTCTGTCTGCCTCCATGGAGTGTATTCCTCATCCGGGGACTCTCAAAGCAGTGGATGAAGCCGCCGTAGTAGCCCATAGCATGCTACACGCCGCTGATATTTATCTCATTTTGAGAATATAGACGAGGCAGTTGAATTCGATGGCCACCCGTATTTATTTGATGAATAACATGATGTGGATTACAAACGGAGGAGCGGAGGAACGAGAGCCTTTGTGACGGACAGCAGACAGACAGGGTAAACAAACAGGCTTGCTGCAACAAGGTAAATACAGCGGCCATTTTCTCACCTCGCTATGATATAATAATGATATGAGTTGCTGCATGTTAGAAAAGAAGCTATTTACAGGACGTAAATACACGCATTACACATGCCCGCATTTCCTCTGTTTCAGGCCGCTGCTCGCCACTTTTTCAGTGCAACGATAATGTTGCATGTCGTGCTGCGATTTCAAACATTTATTTTCAGGGTGAGTTGAAAATCATTAAAAAAAAAAGCCAAAAATAAGGTCCAACCGGAATTCTGCTTTAACCTGAATTGACTCTAAGGGGACGTTCACACCAAAAGCGTTGTTTTCAGTCAGAACGCTATGAAAATCATGTCGAGAGCGCTTCCATTCTGCACAAAACACAGCGCACGGAACGTTTTGTTTGTACCGTAAATTCCGGACTATAAGACGCACCGGTCTATAAGCCGCGGGACCAAAATTGACTATTTTTTTCTTCTATAAGCCGCACCGGTCTATAAGCCGCGGGTGTTTTGATGTTTAATTACCATATGAAAGGGTTCGTGCACAGAGAGGAATGTCGGGAAAGAGATGGCTGTTTGGGGAAGCTCCCATTTATTAACATTTCAACAAAACAAAACAAAAGTCAGGTCACTAATCCCCAGACAAAATCACACAACAATAGGCTATATGTGCAGCAAACCTGTAACCAGAGAAGTCAAGTCACTAATCCTCGTCTTCCTCTTCTTCCTGCGTACTGAAACCACCAAAGTCCTCATCTTCAGTGTCGGAAACGAACAGGTTCAGGGTGGCTTCGTCAACCACTCTCCTCTCTCCTTCATTGTCACTCAAAACCAACGAACTCCTCTTCATCACTGTCGGCATCGAACAGCCTCTGAAGCCTCTGACGGCCCTCAGCGCCAGCTGTGGCGGCGTCATCCTCTTCATCCCGCAGCAGTCCAGCGTTTTGGAACCCGTTGGTGATTGTGGATGTTTTCACACTCCTATAATATTCCGTGATCTTCCTTTGTGTTTGTCCTCCTGCTGCACCGTCCAACGCCTCACCATTGACTCATCGATGCCCAGGTTACGCGCGGCTGCTCTGTTTCCCTCTTTTAATGCGAGATTGACTGCTTTCAACTTGAAAGCTGCGTCGTGTGAATTTCTGCGTACCTTCCCCATGGTAAGTGAGAGTGTTGCTTCTACTGCTCGTCTTGTTGTGAATATTCCTTGATCTTCCTTTGTGTGAATTCGCCGAAGTTTGTGATTTTCTCCTGGTAGTCGGGGGAGGGAGTTGATGGCCGAGTGGCCGTTTGCTTACCGTAATTACCATATGTAAGTGGTCACGCACAGAGGGGATTGTCGGGAAAGAGATGGCTGTTTGAGGAAGCTCCCATTTACCGTATTACCGTAACATTTCAACAAAACAACATAACACAACACCACCGTTGTTTATTTTTACAGTGCACACAGTGTCCGCGGTGTGGTGAAAAGAGGGCAAGAGAGGAAATTAAAACAGAAGTGGATTTATAGTTAGAAAGAGTGCTAAAAAAGAGAGATTTTATTTGTATTTTTTTTTTTTTTTTCTGAAAAAATCCATAGATAAGACGCACCGTTATATAAGCCGCAGGGGGCCAAAAAACGGGAAAAAAGCCGCGGCTTATAGTCCGGAATTTACGGTACTCCGTTTTGTTTCCTCCTGCTAGCGTGCAGTACAGATAGCAGCACAACGACCACACGGACGGTAGCCAGCTAGTTTTGTCTGTTTGATGTTGTTCACTGTCAACATAAAAGCCAATTCTGGCAGCAGTGGAGGTCGAGAATCCCTCGGTAGGAGGAGTGGAAAGGATGAGCAGCGCGCTTTTCCTCTAATGTTAAACTTTTTCAGCTTTAAAACGCCCAGAGCGCTCCGCCAAAAAGACGAGACGCCACCAGCGTTTAAACGCCAGGTGCGTTCATTAAAAGAGGAGCACGTCTAGCGCGTCCTTACATAGAGAATGAATTGCAGAAAGACTGGCAGCTCCAAAAACGCTTTTGGTTTGACACTTTGCGAAATTGGAGATAGGAGATTTCTGCCAGGCTCTGTGTAAGCATTATTTTGCCTGCATATTTTCATTTAGCGAGCTCAGTATCTTTGTGCTAACAAGGAAGTATCTTACTCAACATTTGATACATACAACATCAAGTCTTTCATTGGGCTACTTATATAGGTGTACTATACTATACTATACTATACTATACTATACTATACTATACTACAACAACACTATGGCGAAGAAGAAAAATCATCAAGCAATGCCACAGAACACAGTTACCTCTGTTACGGGGCGTCCGGGTAGTGTAGCGATAGATTCCCTGCGTACCAACACGAGAGTCGCAGGTTTGCGCCCCCGTGTTACCTCCGGCTTGGTCGGGCGTCCTTCCAGGCATGATTGGCTGTGTCTGGGGGTGGGAAGCCGGAATGAAGGTATGTGTCCTGATCGCTGCACTAGCGCCTCCTCTGGTCGGTCGGGGGGCCTGTTTGGGGCAGAAGGGAACTGGTGGGAGAATAGCGTGATCCTCCCACGTGCTACGTCCTGCCGGTGAAGCTCCCCGCTGTCAGGTGAAAAGATGCGGCTGGCAACTGCACATCCATTGGAGGAAGAATGTGTGTTGTCTATGGCTCTCCCCAGATCGGCAGAGGGGGTGGGCCAGCAGGGGGAATTGTCAAAGTACAATTGGGGGAAAAATGCGGCGGAAATCAGAAAAATAAAATAAAAAAAGTGACCTGTGTTACTACATTGACAGCTTTCCAGCCAGATTTGTACAGGAGTTTTGATGTCTGTTGTTGATAGACACTTCCTCTCTCCTCCTCCCAGACCCAGCTGGCCAGCGAGGCGCAGGCCAAGTACGAGCGAGAGCTGATGCTGCATGCTGCCGACGTGGTGGCCCTGCAGGAGCGGAAGAGACAGGCCCAACAAGGAGCAGAGCGCACGAGGGAGCTAGAGGAGCAACTCAGCAAGACCACCTCCCTCCTGCAGGAGAAAACGACCGCCTGGAACACACTGGAGAGACAGCTGAAGGTAAACAACACTGGAGACAGCTGAAGGTACAAGGAGAGAGTTGAGTTATACTTTATTGTCCCTGTGGGGAACGTCGTCCTCTGCATTTGACCCCATCCTCTATTAGGAAGCTTTCATAGAACTAGGAGCAATGGGAAGCTGCAGTGCAGCACTTGGGGACCAACTCCAGATGGATTGCCAGTGTCTTGGTCAGGGACACTGGCGGGAGTATTAACCCTAACATACATGTTTTTGATGGTGGGAGGAAACCCACATGAACATGCAAACTCCACACAGAACGGACCTGGCAATGACCGGGGTTCGAACCCGGGAACTTCTTGATGTGAGGCAACAGTGCTAACCACCGTGCGTCCGGAGGAGATGGTAGCCTAGAGCGATTCCCAACCAGGGGTACGTGTACCCCTAGGGGTACTTGATCAGCTTGCAGGGGTTACTTGGAAAGATTTGGGATTACAATTTATTTCCAAAATGATGAAAAACATAAGCCCATTGTTAAAATGGCACGTGCACACCACAACTAGTTCCCCCCGACAGGTGTCAACTGTTACTTTCCTGATAAATGGCTAAAAAACATCCAGTTGCTGTTGCTCCAGATTCAGGTTTAGGGGAGTCTGGTGACAAAAGGAAAGAGAAGGCCATGCCCACACACTGGCAGTTCAGTGAAACATCTATTTTGTATGGATTTACTTGTATGTCTGCATATTATTACACTAAAAGTTATAGAACAAATTTAGGAGCATCATCAACAGGCATTAGTGAGGGTGTACTATTGGCCTGGCAAAACAGCTCAAGGGCTACATAAGACAAAAAAGGTTGGGAACCACTGGCCTAGAGAGCAATGGTTCTCAACCTTTTTGAGCCATGACCCCCAAAAAACTTTGGGCTGGGGGTCGCAAAGTCCCTCCAAATGAAAAAAGTAATAATATCACGTCACATTTGGCTAAAACGTCCACTTGGACTCAAGGATGAACTGATTAGATTTTGGTGGTCAAAGGTCAAGGTCACTGTGACCTCACAAACACCATTTTCAAGCTCAAACGTCAAAGTCTGGACAGACATGGATGTTGACTGCTCAGTGCTCACTTGTTTGGCGAGGCATATATCCACGGTGCGGTCGTTCTAGTTTTGCTAAAGACCTCCAGGTGTCCCTGTGTGTACACCACCTTGAAGAACCACTGCTCTGTGTAAGCTTTGTTTTCCGATCGGCCATAAATGTAACTTTACTCCGACTCGCCCGCCTCCGCAGGAAGATCTGTCCAATCACAGCCGTCGCTGTGAGGAGCTGGGGAAGCAGAATGGCCTCCTGCACAAACAGATGGATGAAATGGCCACCAGGAGTCGTCAACAACAACAACAACAGCAGCAGCAGCAACCTGCCAACCTCAACCTGTCCTTCAGTGAAGAAGGAAAGACCACCGAACAGTTACTAGAAATACTCAGGTAATACTGCAACACTAAGGATGACTGTGCATTTGCTAGGGCTGGGCGATATGGACAAAATCAAATCTCACTATATTTTGGACCAAATACCTTGATAGCGATACTGCGACTATTTGTGGTTTCACAACATTTTTACACAATGAGATTTTTCATAAATAATCATTAGTAATGTGGATATACACTAATGACTAAGTGGGTAAACATGACAAATCATAAAACAGTCTGGTAAGTTCCACAACATACATGCATGCATGCCTGCATTATTTTTGCAATGCAGCCTTTAAAACCAAGAAAAGACATCTAGTCTCATATCACAATATTGATATCATAGCGATATATTGCCCAGTCCTACAGTAGTATTTGCGTTACTGCACTTGAGAAGTGCTTTGAGTTCTGGACATAAGAAATGCAGACTCCTTAACGTCCATCAGTCTCTACAGTAGTGATACTCAACTTGTGGTCGGGGGGCCAGATGCGGCCCGCGACAGGGTGCAGAGTGCCCCCCCCCCGACCATTTCCTAATAATTTCACGTTAGTTTTCATTGTGAATTAGAGACTAATAACTAATGTGAAATAAAGTTTGACTGAGCTCCAGTTAAATTGTCAAATACCGCCCGCCGTCTGCTCGCTACCCAGGCACTTATGTATGTACTTAACCTAACTAACTGTCCGGTGTGCACAACATTGTCAGACTAAACTCCGGCTGACACCCCAAAAAACTACAATCCGCTACAGAAAAATGTATATTGTTTGTTTATTAACTGGCCCCTGGCCTCCTATCATTTCACAAAAGTGGCCCCCGGGCAAAGCAAGTTGAGTATCCCTGCTCTACAGCTATCATGAAAGCTTTTCATTTAATCAACTTCATTCTAATTTGACAAACTTGATCTATGTCATATATCTATGTTTTTATATTTATGTCTTGTAGGTTTGTTCGGCGCGAGAAGGAGATTTCCATGGCTCAATGTGAGGCATCTGAAGGAGAAGCTCTCCGCTACAAACAGAGGGTTGAACACCAAGACAGAGAGCTGAAGGAGCTACTGGACGCTCTGAACACTGAGAGGGAGAAGATGCAGGTAGGTGGGGGAGGGAGGGATGGGAGAAAAGATGAAATAAGTTTGTTAATTGTAATTGATGTCTGTTAGGGCTGTGCAATATATCAATATCATATCGATATTGTGATATGAGACTAGATATTGTCTTAAATTTTGAATACCGTGATATGGCATAAGTGTTGTCTTTTCCTGGTTTTAAAGGCTCCATCACATTAAAATGCTGTCATCTTCTGAACTTACCAGACGGTTCTAGCTGTTCTATTATTTACTTTACACACTTAGTCATCATATCCACAATACTGATGATTATTTATTTAAAAAAATAACATTTTGTGAAAGCACCAATAGTCATCCCTACAATATTGTTGCAAAATCAACATCAAGGTATTTGGTCAAAGATGTTATGCTATCATGTCTATATCGCCCAGCCCTACATCGCACATGTGGCTTTGTCTTCCAACTGAACATTTAGCCCACTTCATAGAAAATACCCAGATAAATGTTGTGTCGCCATTCAGCCGAAAAATACCAAGATGTGATTTTTTGCAGCCCTAATGTCTGCCTGTTTGACCTCCCTCCCTCCGTTAGGCTACAGTGAAGACTCTGTCCCAGCAGGAGGAGAAGCTGAAGAGGTTGGAGAATATGAACGCTCTCCAGGAAGCCCAAAGGATGCTGAAGATGGAGAGAGATAGACTGGAGCAGGAGCTACAGCAAGCTCAGGCTAAAGTAAGGCCCTGCCCACAACTGCACGTCATGAATGTGCCTCCCATTCGTTTAGCATCAGCTGTGACTCGTTTTTGCTCTTTCCTCATATTTGTGCCGCTACTACCAGATACTAAACCATGCAGAGTCTGAACAGAATAGGCAGCTTCTCAACAGCCCAGCCCCTTTCAGATCTATACATGCGCAGTTGCCAGCCGCTTCTCTTACCCGACAGCGGGGAGCTTCACCGGCAGGACGTAGCACGTGGGAGGATCACGCTATTCACCACCAGTTCCATTCCGCCACGAACAGGCGCCCCGACTGACTAGAGGAGGCGCTAGTGCAGCGACCAGGACACATACCCTCAGTCCGGCTTCCCACCCACAGACACAGCCAATCGTGCCCGTATGGACGCCCGGCCAAGCCGGAGGTAACGTGGCGGCGCGAACCTGCGACCACCGCGTTGATAGGCAGGGAATTTATCGCTACACTACCCGGACGCCCTGCTATGCTTAAGCTTATATAAAGCTCACAGCTTCTTCCCCTTTGTGCTGTCTGTCAGGTGACGAAGCTGCAGTCAGACATCAGCCCACTACAGCATTCTCTGTCCCAGCTGTCAGAGAGGAACGGCTCCCTGCAGGCTGATGGCAGGCTCCAGGAGGAGGACCTCAAACGATGGAAAGCCAGGGCACAGGTATGTGTGTGTGTGTCTGTCTGTCTGTCTGTGTGTGTGTGTGTGTGTGTGTGTGTGTGTGTGTGTGTGTGTGTGTGCGCGCGTGTGTATTTATATATATTTTGTACATATTTCTTGTTAATTTCTTTGTCTCTGTAAGTTATGCTGCTGTTAATTTGCGCACTCTTTGTTTATGTTTATTTATGCACTTCAGAAAAAAGGGTACTGTAAGATCTCTGCAGAATTTGGAACCCTGCATCCGGAATATACAGATTCTAATTAATACTTCTGCTTTACTCTGGATGAATTTATCTCCTATGATTCTGGGATTGGAATACTGGCAGACTCTGTAGGGAGAGCTGTAGGCTCAATAATCGGTAATGTGAAATTCTGTAAAGACATTGCCTATTCCACATACTCACACAGCTCTATGAAGCATGTGTTTGTCCTATTTTTAGTTATGTAGCTGGAGTATGGGGTTACAAGGATGCCAAAAAAGTCAATTCCATCCAGAATAGAGCCATAAGATGCTTCCTTGGGGTACAGTACAGTACATGCAGTACCTACTCTTGCCATACAGGGAGATATGGGTTGGGAACCGGTGGAGATTAGACACTAAAGGGAGAAATGATACTAGGGCTGTGGCGATTCACTTATCTCCCGATTCGATACTATCACGATTCTTGGGTGCCGATTCGATTTATATTGCGATTCTTAAGTATTGCGATTCTACGATTATTGCGATTCGATATTACGATTTATTGCGATTTTTGTTTATTTTTTTCTTTTCTTTTTTCAGTTTGTTTGCTTTTTTACACTAGATTAGAACATGGGAAAAGTTGAATCATACACTAGAGACTGTATATTATATATCATGAGTAGGGCTGGGCGATATAGTTAAAAACAGGGGCGGACTGGGATCATAATTCAGGCCGGGCATTAGATACCAAGCAGGCCAGGCCGATATGGGCCGTGCGCGTGAAATTTGGGCCGTTTGAAGCCCAATTTGGGCCGTTTGAAGCCAGATTTGGGCCGTTTGAAGTCCAATTTTACAATGAGATGCACCCACTTTAACCCTGAAGTGTAATTATTACTTCAGACTAACTAATAAAGTAATAAAACCACTAGTAAACCAGTAGGCGGCGCCTGGCCTGCTGTTCAGTGAGTGGCCTGACTGCAAGCACCCAAATCTTTTTTTTTTTTTTTCGATTATCGATTCTGGAATAAAAGATCGATTAAAAAAATCGTGACATTAAAAATCGCAATACTTAGGTGAATCGATTTTTTCCCCCACCCCTAAATGATACCGCTGTGGAACTGCCTCAATATGCCAGAGAGCAGGTTAACAAAGAAGGTCTTCAACTGGGACAAGGCTCACAGTCACCCCTGGATAAAGGAAATGTTTTCTACTCTGAGAGAGGCAGACCTGGCATATCTTTTTTCACAACATGCTTTGCTGTAACGTTAATATGTTGAAACAAAAGTGATCTCTTAATTATAGAGAGGAATGGGCAAATTACATATGGTCTAAGCTTAGATCATATGTTCAGATGAAGCAGCTTTTTGGTCCTGAGCCCTATCTAAGCAGAAACCAGAGGTCTTTATGTGCTCAGCTGAGAATTGGTATCCTGCCCCTTGACTTGAAGTAGGGCGGTTCACAGCTATACCAGAAGAGAACAGGATATGCCATGTCTGTGACCTAAAGGATGTTGAGAATGAGTTTCATTTCATAGTGAAAGTGTCCTGTAAGCCCATATGAGCTGGGCTTCATTGGAAGCATGACACTTAAAATCAAGAAAATCAATCAATCATGTACATCTTCAGGATAGACAGGGGCACAAAAACGCAACGCGTTTTAACCTCTCTGGTCTTCGCCTATACAGCCTGACGAAGACCAGAGAGGTTGAAACACGTTGCGTTTTTGTGCCCCTGTCTATCCTTGAAGATCTACATTGTTTAACTTTTTCAGTAGACATGTTCTGTACTTCGTAATTAAAATTGGTCTCTTAAGTATCCAGGGAGCTCCTTTTTTCTCTTTTCACATTCACTGAACAAAATCGGAAAGCTACTTCAACTTGGCGTCGAGCATTTAGTCAAGCATTTGGGGATAATTAAAGCATCATTTTATCGGCCTGTCATATCAGCAGAAATGTTCGTTTCGGTCCGATGCCGATATTTCATTCTATTATTTTATCCTTTATCGGCCGATACCGATTACGTGCAGATATCCTACATATATATTCATATATCGGGGGAGTTCCCTATTATCACTCCCTGCTCTCTTAGCTCTAGCCTGATGTATGCTTGCAGGGAGTGGCAGTTTCAGAACCTACAGTAGATGACATACTAAACTCTAGATATTTGCATTCATCATCTGTTTACGTGAGTTGGCAGAGTGAAATAGATACAAAAAAATGAATGAAAATTTAAGTTCCAATTTTTTTTTCTTTCTATGCAAGTTGGCGGACTGGAGTAGATTAATTTGCTGCCACAGCCCAGTTTCCCCACAGGCCTCACACGTCTGATCTAATCTAATACTTTCTGAGCATTACTGCAGCACTTTCACTTAAACCTGATTGTTTTGGGGCGTCCGGGTAGTGTAGCTGACTAGCGCTAGATTCCCTGCCTACCAACACGAGGGTTGCAGGTTCATATCCACGTGTTACCGCCGGCTTGGTTGCTGCACTAGCGCCTCCTTTGGTCGGTCGGGGTGGAAGGGAACTGGTGGGAATAGCGTGATCCTCCCCTGTCCTACCGGTGAAGCTCCCCATCAGGTGAAAAGAGGTGGCTGGCTACTGCGCATGTGTCGGAGGAAGCATGGTGCTAGTCTCGGCTCTCCCCAGATCGGCAGAGGGTGGAGCAGCGACCGGGGCAGCCAATAGGGCAGCATGGGGATAAATTGGCCAAGTATAACTGGGGAGAAAAAAAATCAGAAAAATAATAAAAAGTGTTTGTTTTCGATGTGTCTGTACAGCAACTGGCGAGCCAGCAGAAGGACAGCGACGTTGAGGAGAGACAGAAACTGACCAGTGAGAAAGAAGCTCAGCAGAGACGCATCATACAGCTAGCTGAAGAGACCGCCAAGCTAAAGACTGAACTTGCCAGGTAGAACGCACACGCACACACACACACACACACACACACACACACAGTGAAAAGGTGTAACATAAAGAGTCCAGGAAAAAGGGAAATAAGCTGAATTAAGGTGTACAAAAACAAGGATTTATTTAGTTTAACCAAGGACAAGGGAAGCACAATGGCGTCAAGGTGGCCAAAGCGCAATCACTTTACCTATAAATTGGACTCAACAAAAAGTCAAGTTTATTTGTATAGCACATTTCATACACAGAGGCAATTCAAAGTGCTCCACATAAAATGGTTGACAAGAAAACAAACAAAAGGCAATTCTACTCTCCTTAACCTATAAAAAACGAAAAGGGAATAACAAATAAAGGGCGACACACCCCTACAGGGCTTCTATGATTAACAAATCATGAACAGAAATAAACAGGAATCACTCAAAATATTTTTTTATACATAAAAGTATCTAAGTAGGCCAGTGAGTGTATGTAGTAACCAATCAATAGTTACAAGTAGCTATAAGCTGGCCAGCAAGGAAAATGCATGAAAATAGTTAGGCTACAGCTAACAAAGAAGCATAGGTTAAAGCAAGGCCGATGAAAGTAACTTCAGAGATAAAGTTAACATAGTAAAAGTTTGCTACAAAATTAGAAGGCACAAAGCCTGCAAAAGGGCCAGCAGCCACTGTAAGTGACAGTAGCTGTAAGTGACAGTAGCTGCAGCTTTAAAGCAGACACCACAGAATACGTGTTGGCTGTCAAGTGGCCAAAGGGCCATTACAAAAAGAGCTAACCAAAAAGAGAGCTAGTAAAGTTAGCTATAAGTAGCAAAATGCTAATACAAAAGCACTAATGCAAAAAGTGATGTAAGACACAAAGTCTCTAACAACCAAAGTTTGAGGAGAGAGGGTGGAGGGCCAGTGTTCAGCATGCAAAGCCTTCTGCTAACACTGACCCCCAGTGCCATCTTGGAACACTGGAGCTTAAGTAGGGCTTGCAGGTCTGAAGCAGCCAATCAGCAGTGACGACATCAGCTGATTTGTGTTGATTCTCAACCAGCTCCAGGTGAGGACTCCTCACCTCAATCACTGCAGCAGAGGGGTGTGTCTGGGACAGAGATAGACCAGAACTGCGTCGCGTCTTCAATCGCCCAGCTCCAAGGCCGCGCCCCTTTTTAGGGGAAACCCACCATAGTAAACGACGGTACAAGAAGCCGAAACCACTTCAAACAAACTATTTAAAACGGTTTAATTTGATAGAGATATGCCGAAGAGTTGCTGTGTTGTTATAGTTTCACTAACAATTAAAAAAAAAAAAAAAGGTCTGCGATAGGGTAGGCGCATAGGCGTGACACCGTCAATGTGGACGATGCATGTAACCTGGTGGAAACTGGATACAGTGTTCATATAAGGCAAGTACCTCATGTCGATGTATCTTGCGCATTCTATGGCCGGCCGAGTTGAAATATATTGTCATGTCATGGTGTCTTTGGGTCATTTATAAAGGAAATGAATTCTGTTATTTTTCTATAGATGTTTTGGGTACTGCTATTTTACATTGAAGTCAACGCGAGTGGCTTGTGTTATCCCCTAAAAAGGGGCGCGGCCTTCAAGTTTTGCAAATTACCCGGATGTGCTGTTCTGGTCTATAGCGAGGCAGGAAAAGAAACAGAAATAGAGCCACACACAAACCAAGGCCTGGCTTTGACAGAGGCTGTAACACCCCCCCCCATTACAATTTTTGTACAACAGTAAATAGAATGTTACAATAAGCATAACTCACCTATCAGCCAAAAGTATAATACTATTAAAATAAATAAGGCTGATGGCCGTACCAACCAGGAAGGCCAGACTGAGCCCAGAGACTGATGGTAATAATGGAATAATAAGAACAGTCATATTTTCTGCTCTTTAGGACCAATTTCCATAGTAAATCTGCCCAGACTGATGCCAGAAATAATTTGAGAAATAAAATAATCTGTCCCAATTTCTGATTTTGGGTCCCAATGTTGACGTAGTATGTGATCGCACAGTTGAAATGATCGATTTAGGTCGTCTGTCAGCGGATTATGATCAGTGTGTTATTGATTGGTGCATTCATAAAAAAATCTTTTTTAAATTGATTGTTATTATCATGTGTTGGATCAGATCCAGTGCTAGCAGTAACTTGGCCCAGTCTCAGCTGCAAGCCCTCAGAGACTCTGTGAGCCGACTCACCTCAGAGAGAGACACCATGAAGAAAGACCTGGAGGCAAAAACCAATGAGCTCGTGGAGAAGAACAAGTACATCATCCAGCTCAAGAAGATCGGACGGCGCTACAAGACCCAGTTTGAGGAGCTCAAAGCCCAGCATGACAAGGTGGGACTGTGGGGTGGCTGTTTTCTTAGCTGACCGGCTGATTCGTCAGTTAGTTGTGTCTATACAGGCCAGGGTAGCACCCTTATCGCTTTATCCGAAAATTAACCAGCATCTGGAGCTTGTCCGGTTTTAATTGTGGGCCTGTCTGATTGTGGTTGTGTGTATGTTTGTATGTATGCATGTATGTTCCATCTGATTGTGGTTGTGTGTATGTTTGTATGTATGTATGTATGCATGTATGTTCCATCTGATTGTGGTTGTGTGTATGTTGTATGTATGCATCTATGTTCCATCTGATTGTGGTTGTGTGTATGTTGTATGTATGCATCTATGTTCCATCTGATTGTGGTTGTGTGTATGTTTGTATGTTCCATCTGATTGTGGTTGTGTGTATGTTTGTATGTTCCATCTGATTGTGGTTGTGTGTATGTTTGTATGTTCCATCTGATTGTGGTTGTGTGTATGTTTGTATGTTCCATCTGATTGTGGTTGTGTGTATGTTTGTATGTTCCATCTGATTGTGGTTGTGTGTATGTTTGTATGTTCCATCTGATTGTGGTTGTGTGTATGTTTGTATGTTCCATCTGATTGTGGTTGTGTGTATGTTTGTATGTTCCATCTGATTGTGGTTGTGTGTATGTTTGTATGTTCCATCTGATTGTGGTTGTGTGTATGTTTGTATGTTCCAGCTGGTTGCGGAAACGGCAGCCAAATCAGGAAGTGAGGCAGAGCCAAGCAAGGAGGAGCTCAGTCAGGCCCAGGAGGAGCTCAGCAAGGCCAGAGAGGAGCTGAGCAAGCTCAAAGAGGAGGCGCAGAAGAAACAGGAGGAGGTGAGCAGCTGCTTGAACCTACACATAACTATAACTCTACACACATTCACCCTGGAGCTGCCAAGTACATTTTCTCAATGATTATTATGCTTTTATTATATTTGTTACATTGCTTTTCCAACATTCTGCTTTTCAGAATGCAGGATCTGTACTTGGACTGACTACATTTTGGTGGTCAAAGTTCAAGGTCACTGTGACCTCACGAACACCATTTCCAAGCTTGTTAATGCGATATCTGAGAAACGCCTTGACGGAATTTCTTCCAATTTGGCTCAAACGTCGACTTGGACTCAAGGATGAACTGATTAGATTTTGGTGGTCAAAGGTCAAGGTCACTGTGACTTCACGACCGCTCGTTTCATGCTCGTTAACATGATATCTCAGGAACGCCTGGACGGAATCTCATAACATTTTCCTCAAACGTCTCAAGGATGAACTGATTAGATTTTGTTGATCAACGGCCAAAGTTCAAGGCCACTGTGACCTCACGAGTCACGACCGCCCGTTAACGTGATATCTCAGGAACGCCTTGAAGGAATTTATTCAAATTTGGCTCAAACGTCCACTTGGAGTCAAGGATGAACGGATTCGATTTTGGTTGTAAAAGTTCAAGGTCACTGTGATCTCACGAACGCCATTCTGTAGCTCGTTAATGCGATATCTCAGGAACCACCTTGACGGAATTTCTTCACATTTGGCTCAAACGTCAAAGTCTGGACAGACATGGATGTCGACTGCTCACTTGTTGGCGGAGGCATATATCCGTGGTGCGGTCGTTCTAGTTTGTTTTTGTTTGGCAAATTACCTTGCAAGTTTCTATGTTGAGATTGGCACCTACTTGGCCCTACTTAATTAGCTCCACTGTGGAAAAGTGTCTTATTGTTTAATTTGTTTTGCTAGGCCCAGAAGTCCCAGCAGGATCTGGAGGAGGCCCGAAAGGAAAACCTGCAGAGCAAGGAACAAGTCAAGGAGGTCCAAAACCAGCTAGCCCAGAACGAGAATCAGCTAAAACAGGTACTCTAGCCTAGCCAGGCTAACCTAACCTACCAGCAAGGCTATCTGTAGTCTGGACAGGGCTATGCACATGGGGATAGGGAAGACTCTTTAAGAGCATATAGTAAATGTAATGAGGAAAATCCGAGAATCGCTTGTTCCATTATGTCAGCCGTTTGAACCGTGTGTTGTTGGTTCTGTAGATCCAGTCTCAGTTGAGCCAGACCCAGACTCAACTCCAACAGAATCAGAACCAGCTGACCCAGAGTCAGAAAGAGTTTCAACAAGCCAAGACCCACACCCAACAGGTATTAAAATACTAAAGATTTCCACAAGGCATTTTGTCACAAGGCCACACTGTACTAGCTGGCTTGACAGCTGCTAAAAAGGTGGTTGTTTTGCATTGGAAGCCTTCCTCACTTCCTCAACACCACCACATGTTGTTGTTGTTGTTGTTTTGAGAAAGAACACCCCCCCCCCACCCCCACTTGGCCAATTCCTCCTGCCGATCTGGGGGGAGTTATAAACTAGCACATGCTTCCTCTGCAGTCGCCACCCGCTTCTTTTCACTTGACAGCGAGGAGTTTCACCCGCTAGGACTTGGCGTGTGGGAGGATTGCGCTATTCCCCCCAGTTTCCCTCCCCCCTGAACAGGCGCCATGACCGACCAGAGGAGGCACTAATGCAGTGACCAGGACACATTACGCCACTGGCTTCCCACCCACAGACACGGCCAATTGTGCCCGTAGGAACATCTGACCAAGCCAGAAGTACCGCTGCCGGGAATTGAACCCGGTTCTCCGCGGTGGTGGGCGAGTGCGTTTACATCCACACTACCCCAGACGCCCCATGAATATATCTTTTTGACTATGTGTGTGTATGTGCTTTTTGTGGTTTTGTCTCCCTGTGTTTGTGGTGTTGTTGGTTTTTTTATGTAAAAAGGCCAATAAAGATTTTTTTTTATCACAAAACCAACAGAATCAGAACCAGCTCACCCAGAGTCAGAAAGAGCTTCAACAAGCCAAGACCCACACCCAACAGGTATTAAATACTAAATAAATAATTTTAATCATCATTTTAATAATAATACATAATGATTTTTCGTTTGACATTTTTTTGCTTGCTGTAAAACATGAACGCAAATGTAGCCTGTGTGCTCCCAGTGTGAAGAAACTGATCAGGAGCAACCAAGGCCAACAGAAATGTTCAGTCATGGCATCTTGATGGTTTCACAAGAGTTGTAATGCATAGACACCTTCAAGTTGTTGCTTTGCACCATCAAGTGGTTTTGTCAGTTAGCCCCAAATATCATATGAATGCAGCATGAATCCCTGAGGCGCCACCCAAAAGAAATGCATCCAGGAACTGCAGGTCCACACATGAACCCGCCTAATCTGCTTCATTCTCATTGGCAGCTGCAGAACCAGTTGAAGTCGTCCCAGGCTCAGACCCAGGCCCGTCAGAACCAAATCCAGCAAATCCAAAGGGAGCTCCAGCAGACCAAAGAAGCCCTTCAGCAGAAAGAGAAAGAGCTGCAGCAGACCCAACTAACCAATCAACAGAGCCACAACCAAGAAGTCAACACTTTGAAGACGTCTCTCGGCCAATCAGAGACCAAGGTGAGAGGTGGCTTTGCTCTATGCAAATACTATGTTGGTGTGATTTCTGAGGTTTACGTGCCATCATAAAACCAATGATCAACAAACAAATGAATCTTGTCCATTTATCCTTCCGTCCTAACAGGTGACTGAGCTGCAGGGCCAACTGGACAGCCTGCAGAAGGTCGGGAAACTAGACTCAATTATTCTCCCTTTACGATTTATTTCATCCTTTAATTCCCCCCATCTCCATTTCCCCTCATTCTGTTCTTATTACAGGGTTCCCACGGGGAATCCTTGGACGTTTGTGGATTTGGGGGGGGGGGTCAAGGCCTTGAAAGTTTTTGAAAATAGACATAGGTCATTGAAAGCGCAAGAATATAAATGTTCTAGTCCAGAGGTTCTCAAATGTTTTTCAGCCAAGGACCCCTTACAAGATAGAAAATATACCGGGGACCCCCTCATTCTGATTCTTGATTTTGGGCTAAGCTTAATAGGCTACATGCACAACTTTTTTACTTCCTGAAATTAGTACAGCTTCTTTATTTCCTGTCCTACACTATTGGATGAACTGATTAATCAGGTGTGCCTGATCATTGTTGTGACTGCAGCACACCTGACATTAATCACTTCATCCAGTAGTGATGACAGGAAATAAAGAAGCTGTACTAATTTCAGGAAGTAGTGGAGTTGTGCATGTAGCCCATTGTTTCCATGGTAACGTGCTTGACTTTTAATTTGATAGGTTTGTTATTAGAATGTAATCTATGAACCATTTTAGATTTAAAGCATAAACTATTTTCGTTGAACTATGAAGATTTTGCTAAAATATATATATATATTTTTTTTTATTACATTACATTTACATTACGTCATTTAGCAGACACTTTTGTTTTGTCCAAAGCGACTTGCAATATCACAATTTGTCAACAGTACAGAAAACCACTATGCAACACAATCAATGACAGCCAAGATATTTTGATAGACTAGCACCATGTAGGAAGTAGTTTGAGAAGGAATAAGTAACATATAGCATTTTTTTTTTTATAAAAAATGAAAATAAAAAAAAATAACTGAAAACTTTTCGCGGACCCCCTGGCAAAGTGCCACGGACGCGGACCCCCATTTGAGAACCACTGTTCTAGTCTACTGACCACTCAAAGCGCTTTACAACACATGCTGAAGTTGGGAAGTGTTCACACGTTCAAGCCTCTCCCTCTTTTCTATTCAAAAGGAGGTGTGGGAACCCTGTTGTCACAATAGGCTTGTTATTCCATCCTTCCTCTCCATGTCTTCATATTCTCTCCATCCTCCTCTCTTTTGTTCAGACGGTGGGTGAGCGTGAAGCAGAGGTCAGGCGTCTGCAGGAGCAGCTGGCTGAGGCTAACCAGGCTAGCCAAGCCACCCAGGCCAGCCAGAGTTCCCAGTCTCTCCAGGCTAGCGATGCTAACACTGCTAGTGATGCAAACCAAACAGTACAGGAGGAGCTGGCTAAACTCAGACAGCAGGTACTTCAAACATGAATTTATGACTATTCTCGTCTTAATCTCCAGTCAAAAGGAATAGACTTTTATAGACTGTTCAGTGGTTGATGTTTCCCCATTGACGTCCATTCATTTTTGACAGGCAATGGCAGTGGTCTGGATTTTACACACTATGAATCATCGGCACAGTGGCTCAGTGCTTACTAGCACTGTTGCCTCACAGCAAGAAAGTCCTGGGTTCGAACCCCCGGTCCGTCCCAGGTCCTTTCTGTGTGGAGTTTGCATGTTCTCCCCCGTGTTCGTACGCACATCCAGAGAAACCCACTGGGTTGGGTGCTGGATCAAAATACCTGACAGTGAAAAAAGAAAGGATCCGCACACCTTTGGAGCTCCCGTATGAAGGTTTATTTTATTCCAGCGTGACGTTTGGAGCCACACAGGCTCTTCCTCAGACGCTTTCTGATGTAACGGAGAGACAGGAGAGTTAATACTCCTGTCAGCGCCCCTGACCAAGGCAATGGCAAAAAGAACTGGAGTTGGTCCCCGGGCGCTGCACTGCGGCTGCCCACTGCTCCTAGTTCTAGGAAGGTTCCTAGTAGAGGATGGGTCAAATGTAGAGGATGATTTTCCCCATGGGGATAAATAAAGGATAAATGAACTTAAATGTGGAAGCAAGTATGCTCTCCTAGGTGAATCTTCTTCCCTATTAAAGGAAGCGGTGCTGTGCGTGCCTACTAGGCTTGTACTCATCGATGTTACGATCAGTGTAATCATTGCTGCAGATTGTGGTTCAGGCAGAAAACAAAGACATGATTGTTCACACTACAGGTCTCACAGGTCACACCCCCCCCTCCCCTCTCCTCCGCTGCTCAGCTTTCACATTTAACATGTCTTCCGCGCTCGGAAACGGAACAGAGTGCACCTGCGTCATCAACTGTGCCTGGAGTTTGTCGTTGCCCGTGTGTTGTCTATGAGGTTCAGAATGGTTGGCTTTCACACTCGCAAGTGTTCTGTGCCCGGGGCGCGCCAAAGCAGCGCTCCCCAGACCACCTTTTCAAGTGGATCCTGTCACGGTTAGTCAAATGTTCCGAAACTGGGGTCAGTTTGGGGACAAGTGTGCTCGGGAACGGTACCTGGGCGCCAGTGAGAAAGCACCCTTAGAGTGTTCCTAGAGATAAGCATGAGGAACCTTCTGGATGTTCCTTGATGTAGCAATAAATGTTCCTCATGCATCTATCATTGTAACATGTTCAAATAAGATATTTCTGCCACCCCTTAAAATCTCCATGCCACCCCATGAATGTTTCTCTAGATCCCCCCCCGCCCGCCGCCGCGCAAGGTATTCTGGGTATTTCCGTCACATTCCCGAACTGAAACTGGTTATAAATGAGTTGTAACGTTAACGTAACGTTGTTGTTGTTCTGTAGTTGTCGGAGCGCAGCAGCAGAGAGGAGCAGCTCAAACAGCAGACGGCTGACAAAGAAGAAAAGACCAAGAAGGTCATCCTGGGAGCCAGGACCAAAATCAACCAACTAAACGGTAAGTTACACACACCCACACACAGACACACACACACACACACACACACACACACACACACACACACACACTAGGAGTAAAATTACCGACTACAAAATACACTCAAACAAGTACAAGTGTGCAAATAAGCACCAGGGTTACACTAAAGCCCAATTTATGCTTTGTCTGTCGACACTTTTGAAACCGTCGCCGACAGAAATGAGGACTTGAGTCGACACTTTCAACAAAGTGTCGGCGAGTGAGCAGTGTCTGCTACCTGGTGAAATGTCTAGTGTCGCTGACTACGTCACCTAGTATCGCGCAAGTGTGATTGGCTATAGACGGCACACGCTTGACTTCCTTGTTTTGGTTTTCGCCGAAATGAATGAACGTGTCCCCGCTCTTTTTTATCAGCATGTCCTTGATGTATGACTTTGTGAAAATCACAAAGAACATCGTGACCAATTTCCCAGAGAGAGGAGGTGAGTTGTATGCTGTTTATATGCGGCTGCAGCCAAGTACGTTACATCTTACATCTTGCCTCCGAGGTGGTTTCACTGTGCATTCCATTCCCTCTCATCTCTTGGCTGTCTGCACTCATAGCGCTCGGGTGTCACGTGACCGTTGAACCGAGGCGACCGTTCACTGAAGTATAAATGCAACAGCGACGCTTTCTTTTCCGTCGGCGACCATGTGCTGAGCGACACTTTCTAATAAGTGTAAGTTAAGATTAAGGAGGGGGTAAGTGTAATTTGCACCTTTACCTCCAGGTGCCAAGGAGAAGCTCAGTCATGAGATCGAGGAGCTGAAACAACATAAGGAGGAACAGGAGGTGAGGATGAGCGCCCTCAAGTCTCAGTATGAAGCACGACTCCTCCGCCTGGACAGAGAGCTGAGGGAGCTGAGAGAGACACAGACACATGCTGACTCCAGAGAGGACAGCCAGGACCACAGCACCTCAAAGGTATGGACATGGACATGATGCTTCTGCTCACACTTTGTTTTTAAGGCCAATGATGGTTTTGTTTTTTTGGATTGTAGCTGCTGATACTGATAGCAAATATTTTGTACTGATTTGTCAACTTGACCATTTTCATGGCATGTTATCACGTCATGAAAATGGTCAATACTATAGAAAATATTGCAATATCGTTCCAAGCCTAATATCGCCAGAGCTTTTTTGTTTTTTTGCTTTGTTTCACTGTCTGATATTATTTGACAATATTTGTGTTTTTTTCTCTACCACAAATGACAGCTGAAATGTGCACCACCAATGCAGGATATCAACCAATGATTTCGCAGAACTTTTTACTTGCAAGGAGTTACAAATGATCTGTTGGTACAATGTGCGCCGTTTATCTTCTGCTTGGCCTTAGTGCTGCATATTGATCACAGTTTGCTTTATTGTCTTGGATATCCTGTGGGAATTACACACTACTCTTTAGTTCATATTTCCTACCAATTAAAACCGCTCCAGTGTTCAGTTAAAATGTTCAACAATACTCTGTCGTTTCTCTAAATAGATCGTTGCTATATTAATTGTATTACATCCTGTAGCCCTTGTGAGTTGCTGTCCATCAAGAGATTTGAGTATTTTCCTTGCCTGCTGATTTTGATTAAACTTGCATCACTGGAAGGATTATTTTGTCTTTGTGATGGCAAAACAAATACAAACCTCTGTTTTGAAAATAGTCATAACAATAGAGTACCGCAGGGATGGCCTATTTTTGTAGGCTTAACCAGAAATCGCCGCCATTTTGGTTCATCAGGGGAAAAGTCTATGGGGTTTTAGAATGTGGATTTCACATAAAGTAAGGTTAACACAAGTTTATGGGAAGGCGAATTTGGGTTCATCTTCCCGGACGTTAATCACTTTTATGCCTTTTGAAGCGTTTTCTAAAAAACTCCTTAAAAAAAACGCATTTACGTTTCAAAAGTCATCAGTTATTCACGTTTGTGAAGATGATCCTGCTGAACCCAAATTCGCGTTCCCATCAACTTTTGTTAACCACAGACCTTATTTGATGCATTTAAGTGAAATCCACGTTCTAAAACCCCATTCACTTTTCCTATTACGACCCCGGGAGTATACTTCCTCACTCATGACCCTGCGGTTCTCAATTTCATAGTGATTAGAAATGCAATCAAATGGAAATCACGTGGGTGTGTGTCTCTGTGTGTAGGTGGGCGATCAGCCCAGGTCGGCAGAGCAGAGACTAATAACACTGAAGAATCCTGCCCAAGACAGAGGAAGGTAATATGCAGGTTCCATTGAAATCCCATAGAAATGACAAGGATAAGTACTGCAATACTACACTGCTGCTACACTAATACTACACTATGCTGCAATACTACACTGCACCAATACAATGTACTGCAATACTACACTGCACCAATACAATTATGGTTTGATAGCATTCCTCATTGAAACCAATGGATGAGAAGTGTTTGCTGAAGAGAAATAACAGACTAAAAGCAAAAAGAAATCTCAGTGTGGCAGGATTAATTTGAGCCTTTAACCGTTTCTCTGTCAGCTCCAGTCTGTCCGACCCTCCTACCGCCAACATCCGCCCCACCACGAGCACGCCGTCTCCCGGCAACAAGCCCAGCCCCTCGCCCGGTAACAAGGCCACGCCCCGCGCCAGCATTCGGCCCATGCTCACACCGGCGACCGTCTCCGTGCCGATGCCCACCGCCACTGTCATGCCGACCACGCAGGCCGACAGCCAAGAGGGTAACGGAGAACGACGAACGAAATGAGGATGAGACTGATGCATGGAAAATCCCATATTTGGTCAAACCCTAAAGCTATACATGTTTTTACCAATGGAGATGTCTATTAATAACCTACATCTATTAATAACCTGTGTGTCAGTGTGTAATATAGTGCTTGTCTCTCCAGCACTGATCAGCACTCAGCCTACCAGCTCCCAGGCCACTGCCTTTGTCCAGCCCACTCAGCAGCAGGTAGCCCATCAGGAGGCAGAACCCAGTATGGAGCCAGAGAGACCGTCCACGTCCACCACTCTGATTGGAACAGGTGAGTAGGATGGGAGGAGCCTAGTCTCAACGCCAGACCCATGAGAGTTCTTCCGCTGATACACTACGTTACTGCCTGCTGCAGATCTCTCTCTGGGTCTGGGACACTTTCCCTCAGCCAGCTGGGGTCAGAAGTGAGCCGTTCACTTGGCCAGTGATTGGCCAGTGGTGGATTCAGTCTTCCCCAATCAGTAACGCTCTTTGCGATCAGACGACAGGGGAGGCCCAGCCCATTTTTCGAACCGCTCTCTCATTGGTGCTACGACCTGTCGCTCATTCAGTTTCAACCCCCTAGACGCGCCCTCAAACCCCAGAAGTTGCTGTGAAGTGGCACAGACTAATTTATGTAGTATGCCGAGCGCAGCGATTCAATGCAATATTTGAGTCTGGCGAGAGACTAGGAGGAGCCTGACAGGAGCAGAGCCATAGAGTTTGGTTTGGTTAGGTTGTGCTGTTCGGGTCATATGGGAATAATCGTTATTATGGGTGGGGTTTGGCCACAAGGGATCTCTGGGAGATATGAGTAAGTGGGGAGTTAGCTACTGTTAGCTATGTAAGCATAGCACACATAAAGACTCTGCTGTATATGGAATAAACCATGGCAGCAGGTTGCTTTTTCCACAGCTGGCACACATGAACTTAGTGATGATACATCTGAGTTTGTGTTTGACAGCAAACCAAATATCACATTGACAACCTCAAACCAAGAATCCTTTGATTTTGTACATATTATTTGAAATGGAGACATGATAGCAGGTATTTCCTCCTTGGTAAGAATGATGGAAATCTGAGAAATCGGGGTCCATTGCCAAACCCCATTCCAAAGTAGAATTTAGCATCTGAAAGTTGGAGGACAGTAATTTTATAGTAGGACCCTCACCTCATATTTACAATCTTTCTCATATTGTTGCAGCTCCATGTTTAGAATAAATAAATATTGGTTGTGTGTGTGTGTGTGTGTGTGTGTGTGTGTGTGTGTGTGTGTGTGTGTGTGTGTGTGTGTGCACGTGCGTGCGCGTGTGGTTTCAGCAGTGCCAAAGCGAGGCAGGGAGGAGGAGGGGGCACCAGAGAGTTCACACACAGCTCCGTCTACCAAGAAACTACGATTAAGACAAACACTGATCACACTGCAGGTATGTACACACTTAGACACAGGATTAAGACAAACACTGATCAGACTGCAGGTATGCACACACTTAGACACAGCGAGACAACACTATGGATCCCATCAACCAACCAACCAATATCAATAATAAGTGACTTACAGTATCGTATTACATGTTTGTAACCGAGTCTAACTACTGTAATAAGGCATACAGGTTCCGCTCCACAGGTCTATTAACATTAAGTAATCATGTTGAATGATGACACTCTGTCATCATTCAAACACGCCCTCAAAACCCACCTTTTCACCCTTGCTTTCAACCCATGAACTCCTTCCTCTCTCACCTTTTCTTTATTTTCTTCTCTATTCTTAAGTTATTGTATTATATTGTTTTGTATTGTGAAGCGTCTTTGAGCACTTGGAAAAGCGCTATATACCGTAAATTCCGGACTATAAGGCGCACCGGTATATAAGCCGCAGCAGCAAAATTGACTGTTTTTTACATATATAAGCCGCACCGGACTATAAGCCGCGGGTGTTTTGATGTTTAATTACCATATGTAAGGGTTCGTGCACAGAGAGGAATGTCGGGAAAGAGATGGCTGTTTGGGGAAGCTCCCATTTATTAACATTTCAACAAAATCTGCATTACGGTAGGCTACTATAAGAAGCTCCCATTTATTAACATTTCAACAAAATAAATATAAAAAATAAAACAATAATAATAATAAATATAGCCGCAAGCGGCGATGGGCGGGGTTCAAGCCTTGCGCAGATGACAAAGCTTCTGATTCTGACTAGGACATCCTCCTTGATATATCTGACAAGTTTTGCGATCATTGGACAAACAGGTGTGGAGTTACAGCCTTTTTTATGTTAAGCCACGCCCATTTCTGGCGTTTATGGCGCCCCCTTTTGGTGGAATTGCACCAAATTTGACACGCATGGTCTGGGATGGTCTCCGAAGACCTCCTGCAAGTTTCGTGAAGATTCCTTAATCGGTCATGAAGTTATGACAATTTAGCTGTGAGGCCACGCCCCTCTCAACTTTAGCGATCAATATCTCCGAAACTAAAGTAGCTTTCAAAAATCCACCAATCACGATTGTAGAGCTTGCTCCATAGATGCTTCCTGGCGAGTCTGGTGCAAATCGGTCCAACGGTCTAGGAGGAGATGCAAAAAATGTGTTTTCCAAACTTTTCCAAATATCTCAAAAACTTTCCAGGCGGACATTGAGGGTCCTTATGGCAAACTTGTAGAGCAGGTTCACCTGAACATCTGGAAAAAAAAAGTTTGAAAATCGGACCAACGGCGTGGAAGTTAAGGCCTTTAACGTAAAACCTTCGATTATAGCGCCACCTTCAGGCCGATTCGAAAAATCTTTTTTGAGCACCTACCAGCCAACAATATCTGTCATTGGGCCAAATGTCAGGTCTCTACCATTTACCAACTCACGGGAATTTGCGTCGGGGCAGATGGAAAACGACAACGATAATAATAATAATAAACCGGGTGAAAAACAATAGGGTTTCAGCCCCTTCAGGGCTTGAACCCCTAATAAAACAATCCTCAAAAGGATAATGTGCTGTAAACAATAAAACAATCCTCAAAAGGATAATGTGCTGTAAACAATAAAACAATCCTCAAAAGGATAATGTGCTGTAAACAATAAAACAATTCTCAAAAGGTTAAGGTAAGGTGCAGTAAACAAATTAACTGGAAAACAATAATATAATAAGGTGCTGTCAACAATCAAACCAGGTACCGTAATCCTTGTCTTCATCTTTTAGGTGAAGGTGCAGCGTCAAAAACAGAGTCAGAGTCAAAGTCAAGTCACTAATCCTCGTCTTCCTCTTCTTCCTCCGTACTGAAACCAGCAAAGTCCTCAACTTCAGTGTCGGAAACGAACAGGTTCAGGGTGGCTTCGTCAACCACTCTCCTCTCTCCTTCGTTGTCACTCTCAAAACCAAGGAACTCCTCTTCGTCACTGTCGGTGTCGGAATCGAACAGCCTCTGAAGGCGCCCAGCTGTGCCGGCGTCATCATCACGCAGCAGTCCAGCCTTTCGGAACCCGTTGGTGATCGTGGATGTTTTCACACTCCTCCACGCTGTCAGGATCCACTGGCAAACTTGAGCGAAAGTTGCTTTTCGCATGCGACCAGTTTTGGTGAATGATTTATCGCCGCTCGTCATCCACGCCTCCCACTGAACGCGTAGTGCCACTTTGAACGCACGATTGACACTGATGTCAAGTGGCTGCAGATGCTTCGTTGTGCCCCCAGGAATCACAGCTGGAATGGAGTTTGTGGTCTTGATGGCTGCTTTCACGGAATCTGTTATATGAGCATCAACACCCAATCTTCAAGGGAATCTTCAAGTTCGGGCCATCTGCTTTTATGACCTCTGAAGGACTTTTTGGTCTTCTTGCACTGAGACAGTTCCTCGTGCTGCGCCTTCCAACGCCTCACCATTGACTCATTGATGCACAGGGTACGCGCTGCGGCTCTATTTCCCTCTTTTAATGCGAGATAGACAGCTTTCAACTTGAAAGCTGCGTCGTGTGAATTTCTGCGTACCTTCCCCATGGTAAGTGAGAGAGAGTTGCTTCTACTGCTCGTCTTGTTGTGATTCCGGGCTGCTGATGAACTTTGAACCGGTAGGAGTAACCGGTTGATTTCCGCCAATGATGTCAAGTCTTTCATACACAAAGGCAATTCAATGTGCTTTACTAAAAAATAATCGAAAAAACAAGCAGCAAAGCAATGCACATAAAATGTGCTGATGAAGCTGTGTAACCTGTAAAATCCATCGATTTTGGAGGTCACCGAGTGGCCGTTTGCTTACCGTAATTACCATATGTAAGGGGTCACGCACAGAGGGGATTGTCGGGAAAGAGATGGCTGTTTGAGGAAGCTCCCATTTACCGTATTACCGTAACATTTCAACAAAACAACATAACACAACACCACCTTTGTTTATTTTTACAGTGCACACAGTGTCCGCGGTGTGGTGAAAAGAGGGCAAGAGAGGAAATTAAAACAGAAGTGGATTTATAGTTAGAAAGAGTGCTAAAAAAGAGAGATTTTATTTGTATTTTCTTTTTTTTTTCTTTTTTTCTGAAAAAATCCATAGATAAGCCGCACCGTTATATAAGCCGCAGGGCCAAAAAACGGGGAAAAAGCCGCGGCTTATAGTCCGGAATTTACGGTAAATCCGATGTATTATTATTATGTTAAAATCATGAACTAGCAATATTAGTATTATTATTCTTAGTCTGACTCAGATATAAAATGCGAATGTAATCTTTATTGAAGTACTGCACCACTTAGGCTGTATAATACTGTGTGTGTGTTTCAGGTGGAGGGTGATGAGGGGATGGAAGGAGAGCTAGAGGAGAGAGAAAGACAAGACTCACCTGACGACAGCCAGGTCAGTTATCGGTTGATACAACTCTGATGTGATTCTTTCATCAGATAGAACGTTTGGTGGCGTTGCTGAGGTGGGGACTTGCAGCTTGTAAAAAGTAGGGATTCATTAGCATGGATTTTTGAAGACGAGCAACACACACAAGTAAATGTTAGCGTAGAATGACTGAATATTCTCGTGTGCAGGCACTCTCAGAGGAGGGTTTTCCAGTCCTGGCTGTTGAAGACGAGGGGGACGGGGAAGGAGACGTGTCCCAGTCGGTCCCCTCGGAGCCCATGACCCCTCAGGCCGGCGATCAGGAAGAGCGGGACGTCATCGTGATCGACACGGACAGTGAGAGCCGTGACAGCAAAGACCAGGAGGAGAAAGACGAGGAGGAAGAGGACGACGACGACGAGGAGGAAGAGGAGGTGCTCCTCTGTTCTGCTAACTTGCCAAATGCGGGGTTCCCACGGGTCCTTGAAATCCTTGAAAGTTATGGCCCATTTCCACCGCTGGTATCAGCGCGGTCCCGCACAGCTCGTCTCGCTTTTTTGTCTCATTCCACCGATCAAAAACGTGGACAGCCCGGGTTGAGTCGGGGTTGAGTCGTGCTGCTTTTGGTCCCTGCTCTGTTGAGGTTCCAGGGCTGTGGACCCGGTACCATACGGTGACGTGAAAACACTGCAGACGACTGATTGGTCAGGCAGAATCGTGTTTACTGTAGGCATCTACTGTCAATGCTGGATACCAGTTTAGTGGGGCGTACCTTCTCTTCTGTTATTTCCAGAAGTTATTTATTTTGTGTTGCTGCCTTCGGCTCTGGTGAAATAAAATCGATCTCCTTGCTCAGCTTTAACATGACGGTGGTTTTCAATTGTTTTGAGAGAGAAAAAGTCTGCTTGGCCGCAGGCGGGGGTTTAGAGAAGCCGCGGTCTTGCCTGGTGAGCTGCCGCTGGGGTTCTTCCCGTAGCGCCTCTCCCGTCCCCCACGCAGTGCATGCATGCGAGTTTGAGTAACAACAAAGTGATATCCATTCACCTAGCCGATTGTCACATTTGCCCATGTACACTGTAGGTCATTTAGAGGCACCAGTATTTCATAATCAGTTTAAAAGTTCCGTGTATGGATTTAATTTTAACGTTATACGTTATAGGCTACATCGGCTATGGGTGGAGGGCAGATCGCTATGACGACCAGGTGTGGGTGGAGGCGAGTAAACTTGCTATGGAAACAGAGTCTATATCAAGTAGAGCCGAGTAAGACCAGATCGAGTAGAGCTGTACTGTGCTGTTATATGTGGTGGAAATGAGCCATTTGTGAATTTGAGGGGGGGGGGAATCAAGGCCTTGAAAGTTTTTGACGGTGCTTGAATTTACATAGTTTGGGCAAGAATAGAAATTGGAGTTCTTTTGATATATATTTTTTTAGTTAACGTGTAACACAGCACAGTTGAGAAATGTTCACACATTCAAGCCTCTCTTTTTAATTGTCTGTGAGCTTCTGTAAAGCTAGTTCTCATTATAAATTGTAACCGTAATGAACCGTGTCTTGAATTTGATGTTGAAGGTGTTGGAACCCTGCTGTGAGTTAATTTCCCACATTCTGCCTCAGTATAAGGAAGAAGAAGAAGACGACGAAGATGATGAAGACGCTGGTGACGGAGGCATGGGAGGAGAGGAAAGTAACGAGGGCAGCGGAGAGGCGGACGAAGAGGGAGGAGAGGAGGAGGAGGAGAATGAAGAGGGGGAGGAGTCAGAAGCCACCAACGCTGACGAGAACGTGTGCGCACCCTCCTCAGACGCCCGTCGGCCCACTGAGCCCGCCCACAGCAGTAAGCGGCCATTTTGGCGCTGTAGAAAAGCAGACGACATAACATCACGTTCATTTTGAGAGAGTAGTATCATGAATGTAAACAAAATGAGATAATTAAGAAAATCTGAGAGATGATTAGCAGCCTGTTACTGAACTCTACACTGTGTTTTACTTTGTCAGCCACTGGATCACATTTGGAGGCAAATCTGCTGCTTTATGGCACAAAACAGGAAGAGGGCGCTGTCCTTCCAGAGCAAACCGAGATAAAGCTGTTTCTGATGTGACCAATATTAGTAGCATTTCATATTGAGAATGTATTTAGCAAGGAGAAAAATAGCTAAAATGTTAAATTAGCTATAGTCCAGACTGCTAAAGAAAAACATGACTTGCAGTATGGGATAATGTATAATTTCCTAATCACTGTCGGGGGCCTCCACTCTTTCAGAATGGCCTGCATAGCAAGCGTAGAATGCCGTGATTGACCAATCAGAATCGAAGCTGTGTAATAACATTGGATAACTAAATTTCAAACCACCACTTCTGTGAATTACTTTTTAATAAAAACACTCTTAGAAGTGGCTCCCCCCCCACTACACACCATTCTGAATACAGCTAATGTGGTTGGTTGCTTGTGTTGCAGGCGAAGGCGGCAGCAGCGCCACATCAGAGTGCGACCCCCCCAGAGAGCACGTGCACCTAGCCCCCGCCTCCTCCTCTGTCCCCTCCCCCTCCTCCTCCTCCCTCACCCCTCGCCTCCCCCACCCCCGTCGAACCCCCCACTCCCTACCCCCACGCCTCTACATCCAGCCCCCTGCTGCAGAGCTGGGACCCCCACACACACAGGTACGCACAGTCGCACACACACACACACTCACAAGCTGCATGTCCTACATGCTACAAGCAGACACATTTAAGAGGTGCAAAGGACAGGGCCGGAGTGCCTTTACAGTATTCCAGTAGATAGAATGATCCCATTACTATCACACACAGAGAGGTTCCAGGAAGAGAAGTAGAATAGTAGAAAACAGGTAGAGTGAGTAGATGGATATTCAGTAGATGTAATGATAATGTAGCACTGTTGTAGCTGTTGAAGCTTTGTGCAAGAATGAACACACGCATGACTGACTTTGTGCTGGCTTTTTAGAGATACCTGGCACTTTTTTTTTCTTTTTTTTTCTACTATCCTAAATCTATATTGTGACTTATCTCTATTTTTTGCCGTGGATGAAGCTCAGTCTCCACAAAGATCAGCAATTCAATCATTTTCTTTCTTTTTCGTAACGTCTCTTTTTCTCACCCCGTGATGATTGGGCAGGATTTGGGAAGGACAAGTTGGACAGCTACTACAAACCACATTTGCAGTCTAGTGATCACACACTGATTGTGTGTGTGTGTGTGTGTGTGTGTGTGTGTGTGTGTGTGTGTGTGTGTGTGTGTGTTTATCCATCCAGAGGCAGTCCTCTCAGATACGCCGACCATCACTAGGACGAGCACCTCAGCTAACCCCTGGGATAGGAAGTATGGTAAGAGTCACTGTGTGTGTGAGAGAGAGAGAGTGTGTGTGTGAGAAAGAGAGAGAGAGAGAGAGTGTGTGTGTGTGTGCGTGTGCGTGTGTGAGAGAGTGTGTTCATGTTAGAGGTCGACCGATATGGGTTTTTCAATGGCCGATGGCAGGGTGGCCGATGGCCGATATATCATGCCGGTTATTTAAAAAAATATATATATATATATATATAAAATACAACGATTTAAATATACTGTTAATAATGAAAGTATTTGGATAAAAAAAATCGTGTAGCCTATAATTCCATTGTCCATTTATGCACATTGAAAATCTAATACAACAAATACATCTAATATAAGATATCTTAGCCAGTAACCTCCTTTTAGATTTGGATTTATTAATGAAATAGAAAAATGCATTGGGTTATGCATGTTTTTGTATGTTTGTTTACGTTTGTATGAACTGTTGGCAGTCGCAACAGTTTCATGGTGTAAACTAGAGAGATAGATGGAGAGATAGATGGAGAGAGAGAGAGATGTTGCAGTTGGGAGGAAGGGGTTAATTGTTTTCAGTTTTGCGAGACAGAGGGAGGAGAGGGGAAGAGAGAGAGAGGGAGAGAGTGGTGTGGGGGGGGGGGGCAAAAGCCCCCACCTTTGTGAAGCTCCTTTGACTGACAGAGCAAGAGGGATTCACTTCAAGTGAAACTGAAGCCATCTCATCTCATGCCCGGCTTAAAAACAATGCGTGGCAATTTATACTGGATGTTCACCCGCAATCATAATGTTACAGACAGTAAATGTGTATTGATCTTTGAAAGCTCAGCTGGAATGTGAGTGTTACCGTCGTTTGTCTGATTGGAACCTTTTGAAGTTTTACCGCTGCCATGCTCTGCCTGCACCAATGCGGGGGAGGGGTGGCATAGTTGTTCAGCTGCAGCAGGCAATCCCAAACAGTACGGTAATTTGTAATAATCAGCCTTTTTGTGGGAGTTTGCATGTTCGTTTGCTCCAGATAGGAACCCCCCGCTAAAAATAATAACAATAATATATTTTTTAATAATAATAAAAAATTGGCCTTCTGAGCACAGGCAGCGGCCGATGCCGATTAATTAAAAACGCCAATAATCAGCCCCAATTAATCGGCCGGCCGATGAATGGGTTGACCTCTAATGTTAATGTTGATGTTACTGGTTTTAAAAGAGGATATTCTGTGCATTTTGCATCATTTGCCTAAAAGAAGCTCATAGCATGTCAAGAAAAACATCTGCATCTGTAGTATTCATTGTGTGTGTGTGTGTGTGTGTGTGTGTGTGTGTGTGTTGCAGCAACATTTCTTTGATGATGATGACAGGATGGTTCCCAGCACTCCCACTCTGGTGGTCCCACACCGCACTGATGGCTTCGCCGAGGCTATACAGTAAGATACACACGCACGCACACACACACGCACACGCACAGACGCGCACACACACACACACGCGCACACACACACACACACGCGCACACACACGCACACACGCACACGCACACGCACACACGCACACACACACACACGCACACACACACACTTGATTCCAGCTGTACAGTAAAACATGCACACTATATATTGCACACGCAATATTCCTGCTGGAATATGAAGTGTTTTCCACACAGGAAAGTCAGGGAATTTTACAAAATGGATCACTTGACAAGAATACAGCAGCATTATGTTTTATAACTTCAGACATTTATTGCATTAGGTGGTGGTGCCCAGTCCAACTGGAGTGACAACCAGACTAAAAAACATGATCAGGGATCTCTCTCGCTCTCTCTCTCTTTAACTTTGTCTCTCTGATGAATGAATGAATCATTTTATGTGATCTTGTGCCTTACAAATGTCTCATTCGCTGTACCCATACTGTACATCTTAGTGTAAACCATATCTGTTTTCATCATCTACTTTTATTTATTTGTGTTTGTTGGTTTATTTATTTACTATCTGTTTATTTGATCTGTTCTCACTCACTTATTTTTCTTTTTCTTTCCTTCTTTAGTTTATCTTACCAGCTCAGTGGCCTTGTGGTCTGAGTGTCCGCCCTGAGACCGGGAGGTTGTGAGTTCGATCCCCGGCCGAGTCATACCAAAGACTATAAAAATGGGACCCCATTTGCCTCCCTGCTTGGCACTCAGCATCAAAGGGTTGGAATTGGGGGGGGGTTAAATCACCATGTGATTCCCGAGCGCGGCGCACGCTGCCGCTCACCGCTCCCCCAGGGGATGGGTCAAATGCGGAGAACAAATTTCACACATTGTGTGACAATCAGTGGGACTTTACCTTACCTTCACCTTGTTTATTATTATTTCTCTGTGTATTATGGTATACTGTAGGGGTGTCACGATACACTCAGTTCACGATACGATACGTATCACGATACTGGGTTCACGATAACGATACGATACGATTTTAACAATATTTTTTTAAACTTGAATAATGACAATATATGACTGGAAAAGTAGTATTTTATTTGAAATGCACAAATACAAAACATGCTGTTGTGGGAAATTGTTATTACAATAACAACTAGAAAAAACATGAGATTGGAGATAAGGCTTATCTTGAAATAGAATGAGTTACACCGTCACTTAGATTTACTTTGAACTAAAAGGTTTCTCAGCAGTATAAATTCTCATTAGGCATCTTCAGTTTTTCTTCAAACTCAAACAACAAGACTTTTCTTAATCTATTTTTTATGCATCTTCAGTTTTTCCTGTCAAGTACCGGTAAACAGTTTTGCCAGAAACTCAATTGAATGGTTTCGCTCCTGTATAACTTCTCATGTGTCTCTTCAGAGACTTGTTCAACTGAACTACTTCCCACACATTGAACTTCAACAAACAAAGACGTTTCTTAGTCTATTTAAAAAAAAAAAAAAAAATCCGCGATATGAGATTTCATCTCAACGATACATATTGTGACGTTTTACTATCGCGAAATTTCGTGGGATGATATATTGTGACACCCCTAGTATACTGTGACGCAGTGAAGGGCGGTGTGGGATTGGGGTTTGTAAAGGGGCGTGACTGATTGTCACGTCTACATCTCGTCTTGTCTCTCTGTCGTCTCCTTAGTTCCCCTCAGGTAGCAGGTCTCACCAGGTTCAGGTTCGGTCCCCCAGAAGACCTGCTGCCTCAGACATCATAATATATATTTATATATTTTGCCCCATTAACAGCTGGGGAGAGATGGGACCTTGTAAAGGTTGACCCCTCTTTTGACTTGCTCTCCCTGTACCTCGCTTTTGCCGGTCCTCAGTCATTTGTGATTTGTTTGGTTCTCTCTCTCGTTTTAATCTGTATCCTTCTTTACTCTTCAGATCACTCTGTGACACATTTTAAAAGCACTTCACAAATCAATTGGACTTCGACTGATTTGTAATCATGGAACCGCATGGCAGCAATTCATGACAAAATTCCATAAAAAGGTTTTGGGCCCAGACTAGAGTTAAACTAGCCATATGACTAAACCTGGATCTGGCTCATGAAATACAGCTATTAAACATTCGTAGACTATCGACCAAGATCAGTTAGCAGATTACCATTTTTAGATCGTAATCCTTTGGTAGGCCGAAAAAATAGAATGTATCCTTTTATTATTTGTAGCAGTTGAGCTAAACCGCAAAAAGGAAGGCGAATAACAAAAAAGGTATGAATTTTCAGAAAAATCTTTGTAGGCTATTCTTTATCATGCAAATGCTACACTATGCCATCAAGCACATGTATGTCCTTTCCCATAAAGATAACCAAGCTGATCCCCCCCCCCCGCGCCCCCAGAAGTAAAATCACTCTAGCTTCCCCCTCTTTAACACCATGTACCTGAACAGAATGCTGCCTACAGATTCATTTGTAATTATCAGAAGAAACTGCTTTTTCTAGTGTTGTTGAGCGCAAAAGCACAACGTGTGGCTCGTGAAAACAGAATCATCCCTCTCTTAGCTTTGGCACCTGTCCTGTATCATATCATGATGGAGCTGTCTGCACTGAAGAACACAGTGTAATATCATTACAAGTGTGCAGCCTGTGCCCGTGCCACTACAGACAAATACCAAATGAGGATCAGATGTCTCCTCAAATCTGATTTGCTTCATCCCTGAATCGCTCCTCTCTTCCGGCTGCTGCTCGTTCACAAAATGCAATTAGTCGACTAGTCTGTGCTTTGGAGAGGACACCAATGGCCTTTGGACTAGTCTGTGCTTTGGAGAGGACAACAATGGCCTCTGGACTAGTCTGTGCTTTGGAGAGGACAACAATGGCCTTTGGACTAGTCTGTGCTTTGGAGAGGACACCAATGGCCTTTGGACTAGTCTGTGCTTTGGAGAGGACACCAATGGCCTTTGGACTAGTCTGTGCTTTGGAGAGGACACCAATGGCCTTTGGACTAGTCTGTGCTTTGGAGAGGACAACAATGGCCTTTGGACTAGTCTGTGCTTTGGAGAGGACAACAATGGCCTTTGGACTAGTCTGTGCTTTGGAGAGGACACCAATGGCCTTTGGACTAGTCTGTGCTTTGGAGAGGACACCAATGGCCTTTGGACTAGTCTGTGCTTTGGAGAGGACACCAATGGCCTTTGGACTAGTCTGTGCTTTGGAGAGGACACCAATGGCCTTTGGACTAGTCTGTGCTTTGGAGAGGACACCAATGGCCTTTGGACTAGTCTGTGCTTTGGAGAGGACACCAATGGCCTTTGGACTAGTCTGTGCTTTGGAGAGGACAACAATGGCCTCTGGACTAGTCTGTGCTTTGGAGAGGACAACAATGGCCTTTGGACTAGTCTGTGCTTTGGAGAGGACACCAATGGCCTTTGGACTAGTCTGTGCTTTGGAGAGGACACCAATGGCCTTTGGACTAGTCTGTGCTTTGGAGAGGACACCAATGGCCTTTGGACTAGTCTGTGCTTTGGAGAGGACACCAATGGCATTTGGACTAGTCTGTGCTTTGGAGAGGACAACAATGGCCTTTGGACTAGTCTGTGCTTTGGAGAGGACAACAATGGCCTTTGGACTAGTCTGTGCTTTGGAGAGGACACCAATGGCCTTTGGACTAGTCTGTGCTTTGGAGAGGACACCAATGGCCTTTGGACTAGTCTGTGCTTTGGAGAGGACACCAATGGCCTTTGGACTAGTCTGTGCTTTGGAGAGGACACCAATGGCCTTTGGACTAGTCTGTGCTTTGGAGAGGACACCAATGGCCTTTGGACTAGTCTGTGCTTTGGAGAGGACACCAATGGCCTTTGGACTAGTCTGTGCTTTGGAGAGGACACCAATGGCCTTTGGACTAGTCTGTGCTTTGGAGAGGACAACAATGGCCTTTGGACTAGTCTGTGCTTTGGAGAGGACAACAATGGCCGCCTCTATCTGTTAACTCTTTGTTGCCTCTTCTCGTCTCTTTATCAGCGCTCTTCCACAGCAAGTAACTGTTCTGGATCTGTAGAAACGTTCGAAAAAAATGTATCCATGCCAAATGGAAAGCTGTATTCGGGGTACTGGTTCGACTTTCCTGATTTGATCCTTAGGAGTTAAAGGAAAATACCGTGAGATACTGTATTATATTGTTCTTGCACCAGGCCGTCTTTACTGTAGGTAGATACAGCACAGGCTACATAGAAGCTTCGCGAAAAGAAGCCTTTTAATCTGCTTGAGAAGCTATATTGAATGTATGATATTAGAGCCGCTTCTGGTTCTGACCTTGATGGTATAAATATAGCCCGGTAGGCGAGCAAAACTCTTAGGACCAAAGCTTTCCCCTCTCTGTTTTACATGAGTGATTCTCTCCGCTAATTGAGTGTAGTCAGAGCAGCTCAATATATCATCCAAACTCTGTGTATGCGGTCTCTCTCTCTCCCAAATGTTTTAATATCCCCCAGTCGTCGTCGTCGTCGTTGTTGTTGTTGTTGTTGTTGTTGTTGTGGTAGCGGTTACCTTCAGCTACTTCATAATGTAAACTGCGTTGAATCCCATCTCTGTTTCACTTTCCAGTGTTGGGAATACGGAATCTCTCTCTGTCGGGAGCTGGCTTTCCAGTACGAGACCTTGTATGATTACCAGAGCCTCAGCTGGATCCGGGTGAGTAAGACAAGCCAAGAGTTAGAGCCTGCTGCTCCTGCTGCCCTCATCATTAGTCCATGAGAAGAGTCTTTTAGGCGAACCAAGTTTTCATTAGTCGCTTAGTCGCAGGAAGCACACACAAAAAAAACACCCAAAGTCTACTGGGGAGCTGTTAATTATTAGTTATAAGTTATTAGTCCAGGGTTGCCCACTTTGGGTACCTGGCTGGAGTGAGATTTTGACACCATCAAACGACAAAGCAAGGAATGTGTGTGTGTGTGTGTGTGTGTGTGTGTGTGCGTGCGTGCGTGCGTGTGTGAGCATCTTACTGTTCGTCTGTTCTACTTCACACTTGGATTGGCGGGTGTTTTGCTGGTGTCGACTAATCAACTACTAATCGCTTGAACTAACTACTATCAGTCGAGCTTGCTCCCTGTCTCATTTGCCTCTGTTATAGATCCTTTTCACGGGGCCATTTTGTGTCAAAAAGGCAGGGTAAACAGGTGCAAGCAAAACACTAATGAGGGTTTCCAACTTCCATGAGTGTAAGTTGGAAACCCTCATTAGTGTTTTGCTTGCACCTGTGTTCACCCTGCTGTTTTGACACAAAATGGCCCCCGAGAAAAGGGTCTATTATCGACCACGACGACCAGCTCACATGTGCTCACAAGCAAGTCTCGCAGTGTGAAGTGTGTAGCAACAAACACGATGTCAGAATCACCAGCACACACTCACATTCATCATCATTAACAAGAATTAGGTGTGATCAAATCATGATTCCTCATGGCTCTTTGCATACGTATCATTTTGTGACAGAAAATGGAGGCGGCGTACTACGACAACATCATCGAGCAGCAGAGGATCGAACCGGAGTTCTTCCGAATGGGCTTCTATGGCAGGAAGTTTCCCTTCTTCCTCAGGGTAAAACTCATGAAAGCCAGTCTCTCGTCTCGTTTCTCCTGACACAGTTACCATTCTGCTGACTGTGCTTAGCTACGCTAAGTGCTTAGCAGGTTACAGTGTCCGCTACAGGACCATCAAGGTAGATCGCCTAGGTGGCAAACTCATTTTGAAAATATGGCGAAATAAGTGACAGTAAATCTTGCCCAAACAATTGTCATGTTAACAAGTCATCTCATCTATTGAACATTTTAATTTTCTTAAAATAGGCCTAAGTGAAGAAATCTACCAATGGGATCAGACAATTTCACTTGTTTCCAGTGCAATTCAACTTCAACTTGTTTCATGAATTTGGTAGAATCAAGTGTCACTTTCTTGATAGTAAATCACAGTGATCAGCCTTTTTCTGACTCATTTCAAGATATTGACAAGATATTGAAATTCCTGACACAAATAAATCTGCATTGGAAGCAAGTGATCTCTGGCAGAATTTTTCTCTTCCTTTAAGAAAAATAAGATTTGAATATGAGTTGTTAAGATGGATGTTTTTTTTGCAGTGAAAATCTCTTAGTGGACATGATCCCACTTTAGTTATGTATATAGCATGTTGAGAGTCATGTGCAACACAATGAAGATGTGAGCGGCCATTTTTGCCTTTCACCTGCCTCTGCTTCAGTGTTACATACGTCTAATAACTGTTCTCTTCCCTTCTCTTTAGAACAAGGAGTTTGTTTGTCGTGGTTATGATTATGAACGGCTAGAGGACTTCCAGCAGAGGATGCTGGGGGAATTTCCACAGGCCATTGCCATGCAGCATCCCAACCAACCAGATGACACCATCCTACAGAGTGATGCACAGTGTATCCTGCTCAGGTTTCGTTACAGTAGGATTTGGTACTCTTCGGCTGTCTGTTTGTGTGCATCTCATAGATGATTACAGATCAATAGGGAACTTTGAATACAACTTTCTAAATGACTAGGCGTCCGGGTAGTGCAGCGGGAGATTTCGTGCCAACCAACATGAGGGTTGCAGGTTCGAGCCCCCCGTGTTACCTCCGGCTTGGTCTGTGGCTGGGAAGCCAGTGGGGAATGTGTCCTGGTCACTGCACTAGCTCCCTCCGCTGGACGGTCGTGGCGCCTGTTTGGGGGGGATTGGAACTGGGCGGAATAGCGTGATCCTCCCATGCGCTACATCTGCCTGTTGAAACTCCTTGCTGTCAGGTGACAGGAAGCGGCTGGCGACTGCACATGTACCGGAGGAAGCATGTGCTAGTCTACCACTCTCCACAGATCGGCAGAGGGGACCAGGACAGCAAGGGGGATTTGGCCAATTAAAAAAAGGGGGAAATCCGATCAAACTTGATAAAAAATAAAATAAAATCTTTGTAGATTACTTCCTTCAGGACAAAATGTCTGTGTGTTTAGAAAAACAGAATCCAGGAAGTCTTGCTTGATGTCAATCCCCAGGTTATGATGCAGACTATCATGGAATAAAACTAAGGCACTCCGTCTTGAGTAAAAACCAATATTTAATGACGAGCACAGGCAAATAAACAGACCAACGCGTATCGACCTACTAGGTCTTCATCAGGGTCTCGTTGTAGATTACTTCCTTCAGGACAAAATGTCCTGTGTGTTTATTTTGTGTATCCCTGGTGTCCCTTCTCTCGCGTCAGTAATAAGCCTGTCCATATGTGAATCACTTCCTTGACACTTGCCTTCAGACCTGCAGATCTACGCGGTGACTCCAGTGTCAGACATCTCTGATGTGCCTCAACTGGAGCGTGTGCCTGAAAGGATCAAGAGCTTCTATCGCATCAACAATGTCAACCGCTTCCACTATGACAGGCCTTTCCACAAGGGCCCCAAGGACAGAGAGAATGAGTTCAGGGTACGGCCAGCCATTGCTGCCTCACAGTTCAGCCTTTTCCCCAGGAATAGTGAATTCATTTGTAAGACTTGAGTGTAAAACCTGAAATGTCCTCAACTCTGTGGGTGCTGCAGTTGGATTCAAGCAATTAGTCTCTATAGATAGAGGCCTTTCAGGTGATGTACCCGGATGTAACACCCCCTCTGGTGGCCTGGAGGTCCTCAGCTCTTGGGAAACAGAGGGCTGGGAACACAGTCAAATCCTCCTAAATTCTACTCAAGTACAAGTATTGTTACTTTAGTGTCAACTCAAGTACAAGTGAAATTACTAGTCCAGTCAAGTAAGAGTAAAAAAAAGTAGCCTATTGTATTTAAAAGTACTCAAGTAAAAGTACATTTGCATTACTTAATTTTTTTCTTATTATTTACCATAATAATGACAGTTCACACACCCAGCACGTTACCAGTGTTACCTACAGTAAGCTGTCCCTGTCCTTGTCTGTCTTGTCTTCCATATTGAACAGCTCATTCAGATGCGGCCAGAGACACTCTGTTCAATTGGCCAGTCTTTAGCCGATTTAATTTAATTGACCGCTGCACTAACGAGCCACCTGTTTGAGCAGCCTAAATCCAGAAGTAATTCTGGACCTGTTAGCAAGCGGTCCCAATGCTACCGTGCGGTTTTTATAGTTCAGTGTGCAAAACAAACATCTGAATTTACTCATTTATTCAGTGTACATTTAAAAGTATTTCAGTAGAATATCTATTATTTAAATTACTCGAGTAAGAGTAAAAGTATAGCATTATAAAAAATAACAATGCCCAAAAAACAGCTGATTAAGTGAGCTCATTCCTATCAAGGTACAACTTGTAGTGTCTTGTAGAGGGGCAAGAGCAATACAGACAAGTCACAATAACCTCAATATGGAAACAAGCGACATCAAACTATTCAGTTTTACTTACATTACTGAATTGAACAAATAATTACAGGTACTTTCTCTTTCTAGCCTGGTTGTTATTTAGCCATTATTTGCGCACAGCCAAGTCCTCCACTGGACCTCCATGACGGCTCCAGATGTAGTTGACAGGAGATTTGTGACACAGCTGCAAAGCCTCTGTTCTCTTGTCTGCGTGTTTAACAGAGCCTGTGGATCGAGAGAACCACCCTGATCCTGTCTCGCCCTCTCCCTGGGATCTCCCGCTGGGCCGAGGTGGAGAGGAGAGAAGTGGTGAGGAGCTTTTATCATTTCATCTCATCATCTCACACTGCGAGCGAGCTGCCGTCCTGAGGGACCTGCTCCACAGTTTCCCCCGAGCCCTCTTGCAACAGATCTGAAGTCACATTTTGTTTTTCCTTCTTAGGGAGCATATTGAATAAAGGGAGGTTGGTGTGATCTCTGTGTATATAACAGTACAGTGAGTGAACTTCTGCTTCTCTCATGATCATCATGGCTTGGGGTGATATATGTCTACTTGCAGGTGGAGGTGAGCCCTCTGGAGAACGCCATTTACGTGGTGGAGAATAAGACCCAGGAGCTGCGGACGCTGATCAGCCAGTACCAACACAGGCAGCATCATGGCAATATCAACCCCCTCAGTATGTGCCTCAATGGGGTCATAGATGCTGCTGTGAATGGAGGCATTGCCAGATACCAGGAGGTGAGTGGGACGGAGAGAGAGAGGGAGGGAGGGAAGGGGGGACAGAGTGGAGCGATGAATGAATGGATTTCTTGAATTATTTGAATTCATGAATTAAATCACTCTTTGCAAGGATCCCCATCCAATTTTACCCCTCCTCATATACAACAGGCGTTCTTTGATAAGGACTACATCACCAGCCACCCGGAAGATACTGAGAGGGTCACACAGCTGAAGGATCTGATGCAGGAGCAGGTCAGACCCGACTTCTAACCGCACAATATTATGGAACTTCTTCAACTCCAACTTCAACTTTATTGATATCCCGAAGGAAATTTGGTTTGCAGCAGGCGTGTGGACATATAGTACAAAAACGTCAACATCATCAGACATCGGGTGACACAGAGACACACACTCCAGGAGTGATCGAGTTCAAGTCAAAAATGGGGGCATTGCCTCCATAAAGCAGCAACAATAGATAGTAAATAGTAAATAGTGCAACATAAATTTTACATCAGTCAACGTGATAAGAATACTTTGCACTGCAAAATAAATATGTAAAAGAAATAGTAAAAATGGTAGAGATAAAAAACATAAGAGTGCATAGACCCAGGGGGAAATAGGGATTCCATAATCCTAGCCTACTCCTAGCCTACTGCTAGGTGAATAGACTGATAATGGAGTAAACATCCCCCTCAACAATAATAAATGTGATGCTCCTTCCTCCTTCGCACTGTTTCACTACAATAGGTGCACATTCTGGGGGTGGGGCTGGCTGTTCACGAGAAGCTGGTGCACCCAGAAATGCGTCCCCTGCACAAAAAGCTGGTAGACCAGTTCCACATGATGAGGACAGGTTTACACCATGTGAGTAGTCCCTCCCCCCCCGTGTGTTTATGTGCGTGTGTATTTTATGCGTGTCTGTGCGGTGTAAATATTCAGAGCAGTATATGATTGGGTCCCAGCAGGGTCTGCCGGCTGCGGATCGATTTGGCCCTACTGCAGGCTGCGCCGGGGGCAACTCGCCTAGAGGCGTCATGAGCTCCCACAGCCACATGAGCCCTGAGAGCGTGCGCCTCATACACAGACACAGGTCAGTCACACCTCATACACAGACACAGGTCAGTCACACCTCATACACAGACACAGGTCAGTCACACCTCATACACACAGACACAGGTCAGTCACACCTCATACACAGACACAGGTCAGTCACACCTCATACACAGACACAGGTCAGTCACACCTCATACACAGACACAGGTCAGTCACACCTCATCGGCGGCTTTAGCTCAGGAGGTAGAGCGGGTCAGCCAATGACGCAAGGGTTGGCGGTTCGATCCCCGCTCCCTCCCAGCTGCTGTTGTTGTGTCCTTGGGCAAGACACTTAACCCTCCTTGCTCCCGATGGTGTGTAGGCACCCTGCGCGGCAGCCTGCCGCCATTGGTGTATGAATGGGTGAATGTAGACTATCTACTCATTGTAAAGCGCTTTGGATAAAAGCGCTATATAAATGCAGACCATTTACCATTTACCATTTACCTCATACACAGACACAGACAGACATGGACACATGTCTAATATTATATATGCACCGTGGACCTTCCGTTGACTTTTGGGGTTTCTACATTCTAAAGATACCCAAAGTGATCAACTATGCAAAAAAAAAAGTAAACATTTTAAATATTTCAAGTGGCAGTATCTTAATTGGCATCAACAGCAGAGTTTACATAAAAAAGCTTGTCTCTAGTGCAATGTTAAATACTCACAAACATATTTTGGAATCTATAACTTCAATCAATGCAATGCAGATTCTCAGAATCCGATTTTATTGGCCAAGTTTGTACACAATACAAAGAATTTGACTCCAGTTTGCGATGCTCTCAAAGTACTCACATAAAAAAGGTATGCACAAGTGAAAACAAACAAAGCACGTGTACATTTAAACATTTGCACACAAAAATGCAGTAACTACTATATACAATAAGTGTGGTGTAAAGTGTCCATTTTAAATATATATATGAAAGAATGTACATAGAGTATATGTATAAATAAGCCACACAGGATTGTAAGCAAAAGCTTATACAGATATGTCTCCAGATATTGCACAGTTATATTCAGTGTGACCGAGGACACACACACATTGCAAATCTTATTTGACATAGATGTGTTTACATTTTGTCTCTGTCCTGCAGTCCTCTGAACCTGCAGGCTTCGATCCGTCACTCGTCCTCCTCCCTGTCCTCTCACACGTCCAGTGAGGCGGGGAACCTGGTCATAATGACCGACGGCCTGGTGGGGGAGCACCCAGAGGAGACAGCACACATGCAGGTAGCTTCTAACATGCCAACACACATTAGCATGGATAAACCCCCCCCCACAACTATGCTTATAGCATTTTATTTTGAAATAGAGTTTACACACCTTTCCATACTGATATGAATCTTTATGCTTTAATAATCCTCACTATTGTTATGCTGATATATTTTTGTTTTGTAGCCGAGTCCCTCCTCCTCCAGCCTGAGCTCTATTCGCTCCAACTCTTCCCAGATAATCAACTCTGCTCCTTCGAGTGCCAGAGGTAAGCAATGCAGAGTCAACCATGAAGTCACACCAGAGGTGGATACAGAGTCTGAAATGATGGTCATATTGGCCTACCTGAATATTTGTATTGTGCTTCTATATCAAGGTTTTGCCAATAACAAATGCCTCAGAGAAGTGACGCTTATCAAATGAGATATCTTTCATCGATATCTCACTTATGTATAAATCAAAGAAGTTCAACAATATCTAAGTATAAAATTATATCTGCATTTGCAGTCACCGGAGGTCATATTATTTACGTGTGGTTTGCGTGAAGATAGATACGTGATATAGGGTTACAGAACAAGATGCTTATGCATACAACAAGCTTATTATGAGTGGAGATGGAACACAGAATACCTCATTTTCCATCTCACGGCTCGTCTCTGTCCAGGCTCTCCATCCTTGCCAGATAAAGCCAAACACAACCGGGAAGTGATGATACTGTTGCCGCCTCATCGCGAGAGGGCCAATAACTCCATGTACTACACCATGGCTGAGAATGGACAGGTACCATGATACTAACTGTACATAACGTGCAAAACACACATGAAAGATCCAATGACACCTTTTGATGTACGTGTGTGCATCAATTCAAAGACTCAAGTTACAGTATATTTAAGCAAAAGATCACGACAGGCCGTGGTATATGCTTATTATACAGTACCACACCTAAGGGTCATGCTCGAAAACACCCTCAGGTGTGGTATAAGCATATACTGTATATCACGGTCTGAAGTGATCTATTACTTTTATAAAACGGTTACCAAGTATGGCAATATGAAAAGTATTATTATTATTATTATTATTATTTAAATGTATTAATTCAGTGTTTACAAAATGAGAAGAGCAAAAATGAGATGAGCTGTTTGGCTTTATAAAGCCGCTTTTATCCTCACAGTGAGTGGCTCTAACTGTGGTATATTGACTGTGGCATATGCTCAATATACCACAGCTGTGAGCCAATCAGATTGCTTGATTCGAGAGAGCTGTCTTATAAAAACTAATAAACCATGATAATTTTAGAGAAATAAATTTGCATTTTGCTACTGCTCTGTTGCTGAATGATATACGGTAATACAATAGTGATTCAACCTATACCCAGGTCATGAAAGCTGTTACATTTCGTTAGCCTCATAGCATAATTGCCCATAGACAATAGGCAATTATGCTATGAGACTAACGATTTGCTACATGTGTTGGTCAAAACATGTATTTCCTTTGCCCCATATAAAGTGGTATGTTTTACGTTTAGCAACAGTGATCTCTTTGGAGTAAATAGAACATGAACTATAAATAGAATAGCTGAACTGACAAAAGAAAATGGCACAACCTACAGAAACTCACGGTGGCTCAGTGGTTAGCACTGTCCCCTCACAGCAATAAGGTCATGGGTTTCGAACCCCCGTGCATCCCAGGTCCATTTCTGTGTGTCGTTTGCATGTTCTCGCCGTGTTTGTGTGTGTTTCCTGCTTTGTGCTCCGGTTTCCTCCCACCATCAAATACATGTATGTTAGGATTAATGAGGGGGGGGGGGCTAGCAACCCAGCCCTGTCAAAACCTACAGAAACTGCAATCACAGTCTTCCTCTGTATGAGGAAGATTGCCAAGAGGATTGCTGTAGTGTGGTTGAAGCCCTATGTTCCACTTAGGAGCCTACAGGGAATAAGAAGAAGACAGAAACCAAACTTTATCAACAGAAAATCCAAGGAAACAGACACTACACTACCAGCAAGGAACTTACATTGATAAGAACCGAAGATTAATATCTTGTTCCATTGCAACCTCAGCGCACAGCAAATCCGCCATTTTGGCCTGAAGGAGACTACCTCTGATTGGCTGTGCTGTTGTCCCATTGGCGCAAGGAGGCATTTTTTTGTTTTTTGTTTTTTGTTTTTTTATGGCGGCAGCGCTGTTGTCAAAAAAGCACCAGATTGACAGGTGATCTCTGGGAAACGCATTGCAGAAACACCACAGCCATACCGGCTTACTGTACCAGCAAAGATGTTGTCAAAATAAAACAATAAAAGATTGCTGAGAACTGATTACATACCACATGAAATGTTGTCATTGCTGTTTACAGAACAACCACATGCAGCGTGCCTTACTTCAGCAAGTTAGCCCCTGTAAGCCATGTGCTGATCCTCACATGAATCTGCCAGAGAAAGGTAAGACACAGCCAGGGTAATAGATATGTGTGTGTGTGTGTGTGTGTGTGTGTGTGTGTGTGTGTGCGTGTGTGTGTGTGTGTGTGTGTGTGTGTGTGTGTGTGTGTGTGTGTGTGTGTGTGTGTGTGTGTGTGTGTGGTGTGTGTGTGTGTGTGTGTGTTTGTGTGTATATATACACACACACATACAGTATACACACATACACATATATATTTACATATATATATATACACATATATATATACACACATATATATGTATGTACACACACACACACACACACACACACACATATATATATATATATATATTTTTTTTTATAATATACATATATTTATATATATACAGTATATACACACACATATGCTTTCATTCCTGCCCCAGTGTTTCCCAGTGCTCCCAGCAGCTGGAGTCTGGATGGAGAGAACAGGGAGCTGGTGTCCTACATGCCGACCTCTACCGGAGGGGTCATCATGCCCCCCGTCCCACCCAGGTCCTTCCCACCAGGTGCTTCTGTTCCTCCACTTACTTTTCTGTCCCAATATTCAAATCAAAGCAAATTCACATCATCATGTTGTCATTATGGTGTTGAGAAATTGCTCAGTTGAAACCATTGACTGTATGATATGTGGATCGATGCAAAATTGAAGCCAAAATATCTAATTCCTGTGAGTTGCCATCTTGCTTGTGTGACATCATTTGGACCCGTCAGGCTGAGCCCCCTCAGCCGTCCCACCATCTGACAAAGGTTTGAGAGTGGCTGTCACAGCTGTCAATCAGCCTGTTTTATAGCGTCAAATAACTATTTAAAAATGAACTTATCCAAAAAATTAGCACTTGAACGTACATCCGTGTGATAAGAACTACAGTAGCTAAAACGACAGAAACCATCTTTGGGGAAATTATTATTTGATGTGTGTACTTTGATTTTTTTTAATGGGACATGGGCTCATGTCCCATTCGCTAACATAGAGGGGGCGGGACTCATGCACTACTATATATACTGAGACCAGCCTAAAGGGGGTAACCGAGATGTTCTGGCTTCAATTTTGGGGAGCTGTCATGACGTTCATATTTTATACCGTCTATGGTTGAAACCTTTGCATCGACTTAAATGCTTAAAATGTCAAACGTCATTATCTCTGCTCTTACATATGAATGTGACTTGTCTTTGTAGGGCATTTCCTCATGCACTTTGATGCATTTCATCACCAGAGCAGTGACCCGCCCCCTGCCCTGCCTGTCCGCTCGCTCCGAAAGGTACTGAATTGGACGACTACATCAGGGAAACAATATCTTGTACTGTTGTCACGATACTAGAGTTTTGACTTCAACACCAGCACTATTGATTTCTTTAAATGTCATTTTTCTACGGTGCCATGGCAAACAAGAAAAACCATCAAACCACATTTGGCTTGGATGGCTTTGTAGCAACTTTGTGGTTTTGATTTGTGGGTTCAGTATCCGTCCGTCGGCTCTGTAATGGATGTTCCATATGTTCCATATTTCATTCTTTTTCATGAACAAGTTTAGGTGGACTGGGATTCAGTTCAAGACGTGATTAGACTGTGACGTTGTTGACATTTTTTCAGCTGTTTGACTCACTGCACTGACTGCTGCAATCTACTGTCAAAAGCCAGGCTGTGACTTTCTGTTCCAACTTTCATCTTCCTCCTCCTCCTCCTCCTTCTTCTTCTTCTTCTTCTTCTTCTTCTTCTTCTTCTTCTTCTACTTCTACCTTTACTTCTACTTCTTCCTATCCAACCCCCACACATACTTTCTGGATATGACACAGAACTGTTTGCAGCTGGCAGAACACATTTGGTGACATTTTTTAACGTTTCTAAAATCCGATATTGAATTCAACTAGGTGCTTAAAAAGCATCTGCCACATCTGGTTTTTAAACCAGATCTTCAAACACTTCTCAAATGAAGAAATCATGTCCATGATTTAAAGATCCCAAGCTTGATTGATTCCACAAAGCCAATTCTGCCGACACCATTCACAAATGGTGTCGGATGTCTGTCCAAGGAATATTATACATCTTGTGACAGTCCTGGAAACATAAGAAACCTCAAAGGACTGTACACAAGCCGCAGCTCTCTGGTGATGGCACTGAATCTCAGTGAAGTTGGACAATCAATATAGTTTCCTCCAACAAAGGCAACATGACGAAATGTAGGCTATTCTCTGAACAGTATAGTGCCTGGATATACACATGTGAATGCTGTTAACTTTCACCTTACACTGCTCCTGCCAATTCAAAACGACTGTAACCTAAGTAGCCTAATAAATAGTTCCACTCAAGGTCGGAATATGATGATCCGTGGTGATTACTTGTGCATCATCTTTGTAAGTAGGATAGGATAGACTTTTATTGTCCCGAAGGATATTTGTCTTGGACACATACAGTGGCTGCTGTTAAAATACAGATAACCAGTACATACAGTACATACAATCCACACTACACACATACACATATCACAGAACAGAATTGCCCAGATCTACAAACCGCTTGTAAAAAACCTCATAGACCAAAACAGATCAAAACAAAATTGCACATTTACCCAAATTGCACAACACTGTATAATATCTGCTGTAGAATATAAAATAGATAAGACAGGTACAAACTAAAAGAACTAAGCAGCCTTATAGCTATGAAATGCATAAAATACATAAAAAAAACCTGATAAAAACTAAGAAGAAAATAAATAAAAGACACCAAGCACTAAGCAGCCCTACAGCTGAAACCGTTAAACAAATTAAAAGCTGCTTTAATATGTTTGAACAACTTGTCACCGTTTTCATTGATACAAAGTCAAAGTGAAATACCCCCATGATGACTGCCTCCCTTTGTCTCTCTCTGCAGTCTCCTCTCCACCCCATCCCCGGCTCACCCACCAGTCCTCAGTCAGCTTTAGGCGGCAGTAACTCCACCCTGTCGGGCAGCGCCAGCAGCGGCGTGTCCTCCCTGAGCGAGAGTAACTTTGGGGGCCAGTACCCAGACACCGGCCCCATCAGGAACGACGCCCTGGAGCCCCTTCCCAGTCACCTGTGGTCGCCTCCCGACGAGTACCTGGCCTCGCCCTACCTGCACATCCACTACAGCGGGCCCGAACTCGACTCCTCGGTGGACCCGGTCCGCCCCTTCCACTACCGCAGCCCAGCCTCGCACCCGCACCCGCACACTCACTCACCCCACCCCCACGCTCACTCGCCCCACCCCGGGCTGGACGGCCACCACGCCCACGCCCACGGGCCCCCGCCTCCTCCTCACCACCACGTGCCCCCCCTCCACGGCCCCCACCACGTGCCCTACCGCCGGCCCCAGGCGCCGGCCGTCCCGCCCAAGCCCTACCTGAGGGAGGGCTGCATCCCCGAGGAGGAGCTGCCCCCCCAGCCCATCCCCCTGCCCCGCAGGATCTTCCATTCCCCTCACAGCCACCGGGAGGAGCAGGCCAAGCACGCGTGGGAGCAGTGCATCAACGAAGAGCACGAGGAGACCCAGTGATGACGACGAGCCTCGGGGCTACATAGATCTCACTCCTTATTCTTCCTTCTTCCTTCATTTGCCCTGAGCAGGAATAGAGAGAACCTTGTGTCAAGTAAGAGATGTTTTCCCGAAGACCTCTCGTCGCCGTACAGTACGTGTTCATCTCAGTGCAGATGAAGGAAAGGGACAGGAGTCGACCTCAGAACAACCACGAGGCACAACTGCCATCACTGTGCTGTATATGGCCTCTTTAGATATTAATAAGGGAATATTATCTGCTCAACAATAAGACAGATAAGAATAACTTTGTTCAAAAATTTATATTGATTGTACACAATTGTACAACTAGTCTGTGAGCATGTTTTTTCCCCCCATTTTGAGAATAATATGACAACAGTTTTGTGAAATATGACAACCATGATCATAACCAACGTGATCCCAGGTATAGTATAAGCTCCGAACTCGCTTGCTTCGTCATTTTCAACAACAACAAAGGCAACTACAGGAAGTGATATTGACAGTTGAAGTGACTTCTACGCTTTAAAGGCTTCATATTAATTATTTTGATAAATTTGCTACATTATAGTGTTTTCAAAGGCTCTGTCCATTCTGTTTTTTCGAAACACTGTTAAGTGCTCCTTAATGGTGAATCATTATCTAACGGCGCACTCCGATATGGGTTGCCGCCGGGCTGTCGTGGTCCTGCGGGTCTCCAGATCGGACCTCTCCTCTTGGACCACCGGCATCTCAAGGGACATGAACTTCAGTCGATGACGATTCCCCCCCGTCCGTACCAGACGTATGGAAAACCTACGTGAATGTATTCAAACCAGATGTTCTCTTTCTATAACACAAGTTGCAATTCTCCTTTTTGTTTGAAGTGCTTTTTTAAGTTCAGTCTCTGTTGGAGCCCCTTATTTGTCTCTTTTTGTGTGTGTGAGTAAGATATCTCTTTCAGAGGAATGAGAGTGTTCAGCACACAGACAGGATTGTGGAATGGAAACTTAAAGGACGGCGACAGACAGACTGTAGCTCTTAGTGCTCTTAGCATTTCGATGCTCGACGCTGATTGGGAATCAAGAAGAGATGGAACGAGGAGGACTCTCCACACCTCAACCACTTACTGGACACTGAAAACAGAACTCCACTCTCTCTCCATCTCCGTCTCCCTATGGACTACTGCAATGCTTAGCAATGAGGGCTGAACGTGGACAGCTGCAAGTGGCGTTGCTCGCGTCTGACGGCACCGTCAGTGTCGACCCACCGGGGAAGGGGGGGCCAATGTGCGCCCCCTCTCAGACGGCGGCAGAATCGCCTACCTGCCTTAAAAGTGCACCCAAATGCAGAATGACCTCTCATCCAGGACACCTCAGCTGACTGTGAGAAGCTCACCACACACTGACAGCCGTTCTCCTTTTTCGTTCTGTTCTCTATGCTCCCCCCCCTGAAGGAAGGAGATATCTACCTAGTGATGTTCTTGTATGGTTTCGTCCCGCTTTGGTTTCAGGTTGTTGTTTGGTTTGTAGCGCTCTCCTCCTTCTTCTTCTGCCTGCAGCTCTTCTCAGTCATGTTCTGTTGTGCGAAAACTAATGACCTGTTTCAAAGGAGAGGACTCAATAAGAGGTTTACTTTGTGCAGGCTGACAGCGGCGCTGCTTCTCGAGATGTATCACTCGACGGCGGGTAGGAAGATGTATCGCTCAGCGGTGGGTTGGAAGGTTATAGCTAATATTTTATCAAGCACTTGTTTTCCTAGTTGTTTTTTGCAGGTGGGTGCTCTGTGTTATTGTACATCAAGTTGTCAGCTGACTAGACAACATCTATTTTTGTATGTGAAATCATCAGTTGTGCAAAACACGTTTCCAAAACTGTACCAAGACAGAAGGCACAGGGTACTGCAAGGGCTACTGTACTTTGTATGGAGATCAACCTAAAGGTAGATACATTATTGTGGGTATCTATTGTGAGCTTGCTGGCATTGAAGATAATTGAGTGAGTGGAGTGATACTCAAACTATAGGTACAATAGAATTTTTCAATGTAAATTCTGTTATTGTACATACAGCAGTATTGTGAAATATTTTTGAGAATTATTGCAGACCCCCCCCCCCACAAAAGTTTATTGTTGTTTTGTGTATATACATGTACTCCAGAAATCGATGTAATTGATAAATATCTATAATCAATGTTTGAAAAAGGACAAATCCATTAGACTGTGGCCGTCTGCACCGTTCTTCACTTTGAGTCTTCTCATATAAATACTTTATACACTTTTCAATGTGCTTTCCTGTACATAATGGTGTTAGCATGATCAAACAGTGTTTGGTTGTAAAAGTGGTTTTCCTACTCCCATAACTGCTGTGGTATGGACTTCATTAACAATGCCAAACATTAAAGACAATCTTTTATCAGCTCTATCTGTCTCCCCTTTCCTGTCCTGTGACTACTGTAAGTTGATGGGTTTGCTAGTGTGCTACTACAGTATGCCTCAAATTACTACTGTAAGGTGGTGGTGTCATCTTACAAGTACCTAGTTTTCCTTCTTGACCAACAATTGTCTTTTTTTTTAAACTCCATATTGACCAACTAGGGAAAAGAATAAACTTAAATTGGGGTTTTACTTTCGAAATAAGCCTTGTTAACTTTTAAGCAAAGAAGTGGCTTGTGGCTGCTACTTTTCTGCCTATATTGGATTATGGCATTATTTTATACTACCATGCTGTATGAACTTATCTGTATGCTGCCTTCTGCCTTCACTTGAAAAAGAGCTTGGAATCTCAATGTGATTACCCTGCTCAAATTAAAGGATAAATAAAAACAAGAACATTGACCAACAAATCATATTGGATGAGCAGTATATTGAGAGGACAGTAGGGTGCGCTGTTTCTCAAAAACATAAAAACAGCCTGAACCCACACACATTTCTTGTACCCTCTTTATATTAGAGATGCACGGTTTTGTCGGTGTGTGTGCATGATAGAGTATCTCTGCGTGTGTGTGTGTGTGTGTGTGTGTGTGTGTGTGTGTGTGTGTGTGTGTGTGCGCGCGTGTGCGTGTGTGTGTGTGTGTGTGTGTGTGTGTGTGTGCACGCATGTGTGTGTAGCAGTTGACATTGAAGAAGGCAAAGAAAAAGTGAAAAGTGCTTCCAATGCAGTGGCAGCTGAGGTCTCTGCTCTCTCTCCCTCTCTCTCAGCAACATTATAATTTGAAATTCAGATGCAATACATCTTCTGTGTGTGATGTGTGGTAATGCTGTGTATAAAGATAAAAGCACACTCCGGCTCCATTATATATTTCTATTTATTGTGTGACGTTTGGGCCCTCAACAATAGTATGACAACAGATACTGGGGATAGGCCACACCCTAGTCACACATCCGATGGTGGTTAGACAATCATTAGGGTGAGGGTGGTGACATAGGGTGACTATGTAAATTAATCAATGTTTAAGACAACTTTCAGATGATGTTTTTTTTATAACAGACTTCCAGGAGACCCAACAGATTTAAGAGTAGGCCTACTAGCGGACCCGTGGGGACCCCCCTGTGAGTTAGGCCCCCCCTGCTCTGGAACATGACATCATCACTGATGACATCATCACTGAACTACATCACATCATTAGGTCATTAGGACAATCACCATAATTAAAAAAAAAATCCGGCTCCGTCTGGTCACCCGCCCGGGTGCTCTTTACACCCCCTGAAAGTTTCAGCCCGATCGCACGTAAAACGGCATAGCTGTGGCCGGCCCAAATTCTGCTCACTCACTCACACGCGCACACACACACATGGACACTTCTCATTCTTAAAATTTCCAAAAAAGAATATGACTTTCTAAAAGTTGAACACCCAATCAAGGATAATGCTCGCTGACAAATCTGTGTGTGCTTTGATTACTTCTAAATTGATAAAAAAAATCCAGTCAACACACAACTAATATTTGATGTCATAATGATAATCATGCGCTTTTATTTTGAAGGCTAAACTGGTCCCATGTCTTCTTTTTAACGCCCGCCCTCCTCTGCCTTGGGTTGGGTTTAGGCAAGAGTGGTGATTGGTTGTGTTTAGGCATGATGATTGACGATTGGTTAAGGTTAGGGTAAGAATATCAGGGTAAACCAATCAGGGGCAGAGTAGGGCGGGTCTTAAGAAATCGTGGGATGAAAAAAAAAACACCTTTTCCCCATTTCCTTCCTGCCCCCGTGAACTCCAATGGCTCATGGACGCAAACCAAAGGAAGCTTCTTGCCATCGCTATTTTGCAGCATAGGCTGCAAGCCAAACGCACACGTCGAATCTGGGTACGTGAAGTAAACCAAGCGAGGACCCGGCTGGGAGAGTACCACCGTCTGGTCCATGAGCTGCGCCTGGACAGCGCCCGCTTCCAGCAGTATTTCAGATTGTCTGTGGACCAGTTCGACACGTTGCTGCAGACAGGGTGCCATGGCACTAGTCCGATACCTCACGAGTCCGAAAAAAGAGGCATTGGACAGGGGATCATGTCTATGTTCCCCGGGTTCTATGTTCCCCGGGTTCTATATTCCCCATTTTTCACTAACCCTAAACCTAACCTCCCCCAGACCCTAACCCAAAACCATGAGGTGTCGGTCTCGTGAGGTGTCGGACTAGGGGGCAGTCCCCGCAGACAGTAGGCCCGCACATCACTGCTATCGAGACCAACTACAGAAAGCCCCATCTCAGCGACTCAGTATTTGTCTTCGGTAAGTTTGTCAGAGAGTATTCAAGGCAGGCAAGATGGGATGGTCTTATCTGGTGCTTTTGGGACAACAGTGCTGCCGCCATTTTGGACTGAAAAGTCCCTGTTGGCCAATGGGACGACTGCACAGAACCATCATAGCCAATCATATGTTTACTTGAATTCCTTCAGGCCAAAATGGCGGTTTTGCTGCGCGCTGATGTTGCAAATTGCAATGAATGATGGACCTACCTTTTCATTTTGAAGAGTGGGTGGGAAGTATTTATATTGGTCAGACCAATGATAATTAAAGAGAAATGTTCTAACAAATATTAGGAATACCCTAGTTGTATCACTATCCCATCGTCTAGATGTTTTTGGTCTTCATTATTTTATGATCTACAGTGGGCGAATTTGCGATAAATACTGTATAAACAAGTTCAAACAAGTGTCATTCAAGATAATGCATAGGACGAATCAGCGTCACGTCACTTGACACCCAGAAATGCGAACCCCCGCCGCAGTTAATAGTATGAGTTGTGCCAAACAAACGTTAATATCTCAAAAACGATACATGACATCTTATATTTTGACATTCTGAGTGAGAGCAGAAGTAGCTCAAGAGTTTGATGTATAATATATGCAGTTGTGTGAACTGTGGCAGTTTTTAAAATGTAAACAGAGTTAGCTGGCTAGTCATGCCTTGCGCCACTTGGGCTCCATATGGTTCCATTGCGTTGTCATGCAGAGTTTTGCACCCCTGCCGAGAATTGCACCCCCACCATATTTTGGGACTGTTTTAACTTGAAAACAGCGATGCAAATCTTGGCAGGTACAAACTGCCCCCGTATAAATCATTACATTATGCTCCCGGAAGGTGGGGATGCAATTCTCGGTGGGGGTGCAAAACTTGGCATGACATCGTTGCCACCCAGTGACGCGGTTTGTTTAGGGTACCCAAAATGCTGCTCGGCTGATCCCTCGTATAGAATCTATCCGGTTAAACATGTGTTAGAAAGATTCAAACTGGATATTCATTATAAATGTGATTTTTGTGGACTAGAAAAAGAGGCTATTTCCCATATTTTTCCCACTGTATATATATGAGGGATCAGCCGAGCAGCATTTTGGTAAACAAACCGCGTCACTGGGTGGCAACGGCACTGGAGCCCAAGTGGTGCGAGGCGTGAGTGTCTGCTCTGTTTACATTTAAAAAACTGCGACAGTTCACACGGCTTTAACACGACATGCATATATTATTCATCAAACACTTGAGCAACCTCTGCTCTCACCATGGCTCTCACTCAGAATGTCAAAATATAAGCGATGTGATGTATAGTTTTTTGAGAAATTAACGTTTGTTTGGCACAACTCATACTATTAACTGCCGCGGGGTTCCGCATTTCTGGGTGTCAAGTGACGTCACGCTGATTCGTCCTATACAAGAATATTCTGGATTGATGTAGCTAACTTTCTAAAAAAAAGCAACTAAAGGTGAATGTCGAAATAAGTAGGCTATGTTTGATGTAATGCTATACTTTTGTCAAGACAAGATTGGAAATGACATGATGCTGTATGTAACCCAACTTTTTATTATTTTTGGAGAAATTCCATATTCATAAGAAAAATGGTCAGGATCCAAGCCATCTTTCCTACACTTTATTAGTGAGTTTAAACAATATAGCACCATCTTAGACAAAGTTTAAAACAAAAAAGCCCATCACGGGGGAAAGCGCTCCATTCACTCCCATACACCAATGTCATTTTCCTTGAATTAAATATAGCTAAAAGCTGTTGTGTGTTGGGCTGCGCAGACAACAATGTAAAAAAAATAGCCAATTAAAGTTTTTTTGTACTCCTGAGCAAAACAAGGAAGCCATTGAGAATTGGCGAGAAGAAAAATGTGGATCGAGCTGTCAAGGAAGTAAGTTGGAGTGTTCATCTTCCAATTCATTTATTTGTTCGATAGGGGACAGGTGTACATTAATGAACATTTTAAAAAAAATGTAAATGCACGACAATTGCAGTCACAGGACTGATTTCCATTGTTAGTCCCCCTGCCAGATGATACAGGCTTAGAGTCCTGGTAGGGGTAAAAAGTAACATAGTGCAACAAAAATATATTTAAAATGTAAACACAATACAAAGTGCAAGTATGCAGAGAAATGGTCCTGATAGGGGGAAAAGTAACTTAGTGCAACAAAACATATTTAAAATGTAAACACAATGCAAAGTGCGTATATATGATCTTTGTTTGCAACACACGACCATGCACTCGACATAGGAGAACGCCAGGATTGGGGGCGGTGGTTGTTTCCCCCCGTTTTGGGCATGGTTTCTGAATGATGACGCGCTCCGCAGTGTCTCTATGGGCTTTGTAAGGTCTGGTTGTGGCTTAAAAAACCCAAGTAAAATTCATTTAGATAATAAAGTTGAAGTTGTCTGTGTGCATGGGCGGCTGTTGCTGTATTACGACCTCATGGAGCGTATGCGTTGGAGGACATGTTAACATAATGCAACTGTAACATGCAACTTTGTAACGTTTGCCTTTTGTGTACTTTCAGGTATCTTGCCACCGGGTATTCTTACCGATCCATTGCCTACAGCTACAGGGTGGGTGTGTCCACTGTGAGTGGCATCGTCCGGCAAGTATCCCAGGCCATTTGGGATTGCTTAGTGGACGAATTCATGCCGGTACCCAAAGAGGCTGACTGGAGGGTGATTGCAGAGCAATACAAGGAGTTGTGGAACTTCCCAAACTGCATTGGAGCTGTGGATGGCAGACACGTCGTTATCCAGGCTCCAGCAAATTCAGGATCGTTGTACCACAACTACAAGGGGTCCTCTTCTATTGTCCTTTTGGCAGTGGTCGACGCCCGGTACCGGTTCCGCATGTTGGACATAGGGGCATATGGCAGCGATAGAGGCGTACTGTCAAACTCCGTGTTCGGCCAAGCCCTCAGGACCGCAGGGCTGGGCAACCCCCCGGATCAACGTCTCCCAGGTGTGGAGCGTCCCATGCCCCACGTGTTCCTGGGAGACGAGGCCTTCCCTTTGCTGCGCAACCTCATGAGGCCGTATCCCGTGAAAAAGCTGCCCAGAGAGCACCGCCTGTACAACGAGCGGCTGGCACACGCTAGGGGGCCCGTGCGGTGTGCCTTCGGCCTACTCGCCGGCCAGTTCCAGATCTTTCAACGGGTGATGGGCGTCGAACCGGTGGCAGCAGAGTTGGTCGTTAAGGCCGCTTGCATTCTCCACAATTTCATGCGGTGGGACCTGACAGAGGACATCCCCCCCGTCAGCGGTGACGGAGCTGGCGAGGGGTTTTTGCCTGTCCAGCGGCTTGGGAGCAACAACTCCACCCGACAGGCTTTCTTCATCCGCAACAAGTTTGCAGAGTATCTCTCCTCCCCTGCTGGTGCCGTCTCCTGGCAGCACCATGTTGTTTGAGGCACCGAGCGACATCATCGAAACTCTGAGCAACTCGGCGGACATGTTTGTGCCACACGGCGGAAGTATTTTTGTATTTATTTGTTTCTTATTATTATCTTATTATTTGTTTATGTATATTTTATGGTTTGCAGTTATTTTATGTTGCTTGAATGATTAGTTACATTCTGCTTTTAGTTTGGAATTTGCTGTCTTTTTTTTGCCTGTATGACCATCTGTTTCACCAACACTGAACATGTCATGCCAACCACTTTTTTGCAGATAAGCACACAAGTCAGTATAGGTTGAGGCCACGTCTCGTCATAGACGCTGGTTTAGCTGGCTCAGCCTGGCTGGGGGCGTGGTCAGGGTGGGGTAAAAACCCCCGTTCTATCCATTCAGCAAAGTTAGAATTTAGCTGATAGCCCAGCCCAGGCAGACACGATCGGGGATTTAACCACCGCAGTAAACGCACATCTGAGCAGACGTCTTGTGTTCTGCTCTAGAACCCCCAAACCTGTAGTTTAAAGCCGCAGCACCGTCTTTTGGTGAGTCAGCCCATGAGATATATGCGTGGTTTTACCCCACTCGCGCGCCAGCCATTTCACATTTTGTGGGCGTTCCCAGACTGTCTCTATTAAGAGATGAAATGTGACTCAAAAGTAGCAGTTCAATTTGTGCAAACATGTCATTGTCTACTAGAAAAAAAACAATTTGAACATAATTTAGTCCGCTTGGTGGCAGGGACAAAAATGGAGAAATGCTAAACATTAAGGATGATGATTCTACACCAGTAAAGGTGAAACTCAACTATACACATACATACAAACATCTAGAAAATTGATTTGATCCATTAACATACGTACAAGTTACCTTTTTTTGCAAGTTAAAAGTACACAACCATGATATCAAATACTGTGCAACCTTTAAAGGATGGCTTTACCGATAATCAACCCACTTTATCCCACTAATCTGGGTAATATAAGCACATGGGCAGTTTTTACCTTCTCAATGGGAGATCTCCATGAGGAAAACAGAGTAAACACTGCCCATGTGCTTACATTACTGAGATGACTAATGATACAAAGTGGATTGATTGGTAAAAACCATCCTTTAATAACCTCTTGCATTGCACTGTAACCCAGGCGTTACGTTTCTGATTTTTTACTGCTCATCTGTCATTAACGTGATTAATTAGGTAGTTAATTCTGAACAATGCTGTTCATGCTACATACCAAGTTAATTGTCTGAATCTTGCGCATCAAACCATGTCTTCCTTTTTCGGATCAGATCAACACGGCGGAAGTTATAGCCGTCTTTGTACAAAGACAACATTTCAGATTATTTGGCTTTTTCAAATGGCTTTTTGGAAATCCGCCTAGGTATCTCCCTACAAAAACCACTGCCAAATACTCATGTTTTGGTATTTTTTCATCTTCTTTGAGTTGGGATGTGGTAAGGCCTGTGGCTATGTCTCCATTGGGTTTCTAGCCATAAATACAACAACCACAGGTAACTGTTTACACTCTAAAAGTGTTTTTTATTCCAGGCGAGAATCAACCACTGTGTTTGAGCTGGTGTTACTCAGGGTCAGCAACACGTAGTCATTCTGACACTTGGAACAGAAACTTCAAAGTCTTACCTTTCAGAAAAGGTCAGGCAGTTGTCTGTAACCCTAGCGCTTCAGCCACAGTAAGCATTTGAGTTTGGGTATGTCGACTCGTTTTCACCATTTTCTTCAGAAATAGGTGGCTTTAGTTTAGAGCAGGGATGAGCTGCAGGTTTGTTACCCAAGTCCATCAACTGGAAGATTACTGGAAGCAAAATGTGATTTCATTGAGCATAATTGCCCACTCAGTTAATAATAAGTAGTACCAACTGATTTGTCATGCTTTGTACTTCAAGGGTGCAATATAACCTCATAAACCCTGTTGCATTTTTATATTTCAAGAAATGTTAGAATTAGCCTTGTAGCCACTTAAAGACCTCTTTGAATATAAAGTAATATTTTTCTGTGGTTTTTCCTCTTATTGATGGTAATGTGTGCATCCCGACAAATCATGTAGCCTAGCATAATTACACTCTGTGATACAATAACTATATAGTAGAGTCCTGTCATACACACACCCATCTCTCTCTTACGCCATCATGTTTGGTCAACAACACCTCTTTGGATTAGAAAATATTTTTTCATTCACAAGGGAAACCCAAACAGCCTAGATTATAAAGCATGTTCTTTGGATTTCATATGAAGAGGGCATTAATCCCCCTCCTAAATCCAATACTACTTTTAAAAAAAAATAAAAAAAATCCTAGACTAGTATTAACTGCCTTGTGCCAAGACTTAATATTGTGGTGAAATGGAAGGTATCACTAGATTGACATGTATGATTCCAGTGAATAATGTCCCTATAAAAACATGGTGTCTTCACTTATAGTGAAGACACCAGTGTATCTTGGGGTCCAAATCAATATAATCTGATTATTAGGTCAACTTAAACTAAAGGATGTTGGTGTTTGCAAAAGTGAAAAATTGACTGCTCTAAAGAAATTGAGAAAGAGACACAATATTTGAATGTAAACAATGTATTCTGAAAAACTATGTACAGATTCAAGCAATGTAACCAGTCATCTTAGAAATATATTTACAAAATGACTACAGTGCAATATAGACAAACTTAACTCAGATGTTGCAGTAAACAACAGTAAACAACTGCAACATTGCAACAGTCAAAAAATAATGCATATAAGAGCAGGTAAAATTAACTTAAGAGGTACAAACAGAACATTTTGCTGTTGAGCGAAATATATACAGTACAAGTAAAGTAGAAAAATGCAGTTAAAAATATCAATAATACAAATAAGTTTGAAATGTAAATACTGCGTTTTTTTCTTAACAAGGGTATTGGCACTTCCAATGATTGACCCGAGTGTCCAACATGAATCCATATGTCTATTGAATGACAATTAAGCTTCATCTGTCTCTCAAACTATGCCGTGTTGGTTCCTTTACTTTGAAGGAATTGGGCCTGGAAAGTCCTTGAAAAGTCCTTGAATGTGATGTTTAAGAAGGTGTGGGAACATTTCTCTGTCCGTGCTCCCAGACGGTCATCACGTGCATGGGGACCCTGAAGACAAGTCTCTGTGTCTATGTGTGTGTGTGTGAAGCCATGCCAGTGTGCAAGAGGACCGGCAGTCTGTCAGTCCAAGTTGTGATTGGTTGGAGGTGGCAGCAAAGAGGTGGAGTCACCATTGGTCATGGTCATGGCCTTGACCTCTTGACGGCGGCAAGCCTCAGCCGACAAGCCCCGGGGAAGGCCGGGCTTGTAGATGTCGAGGTGCCCAAATGGGCCGGATTTCCAGAGCGTGAGCAACCGCAGGTATCTCCTGTAGTCTCTGGCCTCAGCCTCCTCCTGCCTTGCCTCGGCCCTGCTTAGGGTATGATGATGATCCTTGGCGGGATGCGTCTCAGGCGTGACATTGTCCTTGTTGCTCCCTGCGTGGGCTGCCAGGGCTTTCACGGGCGTCTGGGGGGTGCAGGTGCGGATGGGGACCTCAACCGACGCTCTCTTCTCCTTCTCACTGTCCTCCGGGACAGCCTGCTGCTGCCTCGCCTCAGCCCTGCTGCTGCAAAGAGGCGGCAAAGAGGTGGAGTCACCATTGGTCATGGTCATGGCCTTGACCTCTTGACGGCGGCAAGCCTCAGCCGACAAGCCCCGGGGAAGGCCGGGCTTGTAGATGTCGAGGTGCCCGAATACGCCTGATTTCCAGAGCGTGAGCAACCGCAGGTATCTCCTGTACTCTCTGGCCTCAGCCTCCTCCTGCCTTGCCTCAGCCCTGCTGAGGGTATGGTGATGATCCTCAGGCGTGACATCGTCCTTGTCGCTCCCTGCGTGGGCTGCCAGGGCTTTCACGGGCATCTGGGGGGTGCAGGTGCGGATGGGGTCCTCACTCGGCGCTCCCTGCATCACTCCCTTGTCGTTCGGACTCTCCTCCAGGACAGCATATTGGGCTTTAAGGCCCTGCGGCGTGCTGTCCAGCTGGCCCTGCACCTTGTCCCTCCCTTGCTTCTCCTTTTTCTTCAGTTTGTCTGAGATCTTCTTCTTGATGCCCGCCCTCGCTGGTTTTTTGTCCAGCTGACTGGCCTCCTTCTTCCATGGTGTGCTGGTACATCCACCCATTTTCCACAAGCTAAGAAAAAAAAAACTTCAAATGTTCAAATGAGCAACTTTGTAAAAAGTTCCAACTTGTTCCAACTGATGAGCTCTCTACTACTACTTGTTCTTCTTAGGACAGCTCAGGACAGAATGACATCTCAACTGGCACCATCTCTATTTATACTCTCATGCACTGTCACAGTGCATGAGATTGGTTCTGATTGGTCAGCCACAATTTGAAAGAAGAACGCGCCAATCCGTGCTTAGTCTGCCGGAAATCAAACGAAGAAGAAGAAGAAGCGCCGTTAGCGCGGGGTCATCCCTATGTTCCCCAGGTCCTATGTTCCCCGTTTTTAACACTCTCCATTGGGGTGTCTATCCGCTATGCCGAACACCCGCAATGCCGACCTTAGGTTTAGGCGTGAGGGGTGGGAGAGGTTAGGTTTTGGGTTAGGGTCTGGGGCAGGTTAGGAAGGGTTCTATGTATGTTGCCCGGTCCCACAAAAACGGGGAACATAGGTACGCTCCCGTTAGCGCAACACTAGCTGCCTGGCATTACTGATAAACCACCAATGATTATATTATTTTAAGATGGTTAAAATGGTGTGCTTGTTGGGGTATCTACAACAGCGACTCGAGATATCCAGCACATAATCCTGGAGTATTTTTCATCCCATTTCCAAAACCCAGGGTAAAACAATATGAGAAATGGCTTGTTGGGGTTGGATTCATGTTCGCTACCTACAGACTGTTGCTAGCTCGCTATGCTAACATGCAGGCCTGACCCGACCCTAGACTTTTTGACCATGGAACCGCCGTGGGTGAGTACCGGTATTTTATTTTTTCCTGAAGCTGTGTGAAGTGTACGTGTCGTGTCAGTGTAGACTAGAAGCAGTGTAGTGTAACGTTATGTATTGTGCTTGTGGCAGGCAGCTAACGTTAGCGTTAGCTAACGTTAGCGTTAGCTAACGTTCCCCTTCAAATAATAATAATAGCTTGGATTTATATAGCGCCTTTCAAGGAACCCAAGGCCGCTTCACAGAGCACAAAAGATGACGGACACACATAGATAACAACAAAGAACAGAAAGAGACTAGCTGCCGAAGGCTGTGTTGAACAGGTGAGTTTTGAGTAGAGTTTTGAAGGTACCCAGTGATGGGGCATTGCGGATTTCGGCTGGGAGAGAGTTCCAAAGGGTGGGGGCCGCCACGCTGAATGTTGTGAAAAGAACGTTACTATGCATATTTGCGCTCAAATAGCATCAGATTAATTTTCCACGTCTTTATATCAGCGTCATGTTTGCATTAACCGCTAATGTTAATTGTGCCTGATTGCTTCCTAACATAGATACTAACGTTAAATAGCACTGCTGTAAACGGCTGTCACAAGATATGCTCACAAGTCATGTTTTGCAAGTCCAACTCAACTCAAGTCTTTGAGCTAGAGTCCACAAGTCAAGTCACAAGTCTTTGGTCATCTGCTGTATGCCATCAGGTCTGCTTAGAACACTGCATAGCTAAAACGAAGGGATTCAAAGCATGTACTGTATCACTAGATCCTTTATAATACAGTATCGGCATTGATTAGTTGACATTATTATTATTAAACATTTCCTTAATGCACCAAATTAAAATAAATAAATAAAGATTGTTCACAAGTCCCAAATCTCAAGTCCAAGTCAAGTCTCAAGTCTTTGAGGACAAGTCTCAAGTCAAATCTCAAATCAGTGTGTGCACGACTAAAGAATTGTGGCTGCCTCCGTTCTGATCTGCTAGTAGTTCCCCTTCAAAGTGGACTGCAAAGGGTATTCAGCCATGTTAAGTAATATGGCTGAATACCCTGTGTAGTCCACTTCGCTGGGAACTACTAACAGATCGGAACGTCTCAAGTCCAAGTCCCCATCTCTGGATGACACTGATATATGATATTATTTTTTAATCTCAATAAACAGATATTGTTGGAATACCAGCAGAATTAGCTTTACCCCGGCTAGCCATTGTTAGCAATAACAGTTGATAAGAATAAGTCCATGATAAGAATGCACACAGTATTTTGCGCATACAAACACCGTAGTAACATGCTCACAGATAGAAGTTAGATTAGATTTAATGAGACACAAGTCAGGGTAGCCTGTTGCCTCAAAAAGCACAAGTCACTGGTCTGGACTCCTTGTTTGGGATAGGGTTCGAATCCCTGTGGTGACATTGCTTATTTTTGTGGCAACTATACAAATCCAAATCCCATATTATTTTCTCTCATCATAACACTGGCTGTGCTTTAAACATTTTAAATAGGGAAACATTTACATAATACCACGTGGCACCCGCTGAATATCGAACAAGACATTTATCTTTTTGTGAAATGTTTGCTCATGTGGAGAGACCTGGAAAGAGACTGAGACACACCGTGACAGAGAGACACACACCAGGAGACAGAGACTCACCAGGAGACAGCGAGTCTCACCAGGAGAGAGAAAGACACACCGAGTGCATGAGTTAGTGGGCACTGCATTTGCACATAATATAAATAACTAACTTGCTGTTAAGGTTAACACCAGCTAATGTTGGTAGTGGTACCATGAGTATGGCATGCATAGGCTAGCCATTTTTGTGGTCTGTAACATTGCTGATGTAATGGAAGTCAGGTGCAAATAAATAAAACCTAAAACCTTGGAGAAAAATAAACACACTTGACAAAACGCACTTCGCTCTTAAAAAGGACCAGTGCACCCAGAAATTAAATGACTTGAAAACAGATATCAGTGCACTGTAATTAGGCGACACTAGATAGAGTGGCTGTAAGCCTGCCCATTTTTCGAACCGCTCTCTCATCGGTGCTATGACCTGTCACTCATTCAATTTCAACCCGCCTTCAAAACCAGCAGTGGTGGTTAACTGGCACAGACTCACTTATGTAGTATGCGGAGCGCAGCGATTCAACATAATATTTGAGTCTGGGGAGAGACTATTCAGGACCAAGCTTTTTGATCAATATGTGGTTGATCACTATAAGCGGATTGCACTGGATTAGGCCTACTATAATTACATTTTTATCATACAGTTCACTAGAATGTTACATTGCTTTTAAATGCAATTAATAAAATAAAATACATTATTTGCATTTAGAATTACCCATGTTACTGAATTATAATTTATATTTGAATGGTTTAAACACACTGTCCAGATGGGGACATTATTCTTTGTTTGGGCTATCAATGGTTTGGGCTTTTAATTTTGAATCACACTTCAGGGGAAATCATACGCATTTATTGCCACCCAAGATATCACACCATGTCATTACTTACAATAATATTAAAACATACAGTTGTGCAGGATTAGCTGCCCCCACAATACAGATTAGCGGTCTAATGGTTTGCTCAGGTCCGCCCAGTAGAATTCCTTATATCTCTACTCTGCATCACAACAGGGCTCACAAGTCTGCATCAATCTTTGTTAAGGGAATGGGGTTTCCTTGATTTGCACATCAATGTTGCAAAAGACAATTATATTTCTCAGTTGTAAATTAACTACCGTAGTAAATATTTTGTCCATTTATTATGCAAGAATTGACAGCCCTACAACTGATTCCACGCGTGATATGTATTTTGAAACTATCTAACAATGCCAACAGAACATTTTTCACAAACAATAAACACGTTTTTTGCGTTAAGACAAGTGGATATCATTCAGCCAACAAGAGTGCAGAAAGCTGACAATGTGACAAACATCAGTCACCATATCAATATGGTTATTCACAAAAGGAAAAACTAAATCAAGATGATGAGAAAATAACTGTCATAGCTACAACAGACAAGCTTCAGAATCATGAATGCTTATGATTTTACACATGCAAGTTGTTGCGTAACATGAACTTAAATAGTGTAGCTGAAATTGTGGATAAACTAACGTAGCTACTTGGCAATAGACTATGATACTAACATGTCTTAAAGCATTGGGTTTTTCCAGTCCCCAACCAATCAGTCCTTTGAGTTCCTTCCTGTCAAAAAACCTCTGCCTTTCAAGCTGAGTTATACAATGCAGCAAGTGCAACACAATTAACAAAACAATTAAAACAAAAAATGTTTTTTGCAAACAAAAAGTCCACGGTTGCATCTCCAGTTGCGAGGCCTATTGGGATCGATTCTCGGAGTGAACTGTATGCTTGCTCTAGTGCAGGGGTTTTCAAAGTCTGAGAATGTGGGCCTCCCCTCAGATGAAGCCCCCCCCTTCATTATCATGTTATTTGATCTCATTGCCACTCAACAATGGTGTTGTCAAGATAGCCTGATATTGCTGTTTGACATACTTCAGACTACACCAGATGGAGAAGGTGAAGGCATGTATTTGTATCCGACTCTGGGAAAGTGGGGAAAACTGTGAAATTCCACAAATCTACTGTATCAATGAACTTTCGTTAACCAAATCACACATTTAGGCTATTCTATGTGATCTCCTTTTGATAACCAATGTAATATTTTTCACGTCCATTCACTGAGCCTCCCCTGAAACGGTTTGAACCGCCTCCCACTTTGAAAACCCCTCCTGGTTAATGTGTGTGTAGACTTCAGCCAAAGCGTGTGATGTTCCTCTCCGTGGTCCCAACCACCATCCCCGGCTCCTGGGGTAGCTCAGGTGTGGCTGAGGGAGGTGTCCGATGGGGGAGGGGGTGGCTAGCTCAGGAGGTCTGGTAGCACGTCTATCCTCTGCAGAACGTCCTCAGGCATACATAACACAGGATTCACTGGCTTTATCTGTTCATCACCAAGAAGAGCGAGACCTGCCACTCCAAACAGAGTGTGGAAAGGATCCACCTGTAAGAGAGAGAGAGAAGGCAACAGTAAACATTGTGTCCTCCCTCTGGGCCAATCGGTAACAAATGTGTCACCTTGCTCAGGCCCATCAGTGTTAAAGTGATAATACTTTTTTTTTCAAAAAATGTTGTGGTTAGCGCTCATTACTGTGGTGTTTCTGCTGCTTTTTTTTTTTGGTTAAATATGATTAACGCTATAGATGGTCATCTTCCCCTACAAACTCTGTCTGTCTGTGAAAGTCTGTATAGAAGAAGATTATTCTTCACAGAGAGTAAAGCTCGCACACTGCAAGGCTCCAGTTGAGTGTTTTTATTTAACACGTTCACTGCCAATGACGTATTAATACGTCAAAAATAATCCAACGGTTGACTGCCAATGACGTATTAATACGTCAAAAAAATGATTTTTTTTTTTTGACCGTGGGATGTGCATCTAACCCTTTTACATCTCTTATATAATTATTGGAGCCACCGAACGTTTACAACCCATTCCACCGAGCCACTAAGTGGCGACAGTGCTCTCCTGACTAGAGGAAGGCAAGCAAAAAGCAGCCATTCTCATGAAAATGGATGGGGGAAAACGCTTTCGTTTTCGCGCTGATTGCTGGCGATGCGGGATTGCAAATTTGCATAATAGATTACAGGTGGAACACACTTTGAAACACGCAGCATAAATATGACCAGAATCGCAAAAGCTTCTCTCAACCAAAACTCCAAGAAGCGAGCGAGTCCATCCAGACTTCCTCAAACAGCGGCCGCGCAGACAGGCAGCAGCAGCAGCAAAGCAGTGAGACTGGTGACAAGCTTGTGACGGCCGCTGCAGCCAAGAAGAATGCCCACGGAGGGAGGAGTTGGAAGCAGAGGGGGGTTTCCTGCTGTTATGGAGGAAATTACTGTTCAAAACTATTGTTTAGATGTCTGACTCTTACTGATGCCAAAAATGAATGGTTAAAGTGACTGTTCTATCGAATTTCACAAAAAGCCGTTTATCTCTGAATAATTTTTCTGACGCTGAAACCATGCTGTATTCAACTGCTAATGCTTACATAACTACTAACTCTACAAACTAACTCTTTTAGACAGAGAAAGCACACATTCTATTAGTTCTTTTGAGATATTGTGTGTTCACAAAATCTTAGCAGAAAAGAATCCTCGGGTCTTGAAAGATGAGCCAGAATCCTCAAAAAACCCCTCTGGCAGAAGCTAACTACAGTAAAAAAAAAACGTCTGGCAGTGAATGTGTTAACAACGATGGGTTAAATACATTTTAATATTTTACCCATCGGTGTTAAATAAAAACACTCAACTGGAGCCTTGCAGTGTGCGAGCTTTACTCTCTTCCCTACTATTCCTGCCTCGAGCTCTGCACCTGCCCTATACAGGTTTGGATTGTGCGTGTCTCGCCTTTTTTCATGTATTCTTCACAGAGATAAATATCAGAATGTGAAATGACAATGGACTTAAACCACAGAAAATCTGTGGGACAGTAAATTTGTGCAATGTGAAAAATGAAAGACCTAGATACTAAATTACTTTTCCATATAGTGGAGAAAATGCATGCAGGCAGGGAACAGCTGTGTTAGCTCACCATGTCTCCCGGTCTGTCTGCGAAACCTCCCGTCTCCTCATCCTGGCAGGCCAGGATGAAGGAGCGCAGCTTGGCCTTGTCGATCCAGTGGATCCTGCCGATGATCTTCAGAGAGGCCAAGACCCACCACGAGTAACACACATCCGGCAGCTGAGGGACACACACACACACAACACACACAGATGCTGCTCGGTCAGAAGCTTGGTGGAAGAACAACTAAATTCAAATTTGGATGCCATTTTTAGTTGATTAGTTGAATTATAAGTTTAACCACACAACAGGAGCGACAGTACGTAACATTTCAACCTACAGGTAACTAGGGGCGTTAAAAAAAAAAGATTCATGTAAGAATCACGATTCTTATCTGCCACGATTCTGAATCGATTCACAACTCCCAAGAATTGATTATTTTTTCATGTTTATTTTTCTACAGTATTACTTTAACTTATTTTTCTTGAAGCCACTGAGAGAACTGAGAAATACTAAGAAGTAACAAGTTTAGCATGCATAAATTTTACCTTTTGTCTTAGGTTTGCCTTTGTGTGTACTGTGTTTACATTATTGCAATCAGCTCATAAAATGTAAAACAAAAAACATAATCTTATACACTTTATTCTACTTTCATGCCATAATTTGCTACACCGCCTTTCTTAGCACACAGCAGACTGGGTGTAGTAGATCCTGAAATCCCCGTGTGCTGAATCAGGAATCTTTTTGAATCGAAAATTGATTCACCCAGGAATCGGCATCGAATCGTGAGATACGCAAAGATCCACGCCCCTACAGGTAACCTAGGTAACTGACCTTCTCCGGTCGGCCGTTAAGGCCGCCGGACGGCAGCTGCCTCTCACAGAGCCACCAGCCCAGCAGGTCAGCGTTCACCTGGTGCAGCTGACCGGTGAGCGACAGGAAGCCGGTGCAGCAGTAAATCTAAAGGAGAGGAGGACAAACCGCTTTCGTTTGAGAGGCATTTTGAAGATGACCATGACATTATTCGTAGTAACTTCAGTATGTTGTCACGCATATCCCTCCTAGACACACATTCAGCCTGGTCAACAGAGATGCCGGGCAGCAGCGTCTCCTGGATCATTTTGCTTGCTGTAAATGTAATAGCAGTTCATCCTCCACTCATCAGCCTACAGCTTGAACTGAGCACACCCCATCCAGTCAGCGTCAGGGACTGACAACCTTTCAGCAGCCGCACAGTGCTATTTTAAATGCACTCTCGATGTGTTTAACAGCGTTGGATACTCAGATTAACCAACATGTTCGTTTATCATTTCTTGTAGTCGGTTACTCGTTACCTTTTGAAATGACAATCTCATTACCTTGATTTTTCTCTCATACATGCTGATGGAATGAGACTGGCTTACGGTTTTAAAAACAGAGCAAGTCTTCCATTGCATTTTAAATAATGATCAACAACACTTGGAAGCACAAGCACAAAAACACTAAGAAATTATTAATAATAAAGAGCAACGTAACGCGACTAGTTACTTTTAAGATAAGTAACAAAGTTAAATAATCACTTTTGCGGCACGCAAATTGGAACTTTCCCCAACTGTGGTGAATAATTCTCCAAATCCTCTGCCTGCTGCTTGTTCACTGCTGATGTGTAAGAGCACTATATTGTGTAAAGCCAATATGACAGCATGCGGTGATGAAGTGAGTGGACGTACCTGGCCAGCATGAGACTCAGAGCCAGGCCTGCAGCCAAACCCTCCATCAAAGTTCATACAGGACAAGACAAACTCCACCGCTTTGTCAACATTTATCATGTCTATCTTGCCCTTGGAAAGAACAGAGGAGCAACAGTCATGCACAAATAATTCATTACTATATATTCAAAAAATAGAAAAAAGCAGGCAGTGCTGTTACAAATGATGCAACCTAAAGCTACACTGCACACATTGAAATGTGCTCACCAGTAACGCAAGACTGGCAACCGCACAGAAGGAAAACCTGGTGTCTATTTCTCCTGTAAAGAGACAGAGATCAGTTACTGAATAACACAATATCATACGCTTGTAATAGTTGTATAACTTGTACAGCACACCTAAATTTTGTTAAATAGAAGACCTATAATCTCTTAAGCTGTGTTCACACACAGATATTTAATTTTCGCTCTGTCGTTTGATTCAACCCTTTGGAATCGCTCTGTCGCTCTGTTTAAATCGCTCATCAACAGGCACACGAATTGACGGACATCTGGGGGCTATAACGTTACGCAATGTCATGATATTTGTCCACTACGAGCCACCGTAGATGTTTACAAGCTAAGCCTATCAGCGTGCTCCTAATGTGAGCTCCATACCGGTGGTACAGACTTCACTTCATGTCAGCTGTCAGCCTGTCAATCAGCTGTCAATGCGGTTTGTTGCCACACAATAAACCAGCGGTTTGTTCCAAGCCAGTGTGATCCTTGACTCGCTCTCACACGGCAGCCAATCAGCGTTGAACAGCGAGCGACTGATGCCAGCGTATTTTTGCTCGAGTTGGGCTATTTCATCTGGGGCGACGAGCGTATTTTCTCCCTATCGCTCTGTCTCTGTCGCTCGGACGCCCAACGATTTTTCTCCTGGGCGAATACCGTAATTTCCGCACTATAAGCCGCACCGGAGTATAAGCCGCAGCAGCAAAATTGCCTGTTTGTTACATATATAAGCCGCACCGGACTATAAGCCGCAGGTGTTTTAATGTTTTTTTTTTTTTTTTTTTAATTGTGTTTTAATGTTTAATTACCATATGTAAGGGTTCATGCACAGAGGGGATTGTCGGGAAAGAGATGGCTGTTTGAGGAAGCTCCCATTTATTAACATTTCAACAAAACAACATAACACAACACCACCTGTGTTTTTTTTTACAGGGCACACAGTGTCCGCGGTGTGGTGAAAAGAGGGCAAGAGAGGAAATTAAAACAGAAGTGGATTTATAGTTAGAAAGAGTGCTAAAAAAGAGAGAATTCCGTTCCCCCCCCCGAAAAAATCCATAGATAAGCCGCACCGTTATATAAGCCGCAGGGCCAAAAAACGGGGAAAAAGCCGCGGCTTATAGTCCGAAATTTACGGTATATGCTCAATCGCTCGTTTGCATTGACTTTGTATGTAAACTCGATGCCAGCGAAAAACTTTAATAGGTCGGTGTGAACGCAGCTTTAACTGGGATTTTAGCTGACTTGTGTATTACAGAGGTATGCTGTGAAAAAATAAATCCATGATACCTATCAATTTGAAAAGAAGCACACATACTCAACTTCAGATTAAAACTTTGGGATATTTTCAATTATTTTAACCATGGTCCTAAAAAAAATCTGACTGTTCTCCAATTTTTCCATTCGGGAGCACATGTATCTCTTACATATCGTAACTAAGCCCTGCTCACCCCATTTGTCCCCTGCGAACGAGCCATCTTCCTGCTGCAGCCCTTTGACCTATTCCACCACCTTGTCCACATCAAGCACATCGACACTGTCGTACAAGCACAGAATCTGACGGAGAGATCGGACATGAAACAACAAAAACACAGTCAGAAGTCAGAACAGAACCCAGAGAGAATGTGAACACGGGAGTTGTAGAGAAATCAAGCTCCAGCTCCAGACCTGAAGCCAACAGAGACAAATTGAGAAGTTTTGCTGCCAGCGTCAATAAAATAAAATAAAACATCTCCTGGATCATGAAGATGCTGCAGGGGAAAATAATTAAACTGAAATGCTCAGGCAGGAAGTGAGGCAGCTCTCGAGAATGAAATACCACTGAGATTTTTTTTTTTTACGGGTACTCTGTTAAATCTGAGGTTCAGGTAACTAGGTTTTACTGTAAACTAGACACAATAAGATATAATAATGCGGTTCTCTCATTTGCTCATTCTAGAGGAGAACATATCACATCAAACTCTGAGTGTAACCTTGCTTATTGGCAAAAATAGCAGCACTTATTTCAATATTTAAATTTGTATACCTGGTTTAGCTAGATATCCCTTTAACTTGCACCAAAATACACTGTGGGGTGTGGTAGCAAGTGGTGACAATGATTAACTAATGTTAACTGTTCTTATTTGATGATTTGTTGGCAAGAAAATGATCAAAATACACTAATCCCCATTAATACGTACTTCTCGATCACATACACATGCATGATAGATGCCTACAAGGGGTAAATGCTTGTTAACTCTTAAAAAACAATTATATGTACCCAAAGGTATATTTAAAAGTATAGAGTACTGCAGAAGATATCACTTATATATCACAAATATATATATCACTTTAGGATAAGAAACCATAAAATTGTCAAATGTGCCTTATCTTGACTGTCTTTTGAATAAGCCGGTAAACACTGAAGTGCATTTAAACTGCAGTCACCTCAGTGTAAGACATTTTCAAAAATATTTGGGGGACAACTTTTGTCCAAAAAATGGGGGCATTTACACAATTTTGGGGGCACTTGATTTTGGGGGGCATTTTTGCCCTGGTCCCTGGCTAATTTACTACACTGAGTCACCTGCACAGCGCTGAGGGTGTAGAGCAGGTGGGGGTCGTGTCTGATGCTGGCGCTGACGCCTCCACACTCGTGCTGACAGGCCTTGATGAAGTCTGTGATCTCCTGACGGTTCATCCTGGGCAGCTGGTCCATCAGGTCCATCACCGTCAGCCCCCAGTAGATCCCACTCATCCTCAGGTACTTTGAGAGCGTGTACTCCTGCACAGACACAGACAGGGACACTCATCCTCAGGTACTCTAACAGTGTGTACTCCTGCACAGACAGGGACAGGTACTCTGACAGCGTGTACTCCTGCACAGACACAGACAGGTACTCTGACAGAATGTAATCCTGCACAGACACAGACAGGGACACTCATCCTCAGGTACTCTAACAGCGTGTACTCCTGCACAGACAGGGACAGGTACTCTGACAGAATGTAATCCTGCACAGACACAGACATAGTTTAGGTACTCTGACAGCGTGTACTCCTTCACAGACACAGGTACTCTGACAGCGTGTACTCCTGCACAGAAACAGACATAGGTACTCTGAGAGCGTGTAATCCTTTACACAGACACAGGTACTTTGACAGAGTGTACTCCTTCAGACACAGGTACTCTGACAGCATGTACTCCTGCACAGACAGGGACAGGGACAGGTACTCTGACAGCAGTGTGTGCACAGATACAACAGTACTCTTGACAGCGTGTACTCTCCTACACAGTCAATATGTCAGTCAGTATTTATGCAGTCTTAATTAGACTAGTCTAAACTGAGAATCTAAGACCACCAGTCTATGGCTTAGACTACTCTTAAACTAAGTGTATTCGACTAGCCAGGGTTTACTCACGTAGTCGTCTTTTTTGGAGCCGTAGGCAGCGATGTAGTCCGCATGTTTGTCCAACAGGAGCGAGTTAGGAGCGTCATGTTTGACGACAACATCTTTCACTTGGGTCCCCTGAGGGTAAAAACACAGAGACAGGTCGCAAATTGTGAGTAGCGCTACTTTAATGCACTAACTTATGTTGCAGCGTGCATGTCATGCATCCATTGACGGGAGATGACACTGAGTTCATGACACCAAGATGAAACCTTTAGGCTTTAGCCGTCTTGTTGACAGGTTGTGTTGTTGTAAACGAGCTAGCTAGCGGCTAACGTCAAGGCTAGCTAGTTTTTACCCACATAACCAGCTGTCTTTCACATAATTGACGGTCAAATCTTTAACAAATGAAGACAGTGCACAATTCAAAGACCTGCAACTATGACCTATCGTACACACTACAAATAACAATGGCATTAAAACGGGTTTGTTAAACAGTACTGGGCCGGTTACCATTCTGCAATTTTTCTCATGATGATCTGGCGTCGCACTTTTTTCTACGTCATATCAGGTGACCGGTGACGCTGGTAATCACCCCCCTGTCTGTCTGTCTGTCTGTCTGTCTGTCTGTCTGTCTGCCTGCCTGCCTGCCTGCCTGCCTGCCTGTCTGGCTGTCTGTCTGTCTGTCTGTCTGTCTGTCTGTCTGTCTGTCTATCTATCTATCTATCTATCTATCTATCTATCTATCTATCTATCTATCTATCTATCTATCTATCTATCTATCTATCTATCTATCTATCTATCTATCTGATGTTTTGCTCTCACATGTGACCCAGATGTGACATTTTCTAATCGGTGTGAACTGTGAGTGTGAACAGCAAAAAGCTGAATGGAGTTTCATTTCTTTTTTAATTGTGATTTCTGATTCTGACCACATGGATTTTGAATACAAAAGTGGATCCAGAGGCGAAGCTACAATTGCTACATGCAACTTGTATTTGAAGGCTCATATTTGCCAGCCTTGCGATGACAATGAGTCAATCTGACTTTCAGCAGAAACACTTGAGTCATAATTGTGGTGCACACGGCAGTTTGGCTGAGTCAGCATTGGCACTTCCAAGTCCTGGTTGTGGTTACTACTGTGGTTACTATTCCTGTGGCTACAAAACCGAAATAACTCAGATTATTAAATGGCCTAGATATATGTCTACAAAATAGGTTACTTTTTGTATATGCGTGTGTGTGTGTTTATACCTCAGCTGTGGATTGGAGGAAACTTCATTATTGGCACAGCAGAGATGATTGACTAATCTGGGCTGTCAACTACCCAACAGGAAATGTAATCGCTTTCATTGTCGGTAAGTCAAAAATATAAGCGATGTGTTGTAGGCTATAGTTTTTGATAACAGCATAATTCCTATCCATACACATACAGCAAGATGCCCAAGGTGTTCACGGGTGTAACCACTGGAGGGCAGTAACGTTAAACCTGTGGGACGAATTTACCGCAAACACACAAGAAGAAGAATGGGAAATATAACAACAACACCAGCAAGAAATCATCAGACGACAAGGTCTGTGTCAACAACTTTGTACTTTAACTTTGGAGTGAAGTTATTCATTTCCACTGTATTACTGTAGCAAAAAACATAACCTTTCATTCAGTGGGCATCAACTAACGTTAGCTAACGTAACAGCTTGCTCGTGCTTGTATGCTAAGTAACGTTAACTAGTCGGCTAACGCTGCTAGCTAACGTTATATTAAGTTAATAATGTTAATAAACCAGCTGTATTTGTTCAGCACATTTCTTATGGAAGTTACACAATGCTGCCTGTGAATAAAACAAACATTAACAAGGAGTTTAGGTCAGTTAGCATATCGGCAAGACTTGCACTGCTAACGTTAGCTAGCGTTAAAAAAGTTATTTTTTGTTTCCTAATGACTCGTGTGTGTGTGTGTGTGTGTGTGTGTGTGTGTGTGTGTGTGTGTGTGTGTGTGTGTGTGTGTGCGTGTGTGTGTGTGTGTGTGTGTGTGTGTGTGTGAGAGAGAGAGATGTAGACTCCTCTGGGCCAGCTGGAGGACATCCAGATACCTCCAGTAAGACACACCCAGGCACAAATATGTACATACACAGGTTACATGATGTAAATAGGCTACGTACATACATACACACACAGGTTACATGATGTAACTATGTACATATACAGGTTACATGATGTAAATATGTACATACACAGGTTACATGATGTAACTATGTACATACACAGGTTATATTATACCTGGTTTACATTAGAGCTCCATGACCAGCATCACATGGTTTTGACTTCAATGGTGCATGCTCCACAGAGCACACTGACTTTTGAATGGATACACCAGAAAACAATCAATTCAACTTGACTTGAATGAGGGAGAATCCATGAGTCAGCCATCGAGAATTGAACCTGGGTGATTTTTTTATAGCTTGGATGCAGCCAATGGACACAACACAATCTTTCAATGCTGGTAAAGGAATCATTCCTTCAATGCCTGATGGCTGTAGTGGAGCAGGGCTGCTAGAACTACCACATGAAAACTACACGACCTAGACTACTAAAGTACAGAAACTAGAAGCTTGTGAATAGGGCCTGGACATATAAAAGCGATATAAAAGCCATTAGCTGATAAACCATTATAGGTGTAACCGAAGTGAATCAGCGCTGATTCCTCGTGAGTCCCGAGTGGTAGCGAGTAGGTTGGTTAAACTCACTCCCACAGTATAAAGGCACGTTAATCAGCTCGAGAGAGAGAGAGAAAGAGAGAGAGAGAGAGAGAGAGAGAGAGAGAGAGAGAGAGAGAGAGAGAGAGAGAGAGAGAGAGAGAGAGAGAGAGAGGTGTTAAAGGGATACTTTAGATTTTTTTTGTATGTGGCGTTGTATGAGGTAGCCTACTGGCCGACAGTCAGTGTTGCCACAGAGGCATCAGACAGCATCTTCGAGGACACAGATGGGCCTGGATAGGGCTGAACAATTAATTGAAATTTTATCGAAATCACAATATGGCCAACTGCAATTTTCAAATCACAGGAGGCGCAATATTTGTCAAAGGAGAAATGTGTATCAAAATACCATTTTAAATGAAATATTGTCGTGCTGCAGAGATGTCCTGGCCTACAAACATCATATTCTAGAGACATAAGAAAACATCTTTGTTTGATACCCGTAAAAATCACGCCATAATAATTTTAATGTTTATCAATCAAAATTAAAATAAAAAAATGATGATGTAAAAATCATCATTCCCTCTGATATTGCTAACCATATCGCAATTGCAATATCAATAATCACAATTAGATATTTCTTCAAAATCGTTCAGCCATATTCAAAATCTGAATGGTGTGGTGGCACGATCACAATCAATTTAACCTCAAATGTAAGTGATAGGAATGATTTAACAGTTACAGAATTGTTCAGCATTGGCTAGTTATTGTATGCAAACATTTCTTATAACAACTGAGTTAGTATCTGCTGAAGTGAGTGTTGGTGATCTTGTTTGCAGCTGGCTGCTTGTGTGTAGAGGCTGTGACTGGGAGCTGGGAGCTGGTGCAGGGGCAGAGCACCACCAACATCTGGCCACCATGACATCTGGCCCGCGCTGAGAGGTTTTGTCTCCACCGCCTTCCACCATGAGCTGCTCCAGCTGACAGACTCACAGGCTCACTGCCACCCTCAAACAGGTGATTGAACAGAGGCAGGGGTATGGTGCTTTGCCCTTTAGATTATAGAGGGGTGGGAACCCAAACCAAAATGGCGGGTCCTGGGTCCCATAAACACAAAGTTTGTATTGGACGTCTGGGTAGTGTAGAGTTAAAAGCACTCACCTACCACCACGGAGACCCGGGGTTCAATTCCCAGCAGCGGTACTTCTGGCTTGGTCAGACGAACCAGTGTTCAGCCGGATAATCTTCACACATGAGGACCACTTTCATGAGTTTTGAAGTGTAAATGCGAGCCCTAGAAGTAAAAAGCTCATGCTAAACTAATCCAGAACTACACACAGTGTCGCATAGGCTTCCCTGTCACGTCACCACTCAACCTGGAGTGTTGTTGATGTGTGCGCTGCTGTGCACTGATTACCCCGGGCTGAACCAGGTGAGGGAAAGAGAATTTCCGTGTTCGTCCTTTGAAGTGATGACGTTATTGACGTATAATATCGCCGTCGACTCAACAGTGTAGTCTCATTTAGCCGTTTGCTAGCTAGCCGCCCTTTTAACGGGCACGTAAAAGCTTAAAAACTCATAAAAGTGGTCCTCATGTGTGAAGATTATCCTACTGAACACTGGTTCGCGTTTGATTAAGCTTGCATTGCCCAGAGACCTTATTAGAAGCATCGCGCCAAAAACCCATTCAAAAATCCCATAGGCGAAAACAGTGAAGAACCAGGAAGTGTTAGCATCGATGATTTCCGGACTCATTTCTGGGCCTCTCTATTTGTTGTAATGTGTAATACTTCTCCATTATACTGCCACTAGAGGTCTCCCCTGCAGTGCTGCTGTCACAGCTGAACTATATCTTTATCTTCCAGTGGTAACAGGGACGATCAGTTGCCCCGCACATGTGTACTAGCCTTCCTCAATTGCCTCAATTCCTCCAATCCGCTGCACGAAAGACTGATGGAGGATCTGGTTACCCGTGCTGAGAAAGGTGGGCCATAAGATGAGAAGAAGCTCTGCCACATTATGAGCAAGACTCTGATACTCTTGTACTTATGTGCAAGAGTCTTGTCTTGTACCGGCATGGTTCTGCGCAACCTCGACTTGGCGCCCTGTCGCCGAATGGCGGCGACAGCGAGACTGTGCATACTCGAACGTTAACTCGGCGCGTTGGCTGCGGTACACGTCCAAAACGTTATCGTGTCGTTTACCAAGAACTTGCAATCATGTCGGTGGGAGGACATTTTATTGTCCCTCCATTTCAAAAGTCATTCCGGTGAGCCTGCAGAAGGCTTTGCTAGATGAGGGACAAGCACTGTTGAATGAGGAAATGGCATTTCCTCATTCCTCACAACAAGGAGTTGACGCCGCAGAGTCACATTTTCAAGGAGCTGCACGCCCCCTCCGCCGAGCTGCGCTCCCCGGCAGGATAAATCTGGGTGGGGAAAGTGAAAAGGCAGCGCTTGCCCCTCCCTCATTACCACCACTGAGGTGCCCTTGAGCAAGGCTCCCCCAACTGCTCCAGTGGAGCTGCTCAGTGGCCAACAGATCAGACTGTGGTTGTACTGGTCAGCTTCCAGGTATGAATGTGTGTGTGAATGTGAACAGGGCACTCCTGAAAAAGAGAGCATTGCTCTCAGTGAGACTCCCCCTGTATAAAGAACGACAAAAAAGAAAGAAAAAGAAAGGTGCTTTGGTTTGGCGTCTGGGAAGTGCAGTGGTAGATTCCCTGCCTATCAACATGAGGGTCGCAGGTTGGAGCCTCCGTGTTACCTCCGGCTTGCTCTGACGTCCATACAGGCACAATTGGCCGTGTCTGCGCTGCAGTGCTGTAGTGTTAAATTTGTCGTCATTTTTTTTTATTGAGTCTTAAGTCGTGTCTCCTGTGACAAATGTATAAAAAGAAATAGAGTCCGCACACTGCTTGACTTGCTCCCAGTCGATTTATTTTTGACGTTTCGGTCAACAAGGACCTTCTTCAGACAAATGTCCCTGTTAGTTTTTATCATATTTAGTCAACCTCATCCTGTTTTTATTTAGTCAAGTTTTAGTGGCCACTTGTGGCAAATAAGTGATTGTGATCATTGATCCATTCCCTTCTTTCTTTCCAAACGCTGAACATTGTGTTCATCAAGATCATCTTCACAAATGAGGACCACTTTTATGATTTTTTAAGCCTTTTCTGAAAATCGTGATTAAAAAAAGAATCACATTTACGCTTCAAAAATCATGAAAGTGGTCCTGATTTGTGAAGATGATCTTGCTGAACACAAAGTTTGCCGTTTCATAAGCTGTTGTTAACCACAGACAGACCTTATTTCAGGCATTTAACCAACATTCACACACAAAAATCCCATCGACTTTGGGTCTTAGGCAGGTCTTAGGACTCATTCCTGCGCTACTCTGTATTAGCATTTGTGATGCTCTAACCAGTAATGGTTGGTATTTTTACTTGATAAAATGACTTTAATGATTAATCAATTAGTCAAATCAATTAATTGACTTCATTGTGTCAGCACTAAGTCACTGACATGCCAGGTTGGGGTAAGACTAAAATCAAAGACATGCTCCAGTAATGATTACATGTTAAAGTAACCTCTATGTGGCTTTAACCTGAAAAGGAGCAGTTTAACCAGTGAGTGCCGTGGATGGTTGCTCCTTCTAATCAATCTGATGGAACTCAAATGTCCAGGTCTTCCTCCAGGTTCTGTGAGAAGTTTGCTGGTCCCGGCCAGGCAGAGGACTCCCCTTCGGCCCACATAGTGAACTCTGCCAGCTGCTTCCTGGACGTCAACACCAATGGTGACCTGGTGACCCGGGCCTACCATGTCGGGTGGGCAACATTTTTTCCCTGAGGGCCATACTGACTTACATCAAGTAAGCGAAGGGCCACACATTGGAGATTATACCTGCCAACACTCCTGATTTTCGCGGGAGTCTCCCTATTTTTAACCCTCTCTCCCGTTGTGATTGATAATTTCTTGTTAATCTCCCGATATAATAGTGATACAAAGCCAATGGCTGTAGCAGATGAGATTTATTAACATAATTCTGCCTTTTATTGATTTTTTGGGGGTCGTTTTGTTTTTCTTTGAGTCCGGCCCTGGGGCTGCATTTTGCTCATGTGTGCTCTAGACTCTAGGACCCAGGGCCACAAGAAATGACTGTAGAACAGTCATTTCTTACACATGAGATTACTTTTAGCCTTTTAGTCATAAAGATTATTGAAAGATATTCCATATTCCAGACTGAAATGTTATAACAGAAGTGGAGTATTGGCCAGAATGACATGAACATTTGGACACTTATTCAGCGGGTATCTTGCATGTTGTGTTCAGGTGCACTGTAAAAAAATATATATACCATATATATATATATATATATATATATATATTTTTTTTTTTCAATTCAACCGCGGGCCACACAAATAAGATGAATTGATCTCTCCTTCCTCGATCCATTTTGCTTTAGATCTAAACAAGTAGGGGTGCTCCGATCCGGCTAAGCCACGATCCGATCCGATTCCGATTCCTGGGGTCACGATCCGATTCCAGAATCGATTCTCGATTCCAACGATTCTCGATTCCAGAATCTAGAATCGATTCTCAATTATGTAGTTTTATATTGCAATAACACACAAAGGTAAATCTAAGACAAAAAATGACAAATGTATTAATGCTGAACTTCAAATTCAACTAATGAAGTATTACAGTCAGGGCCTAAATACATTTAGCAAACAAGGGGGGAATTTCCCCCTTATGTTCTTCAGATAAGATGGATTTATAGGCTGGGGGGGATCTGTAGACTTTGAGAAGGATTTATAGATTTTGGGGGGAATACATTAACCAGAGTTCTTAAGTGCAAGAGGTGGTGGCACCGTGGCAGTACAGTACACAAATGACATGAACATTTGGACACTTATTCAGCCGGTATCTTGCATGTTGCGTTCAGGTGCACTGTACTTTTTTTTTTTTTTTAACAATACAAAGAAGAATCGATTCTTGGGAGTTTGGAATCGATCCAGGAATCGTGGCATTAAGAATCGGGATCCTTTCAAGAATCAAATTTTTTGGAGCACCCCTATAAACAAGCCCCCTATTGCCTTCCTTGTGTAGATATCATCCAATTAGGTTTTCAGTGTGAGTTTCCTTTTGTCAGCATCAGTAATTGTGGGTTTATTGCAACAGACTTATCTCTCTTGAACTGAAACAATCCACCCAGTAAGAAGAGGCCAATTTGACAAGTCTTGTCTATATGTGATATGAAAACGCTTCTTGTTCTAAATTTCAGAAATTCTCATTTGCAGGTATAAGAAGAAATATTGGAATCTTCAGAAACATCACTGATAATAAATGTACCTCCTGACAGTAGAGCTCAGAGTGTAACAGGCTGCCATTACATTTCAGTACAGTGGGACGGCTTTAGCTCAGGAGGTAGAGCGGGTCGGCCAATGACGCAAGGGTTGGCGGTTCGATCCCCGCTCCCTCCCAGCTGCTGTCGTTGTGTCCTTGGGCAAGACACTTAACCCTCCTTGCCTCGTATGATTGGTATGAATGGTATGATTGGTATGAATGTAGACATGAATGATGGTGGTTCGGAGGGGCCGTTGTACGAATGGTGTGAACGAATAATGATTCTGTGAAGCGCTTTGAGCCTTGGAAAGGCGCTATATAAATCCAATCATTATTATTATTATTATTATTTCCAATATGCACTATGTGTGCTATGTGCTCAGATCAGTTAACAACTGCTACCTACCCAATTACCACGGGCAATTGATGTAGGCAGATATAAAAGTAGGCTACTATTCCTGGAGAGCTGTGTTTGTGCGCTTTCTGTTATCTTTGTGTTGTGGAAGATGAATTTCCTCATTGGGGCCAGGTGTGATGAGTGCAGAGGATTCAAACATAGAAATATAAATCATATACATCTATTGAGTGTAGTAGGATGATTGGGAAATTGCAGTATGGGATTGGATCCAGTGATTCAGTGATGCTAATGTACCAATGAGTGTTGAATGAAACGCTTGATCTGTTTGACCAGTTAATTGATGCTGATTGTCTGCTCTGTGTTGGGGGAGGGGCTAGAGTATTTAGCTAGCTCTCAACCTTGTGTGGGTGCTCACTCAGATGTTCACCCTAGATGGGAGACCGGACTGCTGGCCTGTTTAACTAGGACCCCAAGTTATTCATGGGATTAGCCTAGGTGTAGGATTTCAGTTTAGTTCTATTTTGTCTAGTTCTTTTTGAATCATTAACCTTATTTCAGTTAAAAACTCATCTTTTCAGACTACATGTTCACCCCCTGTATCAACCTCTCTAGTTCCCATGCACTTTGGTTCACATGCACTTTTATTTCTTTTCTCTTTTATCTTGCTGCCTCCTATTCTTCTATCCTCACTTTTCTATTGCCTGTACATCTGTTTTTAATTCTTTGCTGTTTATACATTTGTTCCTTGTTTTTTTATTTTTTTATTGCTGTAGCTACTGTTTTATAACCTGGTTGTATGTCGCTTTGCAGAAAGGTGTCTGCCAAATATCAATACATTAAAGTAAAGTTCAGCTTTGACGCGCTGCCTTTGGAGGTCCGAGGGAAAGACGGCAGGGTGAGGTCGGCACCAGCTGACCACCAGCTCCCTGCCGTCCCCGGCCTCCCAAGCAAGTTGGAGCAGTAGCTGCTTTGCGTGGCAGATAATCTCCTCAACTGCTATTCCCCTGACGTGAGTGATGGTTGGATTTTGAAGTGTGTGTGTGTGTGTGTGTGTGTGTGTGTGTGTCTTATGTGTCTGTGTAGTTATCATGATGACTAACTGAGATTGAATCTGCTCCACCCTGTGTAGTCCCAGTCCACCCCTCCAGAGTGCCTGGTGTGCTGTTTCAGTCTGCTGACCAGTGTACTAGCAGGTTTCATCTCCACTGGGCTTCTGACTGAGGAGGAGGCCTGCTGCTCTCAGCTCTTCACTAAAGCCAAATGTATAGGTGTTCCCCTCCCCTGCATAGACTCTGTAGTCTGTACTGTAGCAGGGCTGCACTGCTCACAGGTATTTGGAGGGTGGGGCTTCCCTTTCACATGATCGTTCTCTGCTCACAGGAATATTGTATAGGCACTATGGTTCTGACACGTGCATTCTTTACTATTGGTTGGTTGTTATTTTGGTGATGTAGGATTTTGAAAGGTGTTCTACCATTGCACACTTTGTAAGTCTCTCTGGATAACAGAATCAGCTAAATGCAGAAAAGGTGGATGTATAGATGTATCATCCCCTCCTTTAGCAGCTACCCCTCCTAGCCATTTGTGTAGATAATATGTTAATGGAAATCTTGCCTGGTAAACTAGTTCAAAAGCATATAAAAATATAAACCAGTGTTCATTTTGAAATTTGCCCCTGTGCCCTAAATTACTGTTGAAATTGACTCTAAACTTTCAATTGAAAGTTGGTGTGTTCTTGTTGTGCCTGTTAGTCCCTGGCCCAGTGAGTTTGTCTCCACTGTGAAAGTGAAGATGACAGAGGATGGAACCATGAGCGCGCTGAGGTCCGTCATGAAGCTCTGCACGCTGTCAGCCAGCAGAGATGCCAAGGTGAACTAGCCTACACTGTCATCATCCAGTTTGTCATCAGTATCATGTCAAAACAACAACACTATTATTATGTGTTATATGGATCTAGTCAGAATGGACTGTCTAGATCAGTCACACTGAACTACTGGTTCAACTATCCCGCAACCTCAATGGCCACTAGAGGGCCTGGGCCATTAAACTGTGATGTGGGTTGATTTGTCAGAAATTGGCGATCAGTCTCGTCACATTGTTTTGGTTGGTGATTGATAGAGGAGCTTGTAGCTCATTTCACTTGTATTATTATGTAATGCAAAATCAAGATACAACATTGCTGTGGATTCTGTGGTTGTGAGATTTTCAGTATCCTAAATGTGCAGGGTATGTGCTTTCCAAAGAGCCTTTGTAGGTTTAGCTTAAATCCCTTATAGAGCTTAACAGGGACGTGACATCAATCAATCAATCAATCAAATTTGTATTACTTTTTTTATTCTAATTTCTTATACACTTTCTTATACACTTTCTGATTCTCTGACCATTTTTTTCCTGTCATTCATTTTTCCATAGTAAATTTATGAGCATTCCATTGCTTTATCTGTGGTCTGAATCTTCAACACTTGAATTTGATTTTTTTTTTACTAAATGGTTGATACACAAATTTAAATCAGATCATCATATACAGTATATAGGAATAGGAAAGCAGGTAATATGAAATATTGTGTGACACACTGAAACACCTACAGTACAGGCTGGATACTCTGTTTTAGAAATACTGATTAATGGCATTCTGCTAATGGTTTGTCCTCTCAAAATTATCCTCCTGTAGCATAACAAGGGATTTCTTCTCCTTCCAGATAATCAGATTATCAGTGGAAATTATAAGCAAGGATCATTACACTTTTTTAGTTTAATCATCAATTACTCAATTATTCCTCAGCAGAATTCATTTGAATATTCCATTGTAATTAATTGGTGACTGTAAAACCTAATTTTAAAAATTAGAAAATTGAAATAAACCAGTTCATGGCAACATCTCTACCTCTGTTTAAAATTAACCCTGGGGCAGGACACATCTTGCATTTTCAAGAGAGCCAAACACAGGCTATACCTGTGTGCTATTTTGCATGATGGGACATGTAGGCCAACCCGTGGGGGGGGGGGGGGGCTACTGTTTGATATTTCAGCAAATCAAAGCCAATACTGACAACTGACAAGTTATTGTGTTGTTTTGTGTGGGACATGTAGGCCGGCCAACCCAAAAATAAAAAAGGGACACTATAATTGCCAAAAATAGTATGAATCCTTCATTGGGGCTGCTTACAATTAAATTGTTTAGACTGTCAACACAATGCAGGTTACCCTTGGGGTCCCTGGGACCCCACTTTGAGAACCACTGTGTTACAAGTACCAGGCAGGTGCGATTTACTACATGGGGCAATACAATGAGTGCCAGACAGTTTATAAAATAAAGCAAAGGTAATTGTGAGTCAATTTAGTATAATTCTCTGTGATCAAGAACTTATCTGACATGATCTGAACTGCCTGACATAGTAAACCTTGCACGCCTGGTTCTCCCAGCAGGTTCAAGCAAAAACATCTGCCCTAAAATGAGCTTTCCCAGGCAACTGTGATGGTACCATTGATAGTATGTATAATGACACTCAAATTATTTTGTGATGTGATATATAAGGAATTAGACAAGGGTTGTAAAGGGAAATTTGCTGGGGTCTCTAGAAATAAGGTAACTCCAAAAGGGAGAAAACCATTCTGGAACAAGGAACTGGATTTATTATGGTCAACTGTGCGAGCTGCTTTATTGCAATGTCTGGTTGGCTTGCTGGAGGTAAGCTCTCACAGAGGATCTCAATATCAGGGAGTGCATTTGCTATTTGTTGCAATCTATTTCTGCACAGAGGTGAGATCTTGGATTTATTTTTGATATATCTCATTCGGAATAAATTGCATAAACACTATGTGACAATTTTTCAAATCTCTAGGGACCTTGTTCATACCATGTTTGACAGAGCAGGAATTTACATTTATCATCCATCAGTGGCTTGTGCAGTCTAAAGATAGCCAGCAGCCACTTTCGCTATTTGATCAAAATGGCTGCTTTATCTAGTGATCTTTTAATCAGAACACCTACCGTAAATTCCGGACTATAAGGCGCACCGGTGTATAAGCCGCACCTGCAGAGTTGACTATTTTTTTCTTATATAAGCCGCACCGGACTATAAGCCGCGGGTGTTTTAATGGTATTTTTGTTTTGTTTTTTTTGTTTTTTTTAATTGTGTTTTAATGTTTAATTACCATATGTAATGCTCCCATTTATTAACATTTCAACAAAACAACATAACACAACACCACCTGTGTTGTTATTTACAGTGCACACAGTGTCATACAGTGTCATACAGTGTGGTGAAAAGAGGGCAAGAGAGGAAATTAAAACAGAAGTGGATTTATAGTTAGGAAGAGTGCTAAAAAAGAGAGATTTTTTTTTTTTTTTTTGGAAAAAATCCATAGATAAGCCGCACCGTTACATAAGCCGCAGGGGCCAAAAAAGGCCAAAAAACGGGAAAAAAGGTGCGGCTTATAGTCCGGAATTTACGGTACATGTTTGCTCAATCACTAATGTGGCTTCGCAGTCATATAAACAAAATATAACATTTGAAAACCAGCACCCTCTTCTGTACTTTCTTGTATATTTCCTTTTACTTTCTTCCATTTTATTTACAACAGTTCATTCATTTTGCTCAACACCTCATGCTGGTAGCCATGTCAGTGGAGAGGTAGGTTAACTTATCACTACTAATGGATCAGATCCAGTTGGATCCATAGATAGATTGCTGGAGATGATGGATATTGTAACGAATCGGGTATTCGTTACAAGGAACCGGAGACTTGAAGTTGGTACAGGCTTTTATTCTTGGCTTCACAACAGCTCCTAGCCGCTAGCTTCGCTGCTAGCTCTTCATGCAACCACCCGGTCAGCTCGCTCACATAGCCTGACTGACTTCCGCCACGCGGCCGCTGGTCCCATATACCCCCTTCCCCCTAGGAACACACCCACACACATTAGTTCCTAGCTAACACGGAAGCACCACATTACAGGTCAAACCCAGATTCGCTACATATCCCCCACTCAACTTTAATTGTCGCTATCACGCGACACCCACAACCCACACATATCCCCCTGTACCAAAACACACCCAACACAACATTTTTCCATCACCATCCAAATAGTCTCTTATTATTTCACCACTTCTTAATTTCCGTTCCACCACCACCATTTGCATTTCTTTTCATTCCTTCCTCTTTTCCCATTCCTTTAAATTCAACCCCCATTTCAGTTCACATTCCCATTCCAATAGCCCTTTTCTTTTTTACACACATTGTGGAGAGGAAGACATTAGCATTCTTCTTTATGCTGATGACATTATTATGACGGCAGAAACACAAGTTGATTTACAAAAGAAGTTAACGTGCAGATAATTGTTGCAGGAAATGGAGAAAATGGAAATGATGCATGTTAAAAACACAAACAAGCATACAAGTGTTTTTCTATTTCAATGTTGGGATAAGGAGCTGAAATATACAAAGAATTATAAATATCTTGTACTTGTCCTGACATACGGCTCTGCTGTCCCAAACAAAAACCCTTTGCAGGAGGGTCAAACTCATTTTAGTACACATGGGATCCAATGTGGTCTCAAGTGGACCAGACAAAGAAAATCACTGCATAATAACCTCTAAATAACAACACCTCTGAGTCTTTGAGTGTAAAGATTAGGCCTACAGCAGGTACATTTTAAGAGCACGTTTTCACATAGTTATCTCAGCTACCATAAGCCTATCATATCCTATCTAATGTCTCTAACTTATGCTTTGCGATTAACGGCAACTGTGCACTTCTTCTCTATATTCAAAGGTATGGAAAATAGTTGACCATTTATTTAGTCATGAATAACATGAAGAGGCCACTTGGTATTGTAACTTGCTCCTGAAACCTGCTGCCTCTTAACCTTCACAAGTGCCTCAATATTAGGTGTCAAATCTCAGGCTTGAAAAATTGACATCTCAGAGTAAATGTCACACTTTGCAAAGTCATCCTGTGGGCCGGATTGGACCCTTTGTGTTTTGTTTACCAACATCCTGCTCCCTCGTATAGGACAGAGAGAAGCTTGTTCCTGCTGCGGACAGTGGAGGCGCTCTTCAGCAGGTTAGATGCAGCGGTGTTTCTTCACAGTATTTGAGTGTCTGAACACTTTCTTACAGTGGACACAGTAGTAGGGTTTAGCTCCAGTGTGGATGAGTTTATGTGTTGTTAGGCTACCTAACTGACTGAACCTGCTCCCACATTGGTCACAGTAGTAGGGTTTAGCTCCAGTGTGGATGCGTTTATGTGTTGTTAGGTTATCTAACCGACTGAACCTGCTCCCACATTGGTCACAGTAGTAGGGTTTAGCTCCAGTGTGGATGCGTTTATGTGATGTTAGGTTATCTAACCGACTGAACCTGCTCCCACATTGGTCACAGCTGTAGGGTTTAACTCCAGTGTGGATGCGTTTATGTGTTGTTAGGTGACCTGACTGACTGAACCTGCTCCCACATTGGTCACAGCTGTAGGGTTTAACTCCAGTGTGGATGCGTTTATGTGATGTTAGGCTACCTAACCGACTGAACCTGCTCCCACATTGGTCACAGCTGTAGGGTTTAACTCCAGTGTGGATGAGTTTATGTGATGTTAGGCTACCTAACCGACTGAAACAGCTCCCACACTCCTGACAGGAGTAAGGCTTCTCCCCTGAGTGAACTCTCTGATGTTGCTTTAACAGGTGAAGTCTTGTGAATGTTTTGTCACACTGATCACAGCGGTGACGTCTGGGTCCACTGGTGTCTTTCTGTTTCCATAAAAAGATATAAAGAAAGAACCAGGACAGTGTGTGTGTGTGTGTGTGTGTGTGTGTGTGTGTGTGTGTGTGTGTGTGTGTGTGTGTGTGTGTGTGTGTGTGTGTGTGTGTGTGTGTGTGTGTGTGTGTGTGTGGCATATCAGTGATACAACAGTGATATTTTTATCTGACCTCTTCTGAAGAATTCATCTTGACAGTGTTCCTCTCCTCCTCTGCCAGATGTCTCTTCTTCTCTGCCAATCAGCTCTGACATCATCAAACAGAGACAGAAGGTAAGACGGGGAACACCCACAAAAACAATCCTACTAATAAGAATAATGTAGCTGAAGCAGTGATTGTAGGATCCAAATAGTTCTCTGAAGACTAAAACCTACTGAAGAAATATTAACATTTCATTCATGTAAATTGAAATACAGTAAAAGTGCTGCTGTCCAACTGACATCTCATATAATTCACTTTCTTAAAATCAGCAAACTCGTGCGCTGCGAACACTCGGTTTCTAGGGTGGAGACTCTGGAGACGATGCGCCATGGGCGCAGCATGTTATGGCATTTATGAATTTATTTATTTATTTGTGACAGATGTTAAAAAATACACAATGAATAGATAAAACTAGGGCTGTCAAAGTTGACGAGATAATAACGCGTTAACGCAAATTCCGTTTAAGGCCACTATTTTTTTAAACGCGCGATCAACGCATGCACTTTCTGTGATGTTTGAGCCTGGGTCCGACCCGTAGTTTGGGAAATCAGGAAGCAGTAACATTGATAGCAAGCAGAAAGAAATCTCTGTGAGCAGAAAAGGAGGAAGAAAATGGGTATAATGGCAAGTTCAGCTTAAAATTTAGAAAGTGTCCCACATTTTGTCACCAGCTCAGTGGCCTTGTGGTTTGAGTGTCCGCCCTGAGACTGGGAGGTTGTGAGTTCGATCCCCGGCCGAGTTATACAGAAGACTATAAAAATGGGACCCATTTGCCTCCCTGCTTGGCACTCAGCATCAAAGGGTTGGAATTGGGGGGTTAGATCACCATATGATTCCTGAGCGCGGCACTGCTGCCGCTCACCGCTCCCCCAGGGGATGGGTCAAATGCGGAGAACAAATTCCGCACACTCAGGTGTTTGACAATCGTTGGGACTTTACCTTTACCTTATTTTGGGTGAGGGAGAGAAAGACAGAGCGCCTCAGCGCGATCAGACCGTTGCAGAGACACACACACACACACAGACGGAGAGCGGGGGGGGGGACTAGAGGGAGAGGCAGAGAAAGCGAGCGAGACGCGAGACAGACAGACAGACAGTGAGAAAGACGGGAGGGCGATCAGACCAGAGTCAGAGAGAGACCAACGGAGAGCAGGAGAGAGAAAGCGAGAGGAGAGGGGGAGAGAGACCGAGAGAGAAAGCGAGAGGGGGAGAGAGAGTTGGCACGCAGCTGCTCCTGGATAGCACGGTTAACTTACACAGTGCAGCCTTAGAGATGTGTATTCCCAGTAACTAGTAGCAATAATAACAATATACCAATGCCAAATACTTACCCATACTAATGATAATAGCTACTACCCATATTAATACAAGAGTGCATCTTTGCACAAAGCTCCCATGTTTAAGGTACCTCGGTTTAAGGTAGATTTAGAACAGATAAAAAATTATGTGATTAATTTGCGATTAATCGCGATTAACTATGGACAATCATGCGAATAATCGCGATTAAATATTTTAATCGATTGACAGCCCTAGATAAAACCCATACACCAGTATTAAAATCGCATTGGAATTAATACACAATAAACCAGTAATGTGGACCAGTGATTCAATTGATTGGATTTATATAGCGCAGGGGTTCCCAACCTTTTTTGGCTCGTGACCCTATTTTGACGTCGCAAAAATCTAGGCACCCACGACATTCAAATTCATCAAAATAAAAATAATGTTGTCACAATGTTGATTGAGGCTATGGTCCATTGATTCAAGCCTTTGCAGTATATAGTGACATTATGTAACGGACGTTCTGTCTGCCTATATAAAGTTTATGCCTGCCTAACATATAAAGAGCATCCCTGGCTGCATCTGAACTGTTCAGTATGAAAGACAAAGACACACAGACAGGACACTGGAACGCCACTCAAAGTCGTCCCGACGTGTAAATTCGGGGGAAGAAATCTACCCTGACTTCACAGAGAATCAGTTGTCTGATGTCACCCAATAGCCTACATTACAGCGTTGTGCAGCTGGAACCATTACAGTCTGTTACAATAACATAATGGTCTCTGGTATACAGTCTGTTACAATAACATAATGGTCTCTGGTATACAGTCTATTACCATAACATAATGGTCTCTGGTATACAGTATGTTACCATAATAGTATACAGTCTGTTACAATAACATAATGGTCTCTGGTATACAGTCTGTTACAATAACATAATGGTCTCTGGTATACAGTCTGTTACAATAACATAATGGTCTCTGGTATACAGTCTGTTACAATAACATAATGGTCTCTGGTATACAGTCTGTTAGCATAACATAATGGTCTCTGGTATACAGTCTGTTAGCATAACATAATGGTCTCTGGTATACAGTCTGTTACAATAACATAATGGTCTCTGGTATACAGTCTGTTAGCATAACATAATGGTCTCTGGTATACAGTCTGTTACAATAACATAATGGTCTCTGGTATACAGTCTGTTAGCATAACATAATGGTCTCTGGTATACAGTCTGTTACCATAACATAATGGTCTCTGGTATACAGTCTGTTACCATAACATAATGGTCTCTGGTATACAGTCTGTTACCATAACATAATGGTCTCTGGTATACAGTCTGTTAGCATAACATAATGGTCTCTGGTATACAGTCTGTTACCATAACATAATGGTCTCTGGTATACAGTCTGTTACCATAACATAATGGTCTCTGGTATACAGTCTGTTAGCATAACATAATGGTCTCTGGTATACAGTCTGTTACCATAACATAATGGTCTCTGGTATACAGTCTGTTAGCATAACATAATGGTCTCTGGTATACAGTCTGTTAGCATAACATAATGGTCTCTGGTATACAGTCTGTTACCATAACATAATGGTCTCTGGTATACAGTCTATTACCATAACATAATGGTCTCTGGTATACAGTCTGTTACAATAACATAATGGTCTCTGGTATACAGTCTATTACCATAACATAATGGTCTCTGGTATACAGTCTATTACCATAACATAATGGTCTCTGGTATACAGTATGTTACCATAATAGTATACAGTCTGTTACAACAACATAATGGTCTCTGGTATACAGTCTGTTACCATAACATAATGGTCTCTGGTATACAGTCTATTACCATAACATAATGGTCTCTGGTATACAGTCTGTTACAATAACATAATGGTCTCTGGTATACAGTCTATTACCATAACATAATGGTCTCTGGTATACAGTCTATTACCATAACATAATGGTCTCTGGTATACAGTATGTTACCATAATAGTATACAGTCTGTTACAACAACATAATGGTCTCTGGTATACAGTCTGTTACAACAACATAATGGTCTCTGGTATACAGTCTATTACCATAACATAATGGTCTCTGGTATACAGTCTATTACCATAACATAATGGTCTCTGGTATACGGTATGTTACCATAATAGTATACAGTCTGTTACAACAACATAATGGTCTCTCGTATACAGTCTGTTACAATAACATAATGGTCTCTGGTATACAGTCTGTTACAACAACATAATGGTCTCTGGTATACAGTCTATTACCATAACATAATGGTCTCTGGTATACAGTATGTTACAATAACATAATGGTCTCTGATATACAGTCTGTTACAATAACATAATGGTCTCTGGTATACAGTATGTTACCATAACATAGTGGCCTCTGGTATACAGTCTGTTACAATAACATAATGGTCTCTGGTATACAGTCTGTTACAATAACATAATGGTCTCTGGTATACAGCCTGTTACAATAACATAATGGTCTCTGGTATACAGTCTGTTACAATAACATAATGGTCTCTGGTATACAGTATGTTACAATAACATAATGGTCTCTGCTATAGCCTACAGTCTGTTACAATAACATAATGGTCTCTGGTATACAGTATGTTACAATAACATAATGGTCTCTGCTATAGCCTACAGTCTATTACCATAACATAATGGTCTCTCGTATACAGTCTGTTACAATAACATAATGGTCTCTGATATACAGTCTGTTACAATAACATAATGGTCTCTGGTATACAGTATGTTACCATAACATAGTGGTCTCTGGTATACAGTCTGTTACAATAACATAATGGTCTCTGGTATACAGTCTGTTACAATAACATAATGGTCTCTGGTATACAGTCTGTTACAATAACATAATGGTCTCTGGTATACAGTCGGTTACAATAACATAATGGTCTCTGGTATACAGTATGTTACAATAACATAATGGTCTCTGCTATAGCCTACAGTCTATTACCATAACATAATGGTCTCTCGTATACAGTCTGTTACAATAACATAATGGTCTCTGATATACAGTCTGTTACAATAACATAATGGTCTCTGGTATACAGTCGGTTACAATAACATAATGGTCTCTGGTATACAGTATGTTACCATAACATAGTGGTCTCTGGTATACAGTCTGTTACAATAACATAATGGTCTCTGGTATACAGTCTGTTACAATAACATAATGGTCTCTGGTATACAGTCTGTTACAATAACATAATGGTCTCTGGTATACAGTCGGTTACAATAACATAATGGTCTCTGGTATACAGTCTGTTACAATAACATAATGGTCTCTGATATACAGTCTGTTACAATAACATAATGGTCTCTGGTATACAGTCTGTTACAATAACATAATGGTCTCTGGTATACAGTCTGTTACAATAACATAATGGTCTCTGGTATACAGTATGTTACCATAACATAATGGTCTCTGGTATACAGTCTGTTACCATAACATAATGGTCAGTGGCATACAGTCTGTTACCATAACATAATGGTCAGTGGTATACAGTCTGTTACCATAACATAATGGTCAGTGGTATACAGTCTGTTACCATAACATAATGGTCTCTGGTATACAGTCAGTTACAATAACATAATGGTCTCTGGTATACAGTCTGTTCCCATAATAGTATACAGTCTGTTACAACAACATAATGGTCTCTGGTATACAGTCTGTTACCATAACATAATGGTCTCTGGTATACAGTCTGTTACAACAACATAATGGTCTCTGATATACAGTCTGTTACAACAACATAATGGTCTCTGGTATACAGTCTGTTACAACAACATAATGGTCAGTGGTATACAGTCTGTTACAATAACATAATGGTCTCTGGTATACAGTCTGTTACAACAACATAATGGTCTCTGGTATACAGTCTGTTACAACAACATAATGGTCTCTGATATACAGTCTGTTACAACAACATAATGGTCTCTGGTATACAGTCTGTTACAACAACATAATGGTCTCTGATATACAGTCTGTTACAATAACATAATGGTCTCTGGTATACAGTCTGTTACCATAACATAATGGTCTCTGGTATACAGTCTGTTACAACAACATAATGGTCAGTGGTATACAGTCTGTTACAATAACATAATGGTCTCTGGTATACAGTCTGTTACCATAACATAATGGTCTCTGGTATACAGTCTGTTACAATAACATAATGGTCTCTGGTATACAGTCTGTTACAATAACATAGCGTGGTTTAGATCACCTGGCACCTGCAATTTGTCACGATGCTGTTGCTTCAGACTCAGTTCTGCATCCCGGTCAGTCTAGAATCAGTGTTGCCAGGAGGGACATCTCAAATTGTCATACCAGAGTGCCACTGTGCCTCCTGTTCTGTAAAGAGATGCAGAAATGCCTTCACATCAATATCGCCTCCCTTTCAAGCTAACAAAGTATCAATATTTTCCCCAAAGATTTATATTTTCATGTCGGCAAATGGTCAAAATAAAGGCAGAAATGCTTCCTGTGAGTAGTCTCGGCTCCCAGACGTCTGGGAATTTCACTGTCAGAAACTGTGTCGCCGAGCCCGGCGAGAACCGCCGGCAGCAGACACGCCTACATTTATTATTAGAATTTTATTTGGTAGCGGCAATGCCATTTATCATAGTCCTAACACAGAGCATGAAGCTGATATGCTCCAAACAAAATTTATAGCTGTGGTTTATTTTACAATAATTTTTCCTACCCGGAAGTGGTCCGCTTGCTACTGTGAAGTCATCAGCAGGCTCTGTAACGTTAGCCTCGGGAGTCGGGCTTATCGCTGGGGGAAAGACCTCTAGCCGCCGGGGCCGGATGAAACACGTCCTATTAACAGGTTATGTTGGTTTCTAAGTGATTAATATGTTTCTCCGCAAATGCGACGATGTTTTGCGAGACACCGGTTCTGCATGAGAACTGCCCCCAGAAAGCAGGCCCGCCCACAGCACTTATGATTGGTTCTCCGATGCAAGGCTTCCAACAGCGCCACCTAACGTTATGCAAAGATTTAAATAGTAATATTCTCAGTCTTACAGGAGTGAAACGGATTAAGACTGAGGGCTGAGTCTATCCTGTGAGTATTTATTCAGATACACACTCTAAAATATGATTTGCTAGAAATCACCATCTCATTAACTCATTCAGGGCCAATGACGTCTTTGACATGTTATCAGGAATAGCCCAGAGGGCCAATGACGTGTTTGACGTGTTTTTGTTTTTATTACTGCAGGGCGTAGTTCAAACACTTCCTCAGCCTGTGACATAGTATCAGGTCCCTATCATCTAAGACAACACGTGAACAAACACATACCGCAGCTGTTGTTTTGAAATTGAGCAGGAGGAAAAGCAGAAAACGGATAAGGAGCTTGCCTTGTGCAGACAGGAGAAACGCCATTGAAACGCCCCTCGCGCGCTGCAGGAGCTGGTCGCTTTCCTGTGTGCCAGCCGGAGAAAACGGTAATCCAGAGATGCGTTTGATCATCGGAGGAATGAGGAAATGATCGATCAGAGGGGCGGTGAGGACGTGTTGAATAGCCGAGGGGAAAACGGGAACGATCAGGCAGGGAGACATGGACGATGACGGGTGGACCAGAACAAAACAAAATAAACACACAAGGCAGAAGCGGCAGTCACAGCAGCCCGCTGTCTGTTCTCAAGAGCTATTCAGTTGGTTCATGAAATCGCTGGGCTGCGTGCCCTCCAGTGTTGCTCCTGGCCAATCCCGGCGCCACAGGGCGTGGTTATTGCTTATCCTATGTGGGGTTAGAAATCACGCGACCCACAGGGTCAAAACACAGCTAGTAGGTAACAGACCCACAGGGTCAAAACACAGCTAGTAGGTAACAGACTCACAGGGTCAAAACACAGCTAGTAGGTAACAGACCCACAGGGTCAAAACACAACTAGTAGGTAACAGACCCACAGGGTCAAAACACAGCTAGTAGGTAACAGACCCACAGGGTCAAAACACAGCTAGTAGGTAACAGACTCACAGGGTCAAAACACGGTCAGCTTCGGTTCACTTTCAAGTCAAGCAAGTACAAATGAAGACGTATGCTGTATTCCAAAATGCTACATATCATTAGCTGATAGCTGATTCAATATCTTTAAAATATGCAGGACCCAGTCTGTTAAAGTGGTCACTGTTTCCAACCAGGACGATTTGGTTTTCTGCTATACTTAAAATGTACTTTATTTACTTTTAATTGTCTGCAGTCAATGATTTAGTGGGAGCCAAAATGATAAACATCTAATTTTTGGAATATTATTGTTAGTGGGCTGGTTGTCATGCCAAGAGCTTTTCAACATTTAAAATGTGAAGGGAATTCAGTTCCTGAACCGACTGAATTGAAAAGTGAATTGACCCCATGACTCTGTCATCTAGTCCTGCGTCTCACACCGGAAGCTTAGCCTTTCATTCTGACAGCCATCAAGGTCCCAGATGACTCCAGGGGGTCAAAGACCTCATGATGATGTCATAAACACACATGACCTACACAGCAGCTCAGCCAATCATAAAAAGCACCCCCTTCCCAGCTGAGCTAATCATCATCCACTTCCCAGACAGATTAGCCAATCGTGACTCATTTCCCGAGCGTCTCAGCCAATGAGCAGCTTGCTCTGTTGAGTCCACTTCCTAGCAGAGTTCAGATGAGGCAAAAGATTCCCAGTTTGAGTTGTAACACAGATTGTGTGGACACTCAGTGGGTGTTTGGGGGCTAGGAGCGAGCGATATGGACTGGAGTACTGGAGCAAGGCGCTGGATGAGGAGGATTTGGTGGAAAAGGGTGAGGTTGGGACCGGGAAAGACTGGGATTTGGGTCAGTGCTTAGTTGAAGGAACACTGTGACACAGAAGAACTTTTATAGCTTTTTGCTGACTGATGATAACGCTGCGATCTTCTCTCCTGCTGTTTTGAATGAGTTGCAGTGAGAGTTCTAATGTAAATGCAGCCACTAGACACAGCAGGCTGTTTTAGCCCACATGTCTGCCGACCACAGACACACAAGTCATGTTTAGGAAACCACTTTGATGCGTTTCTTTCAATTAAATTCACTGTAGCCACTAGGGGTGTCAAAAATAATAATAATAATAACGATTATAAGATGCATCGCGATGCGGACGTTCATGATTCTGCATCAATTCACAAATGTCAAAAATCGATTATTAAAAAAAAAAAATAAAAAAAATAAAATAATAATCAAATAAAATATAATGGAAGTACATGCAGTTGTTTATTTTAATTATGGATCATAATACAATGCAATTCCAAATGCACTTTTATTTTAAAAGTAGCCACACAGTGAGAAAAAAGAAAGTGAGAAAAAATAAATCATGTATTGCGGAAAAAAGTGATGCATCGATTTAAGATGCATCGAGATGCATCGAGATGCATCGATAATCGTACTCGAATCGAATCGTAGCCCTCTGAATCGTAATCGAATCGAATCGTGAGGCCAGTGAAGATTCACAGCCCTAGTAGCCACCAGTGGTTTTGCTTTTGTATGCATGCACAGTATCAGCATCTGGATTGCTATATGGTGGGATTGTGGGTGTGTTTTTTGCCAAACGTAATGTTGTTGACTTATGAAGAGCGTCAGCGTTTACAACCCGTCAAACACTTATGACCAGCGTTTACAATGTGTGCTTAATGGTTATGTAGTCTAATCATGTGCATGCCATAAAGACAATGATTTGCCGTGTGTGTGTGTGTGTGTGTGTGTGTGTGTGTGTACAGCTGTGTCAGTGTGTTTGACACAAAGGTCACTAGCAATCTAGCCGACAGATTTCAGAGGCAGCTTTATCTCTGTGTATATTGCTGTATTTCCTACTTTGTGCATGTTTGGGGTCAGAGAGGCTGTTTTCCTCTGTTTTTGAGGTCAGATGAAGTCAAACTCATATCCTTACTCATGTAAGGATATGAGTGTTTTGTTGTCATTTCATTGTTGTCACTATAGAGCGGTGTGTTTAGGACGGCCTCAACTAACTACATTATTCTCATTATCGATTGATTGATTAACACGTTCACTGCCATTGACGAGATATCTCGGCTTACAAAATCCAACGGTTGACTGCCAATGACGAGATATCTCGGCTTTAAAAAAAAATACAAATATTGGAGGTATTGAATGTGTATAATCTATTTTACCGACCCACTGAGTGGCGACATGTCTCTCCAGAGTAGAAAGAGGCGAGCCAAAACTGCAGGGAAAAGCGCGAGGAAGCCGTTCTCATACTGTAAAATGGATGGCGAAAACGCTTTCGCTTTCGCACTGACGCACAGCGGTGGCAACGGTGGGGGGTTCCAAGAATAGACTGGGTGCACACTTTGAAACACGCAGCATAAATAAGCGCAGAATCGCAAGAGCTTCATCAGAGCTCTCAACCGAAACGCCAAGAAACGAGCGAGCCCCATCCAGCGAGCCCTATCCAGACTGCCAGGCAGCAGCAACTCGTTTGTGACAGACCCGCTGCAGAGCCAAGGAGGGCGGAGGAGAACGCCCACGGAGGGAGGAGTTTGAAGCAGAGGGGGGTTTCCTGCTGTTATGGAGGAAATTACTGTTCAAAACTATTGTTTAGATGTCTGACGTCTTACTGATGCCAAAAATGAATGGTTAAAGTGACTGTTCTATCGAATTTCACAAAAAGCCGTTTATCTCAGAATACATTTTCAGACGCTGAAACCATGCTGTATTCAACTGCTAATGCTTACATAACTACTAACTCTACAAACTAACTCTTTTAGACAGAGAAAGCACACATTCTATTAGTTCTTTTGAGATTGTGTGTTCACAAAATCCTAACAGAAACGAATCCTCGGCTCTTGAAAGATGAGCCAGAATCCTCAAAAAAAAACCTTGGCAGAAGCTAACTACAGTATTGAAAAACGGCTGGCAGTGAATGTGTTAAGATGGAAGAATGTAAATGAACAATAAAACAGTCAAATGTATCGTGTCATTTGCAGTATCATATTTACAGTCAATCTACAATGTCTTGGATGATGTAAAGCTGAAGTACAGCATTTTTATAGCTACAATTTACAGCTAGAAATATGGTATCATCTTCCTCTTCCTCTCTCTCTCTCTCTCTCAGGCATAAGCTCCTCTTCAGCGCCGCTACAGACGGGAAAATTGCATTGTGGGATGTGACCTCCGCTTCTTCCTTATCGACCGGCAGTTTGAGCGGCGCTCCGATGCCACCGATCCCCTGCCTCAGCGTTTCCGCCCACCAGAGCGGTGTCAACTCATTGGCCGTCTGGGCAGAGGGACCGGGACAACCAGAGGGCAGTTGCCTGGTAACTGTCGCTAGCGGAGGGGACGACGGACAACTGACTGTGTCTGTGATCGGGCTGCAATACCCAGACGGGGAGACGGAGGGCAGCGGGGCGTTTTCTCAGTCGCAGGCGCAGATCTCCCAGATTTCTCCACAGGTCCCGCTTCAGATGCAAATGCAATTCCAACCCGAACCCCAGTCCGTGCCTCTGCTTGAACCCCAAAACCAAACTCCACCTCAAGTGGAAGTCCAGTCTCAGTTTCAGTCCCCTCTTCACCTCTGTCTCCGCTCCCAGTCGCGCCTCCCCCTGGCCCATGCCGCCCCTCTGACCGCCCTGAAGCTCCTGTCCCCGGGGCTGCTCGTCTCCGCCTCCCCCGACCAGAGGGTCTGCCTCTGGAGGGTCCACTGCGGTACCGGGATCGCCGGCGCAGGGGGCGCTCTACTCCCACGTGGCGGACGCGGCGGGACTCGCCGTGTGGGAAGATGAGGGTGAGACGGATGGGGAGGACGAGGGAGAGGAGAGGAGGGGGGAGGGGAGGTTTGGATCGAGAAGGAGTGCAGCGGAGGGCGAGGGGGTGAGCGGGGGTGAGACAGGTGGCGGGGCGTCCTGTGGGACCAGGGTGAAGACAGACAGGGTGGGATGGGTGCTGGTGTGCGGCCAAGGCTTCCAGCTGCTACGGCTCAGAGACACAGAGGGGGATGGAGGAAAAGGAGAAAGGATGGGACAGCGTGTTAAAGTGACTTTCCAGGAAAACACAACATCATGTTAAAGTGACTTTCCAGGAAAACACAACATAAACAAAAGCAAGGGGCAACCTCCGCAGCTGAAAAATGGCCCATATAAGGACACTGCATGACGTCATTTTGTAATCGTCTTTCCGTTTTAGACATGGAAGTAGATGACGCCTACCGTAGTCATTTTTAGACTTGCCAAAATGTTTTCAAGCAAAAAAAAAAACTGTTTTAAAGTTTTAATATTTTTTCGGGTGAGAACATTCCAAATATGTGACCAGTTTATCAGAATAACGCCTATTTGGAAATATTTAACGAGCAGCGAGGACTGAGAGCACTGTCTGTGTGACCAGTTGGACTAGCTAGTATCTCTCAACGCCTACAGTACTGGCAGTGAGAAAACACTGTCGACGTGCTTTTGTAACTAACGTTAAATGCCGACCGGGTACAGCCATTGGCTCCTCGCAGCAGTATGCTATGAACATGTCACTGAAGTTGGCCGCAGTGTAGCTTCTGAATGTTGCCCAACTTCATTCATAGTCACTTTTTGTTTTGAAATTGTCCGCTAACTAGCGCTGAACCGGAAGAACAAATACAATCACGTCTAATGCGGAAGAGAGAAAAAGTGGACGTGGTGAATAAGGTGAATCGAAGTCAATGGTAAAATGACTACTTCTTGCACTTGAGTTATGACCTCAGTAAACACTGTCCTAATGAGTTGTGTCGTTTGTGTATCTGCACTATATGGATTTGTGCTGAGTATTGTGCTGCTCTCCAGCCACCACATCAGCTGGGGTCACACAAAATAAAGTGTGAAGAATGAATTGCCAAACGACCTGCAGCAGTGAGGTGGTGGCTTTAGCTCCCTTGCCTTGCCTTTAGCTGCCTACAATTCCACAAAACCACCACTAGATGTCGGCATCGTCCCTCTTAAATTCTCGAGCCACAGCAGACTGCAAACACGTCATTATTTTTCACATCACCCTCCTTGGTTTGCCGGGAGTCAAAAATGTCTGCACATTCGTGCAATTCATCACTCACTTTTTCACCATTTTCAACCAAACATGAAAAATCTCATATGGTGTGACAATTGTGGTCCGTGTATAAAGTATATTTGTGTTTTCAAGGAGAATACACGTATTTGACTTCTCATTGTCTGCGTGAAGACGGTAAAACCCAAATTGACCCGCCCACGTTTCATTTTCTCTTGCTTAGATTTTCTCTCCTGGATCATTCATAATCAGTGTAGCTTTGACTGCTCCTGCTGCTCCCCCCAGTAGCCCCTCCCCCGAGCAGGCGCCCTGACCGTCCAGAGGAGGCACTAGTGGTTTTTACAGTAAAGATTAAAGTAGTAATTAATCTAACCAGTGTTGGGCAAGTTACTTTCAAAATGTAATATACTACATATTACTACTTACTTTCATTTGAAAGTAATAAGTTACTTTACAATATTACTGTCTGTGTAGAGTAACTTGTTACTTATTACACTACTTTTGCATTACTTTCACCAAAACAGCAGCAGCAGAATGACATCACCGCCCCGCAACCATCCAGAAAAATAATTTCAACCACCTTGAAGTCAGTGTAAACACTCCAAAATTCTAAATGTTATTATTTTCCTTTGTTATTGTCATCTATAGTGGTTATTTGGATAAAAACACAGTTTGATTAGGAAATGATTGTATTTTTAATAACTCAATGTGTAACTTGAGTTACTTCACAAAGTAACTGGTATAATATTACTGAAATCCTATAATAAGTTACATTACTGAGTTACTGCTAAAAGTAATATATTACATGTATGTTACTTTTGTAATGAGTTACCTCCAACACTGAATCTAACTATATGAGACCCAACATAATTAACATGAGAACACTAAAAGAGGAACATCTAGTTTCATGTTTGAATGAAACTAGACCAGCAGAACTATACAAAGGTGGTGTGTTATTTCTTGAAATGCTTTCGACACAAATACGCTACATTTGGGCAAGTGTAAATTAAAAATAAAAATAAAAAGTGAAATGGCTTAAATGGTAGATTCATAGGATACCGTAAATTCCGCACTATAAGCCGCACCGGACTATAAGCCGCAGCAGCAAAATTGACTGTTACATATATAAGCCGCACCGGACTATAAGCCGCGGGTGTTTTAATGTTTTTTTTTTTTTTTTTTTTTTTTTGTTTTAATGTTTAATTACCATATGTAAGGGTTCGTGCACAGAGGGGATTGTCGGGAAAGAGATGGCTGTTTGAGGAAGCTCCCATTTATTAACATTTCAACAAAACAACATAACACAACACCACCTGTGTTTTTTTTTACAGTGCACACAGTGTCCGCGGTGTGGTGAAAAGAGGGCAAGAGAGGAAATTAAAACAGAAGTGGATTTATAGTTAGAAAGAGTGCTAAAGAAGAGAGAATTCCGTTTTTTCTTTTTTTTTTTTTTTTTTTTTAAATCCATAGATAAGCCGCACCGTTATATAAGCCGCAGGGGCCAAAAAAGGCCAAAAAACGGGGGAAAAGCCGCGGCTTATAGTCCGGAATTTACGGTACTTAATTTAATGGCAAACCCTCATTGTTTAATGGGAAACTGTTGTTTTTATAAGGCAGAAGACATCCAAGCAATGTAGGATGTGTGCAGCAAACATTTGACCCCTATAATAGCCTTGATTATGGGCTCTTGGGAGACATCAACACAATATCAAGTGTAGGTGATACACACATGATGCAAATTGTCTTGTGAAAAGTAGCTACTTCTGCAGATATGGGGATTGTGAATGATGTTTCCATACAAAAGGACATTTGTATATTTTTCACACACACACACATACACACACACACACACACACACACACACACACAAAGGTTTATTTATCTAAATTAAACTCAACTGTTGCAAATCATTTTTAGTGTGCATGCATACTTCATTTATCAGAGTGTCAAATCTACTGCTGCCTGTTGACAGTACTCGAAGTACAAGTAGCCGGCAGGTCAAATAATGAGCCCATTTAAAAATCTTGATAAAAAAATCCACAGTTGAATGCTCACTGCATTCATGTACATCAATACTCCACCTATCATGGCAGACTGTTTGGGGGGGGGGGGGGGGGGGCTGGTGGGAATAGCGTGATCCTCCCACGTGCCGGTGAAGCTCCCCACTGTCAGGTGAAAAGAAGTGGCTGGCAACTGTGCATGTGTCGGAGGAAGCATTGTGCTAGGCTACAGCTTTCCCCAGATCGGCAGAGGGTGGAGCAGCGACCAGGGCAGCAGGGGGAAATTGACCAAGTAGGCTACAATTGGGGAGAAAATGGGGTGGGGGGGGGGGGATTTCAGAAAAAAAGGAAAAGAAATGTCACGCACCTGGGATCTGCCCAGTATAACCACGGAGCAGTTCTATTGGAGCAACAAGGGGATTGTATGCTTTGCTCAAAGGCACTTCAGTAGGCCTATGAGTTGCTGAGGGAAGAGAGAGCATTCATTACAAATTCACTTCCTCCAGATAGATTTTGTCTTGAGATTTTCTCTCGACTTAAAGCCCAATTGTTGAAACTCAACTGAATACCAAAAACATAAATAAATAATGATAATAATAAAAAGAAGAATTTTAAGCCATCATGTAAAATCGTTGCTTTGTCTGTTGGCCTTAATGGTTATGAGTGACAGGAGGTGCAGGGCGCCACAGGCTGTGCTGTGTCACCGCTGCACATTTGCTGTAAACACACACCTCCAGGACCCATTGAAAGCTTTAAATAAGGAGGGTCTCTGGATGTTTAGTTTTGTCAAAAACAAGAAAACACTATTCTTAGTGAGTATATTGTAAAAAACATTCCATATGATGATAGGGTAATAATTTAATATTGAACAAAACAATCAGGAATAGCAAGTCAACATACTGTATATGACACATAGAAGTGGTACACATCATCTGAAAGCTGGGAAAGTGAAGATTAATTTGAGATGCAGCTCAGCACTCTGTCAAGTTTTTCTAGTCATAAATCTGTAATAAACATTGTGTTTTAGGCATCTATTCAAATGGTGAATGTTTAGAGTGCACAAGTGCTTAGATTAGAACATTATGATGGAACTTATAGCCTATGATGACCATCCCCATGCTCAATTATGTATCATAAATTGTTGCAGCAGTTTTTGATTTGATACCATTTGTTAGAGATTTTGTGGCTGATTTCACACCTTTTTTTTTTACTCTAAAATGGATCAAAATTGTCAGAAATCTCACCAAAATACCACATTATGACAGCAAGACCTTGAGGAACCCCATAGAAAAACCTATGCTGTGATTTGGTATCAAAAACTTTTGACATTTGGAAATTTGGAAAGATTTGCATTTTTCTGGATTTGGTGGTGAAAACTTGTGTTCTGGCTTAGAAACCCCCTTATTGTCAATATAGCGAGGAAAGCCATAGAGCCCCTAGGTCTCTATATAGTTAGTGGAAGTAAAGTTTCATGAGGCTGTGTTTATCCTAGAGGTCACATTAGGTCATTTTATTCAGTCAGGTCAAGTTTTGAAAAATGGTCTCACTACAATGAAATGGCTACTGTACTATGGAGACTAACATCATCACACATGAAGACAATTGAGCTCAGTAAATCCACAAGAGTCTCAGCATTCCAGATACCCAATTTATGCAATTCCAAGACTGTTTAGGGAGTGTATGCAGAAATATTCACATAGAATAAGTGAAAATAACACATTTATACTGCATGCAAAACACAGCATGGATTTAGCCAATAACTGAATGTGATTAGCAGGAAGTGGGCGTGTCTGTGATGGGGAGAGTTGTGGGTACCCATAGAAGCCATTCTCATTCAAATATCTTGAGCTGAGAGGTCAAGGGACCCCTTTGAAAAAAGGCCCTGCCAGTTTGTCCCTCTCCAAATTAGGCTACCATGGATGGACCGACCACAAAATAACTATCCAACCTTTGAATAAACATGCATGCACAGGCAGCCACATTTTTTTTTATATATTTAAAATTGCAAATCTTGGATCGGACATAATGTCTAGCTTGTATATATCTATAAAGATGCGTTTGGGGCAACTCAAATGCTCTCTTCAGAAGAGCAAAGGATGCAAATTGGCCATCAATATACAGGTCACTGATGGAGACCAGCCCCTTTTCACTCCAGGCATGGCAAATTCTATCTGACCATGAGGGCAAAAAAGAATGATTAAAACAGATTGGTGTGTGAACAGAAACATCTGGTACATTCAAAACTTTCTTAACCTGATTCAGAATTCTGACAGAGTTTTTCACAACAAAACTCAAACCTTTCAAAGTCCCAGGCTCCTCTAGCTTAGAAAACAACATGAGGCGGACTATCATGTGTGACTTCAAGTTTCCTTTACGACCAAAACCTTTACCACAGACTGAGCAAATATATTGTTTCTCTCCTGTGTGGACTATCATGTGTCTCTTCAAGGATCCTTTAATACCAAAACCCTTACCACAGACTGAGCAAGTAAATTGTTTCTCAGCTGTGTGGACTATCATGTGTGTCTTCAAGTGTCCTTCTTGACAAAAACATTTACCACAGACTGAGCAAGTAAATTGTTTCTCTCCTGTGTGGATTATCATGTGTGATTTCAACTCTCCTTTACGACCAAAACCTTTACCACAGACTGAGCAAGTAAATTGTTTCTCTCCTGTGTGGATTATCATGTGTGATTTCAACTCTCCTTTACGACCAAAACCTTTACCACAGACTGAGCAAATAAATTGTTTCTGTCCTGTGTGGATCACATGTGACTTCAAGGATCCTTTATTACCAAAACCTTTACCACAGACTGAGCAAGTAAATTGTTTCTCACCTGTGTGGACTATCATGTGTCTCTTCAAGTCTCCTTTATGACCAAAACCTTTACCACAGACTGAGCAAATAAATTGTTTCTGTCCTGTGTGGATTATCACGTGTGACTTCAAGGATCCTTTATTACCAAAACCTTTACCACAGAATGAACAAGTAAATTGTTTCTCACCTGTGTGGACTATCATGTGTGACTTCAAGTGTGCTTTATTACCAAAACCTTTACCACAGACTGAGCAAATAAATTGTTTCTGTCCTGTGTGGATTATCACGTGTTTCTTCAAGTGTGCTTTATTACTGAAACCTTTACCACAGTCTGAGCAGCTGTGTTTCTTCCTAAGAACTTCACTGTTTTTCTGTGAGTCTAAACCTGAATGAGGTTCACTAGTTTCCATCCATTCTTCATCACTGTGGTCAGTCTCAGGTTGAGAAGAGTCTGAAGTCTTGTCATCACTAGTTGGTTGTAAATTACTAGCTGGATATAAGTTCCTGGCTGGTTCTGATACTCCACAGTCCTCTCCATCAGCTTCTGTTTTCATCTGTTCAGTTGAGCTGCTGGTTAGAGGCTCTGCCTCTCTGTTCTCCTCAGTTTGGCTTTGATGAAGCTGTGAGGACTGAGGTTTCTCTTCATCATCTTCACTCTTCACAGGAACAGCAGTGGATGGGAACTTGGGGATATCAGCCTCCTCTGGCCCTTGAAGCTGCTCTCCCTGCCGACTGATCCAGAGTTCCTCCTGTTCCTCTTTAATGTGTGGAGGCTGTTTGTAAATTAAACTTATGAACGGACATAACCTGGAAATAATACGCTACTGCTTATTTCAGGAACATTTGCACTTGCGCGACATCACAACAGGAGGGGGGGGGGGGGCGCGACGCGTGAATATTGCGTCATTCGACAGCCACGCCCACCGAGGGTGAGGGGCAGAGGAGTAGTCTGGGCACCTTCCACCCCGCTTTTTGTCATGGGGGCGTAAACCTATGGCGTAAACCCCGGACCCAGAATTAACACCGGATGGCAATGCGCTTAACAACGTCTTTGTTGCCGTTAGCTTGACGCGGTGATGTTACCTAAACTAGAGTCTGATCAAAACAAAGCTAGCGTTACATAAAACAAAACGTTCATGCAATATGGCATCTCCGCCACCACCGCCTGACACACCGGTCAAAACGGTGAAAGAGGATTCTGATACTTGGGTCAAATTGTCAAGTTAACGTGAAAGTTGACGAGCTAGAAACGCTGCCATCCGGTCTAGGGCGGGCTCTAGGCCGGAACCAGTAGGGTGACAAAATCAATTGTGGGCGGGAGCCAGGCTCTTTCTCGCCGAGAAGAGCCTGGTGACGCGAGGTTAGAGGAGGAGGGGGGTCTCAGCAGATAATGGGTCACATGGTAGCCAAAGTTTCTCTAGCTAGCCAGTCTATAGAGAAGTCCCTCACTGCAGTGTGGAGAAGCCCAACGTCGGCGTCTGTAGCCTGACAAGGTTTTTTCCTGTTTTCAAGTAGACAAATCTGTCAAAGATATATTTCAACACACTGCCTCCAACAGAGAGGAGAGAAGGTAGTCTGCATTGAAGAAAAAAACTACCTTAATGGCGTCTAATAATGTTCCTTTTTAAATGTTGCAGACCGACTTGTGTACAACAAAACTGTAATTGATCTATAGCCTATGTACAATCAATGCTGTAATTACAGAAACAGATTGCAGATACAGAATAAATGCCACTTTCTTGTAGGCTACTTGTAGATCATTTTAATCAATTTTGGAACCACACTGGTGATACAGCATACAGGTGTAGAAGCCTACCACTCTCTGCTGCAGAGTGTGTAAGTCTCCTGTTTCTGTTAGTAATAGTAGGCTAGTTAAGTATTAGTTTCACATGATATCAGTATCTTCAGGAAAATGAGCCTATAGGCTACAGGGGTGCCCAAATTCTTTCCCATGAAGGGCCAAAACTCAATCTGGGTGGAGGGCCGAGGGCCAAAAATAAACGTTGTGGAATTAGCCTACATTAAAATGTATTGTGTTTTATGGAAAATTAACATTCTAAATCTAAAATAACATTTCAATATAATAATCTACTTTTTATCTGCTTGGTAATTGTAATAATTTAATTGCAATTGATTATATATATTTAAAAAAACATCTGCATTTGTGGGGAGCTTAAACATTTAATCAGTAAACACCCAGTTAAAAACAGTTGTATTTTCCACCTTTGTAATCAAGAGAGAAATTTGACTTAATTCACAACTTGAAAAATCCTTAAGGTACTTTGAAAATCAGCTTTATTGTCCATCTTTTGTAAACAATTTGCCATGACAATTTGCAATCTCAGGAGTGAACACAGTATCCGCAGCCACATTCAGACACTGTTTCACAAAGTCACCACGTGAAAAAGCTCGTCCACCCTTTGCAATCAGTGCAGGGGGGACATTTCCCCCCCCAAATCCGTTGCGTTTGGCCCGCGGGCCCCAAATTGGTCAGCACAGCCTCTGAAAGACAGTCATGTCAGCCGAGCCGACCAGTTGAAAGTCCAGCTGAAATGAAGAATTACTTTTTTTCTCTATTTTAGATCACATCCCTGGTTATTCAGTGCACCTATTTAATGTGTGTGTGTGTGTGTGTGTGTGTGTGTGTGTGTGTGTGTGTGTGTGTGTGTGTGTCAGTGTGTGTGTGTGTGTGCGTGTGCGTGTGCTTGTGTGTGTGTGTGTGTGTGTGTGTCATGGAATTATAGTGAAATTTAATGATTGCCATTTTTGCTGGGGACGCCCTCAAGCATGAATGAACTACTGTTGTTGGTCATGGTGCTCACAGTGTGAACGCATAGTAGTGATGAGAATCTTAATTTGTCATTGTGCCCTTGCCCCTCCCCCCTCTCTCTCTTCCAGCCTGTCTCAGTCAGTGGTGAAAAATGTGTTCTTGAATACGACTCTGTCTCTCTAAGCTGTGAAGGGCTGGGCAACTCTTCTGCTGGAGAGTTTCGAGGAACACAACAACAATAAAGGAAGAAAAGAAACGAATCCCACATCATCATCACTGATTTATATCATTAGACACTGGAGGCTACTGCTGTGAGTCTGGATCAGGAGAGTGCAGCAACGCCGTATTATATTATTATGAAAAATGCATGTTTACCACTTTTCTCCCAAAGCTCAAGATGACATCCTCAAATGTCTAATTTTGGCCTGCCCAGTCCACAACCCAAAGATTATATATATATATATAGGCTATATATATATATATATTATACCAAACTATATTATATCATACTATGGGATGCTCTTTGCCATCTTGGCTCCACATACCAAAGGTACTTACACGATCTAGACAGTAGACAGACATGATATGTGATCATGTCTATGTATATCTATGTATATATAGCCTATATAATGTGAATTAATATGGGAAATGAATATGCATACATATATGTGCAAATGAACTGAACTGATTCTCTTATTTGATCCCATATCAACAATTGGGCCAAGATAGCCTGATGTTACTGTTGACATATTTCAGACTACACCAAATAGCCTACATAAGGACAAGGTCTGTCTGAAGGCATTTATTTGTTCCCTGACTCTAAGGAAGTGGGGAAAATGGTCAATTCCCCCAAACTACTGTCTGAACTATCTATTTAACCAAATCACACACATTTAGGCTATTCTATTCTATTTCTATGATTTATTCTTACATTTTTCCACTTCTCTCAAGTACCCCTGTAGTACCTCCGCAGGGTACGCAGTTGCATACCCTAGTTTGAGAACCACATCTCTTTAGTTTACTATTGCTGAAAAGGCAAACATGTTCAGAAACAATGACAGAGAGAAAACAGACAGGATAATAATATATCCCCACATCCCATAAATCATCTTGCGCTCCCTGAAAATGATCTCGCAACCCCCTGGGGGGGTCCCGATCCACAGCTCGAGAACCACTAATCTAGAACAGTGGTTGGTTCTCAGACTTTTTCACATCATGGACCCCTAAACTGACAGAAATTAGACCACAGACCCCCATTTGATAAGATTTTGTCCGAGGGCCCCCCCCATCTGATAAGCAGGGATGCAAAGTCATGGATAGTGAAAAAGGTGACAGATACCAGGGCAGACACAAAACTGCTATTGGAAAGTCAGACCAGGCCGATCCCACCCCTCCGAACCCACAAATCCTCCTATTTTGGGATAAAAAAGGTGATTGTCACCTAAAGGTGACTTGCATATATATATATATATATATACATGTCTCTCTGTCTGAATCCATTGATCTCTGCACCTGCACTGGCCCATCGGACGCTGCTGCTCCTGGAAATGATGTGATTGGCTGACATTTTTGGCTGGGTACCACGTGGTCAGACTGGAGGATGAGCTGTGTTGATGAAAACCTGACAATCATGACAGCGTGAAATGTATTCATAGAAATCATACAAGTCCAGTCCAGCACTGCTGCTTGTAAGAATCAGTCACAGTCAAAGACATTGTTCAAGTTCACTTTCTAGTAGTGAACCAGAACTAGAACTAGAACCATGCAGGGTTAAGAAATATGGACAGAAGTATCCACCAAGTTATTCATTACATTTATTTACAAATACAGGTATAAAAGAGATGATATAAAAGAGATTAAAAAGACAAGAACACATTACTTCATACTTTTAGAATACTAATTGTTAGAAACGATACTTTAAAACTATTTACAAGATAAGATTAATTTAAATCGATTTCATAGACATCACATCACAGAAACGGTTCACTGCACAGGGAACTGCATGGATATCTAATTTGAGTGTAGTATGAATGTGTATTGTATGAAATGAAAATATGAGTAGGAAATGAAATTATGAATATGAAATGAAATTATGAATATGAAATGAAAAAAGTGAATATGAAATGAAAATATGAGTATGCGCTGGGCGGCTGAGGTGGGATTCTTCAGGCAGGTCCTCCAGAACTTCCTCAGGTCCTCCTCCTATAGTTCTTAGAGACCCGGCTGTTTGGGCGTGAGGCAGTGTAATGCCGGCGGCTGTTGCTGCGCTCTCCGGACAAGGTCCAACTCTTGGCACAGAACCTCCTCCGCTCCTCCTTCAAGTCATCATGATTCCCAGGCCGATATGACGGGCGTTCACATTGAGCCTGCAGGGAAGAACGAGACACATTCAAAGTACTGAACAAGATGGGTTCAAAACTACAATACAAAGAGTTAAAAGTAGGCAACTCCTGGCGTGTTCAAAGTCAACTGGAAGTCACATTTCACTTTTTTCCTATTTAATCTTAACACAAACCATAAACCTAAGCTGGCTTTTTAGCACAGGCAATGTACAACACACACACACACACACACACACACACACACACACACACACACACAGGCAATGTACCACACACACACACACACACACACACACACACACACACACACACACACACACACACACACACACACACACACACACACACACACACGCACACTAGTAGGGAGTGGGGTGGGGTATGGTGGGGACAAGGGACAGTGAGCTACTTTGAAGGCCAAAATCAAAACATACAAAACAAATCACACAATTAACAGTAGATTACACATCAACGCATCCACAAACAAATTCAATTAATCTTCCATAATTCCTTCAGTCGATCAAATGAACACTATAAAAAAAAGACTATGAAAAATATCCATCTGAAAACATTTCTGTATAAACAAACTCAACCTAACCTTCCTAACTTCTATGTAGATCAAATAGAGGAGGACACTAACCACTTTTTCAATGCGGCCTTAAAGCTTCTTTCTGTGGCCAGTTCTTTGCAAACGGTAGAACTCCTGTCCTATATAACAGTGAATTTTGCAGAACTTTTAAACCTGTGTGGAATTATATCTGTCTGGCTCCCTCTAGTGGAATATTTGTGAGTCACACACCCAGCTAAAGTAATCCACCAGATAAGGGAGCTTTCCTTATTTTAAAGTGGTGGTTCTCAAACTTTTTCACCTCAAGCATCCCTAAACTGACCCATTTGATAAGATTTTGTCCCATCATCCACATCTGATAAGATTTGATCTTTTAGATGTTTGATTACAGAAAGTGTATGAAACCCATGACCAAAACAGTCATACATTCTGTCATTGTGTTGCTTATGGATGGAATTATAGTGAGAATAAATGACTGGAAACCCAGGGAACCCCCTCAAGGACCCCTGGGGGTCCCCAGAACCACTGTTTTAAAGGGCAGCCCCAACTGAATGTGAGCCACTCTTTCCTGCTGGTAACTAGTTCAGGCCATCAGAGTGTGATGAGCTGAGATGTGTACGTGGGAGAAGTCTGAGCACAGTCCTACAGTAACTCATTGATTTTGTGATGTCTGTATGATTATAATAATACATGATGACCCTTTGGTGTGGTTTCTCCTTATTTTTCCACCTCTTCTTGTTTTCTTCCATAAGCAAAAGACCAGGCTGACAATGCCAGCGCCATTTGCAACTTTTGATCCATTAGAAGTAGCTATATAGAGTACCGCAGGGATGAGGTATTTTTGTAGGCTTTATCCAGAAATCAACACTATAGCCTTCTCTTTCTATGCCCCCAGTAAGTCAGAACAATCTGAAACTGGATCATCTAATCTCTCTCTCTCTCTCTCTCTCTCGTCATTTAAACGAAGCTTAGAGGGTACTCTACAGGAGAAATGCTCTTGTTTTACTTAAAATGTTTTTTTTTACTATTTTCTTTTTATCTTTATTCTTATTGCTGCTTCATCTTGTCTGTCTGCAACTGAAACTTCTTGTATGTGTTCTTCTGTAATCAGGGCACTCTTGAAAATGAGAGCTTGCTCTCAAGAAATTTCCCTGTATAAAAAAAAAGAAAAAAAGTGGTTCTTCAGTGTTCTTCAGTGTTCTGTGTATTCAGTTCCCGTCGTCTATGGGGTTTTAGAATGGGGATTTCTGTATTTAAACTTCATTTCAGTTATGACTTTTGAAGCTTTTGAACTTTTTTTTACGCATTTACGCTCCAAAAGTCATAAAAGTTATTCACGTTTGTGAAGATTATCATGCAGAACCCAGATTCGCGTTTCCATAAACTTTTGTTAACCACAGACCTTATTTTATGCATTTAAGTGAAATCCTCATTCTAAAACCCCATAGACTTTCCACTGAAGAACCCGGAAGTATACTTCCGGACTCTCTATTACGAAAGCATTTAAGTGGTGAGAGTTTTATCTGGCCTAGATGATGGAGAAGTGTGCGTCTTTATTTTTATGTCTCTTGATGCGTTGTCACCGAACACCCTCACCCCCCCTTCCTCCTCCCCCTGTATCAAAAATGGTATAGGAGTATCAATATTTTGGGTATCTGTATCGAAGTAGAAATGTTTGTATCATGATATCCCTACTCACTAATATGTCACAGTCCTATCAATCTGGGAGTCCATTGGTTAAAATCTGTCTTGATTTCTTGTTTTATTTTGAATTGTCATTTGGCACAAGGGGGAGCCCGCGTCTTTCCAGTCACTTGTTGTCAACCTGGCTGAAGCCGGCTCGGCTTGCCCCCTGTCTCCAGCTCAAAAAGTGTCTTCAAAAAAAAGGAAGGACAGAAAGATAGGTAGGAGGAAGGTGTCTAGCCTGTGGGGCCAACATCTCCAATATTTAAGGTATAGCAAAGTGATTCCAGTATGTTTTAGTGCCATGTTAAGAATTGTAAGCATATATAGCATGTTAGTGCCATGTTAAGAGTTGTAAGCATATTTTGATGATTATCGCGATAATATTGACAATAGATTATTCTGGGCAAGATAATCGTAACATGAAATTCTCATAGTGTCCCACCCCTACCTGGGAAGCCTTGGAGCGCTGGTTCTTGCTCTGCTTCATCAGCTGCTGGCACTTCTTGTTGACCGACTGCACGGCCAGGAGACGCAGCTGCAGCTCGGAGATCTCCTCTTCCTCAACCTCACCCTTTGTCCTTGGCTGGGTGTGGGAGCAGAGAGAGAGGTACAATCTGTTACAGTCAAGTCATTACCACCTGACCTTTTCATTTGAAAAAACAAACAGACTAATAAGCCACAACTGGAACGAACCCCCGACAAACCTACAAAGCAAACTAGTGGGCCTGTGCTACATTGCATCACTTCTCATGTCCGACATAAAAATGAGAAAGTCGCTGGATACATCATTTCAAAAAGCAAGAATCAAGCAAAGAAGTGTGTGTCAGTAGTACCGTAATTTCTGCACTATAAGCCGCACCGGAGTATAAGCCGCAGCAGCAAAATTGCCTGTTTGTTACATATATAAGCCGCACCGGACTATAAGCCGCAGGTGTTTTAATGTTTTTTTTTTTTTTTTTTTTTTTTTATTGTGTTTTAATGTTTAATTACCATATGTAAGGGTTCATGCACAGAGGGGATTGTCGGGAAAGAGATGGCTGTTTGAGGAAGCTCCCATTTATTAACATTTCAACAAAACAACATAACACAACACCACCTGTGTTTTTTTTTACAGTGCACACAGTGTCCGCGGTGTGGTGAAAAGAGGGCAAGAGAGGAAATTAAAACAGAAGTGGATTTATAGTTAGAAAGAGTGCTAAAGAAGAGATAATTTTTTTTTTTTTCCCCCCCCGAAAAAATCCATAGATAAGCCGCACCGTTATATAAGCCGCAGGGCCAAAAAACGGGGAAAAAGCCGCGGCTTATAGTCCGAAATTTACGGTACTTAGAAATCCATTCTAAAATGACATATCCACCTTTTGAAAAACTTGATATCTATGATTATAAGCAGAATGCACATAGTTAACACTCATTATAGTCGGTCATGTGAATCCTTGGTTGACAAAATGAGAAGCTGTTTACAGTTGGACTCTTCTTTATTATAGAGATCTGGGGCATCTGTAGCTCCGGAGGTAGAGCGGATCGTCCACTAATCGCTTTGGATAAAAGAGGTCGGTGGTTCGATTCCTGCCTCCTCCAGTCTGCATGTCGAAGTGTCCTTGGGCAAGACACTGAACCCCAAATTGCTCCTGATGGTGTGCCAGCACCCTGCGTGGTAGCCTGCCGCCATCGGTGTATGAATGGTGAATGTAGCTACTGATTGTAAAGCGCTATATAAATGCAGGCCATTTACCATTTACCATCTGGACTGATAAACATAGGCTCATGTCATTTGTCCCCAGATGGAAATGATCTCTTCATTTCTTGACAAAAATGAAAGTGTATAAAGCGCTGTGTCTATTTAGCTCAATGGAATCAACGCTTCCATTGTAACATCAGTCTGGCAGCAGCAATGATCCAGGAGTGTTTTTACTCTTATGTGGGTTGGCCACTAGTCTCTCCCCAGACTCAAATATTATGTTGAATCGCTGCGCTCCGCATACTACATAAATGAGTCTGTGCCACTTCACAGCCACTGCTGGTTTTGAAGGCGGGTTGAAATTGAGTGACAGGTCGTAGCACCGATGAGAGAGCGGTTCGAAAAATGGGCTGCACCTCCCATGTCGTCTGATCGCAAAGTCGTTACTGATTGGGGAGGACTGAATCCACCACTGGCCAAGTGAACGGTTCCCTCCCATAACCAGCCGGCTGGGGGGAAAGCGTCCCAGACCCAGAGAGAGCTCTGCAGCATGCAGTAACGTAGTGTATCAGCGTAAGAACTCTCATGGGTCTGGCGTTGAGACTAGTCGGCCACTATCTATCATAGTAGCTTATGCAACAACCCCACGTCGAAAAAATCACAACTATCCCTTTAAAATGCTTCACATACCATGTTTCTGTTCACTGTTCAATGACTAGTGAGTGAGTGTGTATTTAGGACTGACCTTGCAGGGAGATTGGGTGGTGATTTGAGCTCTGGCCAGGATGCGTCGTCGCTTCGAACTGACCGGAGACTCTTCTTCCCTGGAGCGCTCACGTTTGACCGCGGGACGGGAGACCGGGCTGGACATGGAGGGGGCGGGGCTGGACATGGAGGGGGCGCGAAACTGGTCCCGTGGATGACAGCGGATCGCAGGCTGATGAAGGGGGGGGGGAATGCAATTCAAATTAATTACCTAATTTACATTTTAGCCCTTCACTTGACACCCTTATGCAAAGTGACTAAACAATTAGAAATATATATTTATTTATATTTATATATATATAAATATCTGAATGCAGGCAGCATGTAACTTAAAGCCTAATGTTTGAAGATCTGTTAGGGTAGAGACTTGGGATCATAGGTGTAGCTAATGTAACGCGGGGGAACGGCGTTCCCACACTTCTCCAAGAGGTGTTTTGTGCGTTATTATTTACGACAGCATGAAGAAGAGTGCTACTGCGATGCGTTATTATGGGACCCACCACGGTTCTTCCCAAGGAAGAAAAACAACAAACACCTGAATAATGTCATGGGCAAACTGGAGGAGTGCAGAAATGCCCGTTTGTGGGTGGCGGCAGTACAAATCAATTGGCAACTTTGATGATATTTCATCTGCGCATTGAAGCCGTGGTCTCCCCCGTGCGTAATTGGGCAGCGCCAGCTCACCTGATCCAGCCACTTTGATCGCTGTTACAGCTCCCGATTCGTAGGCTACAAGCTGATATGAACTTATATTGCTACAATTAACGCATTAACAGTATGTAACAGAATACATTCAGTGTGCAACAGAATAGCCTACATTCTGACTGTGTGTTATGGAACGCATCTACCAGCGCCCACAACGCCAACTGGGCCAAGTTAGAGAAAGCGTGTTAAACCAGAATACGGGACTATCTGGAGAAAACAAAACAAATTAACAATCTGAGCTGGCAATGTTTTTTTGTTGTGGAATGCGCAGTGCATGGAGACTTGCACGGCTGCCTTAATCGAATAGAGGTGAGCATTGCTTCTTTGTGAAGAAGGAATGGAAAATTATCTCAATTTGGCCATACCAGTGATAATTATAATAATTTTTAGCATATTATGCATCATAATGTATTATTTTATTTCATGGCCAGATGTGGCCTTTCTTATCTCATATAGTGCAATAGTATAGTGCAAGTCGAGCTGTTTATGTGCTTTTTCCCATGCGTGATGCCCTCAGTGAGATAATTGTGCTGCTCAACTGATAACCAAGATTAGCAAAATGATCTAGATTGTCATTTTAGCCAAAAAGTTATTTCTCTGTGAATCTCCTTTTCTTTTGCACAAGGGGGAGCCCGCGTCTTTCCAGTCACTTGTTGTCAACCTGGCTGAAGCCGGCTCGGCTTGCCCCCTGTCTCCAGCTCAAAAAGTGTCTTCAAAAAAAAGGAAGGACAGAAAGATAGGTAGGAGGAAGGTGTCTAGCCTGTGGGGCCAACATCTCCAATATTTAAGGTATAGCAAAGTGATTCCAGTATGTTTTAGTGCCATGTTAAGAATTGTAAGCATATATAGCATGTTAGTGCCATGTTAAGAGTTGTAAGCATATTTTGATGATTATCGCGATAATATTGACAATAGATTATTCTGGGCAAGATAATCGTAACATGAAATTCTCATAGTGTCCCACCCCTACCTGGGAAGCCTTGGAGCGCTGGTTCTTGCTCTGCTTCATCAGCTGCTGGCACTTCTTGTTGACCGACTGCACGGCCAGGAGACGCAGCTGCAGCTCGGAGATCTCCTCTTCCTCAACCTCACCCTTTGTCCTTGGCTGGGTGTGGGAGCAGAGAGAGAGGTACAATCTGTTACAGTCAAGTCATTACCACCTGACCTTTTCATTTGAAAAAACAAACAGACTAATAAGCCACAACTGGAACGAACCCCCGACAAACCTACAAAGCAAACTAGTGGGCCTGTGCTACATTGCATCACTTCTCATGTCCGACATAAAAATGAGAAAGTCGCTGGATACATCATTTCAAAAAGCAAGAATCAAGCAAAGAAGTGTGTGTCAGTAGTACCGTAATTTCTGCACTATAAGCCGCACCGGAGTATAAGCCGCAGCAGCAAAATTGCCTGTTTGTTACATATATAAGCCGCACCGGACTATAAGCCGCAGGTGTTTTAATGTTTTTTTTTTTTTTTTTTTTTTTTTTATTGTGTTTTAATGTTTAATTACCATATGTAAGGGTTCATGCACAGAGGGGATTGTCGGGAAAGAGATGGCTGTTTGAGGAAGCTCCCATTTATTAACATTTCAACAAAACAACATAACACAACACCACCTGTGTTGTTTTTTACAGTGCACACAGTGTCCGCGGTGTGGTGAAAAGAGGGCAAGAGAGGAAATTAAAACAGAAGTGGATTTATAGTTAGAAAGAGTGCTAAAGAAGAGATTTTTTTTTTTTTTTCCCCCCCCCGAAAAAATCCATAGATAAGCCGCACCGTTATATAAGCCGCAGGGCCAAAAAACGGGGAAAAAGCCGCGGCTTATAGTCCGAAATTTACGGTACTTAGAAATCCATTCTAAAATGACATATCCACCTTTTGAAAAACTTGATATCTATGATTATAAGCAGAATGCACATAGTTAACACTCATTATAGTCGGTCATGTGAATCCTTGGTTGACAAAATGAGAAGCTGTTTACAGTTGGACTCTTCTTTATTATAGAGATCTGGGGCATCTGTAGCTCCGGAGGTAGAGCGGATCGTCCACTAATCGCTTTGGATAAAAGAGGTCGGTGGTTCGATTCCTGCCTCCTCCAGTCTGCATGTCGAAGTGTCCTTGGGCAAGACACTGAACCCCAAATTGCTCCTGATGGTGTGCCAGCACCCTGCGTGGTAGCCTGCCGCCATCGGTGTATGAATGGTGAATGTAGCTACTGATTGTAAAGCGCTATATAAATGCAGGCCATTTACCATTTACCATCTGGACTGATAAACATAGGCTCATGTCATTTGTCCCCAGATGGAAATGATCTCTTCATTTCTTGACAAAAATGAAAGTGTATAAAGCGCTGTGTCTATTTAGCTCAATGGAATCAACGCTTCCATTGTAACATCAGTCTGGCAGCAGCAATGATCCAGGAGTGTTTTTACTCTTATGTGGGTCGGCCACTAGTCTCTCCCCAGACTCAAATATTATGTTGAATCGCTGCGCTCCGCATACTACATAAATGAGTCTGTGCCACTTCACAGCCACTGCTGGTTTTGAAGGCGGGTTGAAATTGAGTGACAGGTCGTAGCACCGATGAGAGAGCGGTTCGAAAAATGGGCTGCACCTCCCATGTCGTCTGATCGCAAAGTCGTTACTGATTGGGGAGGACTGAATCCACCACTGGCCAAGTGAACGGTTCCCTCCCATAACCAGCCGGCTGGGGGGAAAGCGTCCCAGACCCAGAGAGAGCTCTGCAGCATGCAGTAACGTAGTGTATCAGCGTAAGAACTCTCATGGGTCTGGCGTTGAGACTAGTCGGCCACTATCTATCATAGTAGCTTATGCAACAACCCCACGTCGAAAAAATCACAACTATCCCTTTAAAATGCTTCACATACCATGTTTCTGTTCACTGTTCAATGACTAGTGAGTGAGTGTGTATTTAGGACTGACCTTGCAGGGAGATTGGGTGGTGATTTGAGCTCTGGCCAGGATGCGTCGTCGCTTCGAACTGACCGGAGACTCTTCTTCCCTGGAGCGCTCACGTTTGACCGCGGGACGGGAGACCGGGCTGGACATGGAGGGGGCGGGGCTGGACATGGAGGGGGCGCGAAACTGGTCCCGTGGATGACAGCGGATCGCAGGCTGATGAAGGGGGGGGGGAATGCAATTCAAATTAATTACCTAATTTACATTTTAGCCCTTCACTTGACACCCTTATGCAAAGTGACTAAACAATTAGAAATATATATTTATTTATATTTATATATATATAAATATCTGAATGCAGGCAGCATGTAACTTAAAGCCTAATGTTTGAAGATCTGTTAGGGTAGAGACTTGGGATCATAGGTGTAGCTAATGTAACGCGGGGGAACGGCGTTCCCACACTTCTCCAAGAGGTGTTTTGTGCGTTATTATTTACGACAGCATGAAGAAGAGTGCTACTGCGATGCGTTATTATGGGACCCACCACGGTTCTTCCCAAGGAAGAAAAACAACAAACACCTGAATAATGTCATGGGCAAACTGGAGGAGTGCAGAAATGCCCGTTTGTGGGTGGCGGCAGTACAAATCAATTGGCAACTTTGATGATATTTCATCTGCGCATTGAAGCCGTGGTCTCCCCCCTGTGCGTAATTGGGCAGCGCCAGCTCACCTGATCCAGCCACTTTGAACGCTGTTACAGCTCCCGATTCGTAGGCTACAAGCTGATATGAACTTATATTGCTACAATTAACGCATTAACAGTGTGTAACAGAATACATTCAGTGTGCAACAGAATAGCCTACATTCTGACTGTGTGTTATGGAACGCATCTACCAGCGCCCACAACGCCAACTGGGCCAAGTTAGAGAAAGCGTGTTAAACCAGAATACGGGACTATCTGGAGAAAACAAAACAAATTAACAATCTGAGCTGGCGATGTTTTTTTGTTGTGGAATGCGCAGTGCATGGAGACTTGCACGGCTGCCTTAATCGAATAGAGGTGAGCATTGCTTCTTTGTGAAGAAGGAATGGAAAATTATCTCAATTTGGCCATACCAGTGATAATTATAATAATTTTTAGCATATTATGCATCATAATGTATTATTTTATTTCATGGCCAGATGTGGCCTTTCTTATCTCATATAGTGCAATAGTATAGTGCAAGTCGAGCTGTTTATGTGCTTTTTCCCATGCGTGATGCCCTCAGTGAGATAATTGTGCTGCTCAACTGATAACCAAGATTAGCAAAATGATCTAGATTGTCATTTTAGCCAAAAAGTTATTTCTCTGTGAATCTCCTTTTCTTTTGCACAAGGGGGAGCCCGCGTCTTTCCAGTCACTTGTTGTCAACCTGGCTGAAGCCGGCTCGGCTTGCCCCCTGTCTCCAGCTCAAAAAGTGTCTTCAAAAAAAAGGAAGGACAGAAAGATAGGTAGGAGGAAGGTGTCTAGCCTGTGGGGCCAACATCTCCAATATTTAAGGTATAGCAAAGTGATTCCAGTATGTTTTAGTGCCATGTTAAGAATTGTAAGCATATATAGCATGTTAGTGCCATGTTAAGAGTTGTAAGCATATTTTGATGATTATCGCGATAATATTGACAATAGATTATTCTGGGCAAGATAATCGTAACATGAAATTCTCATAGTGTCCCACCCCTACCTGGGAAGCCTTGGAGCGCTGGTTCTTGCTCTGCTTCATCAGCTGCTGGCACTTCTTGTTGACCGACTGCACGGCCAGGAGACGCAGCTGCAGCTCGGAGATCTCCTCTTCCTCAACCTCACCCTTTGTCCTTGGCTGGGTGTGGGAGCAGAGAGAGAGGTACAATCTGTTACAGTCAAGTCATTACCACCTGACCTTTTCATTTGAAAAAACAAACAGACTAATAAGCCACAACTGGAACGAACCCCCGACAAACCTACAAAGCAAACTAGTGGGCCTGTGCTACATTGCATCACTTCTCATGTCCGACATAAAAATGAGAAAGTCGCTGGATACATCATTTCAAAAAGCAAGAATCAAGCAAAGAAGTGTGTGTCAGTAGTACCGTAATTTCTGCACTATAAGCCGCACCGGAGTATAAGCCGCAGCAGCAAAATTGCCTGTTTGTTACATATATAAGCCGCACCGGACTATAAGCCGCAGGTGTTTTAATGTTTTTTTTTTTTTTTTTTTTTTTTTTTATTGTGTTTTAATGTTTAATTACCATATGTAAGGGTTCATGCACAGAGGGGATTGTCGGGAAAGAGATGGCTGTTTGAGGAAGCTCCCATTTATTAACATTTCAACAAAACAACATAACACAACACCACCTGTGTTTTTTTTTACAGTGCACACAGTGTCCGCGGTGTGGTGAAAAGAGGGCAAGAGAGGAAATTAAAACAGAAGTGGATTTATAGTTAGAAAGAGTGCTAAAGAAGAGATCTTTTTTTTTTTTTTTTCCCCCCCGAAAAAATCCATAGATAAGCCGCACCGTTATATAAGCCGCAGGGCCAAAAAACGGGAAAAAAGCCGCGGCTTATAGTCCGAAATTTACGGTACTTAGAAATCCATTCTAAAATGACATATCCACCTTTTGAAAAACTTGATATCTATGATTATAAGCAGAATGCACATAGTTAACACTCATTATAGTCGGTCATGTGAATCCTTGGTTGACAAAATGAGAAGCTGTTTACAGTTGGACTCTTCTTTATTATAGAGATCTGGGGCATCTGTAGCTCCGGAGGTAGAGCGGATCGTCCACTAATCGCTTTGGATAAAAGAGGTCGGTGGTTCGATTCCTGCCTCCTCCAGTCTGCATGTCGAAGTGTCCTTGGGCAAGACACTGAACCCCAAATTGCTCCTGATGGTGTGCCAGCACCCTGCGTGGTAGCCTGCCGCCATCGGTGTATGAATGGTGAATGTAGCTACTGATTGTAAAGCGCTATATAAATGCAGGCCATTTACCATTTACCATCTGGACTGATAAACATAGGCTCATGTCATTTGTCCCCAGATGGAAATGATCTCTTCATTTCTTGACAAAAATGAAAGTGTATAAAGCGCTGTGTCTATTTAGCTCAATGGAATCAACGCTTCCATTGTAACATCAGTCTGGCAGCAGCAATGATCCAGGAGTGTTTTTACTCTTATGTGGGTTGGCCACTAGTCTCTCCCCAGACTCAAATATTATGTTGAATCGCTGCGCTCCGCATACTACATAAATTAGTCTGTGCCACTTCACAGCCACTGCTGGTTTTGAAGGCGGGTTGAAATTGAGTGACAGGTCGTAGCACCGATGAGAGAGCGGTTCGAAAAATGGGCTGCACCTCCCATGTCGTCTGATCGCAAAGTCGTTACTGATTGGGGAGGACTGAATCCACCACTGGCCAAGTGAACGGTTCCCTCCCATAACCAGCCGGCTGGGGGGAAAGCGTCCCAGACCCAGAGAGAGCTCTGCAGCATGCAGTAACGTAGTGTATCAGCGTAAGAACTCTCATGGGTCTGGCGTTGAGACTAGTCGGCCACTATCTATCATAGTAGCTTATGCAACAACCCCACGTCGAAAAAATCACAACTATCCCTTTAAAATGCTTCACATACCATGTTTCTGTTCACTGTTCAATGACTAGTGAGTGAGTGTGTATTTAGGACTGACCTTGCAGGGAGATTGGGTGGTGATTTGAGCTCTGGCCAGGATGCGTCGTCGCTTCGAACTGACCGGAGACTCTTCTTCCCTGGAGCGCTCACGTTTGACCGCGGGACGGGAGACCGGGCTGGACATGGAGGGGGCGGGGCTGGACATGGAGGGGGCGCGAAACTGGTCCCGTGGATGACAGCGGATCGCAGGCTGATGAAGGGGGGGGGGGAATGCAATTCAAATTAATTACCTAATTTACATTTTAGCCCTTCACTTGACACCCTTATGCAAAGTGACTAAACAATTAGAAATATATATTTATTTATATTTATATATATATAAATATCTGAATGCAGGCAGCATGTAACTTAAAGCCTAATGTTTGAAGATCTGTTAGGGTAGAGACTTGGGATCATAGGTGTAGCTAATGTAACGCGGGGGAACGGCGTTCCCACACTTCTCCAAGAGGTGTTTTGTGCGTTATTATTTACGACAGCATGAAGAAGAGTGCTACTGCGATGCGTTATTATGGGACCCACCACGGTTCTTCCCAAGGAAGAAAAACAACAAACACCTGAATAATGTCATGGGCAAACTGGAGGAGTGCAGAAATGCCCGTTTGTGGGTGGCGGCAGTACAAATCAATTGGCAACTTTGATGATATTTCATCTGCGCATTGAAGCCGTGGTCTCCCCCCTGTGCGTAATTGGGCAGCGCCAGCTCACCTGATCCAGCCACTTTGATCGCTGTTACAGCTCCCGATTCGTAGGCTACAAGCTGATATGAACTTATATTGCTACAATTAACGCATTAACAGTGTGTAACAGAATACATTCAGTGTGCAACAGAATAGCCTACATTCTGACTGTGTGTTATGGAACGCATCTACCAGCGCCCACAACCCCAACTGGGCCAAGTTAGAGAAAGCGTGTTAAACCAGAATACGGGACTATCTGGAGAAAACAAAACAAATGAACAATCTGAGCTGGCAATGTTCTTTTGTTGTGGAATGCGCAGTGCATGGAGACTTGCACGGCTGCCTTAATCGAATAGAGGTGAGCATTGCTTCTTTGTGAAGAAGGAATGGAAAATTATCTCAATTTGGCCATACCAGTGATAATTATAATAATTTTTAGCATATTATGCATCATAATGTATTATTTTATTTCATGGCCAGATGTGGCCTTTCTTATCTCATATAGTGCAATAGTATAGTGCAAGTCGAGCTGTTTATGTGCTTTTTCCCATGCGTGATGCCCTCAGTGAGATAATTGTGCTGCTCAACTGATAACCAAGATTAGCAAAATGATCTAGATTGTCATTTTAGCCAAAAAGTTATTTCTCTGTGAATCTCCTTTTCTTTTGCATTTAGCCGAGTCCTCTGTTGCCCTCTGCTGGCAAAATAAATACCCACAACAGATGTTGATGCTCCAATTGTGCCATTTGTCAGTCACCATCAAATGTAGGCAAGGCAAAGTGTATTTATATAGCACATTTAAAACAACCACAGCTGAGCAAAGTGCTGACCAGGTCATAAGCAAAAATAAAAGTAGAAAACAATTAAGAAAAGAATAAACATAATAATAATAAGCTCAATAAAGAAACAATGAACATAGAAATATAAACAATCAAATAAAGTGACAGCTCAGCTTGAATTGAAAGTGACAGAATAAAGAGGAGTCTTTAGTATTTAGTCTTTAGCAGCGACTTAAAGGTTTCTAGGCACTCAGCACTTCTTATACAGCTCAACAGTCACGTAACATTGTGACGTCACCACCTGTTCCGGAAGAGTATTTCCCATTCATTTTTGTCATCACGTTTCAAAAAATCCTTATCTAAATTGATAAACTGCTCTTAAGAGTGAAAAACCTATTCATCCCATAATGCATCCCGGCATTTCTGGCCAATCAGATTAGCCGCTGATTGAGCGACAGAGCGTTTCAGCCAATGGGAGAGTACTCTGAGCAGCAGTGGGTAGGTAGGACTAGTGTCCTCTAGAGAGAGAGTGGCGTCAGCGGAGGAGCAAAATGCGAGACTCATTAGCCAATGAACAGCCAGGAATGGGTCTCGCGCTACTTTTGCATGCTAAAATAAAGCTGATAATGTACAATTTGATTCAAAGGATGAAAACCCCTTTCAAAGTACAACACAAACTGTCTATTTTGCTGCAACTCGACAGTGCTGCTTTTTTTACTCAAGAGTTCCACTTTCTACTTCCTGGAAAAAAACTGGTCCATTGGAGTGAATGGAGATGTCGGAACTCTTCTATTATACGGCTCTGGGTAAGCGGTCTTGACCGGTGCCATTACAGCTATTAGCTCCATGGCTAACAACACTATCGTAGATAGACACATTACAGCTATTAGCTCCATGGCTAACAACACTATCGTAGATAGACACATTACAGCTATTAGCTCCATGGCTAACAACACTATCGTAGATAGACACATTACAGCTATTAGCTCCATGGCTAATGGTGGTTTTAGCCCTTTACTCAGCATGTGATGAGCTACATAGTAGCCTAGCCAGAGGGACAACAGCCAGAAAGAGAAATAAATGCAGGCCACCAAACACAGACGACCATTACAGTGAGCTCTACCAATCAAAGACGTCATTGTTACACCTTTGGGATTGTGGGTAGTGTAGGCAGATCACTTTTTTCATATTTAAAAGGAGGCTATCTTACAGATGTGTGACTTCTACAGGAAGATATAGCATCGTTTGACCACTGGAGGGCCCGTGGTAACTCTACATTGGGAGGTTATGACATTATGGCGAATAATCATAATAATCTCAATGAGGAAATACTCTTCCGTCACGTGACTGTTGAGCTCTATGTGGACAGGCACACCTCCATCTTGGCAGATCTAAAAGCATCTGGTTCATCGACCTCAGTGCTCTGGTCTAGATGGAGTGTGCTGTAGATCTAAAAGCATCTGCTTCATCGACCTCAGTGCTCTGGTCTAGATGGAGTGTGCTGTAGATCTAAAAGCATCTGCTTCATCGACCTCAGTGCTCTGGTCTAGATGGAGTGTGCTGTAGATCTAAAAGCATCTGCTTCATCGACCTCAGTGCTCTGGTCTAGATGGAGTGTGCTGATGTACGCCATCTGAGATAAGAAGGCGCCAGCCCATTTCAAGTCTTAGAAGCGGACAGGAAGCCAAGTGAAGGGCAGCCAGTCCAGGCGTAATGTGGGCACGCTTTATCATTTTCCAGTTAGGAGCCGCACTGCAGACGCCCAAGTTGATGCCTGTTGTTCTACACCCACATACAAAAGACTTACAAGTCTGATGTAAGAGGCAATCAAACCGTGAATAACTCTCTCAAGATCTTTAGGAGAGAGATATGCCTTAACCTTGACTGACAGTCTGAACTGGAAAAAGCTGGTTTGAATTTACCCTGCACCACTTCTTCCCCCAGTGGGATGTCAGCATGCTATACATCCATTATCATCTTCAAGATTCAATTCAGCAATATTACACTGGAGGGTGTACTTTACCGTGGTTAGAGGCACGACGGTGATGTGGCAGCACCGAGGCTTCAGTCGAGGTCCGTACGTGTCACTGAAGTGCCAATAACCACGGTAAAGTACACCCTCGAGTGTAATATTGCGATTATACAACAGTTACCAACAAAATACAGGCTATAAACAAAAGGTGTTCATATTTTGGGGGCATTTGCTCTCAAAATAACAAAGTTTTTGCCGAGTGTGTTAGTCCGAGACAAGAAATAGTCCCTGTTGAGTCAGCCAGACATCAGCCAGCTGATATGCTCATCATCACATGAGTTAACTGTAACAAACAGCTGATATGCTCATCATCACATGAGTTAACTGTAACAAACAGCTGATATGCTCATCATCACATGAGTTAACTGTAACAAACAGCTGATATGCTCATCATCACATGAGTTAACTGTAACAAACAGCTGATATGCTCATCATCACATGAGTTAACTGTAACAAACAGCTGATATGCTCATCATCACATGAGTTAACTGTAACAAACAGCTGATATGCTCATCATCACATGAGTTAACTGTAACAAACAGCTGATATGCTCATCATCACATGAGTTAACTGTAACAAACAGCTGATATGCTCATCATCACATGAGTTAACTGTAACAAACAGCTGATATGCTCATCATCACATGAGTTAACTGTAACAAACAGCTGATATGCTCATCATCACATGAGTTAACTGTAACAAACAGCTGATATTAGGGATGTCAATTTTCGGTTAATTTCACTTTCGATTAACCGACGCTAATAATCGATTAACCTATCGGTTAATTCATAATTTTTTAATATTAAAAAAAAAAAAAAAAAAAAAATGTTTTTTTTTTTTTTTTTTTTTTTTGTCTATTTACTCAATGAACTCATGCCCAAACAAGGCGTGTCTATTTAGATGCTGAAATGTTAATGCTTTTTGTGTTAGAATTTCTAACACAAAAAGCATTAACAAGCATTAACAAAAAGCATCAACATTTCAACACAAATTCTTTTTGTGTTAGAATTTCTAACACAAAAAGCATTAACATTTCAGCATCTAAATAGACACGCCTTGTTTGAGCATGAGCTCATTGAGTAAATAGACCAAAAAAAAAAAAACAAAAAAAAATTTTTTTTTTTTTTTTTTTTTTAAATATTAACTGATAGACCGACAGCAATAACCGAACAACGACGTTAGCGACGGTTAATCGATTAACGGTTAACCGTTGACATCCCTAGCTGATATGCTCATCATCACATGAGTTAACTGTAACAAACAGCTGATATGCTCATCATCACATGAGTTAACTGTAACAAACAGCTGATATGCTCATCATCACATGAGTTAACTGTAACAAACAGCTGATATGCTCATCATCACATGAGTTAACTGTAACAAACAGCTGATATGCTCATCATCACATGAGTTAACTGTAACAAACAGCTGATATGCTCATCATCACATGAGTTAACTGTAACAAACAGCTGATATGCTCATCACATGAGTTAACTGTAACAAACAGCTGATATGCTCATCATCACATGAGTTAACTGTAACAAACAGCTGATATGCTCATCATCACATGAGTTAACTGTAACAAACAGCTGATATGCTCATCATCACATGAGTTAACTGTAACAAACAGCTGATATGCTCATCATCACATGAGTTAACTGTAACAAACAGCTGATATGCTCATCACATGAGTTAACTGTAACAAACAGCTGATATGCTCATCATCACATGAGTTAACTGTAACAAACAGCTGATATGCTCATCACATGAGTTAACTGTAACAAACAGCTGATATGCTCATCATCACATGAGTTAACTGTAACAAACAGCTGATATGCTCATCATCACATGAGTTAACTGTAACAAACAGCTGATATGCTCATCATCACATGAGTTAACTGTAACAAACAGCTGATATGCTCATCATCACATGAGTTAACTGTAACAAACAGCTGATATGCTCATCATCACATGAGTTAACTGTAACAAACAGCTGATATGCTCATCATCACATGAGTTAACTGTAACAAACAGCTGATATGCTCATCATCACATGAGTTAACTGTAACAAACAGCTGATATGCTCATCATCACATGAGTTAACTGTAACAAACAGCTGATATGCTCATCATCACATGAGTTAACTGTAACAAACAGCTGATATGCTCATCATCACATGAGTTAACTGTAACAAACAGCTGATATGCTCATCACATGAGTTAACTGTAACAAACAGCTGATATGCTCATCATCACATGAGTTAACTGTAACAAACAGCTGATATGCTCATCATCACATGAGTTAACTGTAACAAACAGCTGATATGCTCATCATCACATGAGTTAACTGTAACAAACAGCCGATATGCTCATCATCACATGAGTTAACTGTAACAAACAGCCGATATGCTCATCATCACATGAGTTAACTGTAACAAACAGCTGATATGCTCATCATCACATGAGTTAACTGTAACAAACAGCTGATATGCTCATCATCACATGAGTTAACTGTAACAAACAGCTGATATGCTCATCATCACATGAGTTAACTGTAACAAACAGCTGATATGCTCATCACCACATGAGTTAACTGTAACAAACAGCTGATATGCTCATCATCACATGAGTTAACTGTAACAAACAGCTGATATGCTCATCATCACATGAGTTAACTGTAACAAACAGCTGATATGCTCATCATCACATGAGTTAACTGTAACAAACAGCTGATATGCTCATCACATGAGTTAACTGTAACAAACAGCTGATATGCTCATCATCACATGAGTTAACTGTAACAAACAGCTGATATGCTCATCATCACATGAGTTAACTGTAACAAACAGCTGATATGCTCATCATCACATGAGTTAACTGTAACAAACAGCCGATATGCTCATCATCACATGAGTTAACTGTAACAAACAGCCGATATGCTCATCATCACATGAGTTAACTGTAACAAACAGCTGATATGCTCATCACATGAGTTAACTGTAACAAACAGCTGATATGCTCATCATCACATGAGTTAACTGTAACAAACAGCTGATATGCTCATCATCACATGAGTTAACTGTAACAAACAGCTGATATGCTCATCATCACATGAGTTAACTGTAACAAACAGCCGATATGCTCATCATCACATGAGTTAACTGTAACAAACAGCCGATATGCTCATCATCACATGAGTTAACTGTAACAAACAGCTGATATGCTCATCACATGAGTTAACTGTAACAAACAGCTGATATGCTCATCATCACATGAGTTAACTGTAACAAACAGCTGATATGCTCATCATCACATGAGTTAACTGTAACAAACAGCTGATATGCTCATCATCACATGAGTTAACTGTAACAAACAGCTGATATGCTCATCATCACATGAGTTAACTGTAACAAACAGCTGATATGCTCATCACATGAGTTAACTGTAACAAACAGCTGATATGCTCATCATCACATGAGTTAACTGTAACAAACAGCTGATATGCTCATCATCACATGAGTTAACTGTAACAAACAGCTGATATGCTCATCATCACATGAGTTAACTGTAACAAACAGCCGATATGCTCATCATCACATGAGTTAACTGTAACAAACAGCCGATATGCTCATCATCACATGAGTTAACTGTAACAAACAGCTGATATGCTCATCACATGAGTTAACTGTAACAAACAGCTGATATGCTCATCACATGAGTTAACTGTAACAAACAGCTGATATGCTCATCATCACATGAGTTAACTGTAACAAACAGCTGATATGCTCATCATCACATGAGTTAACTGTAACAAACAGCTGATATGCTCATCATCACATGAGTTAACTGTAACAAACAGCTGATATGCTCATCATCACATGAGTTAACTGTAACAAACAGCTGTGCAGAAAGCAGCATCTAGCTTACAGCTGATATGCTCATCATCACATGAGTTAACTGTAACAAACAGCTGATATGCTCATCACATGAGTTAACTGTAACAAACAGCTGTGCAGAAAGCAGCATCTAGCTTACAACTGATATGCTCATCACATGAGTTAACTGTAACAAACAGCTGATATGCTCATCACATGAGTTAACTGTAACAAACACCTGTGCAGAAAGCAGCATCTAGCTTACAGCGTTGATGCAAAATGGATTGTTTTGATGTTAATTGTAATTTATTTGATGGACTTACTGTTGACGAATGGTTGGAAGAAGAGATAAACAAACAAGCTGCTGGTTTCATCTGACAGCGTCAGGTTAGGACGCTAATTCTAAATTCAATAGTTGTTCTACAAAAACAAGCCATACGTATCATTAAAAAAGGGTTACTATGCTCACACAAATCCACTGTTTCTAAATTCCCGTGTCATGAAATTTAACGACTTGTTCTATTATAAGATAATGCAAATAATGTTTAAAGCAAAATCAAAGTCACTCCCATTCTCTGTGCAAAAGTTATTTTCAACACGGGACAGCAAGTACGATCTAAGAGGTGTGTGCAAGTTTAATGTGCAAAAAGCTCAAAAAGAGATTAAAGGAGATGTTTCCACTGTTGGGGTGAAAGTTTGGAATGATGCACATATAAATTTGAAGATGTGTAATTCGCTTTTGGTTTTCAAAAAAATGGTTTCTGAAGCTATTTTTGAGCGTTATAAGTGTGAATACATTTTCTGATGCCGTTTAATTTTTTTCTTTTCTGTGTTGTAAACATTGACTGTTGCAAATTACTTTTCTGTTGTTGTTTTTATTTTATTTTGGAATAAAATAATTAATTGAGTAGAAATTAGGTCAGGCATAATATAAGCATTTTGCTTCTGCCTGAGCCTGTTCAGTCTCTGGTTGATTTGACTTTGTTTATACTGTGATTTTGTTATTTATAATGACTGAATAAAAAAATTACATTACATTACATTACATAATGTATCAGACTGAAAATAATACTGCCTGTCTGAGATGAAAGAGGGTTGAGAGGCGGGCCATAGCGTGTCTGTCGATGATTTGATTTGACAGTTCTGGGCACTGAGGTTGGCGTTGGCCAATCCTGGCCTGTTCCGCCCCCAAATCGAGTCTGTTCTGGCGCCGGGACAACCAGGCTCTCTGGCACCTGCCAGTTACGTTAACTTTAGGAGCAGTGCGGTAAAGGAATGCGAGTTTAACAAACCAGTTACCGTAAATTCCGGACTATAAGCCGCGGCTTTTCCCCCGTTTTTTGGCCTTTTTTGGCCCCTGCGGCTTATATAACGGTGCGGCTTATCTATGGATTTTTTCAGCAAAAAAATAAATAAAAAACGGAATTCTCTCTTCTTTAGCACTCTTTCTAACTATAAATCCACTTCTGTTTTAATTTCCTCTCTTGCCCTCTTTTCACCACACCACGGACACTGTGTGCACTGTAAAAAAAAACACAGGTGGTGTTGTGTTATGTTGTTTTGTTGAAATGTTAATAAATGGGAGCTTCCTCAAACAGCCATCTCTTTCCCGACAATCCCCTCTGTGCACGAACCCTTACATATGGTAATTAAACATTAAAACACAATTAAAAAAAAAAAAAAAAAAAAAAAAAAAAAAAAAACATTAAAACACCCGCGGCTTATAGTCCGGTGCGGCTTATATATGTAAAAAACAGTCAATTTTGCTGCTGCGGCTTATAGTCCGGTGCGGCTTATAGTGCGGAATTTACGGTACATGTCCTATGCATTCTACATCAAATAAAGACATTAGTTTGTTTTATTTGGTACGTTACACACTTATTGGCCAAGTTATTAGTTAGTTTATGGGCTAGAAATTCTGTGGGGTTACAGGCAATATAGGTAGGCGGCCATGTTGCCTGCAGAATTGTGGCCGCTGCTGTTCTCTGCTGAACAGACCGGCCGGTGGAGTGATATTTTAGTGATGAGGCCGTACTCAAATGAACGACTTGAGAACGGCTAGGTGTTTAGTTTAGTTTAGTTTATTAGGATCCCCATTAGCCGCAGCAGGATGCTACGGCTATTCTTCCTGGGGTCCGACAGGTGTGCTGTTATGTTCATTTGAGAATGGTTCTTGACCAATCAGATTGCTTGGTCAGAACTACATGTTGTATAATATAGTATCATCACACTAGCTTTAAAAATGAGCCCACCACAGCCGCTGAAAGACAGCAATATCGGTAAGAAACTCACCAAGTTTACTCACCAATTATTACGCTGTCTTCCAAATAATCCAGCCACGTAACTACATCCATTCATGAAATGATTAAATAGCCCGGGGACATTAATGGTTTGTAAAAGTCTCATTTAACCACGCGCCCACTCACGCCATGTTTGGGAAACTGAGCTGGGAGCTGCTAAACTACAGCCGCTCTGCCAGCGTGGACCTTGTTGTACTAGAGCAGTGCTGACCAATATATATAACCAATTGCAAATTATTACAATTACCGTACCAAACAGATAAAAAGTAGATTATTATATTGAAATGTTATTTTAGATTTAGAATGTTAATTTTCTATCAAAAAAAATAAGGGAATTGTCCGCACACTGATTAGAAGCTCCCGCTTTTATTTGCGCTCAAGGAAGGCAAGCTTTTGACCCTATCGGGTCTTCATCAGGCCTGATCAAATATTTTTTGATTTCGCCTGTTTGTCCTGCAGCTGATGCCCAGTGTGGTTTTTGGATGTGCGCATCGAGCTTTCCTACTTTAATTTTCTATAAAACACAATACATTTTAATGTAATTCCACAACGTTTATTTTTGGCCCTCGGCCCTCCACCCAGATTGAGTTTTGGCCCTTCAATGGGAAAGAATTTGGGCACCCCTGTACTAGAGGCTGGGGTGGTGATGTTCTGCGCTCGCGGGAGCGCACTCATACTGGATCATTGTTGCTAAACATGCAGGCCGACTGGGGTAGCGTCTGGTAATGTTCAGGAATTCACTGCATGTTTTAGAAATGGCGATATGGTCCCAGCCCTAGAGGGGACAGACCCACCTGGAGGAAGGCATTTCAGCTGGTTGTTGGACAGTTTCAGGTGCCGTAGAGACCTCAGCCGGCCGACCTCTGGACAGAGGAACTGGAGGGCGTTGTCGCTCAGGTCCAGTGACTGCAGCCTGGCCAGGTTTCCGATAGCTGAGGACCAAACTACAGTCACTTTCTATCACTCTGTTCAATGGATAAACTTCACCTAGATGACCTCCTCACAAACACGTATACATGCAGTCAAAAATAAATAACCCTCAGGTTCATTTCATCTCCAGATCAGCCTAGTTTTCATTCTGATTGCTGTACCCCTTCCCATTGTCTTATTTCTGTTGTCATTATGTTATCCAGTCAAAATGGGCCTTAACTTGATTTTTGTTGTGACTATTTTTCTTTTTAGATTCTTTCAATACAATGCTGTCAAATCAAAGTGACTGACAACCAATCAATGTGGACAATAGAACCAATTCTTATGAAATAAAGAAAGACTTACCTTCAGGAATGATAACTATGTTGTTTGAGTGCAAATACCTTAAAAGGAGGGAGGGGACAAAGATGACAATTTGAATGACAACATCAATTGCTTGCTTTAGATATCTCTCCAGAGTGACACCGGACGCTATTGATATGATGACAGTGGCGTTGTGGTCACCTGATGGACATACATTAGATTTAATTTAGGAATTTAGCAGACAGGCTCATCCAGGCCAACTAGTTGTGGTTATTTCCAATCATAATCATAGTTAACATTTTATGGAAATAATAGTCGTGCAGTAATTATATCACATATCATATAGAGTGTGGCAAACCTTTAGTGTAAAATAAGAATCTTAATGTGTGTGGATTGCACATATACTTGTGTTAACTGAATACTCACAGTTCAATTAGATTTGGGAGCTTCTGAGCAAGATTGTCAGGCTAAAAGAGAAGGATAGATAGAGAGAATAAAATAACAGCACAGTAAATCTCACAGAAACAAAAAAAAGCAACAATTCTGAACTTGATTAGCAGTGCTGCTCGCTGCACTGCTGGCAGTGTGACAGGATTGTATGGAACAGGGACGGCACCCGGGAGCAGTATGGGTTAGCTCCCCAGCCTGCGTCTTCCGTGAGGAAGAAGCCCAACAACCCACGAGAGGCCTTTTAGGAGGGCCATTCAAGCCGCAAGTGGAGACTGCAGTGCCACCAAGTACTGGTACTGCATGGTATCCACCAAGATACCATCACCTCAGAATGAGATGTTTGGAGCGGGGGACTCTGGTGCAGCGCACAGGTCGTAGACCTGGTGAGACGAGGGAGGAGCCCGGCCGGGTGGCAACCCACAGAGCCCGGTCCCTCTACGTACCAGAGCCCTCCCCCTCCCCCGGTCCCGGCAGAGTAGTTCCGGAGCAGCGGATTGAGTGGCCCTGACCGCGTGACCACCTTCGACCCTTCCTGGAGGGCTGACCGTGGGTAGCTACTCGTACGTAAGTTGGGGCTTGGCCAGCCCCGGCTGGGTCACCTGGGCGAGGGTGTATGATGTTGCGAGACCCGAAACATCCTATGACCCCAGGGTACATCACTGAGGATACGTCCCAGTTATGCATCCATGCGATGTTTTTTTCTTTATATGAATGACAGGTATTTTTTTTTTAGTAGTTTAAAGTCGAACTGAACCTGTTCGTCACGTGCATAATGAGTCCGTTTCAGACTGAAAACATAGTTTGTCTAAGATGACAGGTTGAGAGGCGGGTCATAGTATCATGTCGATGATTTTATTTGACAATTCTGGGGACTGGATTGGGCTTTGGCCAATCCTGGCGTGTTCCGCCTCCAAATCGAGTGCGATTCAGTGTGTTGTGGCGCTCCCCTCGGGAAGAGCCTTTTAACGGGAGGAGTGGAGCTCAGCGACCCGCAGGCAGCCAGCTGCCTTCGTGTTGCCGAGCGGAGAGTGCAGCACGTCGGCCCGGAATCTCCGAAGTGCGACCCCTGACCCTGACAACCAGGCTCTCTGATGCGCGCGCCATTATCGCTGCTGTAAATACGATATCCCTGGAATGCGCGTTTTAACGAGCCAGTTACATTTCCTTGCATTCTTAGAGATTATAGTTTTTGTTTTTTGTTCATGTTTCTAACAATTGGCCAAGTTAGTAGTTAGTTTATGGGATAGGAATTCTGCCAGATGAGAGGCACTAGGCACCATTTTCTACTTCAATTGGAAGAGAAAATTATCCAGAAATGAAGATTTGATTGACAGCTGCATGTCGTGATATGATTGGTTGAAATGGGGTAGAAACTAGAAATATGATAGTACTAGGTGACGTCAGCAAACTGTACATTACTGTTATCAATGAAATCTTGAAAAATGAACTTTTGATGTGAAAAAGTGTGAAAAACGAAAGAAATTAGATTGTTGTGATCTTGTTTGCATACATTATTAAATAGGTGCACTGCATACCCAGGTATTTGAACTAAAAGAAAAGAAAAGTCATTTTTGGGTTCAGCTCGACTTTAAGTGTTTCTTCGAGGATCATATCGTGCATTCCTTTATAACTGGAAACTGGTAATCTTACGACTTCAAAGGTCATGAGCTGGGCGGTGACGTCATCAGAGCTGGTATTTCCCATTCCAAACTCGTAGGAGCCTCAGCAGCCCCGACTTCAAAAATCCAAGATGGCTGCGTCGTGCAACAACAGTAGTTATAATCGTAGTAATATTGTTTAGCACTTCTGTCTTGTTTGTGTCTCATTAAATCAGCTGTACACACAGCACTGTCTAACTTCTATCTGTGTGGACATGAGGCTGCAGTGTTTGTATGCGCAAAATGCCGCGAAATGCCTTGTTATCAACTGTTATTGCTAACAATGGCTAGCCTGGCTAGCGACTGGATCTGACCAATGAACAGTGAACTTCCCAGCTCAAGTTTTCTACAAATGGAACGCTAACAAAACGGATGTGACGTCATTTAGCCTCCACATCCCAGTTATTTTGCGATAAAGGAACGCACCAATAGGCCTACTGTATCTGTATGTATGCATACTATGCAGAACTGACCAGTTTAGTTTACCCAAACTTTTTAACAAGTCCTGTTCTGTAAAGACAATATTAAACATCGGTCATCCACAATTATCAATGGGGTTTGCCCTGACATCCTCTCCCATACAAAAAGACAGAGTAGGATACCAGCGTAGTGAGCGAGTTTCTCTTCGTATAGAGTCTTTCCAGAAACTGCAGGCCCCCGTCCTTCAGCAGCTCCACAGGGAACTTGTTGAGGTTCCTGTAGTTGAGGTAGAGGTTTTTGTGGCGCTCCTGTTTGGCCACGAATATGGTCTCATGAAGGTTGGTTGCCATGTCTGAGTAGAACCTCTCCTGGGAGAGGAGACTCGGTACCTGCCTCCTGCTTCTATGGCATTACAGTTCCCTGAAATAAAAGGATGGACAGAGTTTGCAGCAGACGTACTTGATCCTCTGTTGTTTCATTAGTGCAGCTTAGAATAAAAAGACATTGATTGATAAAGAACTAGCTACTAGAAAGCATCACAACACATGCAACAGGATCATTTAAAAAAACATAACTGGAGGTAACAAAGTCCATTCCTTTCATGTCAAACTTAACTGAAAGATTGTCACATCAGGTATGCCAACGTTGAAAACGGCAACCTTTTAAGGTACTTCAACTCACTGAAGATCTTACTGCCTGACTAAACCTGTCTTACTTTGATTTCTCTTTCTGTTTTATTTTCTCCAATAGGGTAACCTCGCGTCACCAGGCTCTTCTCGGCGAGAAAGAGCCTGGCTCCCGCCCACAATTGATTTTGTCACCCTACTGGTTCCCGCCTAGAGCCCGCCCTAGACCGGATGGCAGCGTTTCTAGCTCGTCAACTTTCACGTTAACTTGACAATTTGACCCAAGTATCAGAATCCTCTTTCACCGTTTTGACCGGTGTGTCAGGCGGTGGTGGCGGAGATGCCATATTGCATAAACGTTTTGTTTTATGTAACGCAAGCTTTGTTTTGATCAGACTCTAGTTTAGGTAACATCACCGCGTCAAGCTAACGGCAACAAAGACGTTGTTAGGCGCATTGCCATCCGGTGTTAATTCTGGGTCCGGGGTTTACGCCCCCATGACAAAAAGCGGGGTGGAAGGTGCCCAGACTACCAATAGGGAGAATTTGTTATTAAGATGTGTGTAATTTTTGTTTTGGAAAGGGAAGGGGTAGGGAATGGGGGTATTAGGCTAAACAAATCAGTGGGGAAATTAAAATGTCATTCTCCCTGTGTTACGTTGATGAATAAGCACTCAATAAATAAATAAATACAAAAATGATTTTGATTCTGATTCTGGAAAAAAATGCTGACGTTACTAGGAAACAGACAGTCCACACTCAACTAGCTAGTCTGTCACCAAAACGTGATCAGCAAAACTATTACGTTACTCGGTTGTTTTGACACTTGTTAAAGAGTGCTTACAGAAACAGAATTAATACTACAGCTATTTAAGTAAGATAGTTAACGTTACAAACTCGGCCCCATCTTCGTACTGGTATCGTTTTGGCGTTAGCAACGTTAGCAAGCTACTTTTCGACAGCAAGCAGCAACACACAAAACACGTATCTGTATCACTATGACTTTACCTTCACTCTGCAAGACTACTTTAAGATGCTTTAATTACCCCACATGCGCATTATAGACAAGTATTTTCTTGTCTAAGGTTTGACTAAAAGACTGTGGCACTGGCAGTTATGTGATGTAAACAACGTGAGACGTCATCGCCTCGGTCAAAGCAAAGAACTTTTATTCCATGCTCTTTGGCATTACCGCCACCTACTGTTCCGGCTACCCCTTCTTAGTGTTTTAAGGCGGTTGACAAACCTGCATTACCGCCACCAACTGGACTGGAGTGTGTGGAACAGGAGGTTATGAAACAACTACTCTTAGATCGTTATATCTATCTCTAAATCAATTTATATTAGAAACTTGATAATATAGGTGTGTGTATACGACTGATGTTTCCCTAATAGACCTGACAATGAAAAGTCTTGAGTCTTTCTCAGTGACTGAAAAAGACCATTTCTCTCTGTAATGTATTTCAGTGTATTATATTGAACAGTTTCTGGTTGGCTACAGTGTGTGCATTTTCCATTTGGGTGCTTGCCTATTTGATGTAAAGCATAATTGAGAGCTGTATCAAGACGGATGATGATACGTTCTTCCCTTGGCTTCCAGTCCACCTTCCTCCCAGCCCCAACCTGCCTTTGTATGTTATACATACCTGTGGATTATTATCTCAACTCATATTCCAACCAACAAGAACCTGTCAATAATACTGGGCTCAATTCATCCAAATGCATTGATCACATGTACAATAACAGTCCAGATATAGTGCTCTACACCTGTGTCTGTCCCAATAGGCGTCAGTGGCCATAACTTCATAGCTGTCTCCAGGAGAACAAAGCTACCTAAGGCCTACTGTGACCTACTTTCACACAAACCATCTTGATTTATATCATATCTCTTCTTGTCTGCTTGCTATGTTTTGCAAATTCCAAAAAATCTTATGATCACAAGTTAACATTTGGATCCACTGGCCAGCTAGCAGACCATGCTACATTTTGTGGTTCTAGATTTGCTTTGAACTCGTTTTATTTTTCTTCTTTCATATTTATTTTATTCTTATGTGATACATGTTTTTTTGTATTCTATTTTCTTTCTGTATTCTATATTATTGTCTTGGACCCCAGGAAGACCAGCTGTCATCTTGGCATCAGCTAATGGGGATCCTTTTAATAAACAAATACAGGTGTCTTCCAGTTTCCTGCTCCTCCCAATACTCCTTCCTGCCATACTGATTGTACAATGAATGTATTAACTTCAGCTGTACTTAATGGAATGTGTATGTCTACCTGCTGGATCCTGACTGATTGCTTGGGCTCGCTGCTGCCCATTCATGAGAATGGGCAAATATCAGAATATTTGTATTCTTACTATGAATTTATCCACAATTCCATGGCTATAGGTAGAGAGATGACGGTGAAACTGATATTTATTTCTACATTCTTTTAATTGTGTTAATGTCTTGTAAATTAAATAATGTTGAAGTTGAACAAATCATTAGTTTGCTAGGGACCCCCTGGAACCTCATCAAGGGGACCCCTGGCGGTCCCAGGACCTCACGTTGCGACCCACTGATGTTGGTGATCCAGGAGCATCAATTCACCTAATATCATTTAACATCCAAACTACCAAACCTGTTGCCTGATGAGAACTGCTGGGTGTCTGGAAAGCCCTTTGCCACTAGAGGGCACTCTGCGCCAAGCCAAACCACTTGCTCCATATAGACTGGTTTATTGGTATGGGATAATATCCAATGAAAAAGAAAAGTTAAAGCAGGGAATTAGAATTAATCCATACAGAAATAAACTATACACATATCTATACTGTGTGTATATATATATATACATACATATTGTGGTATTTTTATATTTATTACATTATATATATTGTTTTTTTTATGTGGTATTGTTTTTGTTGCCAATACTTTGGACATTTGGAATCCTACATGGCTTTTGGCCACAAGCTGTCTTCAGTGGAGTTGGAAAGCGTCACACTGCAGTGCAGAACCTATTGAAGGTAGTGGCAGTCCAGTCCACCTACAGTATATCTCATGTCAGGGAAGAGCCTCACTCTTCTATCGTTTTGTTTTTCTAATTTATCCCTTTAAATCACGTGTGAATGCTTGAACTGGTGTGTGAATTTGAACCTTTATTTTTGTACGTTATTGTTCGTGCCAAAGTTCTTTCTACCTTTGACAAAAAGAATCCCTTATTTTAATAAAGCTGGAGAGAACGTCACTTTGCCTGGCTGTACGTTGTGTGTGAATAAGGTTTTGACAATGTCATTAGGTAAATAATCTGCAGAAGACGAGCTCTTCTTCTGCTTTCTACATCATGTACGGTTCTCAAACTTTGCTTAGAGCATCGACTCAAAGGTCTCAAAAGATAGGCTTTTGAATGGGATAATAATTATAAATGGAATAAACGGTGAGAGGTTAAATATTTTCTTAAATATTTTTCAGCACCACATTAAGGAACACTGGGAGCTTCCAAGACCACACTTTCCCAATATGTAAAACTCTTATGTATTGTATTAATCCACGAGAATTCACAGACAACCCAGCTGTCAATGAAACAGACAAAATACTTGGATCACAAGGAAGGAATGTAATTAATGCATTTAAAATGGTGCATTTGTGACCTCTCTACAGTAGTACATATCATTAGAGTGGGAATGTTTTCGAGTATCAGGAATGTTGTCAAAAGAATGTTAGATTGCTCTCTTAACAATGTGACTTCAGACACGGGGATGCAAAAGTGAGTTTAGTACCGAGACAAAGTGGGGGCGGTGGTGTTGCGGTGGTGCTCAGTGGTGGAAGAGGCGCAGGGTGGTGTGCACCAGAGTGATGGCCTGCTCGTTACAGGTGTTAATCACAATCTCGTCAGCGGTGGAGCCCGTCGGAGCTGCAATGTATTCAACACCGCTCTACAGACACACAGACAGACAGACAGGAGGGAAAAGTCAGTAAAGACGGTTAGCAAGCTAGTCACTTCAATCGCCCATTTCAGAGTCAATAGAGCAGTGATACTCAACTTGCGGCCCACCCCCTGTGGATGGAATTGCAAAAAAAAAAAAAAAAAAAAAAAATTTTTTTTACAGTGCACCTGAACGCAACATGGAAGATACCAGCTGAATAAGTGTCCAAATGTTCATGTCATTCTGGCCAATACTCCACTTCTGTTATAGCATTTCAATCTGGAATATGGAATATCTTTCAATAATCTATGATTTAGCTGCTAAATTGTCAAATACCGCCGTCTGCTTGCTACCCAGGCACTTATGTATGTACTTAACCTAACTAACTCAACCTAACTAACTATCCGGTGTGCACAACATTGTCAGACTAAACTCCGGCTGACACCCCAAAAACCTACAATCCGCTACAGAAAAATGTATATTGTTTGTTTATTAACTGGCCCCTGGCCTTCTATCATTTCACGAAAGTGGCCCCCGGGCAAAGCAAGTTGAGTATCCCTGCAATAGACCATTGAAACTTTGAGAATACATGTCTCAAAGTGTGAAAATGCATGTTAGTGCCAGGTGTAAATGGCATCTAGGAAATTACAGTAGATGTCTGCAGGCCAGATCCATACAATTTCCCCTGATATCGAGTGCGATGTACAGCATGCTTTAATGGCAGGCGTGCAGTAAGGATGCGTGCGTGTGTGATATTCACCCTCTTGGCACGTTCCACGTTATCTCTGAAAGGGAAGAAGGCGTCCGAGCTGAGAGCCACCGCCTGCAGGGAGCTGATCCAGTTCCTCCTCTCGGTGTCTGACAGCAGCTCGGGAACCTCATCGTACATCGACTTCCACGCTGCCAGGTCTGGGCCCTGCCACACACACACACACAACAGTAGACAGTCAGCATCTGAACAGTCTAACAGGCTTAAATAACTGTCTCGCTACTATAATAAGGCTGCTGGGTTGCATGGCGGCTCACAATTGCGCCGAAGCCATGTGAGGCACGCTAGAAATGTGTGGTGCCATTTCTAGTTCCAAGAACTTGCCGAGATGTGTAGTCTTAATGAGTCTGTTGACGTGCTATGAACATCGTACCTCTCCAATGGTGCCGCTGACGTACTGGTCGATAGCGTTCGCCATCTCCGCCCGCTTCGCACCGCTGCGGAACTTCATGTCCAGGACACTCGGGTGTTGTGGGCTTTGTCGCCCGCCAGGCGTGTGCAGTGGATACGAGACTGCTGGCCTAACCTGTTCACCACACGAGACGAAAACCCATTTATGGCTCATTTTGATTGGCTCTCCCCTTCCCCTTATATACTCTCTTGTGCTTTCCCCGTAGATGACCCACCTGTCCATCCTTGGCGTAGCAGACAGAGTTGGACTGGGTGTACTTGACAGCAATGCTAGCCACAATGAGGTCACGCACCGCATCCTCCGACAGCTTGTGGACGGAGAACAGAAGCAATCAAAGAGTTAACACTTGACATTTAAACAAATGGATAAAGGATTGTGAAACTGCAATGATTGCGCTCCGACATCTATAAAATGCAACATAGGTTTATTTAAAATGAAAAGTACAGCATCAGCCCCAAAACATATATTTAGACATTTGTGTCAGAAAATATGAAGTGTGACTCACCGCGCCCTTGGAAACAACATTGCTGAAGAGCTCCTTGTCAATGAGTGCTACGTTCCTCTTCTGTTTGAGATGGAGACCAAACAACACCCTAACCTCTGCCTCGTCAGGCTCATAGTCTGGGTCCATCTGGGACACAAAGACACACATGGCCACTTCCACAAATGCAAGATCTGCCTACTCACATCTGATCATAATCATTCCTATAGAAATGGCTGCTTGGCTTTTTCTGGTGCCTCTTACCTGAAGCACGCAGTAGTTGCCACTCTTCTTTTTGGAGAGGATCTTGAGGGCCTCCTCTTCATAACCGGGCGTGATGATACCATCAGACACCTGAGAGAAAACCAGCAAAATCGAGGACAAGCAAAACAAAGTTGCTACGAAGAAACCCCATTTTCACATAATTCTGTCCCATTTACTTTACTTTACTTTATTGCATTTAGCAGACGCTTTTATCCAAAGCGACTTACAAGATATACAATTACAATTTATGAACATATCAGATAAGAACAAATTAAAGAGAGAAACATAGGTAACAGTCAAATGTAAACATTAAGATAAGTTAAAAGCAACAAATGTAGCAGTGAGATGTAACAGTAGCATTTTATCTGTTCAACTTGTTATATTCGTATATCGTCTTGATACGACACTAGGAGAGTGGACACGAGATCCTACCTCTCTTGATATGATCTTGGCTGTGGGGACATCACACACATCTGACAGAGCAATGAAGTCTCCAAAAGAAGACATTCTGTCTGAACCTATGGAAGGAGGAAGAGTTAATGAAAAAAAAAATAATAATAATAAATAAAGAAATATAATATAATAATACAGGAAGACAGGCTAAAGGTAAAACTGCTCCCAGTGATCTCTATGGTCTATAATTCATACTGTCTGACCTCTTGCCCTGGCGTAGGCCATGGCCAGTGGGGTCAGATCCCTAAGCAATGTCGTTCACCATGCACACCTTGGCTTCCTCCTCACTCAGAGGAACTCCTACCGCAGCTCCTTCAGAAGAAAAGGACAGAGTATCACATGTAAGGTGTCTTTGTATGTGTGTGTGTGTGTGTGTGTGTATGTGTGTGTGTGTGTGTGTGTGTGTGTGTCTGTGTGTGTGTATGTGTGTGTGTGTGTGTGTGTGTGTGTGTGTGTGTGTGTGTGTGTGTGTGTGTGTGTCTGTGTATGTGTGTGTGTGTGTGTGTGTGTGTGTGTATGTGTGTGTGTGTGTGTGTCTGTCTGTCTGTCTGTCGGTGTTTCTCTTACCAGCAGGGCTGACATGTTTGAAGGAGGTAGCAGCAGCCATGCCCAGGGCACTCTTCAGCTCTCTGACCAGCTGCCAGGCGTTCAGCGCGTCACACAGGTTGATGAAGCCGGGAGAACCGTTGACCACTGGGAGTGTGCAGGGAGAGGAATGAGACAGAAGCAGAGAGAAAAGAATGGATCATTTTAGTCAAGGGTCATATGACAAGATAGTAGGGCTGGATATTGGTAAGGACCTCATGATACGATTCGTATCACGATACATGGGTCATGATACGATTGTATCACGATACATTGCGATACAATACATATTGCGATATATTGCAATACTCTACACAATTTACTCAAAATTAAAAAATTAAACACAAAAACAACACGCTGTGCACCACCCAGGAAGTGTAATAATATGTACATCACTTTATATTGATAACTTAGTGGACAAATGTAGTCCAAACTACTGAGTGTTGAGTGTGTTACTGAACGCACTGAAATAAAAAGTATTCTTATTGTGTCACTGACCACAGGGCTGTGCAAAAAAATCGATATGGGGAAATATCGATATAGTATCGATACAGTATCGCAGAAAAAAGTATTGCAATATATTGCCGTATTGATTTTATTGCACAGCCCTACAAGATAGATGTTCAAGCATAAATAATTCGGGTGCATCTGGATAGCATTTATGAGGGATCAGGCCCTGGTTAAATTTTTTACACTAACATCTTTAGATAAGGCCCTCCTCTCTCATCAAGAGGCTTTTAAACACCTCATGTCACCCCACTAAATTATCTCATTTTCTATTCAGACATTTTCGCTAAACGCCTTCTCACTCCTCGACTCTTCTTTTATTGGTGATTTTATCGTGACAGGAGTATTTTCATGGCACTATCTATGACGCTAATGCTTCCTCTCCTTACTTATTGAATTGATTGGCTGAAGGAGTTGTCTGTCAAGGCAAGTACACCCGCCCAACTCCCGCCCACTGCAAACACTGGGTGAAAGCTAGGAGGGCAGACTGTCTGGTAGAACGGCTGGTTTACCAGGCTAGCTCTGGATAAGATTGTCAACTAAATCCATAAATAGTAACAAATTATCTTAGATGTATGGCACTTACCGAAATCAATATAGAAGATCAATCACTAAACATCAATAACACCACCAACACATTTGGGTGGTGGTGGTGGGTATTTGTGACGTGCAGGCATTTACCTGTGAGGGGGAGGGTGGGGCGCAGGGTGTAGAGCAGTTCAGATTTTTTGATGTGGGGTTGTATGATATCAGTTTTATTTTTTCCAAATTCCATTTTATTTCATTTTCCAAATTCTCTCTCATCCAAGTCTCCACAAGCCCCGAGATGCCAAGTTGACTTGAAAAGACATAATTTACACCCCGTTTTTAGCCCAAATCTGTACTGTAGCAGGCACACATTTGAGAACCTCACTAAAGTGCAGATTTTAGCTTTTTTTAAATCACATTTTTATCATGTATTTTGATGTTTGATGTGTACTTGTAATTGCTTTGCATGCAAAATAAATTAATCAAATCAGGTGAGCAGTATAATGGAGACATGTTTTTTTTTAATGCTTGTGACCCTGCTATGGGGTAAAAGGTCAAGGGTCATCAGGGAGGTGATAAACTCTAACCCAAACGTGAATATTTCAACACCTGTGATAAAAAAGCCAAGTGGACTTTGTCTTGTACTGACCCTCACCCTCAAGCAGACAACAAAAACAGACCAAAGTAAAGCAGCCAAACTTCCTTGGTGACAAGTCCGAGTGACTCTTGACGACCATCCAACTAAACGGTCTCCATCGTGATTCACCAAGACTGATGATGTGGTAATCATGAAATTACCTGAAATTGATTTGATAGGATCGGCCTCTTGCCTCAGGAGATAGTGAATATAATCAATAAGTTGACTGACCCTTTGACTCAGAGACCTAGTGCCCTACAATTCTGTTTCACAACAATCTCACCTCATGCGTTTGTTATTGTGCAAACCACACAGCGATCAAAGGACTGAAGGGTAGAGATAAGAAAAACCACAGCATGATGCGTCGATGATGATGCACAACGGTGCAGGACATCTTTGTTCATAGTTGAGGTTAGATGAGGACAACTCTGAACAGCAACAGGGAGGATTGTGTGTGTGTGTGTGTGTGTGTGTGTGTGTGTGTGTGTGTGTGTGTGTGTGTAAGGAGGAAGAGGTAATAAAAAGCTCAAGGAAGGCAGAGAGTGCAAGACCAGCAAATCAAGGCCATCCATTGGCGGGTCGGTCGGGGGCGCCTGTTCGGCTGGTGAGGAGGGGAACTGGTGGGAATAGCGTGATCCTCCCACGTCCCACCTGCTATGTCCTGCCGCTGAAGCTCCTCGCTATCAGGTAAAAAGAAGCGGCTGGCGACTGCACTTGTATGGGGGGAAGAATGGTGCTAGTCTACTGCTCTCCTCCAGATCGGCAGAGGGTGGAGCAGCACCCGGGGCAGAAAAGGGGGAAATGGCCAAGTACAATAGAGAGCCCCAGGGATGACGTATTTTTGTAGTCGGAACGCGGAAGTCCCAGACTTCCTGGTTCTTCACTGTTTCTCTCTATGGGATTTTTGAATGGTTTTTTGCCACGATGCTTCAAATAAGGTCTCTGGGCAACGCAAGATTAATCAAACGCGAACCAAAGTTCAGTCGGATAATCTTCACACATGAGGACCACTTTCATGAGTTTTGAAGCGTAAATGCGAGCCCTAGAAGTAAAAAGCTCGTGCTAAGCTAATCCAGAACTACACACTGTCGCATAGGCTTCCACGTCACGTCAGCACTCAACCTGGACTGTTGTTGATGTGTGCGCTGCTGTGCATTGATTACCCCGGGCTGAACGGGCTGAACCAGGTGAGGGAAAGAGAATTTCTGTGTTCGTCCTTTGAAGTGATGACGTTATTGACGTATATATCCCCGTCGACTTAACAATGTAGTCTCATTTAGCCGTTTGCTAGCTAGCCGCCCTTTTAACGGCAGGTAAAAGCTTCAAAACTCATAAAAGTGGTCCTCATGTGTGAAGATGATATTACTAAACACTTGTTCGCGTTTGATTAAGCTTGCGTTGCCCAGAGACCTTATTAGAAGCATCGCGCCAAAAACCCATTCAAAAATCCCATAGGCGAAAACAGTGAAGAACCAGGAGTGTTAGCATCGATGATTTCCGGACTCGTTCCTGGGGCTCTCTATAGGGGAGAAAAATCAGGGGGTGGGGTTGGGAAGGCCATCCATTGGCGGAGTTGAAGCAGGACTCATTTCTGTACGTAGCTCATTTGATAATAATTCATGCTTGAGCAAAACAGGAAATTATTTGTCCCGGTTCTCTTTTCTCTTCTGGTTAAAACTTGTGAACCCATCTGTCTCTGTACTTTAAGAAGGGTATTATGCAGGTTTCAGAGACCTGAATTCAACTGTATCTAAGACATTTTACATGTATCACTTTAAGGCCTTAAATTGAGATCATTTACTTTTTAAAAGACCACCCAGATACTCTGTTAAAAGTCAAGAAAATAAGAGGCAAAAACAACAACTAAAGAAATAAGCAACAGCTAAACGAAGAGGGAATGTTTAGTGTGGTTACTTTTGAGGGCCGAGTCCTACGTGTCTCCAGGGTCGTGTCCTTGTCTTCTTTACTCGAATTGTCCAAAATACTAAGCAAAATGATGGGAGGTGGGAAACCACTTGTACTGCAGTAAGAAAACATATGCAAGCATAAAATCAGATTTTACTTATTTATAAATTGCGTTTGTGTTGCATAGTTCTATGGAACAATCTATGATAGATTTCAACCGAGATGTTTTTATGAGCTATTAATATGGAATGTATTTGCTTACTTGTTTCTGCATTAGAAGTGGTTTCCCTCCTCCCATTTTTTTTTGCTCAATTCCGAAGCAATATTCACTCACCAATATCAATCTGCTCCACAGCCTCCTCGACTGTGACATCCGGGCTGGAGATGGTCTTCACAAATGGGTAGAGGTTGCACACCACCACCACCCTACACACACACACACACACACACACACACACACACACACACACACACACACACACACACACACACACACACACACACAATAATTTGTCTCACCTGCAGTTTGTACTTTGAAATTTTCAGTTTGGCGAGTGGGAACACATGTGGGTCATTTCAAGGAAATGGGTGTGGAAGTGGGTGTGGGCGTGGATCAACTCAGCTGTTCATAATGTGATTGGCTAGCGCACCTCTTTCACGTGGACGCGCGCCTGTGCACGAGCGAAAAACGTGCACGTGCACAGGCAGATCCCAGGTCCACTTACCTAGTAGAAAACCAGCGTCGTAGTATCAGTTAACTAGATAGCTTTGATCCTGTTCAGTCAAACCAGATCAAAGGGACTTATCGTGGATCTGTTAAACTAGCTTCGTAGTACAGGGCTCTGAACTGCTGCATTGAGGAGGGGAAACAGTCTATAATTAGTGTTAATTTTGTCGTCTATTTTTAAATTTTGTCGTAGTCTTAGTCCTGTGTCAAATGTCCTTGTTAGTTTTTATCATATTTAGTCTGAACATTTTAGTCTCGTCTTAGTCTTGGGAAAAAAGGTAGTCGACTAACATTTTTCGTCATAGTTTTCGTTGACGAAATTAACACTAGTCTTCATCCCCTGGGATCACTTTTTCATTTTTCTCACTCTTTCTCCCGACTCATGCTTCGACAGTCATAAATTGGAGCCAAGGCATTAAAATTAGGATGCTATAAATTTCCCTCATTCTTGCGTTCCACCTCCCAAAATAGCAGCTGCTGGAGTGTGCCTGACATTGGCAATAAACCAAACTCTCTCTCCCTCTCACTCTATCTCACTTTCTCTTTCTTTCTTTTCACACACACACACACACACACACACACACACACACACACACACACACACACACACACACACACACACACACACACACACACACACACACACACACACACACACACACACAATAATTTGTCTCACCTGCAGTTTGTACTTTGAAATTTTCAGTTTGGCGAGTGGGAACACATGTGGGTCATTTCAAGGATTTTGAACTTGTGAGAACTCATGGGGACCCATGTGCTATAAATTACACCAGGAAGTGAGCAGCCATTCATAGCTCATTACAGACGATATACGTGTTCCATCCTTACTCCTTATCATCAGAATCTGATAATCCTCTGTTAACGTCTATCCGCCCCATCGCACATGCAAACACAAAGCAGCGTCTACACCTCAACAATGAGAATCACAAGACATGGTGGCAGTAGTGTTTCAATTAAACCTTTACTAAATCAGCGACACACGCTTCCTGATTCCACAGACACCACAGTCTGCACTCTAACCTTATTAGATTGCAATCGGCCTAAAAAACAAATCACATGTTCCTTTGAGTGAACTATCCATACTATTCCCATGATGTCACATGCATTTCCTACCAATATAGCGTTTTACAATACACATCTCATTGGCTGTGTTTGTCATTAGCAATGTCATCAGTAACACACATGCTGCCTGGCATATAGCGAATTCGCACTTGTTTTCGTTTTTGGAAAACCAGTCAGTAGCACATTTTAGAGTGGCCTTTTATTGTTAACAGCCAAAGGCACACCTGTGCAATATCATGCTGTTTAATCAGCATCTTTATGCTACACCTGTCAGGTAAGATGAGTTATCTTAGCAAAGGTGCTCACTAACACGGATTTAAACAAATTGAGAGAAATAAGTCTTTTGTATGTATGCATAGAAAAAGTCTTAGATCTTTTATTTTAATTCATGCAAAATGGGGGCAAAAACAAAAGTGTTGTTTATATTTTGTATAGTTTTTCAAATTAGGAGTTTGAAGTCTGTAGTCCCATCCATTTAAAATTGCATGGATCACATGTACAACAGCCTTTTTGTCTGAAAACAAAACTCTGAACTTTTAACACATTGAATGCCAGCCATGTTTTCATTCCTGTAGGTAAGTTGTGCCAGGGGTGTTTTTGACGATTCTGGCTCATTTTAGAACAGCCGAGGATTCTTTTCTGTTAAGAATTCATGAACACCAATCATCTAAAAATAACTAATAGAATGTGTGCTTTCTCTGTCTAAAAGAGTTAGTTTGCAGAGTTAGTAGTTATGTAGATATTAGCCGTTGAGTACAGCATGGTTTCAGCGTCTGGAAATTTATTCAGAGATAAATGGCTTTTTGTGAAACAGTCACTTTAACCATTCATTTTTGGCATCAGTAAGACCGTCAGACATTCTAAACAATAGTTTTGAACAGTAATTTCCTCCATAACAACAGGAAACACCCCTCTCATTCAAACTCCTCCCTCCGTGTGTCTTCTCCTCCTTCCTCCTAACAGCGGGCGTGTCAGAAGCGCGTTGTGCTGCCTGCCTGTCTGTCTGCGTGCCTGCCTGCCTGCTTGCCTGCGTGCGGGGACGAGTCTGAAATGGATTACTGTAAAATCGCCAAGCCATTTCCTTGAATGGCTTGCTCCCGCGGTGTGTGTGTGTGTGTGTGTGTGTGTGTGTGTGTGTGTGTGTTCGCGCGTTGCTCCGCGGCTCTGGGGGGAAGAGATCTCTGTCCGTTCTGTGTGTGTGTCCGGGCTTCTGACTGTAAAATCGCCAAGCCATTTCCGCGGGAGGCGGCTGCTTTTGGGTCCCGTGGCTGTGGCTTCTCTCGGTCTCTGTCGCCACTTAGTGGTCGGTAAAATAGATTACACACATGCTCTTGCTCCAAATAGTTATCTCGAAGATGTAAAAGGGGTTGATTGATGTCCCACCGTCAAAAAAAAAAAATGTTTATGTAAGACGAGTTAGCTCGTCCTTGGCACTTAAGCGCTGGATTATGTAAGACGAGTTAGGTCGTCTCTGGCACTTAATGTGTTAAAAGGTACAGAGAACAGAGTACATTTTAAATTAACTACTTTTTAGTTTTAAGTTAACTTAAGTAGGATGGTAGTACCCTTTCCACCCCTGGGTATGAGTATTGAAACCACAGTTTTTACATAGCCTGGGTAAACCCATCCCCCACGTGACCTGCTCTCAGACCTGTTCTCAGTCACTATGTATATATAGTGACTGGGAACTGAGAGAGCAGGTCACGTGGTGGCTGGGTTTACCTAGGCTAGTTTTTACAGGCAGCATCAGTTTGTCCCGTTTCTCTCACCGGACCAGGATGTAGCCCAGCTTGTCCATGTCTGCCTGGTCTGTGGCGGTCTTCCTGGCCAGTATGCCTCCATGGACCGCAGGGTGCAGAGTCTTCACCCTGCCTCCAAGCATCTCTGCGTGCCCGGTCAGCTCGGACACATCCCTGCCGCACAGGAGCAGACACACTGACGGGGTTAGGGCACACACAGTCAGGGCAGGCCGCGGAGAGAGGTGGCTAGGCTCAGTTAAATCGGAATATTGTTTGTGCACCCACCTGACAGCCAGGCCAGCATCGCGCAGAGTTTTGGCTGTGCCACCTGAAGCCACCAGGTTACATGCTGCCACTCCGACGTGCTGCCACTCCGACGTTCTGCCACTCCGAAATATCGGCACTCAGAAAGGGATCATGTCTATGTTCCCCGGGTTCTATATTCCCCGTTTTTCACGCCAAACCTAACCTCCCCCCATGCCTAAACCTAACCTCCCCCAGACCCTAACCCAAAACCTAACCTCTCCCACCCCCACGCCTAAACCTAAGGTCGGCATTGCGGCTTCTAAGGTGAACGACCGCCAGTCCGAATAATGGAAGTTAACGTTCGGAGTGGCAGGGCTTCGGAAAGGCAGTCAGTAGCCAAGCCGCGAGACAGCCCCACGTTCACCAGCCGCTTGGCAAAGTCCAGCAGTCCGCTCTTGTCCGACACACTCAACAGCGCTACAAGCCAGAGGAAAGAGACACTTTACCAAGTTCTTAAGTCCAGGGAGGAACCTACAGCGAGCGAGGTGCTGTTAAACCACGTTGGCTAATGTTAGCCAGCGAGCTAAGTTAGCACCGTGAAACTAACATTACAAGAAGATGACAAAAACTTTAATAAATGTCAGATAAACTTACCGAGCTCTGAGCAGGCCATGTCCACATTCACAAGTAGCTACAGTCCGTAACTTGCCTTGGTGTCAAGCAGGTATCTGCTAATTCGTGTCTGAATTTAGCAAACAAGCACTAATGCTGCACAGCAAGAGGAGCGTGGAGAGAGACAAATCAAAGAGTTTGATCACGCTTCTTCATGACATGAGTAGAAAGTAGTCTGGGCACCTTCCACCCCGCTTTTTGTCATGGGGGCGTAAACCCCGGACCCAGAATTAACACCGGATGGCAATGCGCCTAACAACGTCTTTGTTGCCGTTAGCTTGACGCGGTGATGTTACCTAAACTAGAGTCTGATCAAAACAAAGCTAGCGTTACATAAAACAAAACGTTTATGCAATATGGCATCTCCGCCACCACCGCCTGACACACCGGTCAAAACGGTGAAAGAGGATTCTGATACTTGGGTCAAATTGTCAAGTTAACGTGAAAGTTGACGAGCTAGAAACGCTGCCATCCGGTCTAGGGCGGGCTCTAGGCGGGAACCAGTAGGGTGACAAAATCAATTGTGGGCGGGAGCCAGGCTCTTTCTCGCCGAGAAGAGCCTGGTGACGCGAGGTTAAGTAGAAAGAGCCGCCCTGCCGGTGTGGAACCGCCCACCCGCGAACGCACCCAAGAGAGCCAGGCGGCGCAAGCAATGCGCAGAGAGAGAGAGAGAGAGAAAGAGAGAGAGAGAGAGAGAGAGAGAGAGAGAGAGAGAGAGAGAGAGAGAGAGAGAGAGAGAGAGAGAGAGAGAGAGAGAGAGAGAGAGAGAGAGAGAGAGGAAAATGTGAGATAACGAGTGGTGGGAAAGTCGTGACTCGTGAGTGCCGGTGTCGCTTTCATGTTTGGAAGGCTGTGTGTGTGTGTGTGTGTGTGTGTGTGTGTGTGTGTGTGTGTGTGTGTGTGTGTGTGTGTGTGTGTGTGTGTGTGTGTGTGTGTGTGTGTGTGTGTGTGTGTGTGTGTGTGTGTGTGTGTGTGTGTGTGTGTGTGTGTGTGTGTGTGTGTGTGTGTGTGTGTGAGAGCATGTATGTTACCACTAACAGCACAACTCCCACCTCCAGACAGCACTAGGGGACCTCTTGGGCGGGTGTCTCAATATGCTCAGTGTGCTCGCTGACACGCTGACAGACAAACAGTTAGGTTGTTGTTGTCTTCGCCGGCTGCAGCCAGGCGGCCATTTAACAGCTCAATTGAGACGGGAGCAATTCAGAGATAATAGCTCAAGTCTTTTATCTCTCTCTTCTCCCCAAGGTTAAGTGACTGATATGAGCTACGAGAGGCAGCCATATATCACAGGGTGCAACGCAGCACACCATACCGCCATGTCAAACGCACCATTACCTACTGACACACAGCATATTACCACGGGTGGTGGTACAATCAAGTCGGGACAATCGACTTGTTGACATCCACATAGTTTGTGTAGAGACAACATGCTGTTGCACGTTATTGTGTCCAGAGAGTTCCCCTGCTAGACTTGCTCAGACTTTTATGATGGGGTGATTGGCGCTGTTGGCGATCTATCACATCTTTTTTCTGCTCCACAATTGGAGGCCATATTGGAAACAAGTGGTATTGCTTTCCTCCGTTATCCCTGCATATTCATTCCTTTTTTTCCTCCCTTCAATCAGTCAGTCAGTCAGTCAGTCAGTCAGTCAGTCAATCAATCAATCAATCACTCAATCAGCCCATTATTCAATCATTGTTGGCATTCCCTTATGTTGTTGTCCAATACTGATCACACACAAGTAGTAGCCTATTACTGTGATTTGTGTTTGGTTTTATTGGACCATTCATTTGGTTAAAACAGTGACTGAGGGGTGCAAAATATAGAGCTTGTGTTATGATTATGAAGGCAGCTGAGGGCTATAAAACAGCAGGTCATGTTTCCAGACGTGTGTCTATTTGTGTGAGTGCGACCGTCGATCTCACACAGTATTAGAGGGTGGTCTGTCATGCAGTGTTTGCCCAGCAGGCGGACGCCTCTCGTCACTGTATGTACAGGCGTGTGTGTGTGTGTGTGTGTGTGTGTGTGTGTGTGTGTGTGTGTGTGTGTGTGTGTGTGTGTACCTGAAGCCAACGATGGGACACTCTTTGCAGATGTTACACTTGACTTGGTGCTTGGCCGTCTCCGCGGCGGCCACTCGGTGCAGGAAGGGAAGCCAAACCATGGACTGAGGCTCCAGACGCATCCAATCAACAAACTGCCTGGGCTCCAGCTCCACCTTATTGGTCACCTGGGCAGAGGAGGCGGGGCCAGGAGTTAGGAGCCAAATCAAAAGTTCAGCAAGCGTATGAAGTTTACAGGGTGTATAAAGTTGTGACAGGCACTGTGTAGCATGATGGGGAAACATAGACAACACCAGAGCCTGAGAGGAGGAACAGGCTGTAACTCTGTTACCTGAGCCTAATAAAAGATACAGACACATTTAAGATGACCACATATTAAAGTGACGATGCTCTCAGGCGCGTTATGGCCTTGAATTGTGGACCAAGTCTAAATAGCTTTTACGAGCCTTTATTCATGTTTAGTAGTTGGAATACCGTACAATAAACTTTGATTGTTTTTTTTTCTAACACTGCCCTTGTCCTACAGGCCTATAGCGTTAGGTAACAGCAATGAAAAACACCCAAACTCCAACTGTAATGTACTGCACTGAGGGACACGGATTAGTGTCTGAAAGTCTGTTTTGTCTTTCTTTGTCCGTCTCCTTTACTGTTTTTGGGAGCTGTAATTAGATACAGTATGTGTCTTATGTATAGGGTGTTTTGTATTTCTGTCTTTTTGGATTTTTTGTTTTGTTGCTATTTATGCGATTTAATATTCTGGCTGCGGAAAATAAGTTTCTGCTTTGAGGACAATAATCAATCAATCAATCAATCAATCAATCAATCAATCCATGTGTCCATCTTTCAATATCCATCTCTCAATCCTTCTACTGTATCTAAGCATCCATAATATCCACCTCTCCGTGTCCAGCTACAGTACAACAGTGCAAAGTATCAGTCCAGACTGTGTCCCTCCTGAAGACCCACCTGTCCATTAGAAGAAAAATTACAGGATATAAAAATAAAACGCATCCGCAAAAACCGATTTGAGCAGAATCTTTACCGAGCTACAGATCATGTAATGAGACCACTGGAGATACAAACGCAGGGCGTCAACCTTTGAGAAGGCTGCTGGGAATAAACAAATCAGACCTTTCCATCTGGCACATGATGGATACAAGCATCCAACTAGCACACATGACAAATAATAGTCATAAAGTGTGTCAGGTTGTAGAGTCTTTACAATGTAGTATAATGCTCCTAAAGAGACTGAAAAAGTACAATATAAAGCAATCAGTTGCATTTGACACATCATGCGTGTGAGAAAACATTCATCAGAGCCTTGGTGTGTGTGTGTGTGTGTGTGTGTGTGTGTGTGTGTGTGAGTGTGTGTGTGTGTGTGTGTGTGTGTGTGTGTGTGTGTGTGTGTGTGTGTGTGTGTGTGTGTGTGTGTGTGTGTGTGTGTGTGTGTGTGTGTGTGTGTGTGTGTGTGTGTGAAAAGAAAGAAAGAGAAAGTGAGATAGAGTGAGAGGGAGAGAGAGTTTGGTTTATTGCCAATGTCAGGCACACTCCAGCAGCTGCTATTTTGGGAGGTGGAACGCAAGAATGAGGGAAATTTATAGCATCCTAATTTTAATGCCTTGGCTCCAATTTATGACTGTCGAAGCATGAGTCGGGAGAAAGAGTGAGAAAAATGAAAAAGTGATCCCAGGGGATGAAGACTAGTGTTAATTTCGTCAACGAAAACTATGACGAAAAATGTTAGTCGACTACCTTTTTTCCCAAGACTAAGACGAGACTAAAATGTTCAGACTAAATATGATAAAAACTAACAAGGACATTTGACACAGGACTAAGACTACGACAAAATTTAAAAATAGACGACAAAATTAACACTAATTATAGACTGTTTCCCCTCCTCAATGCAGCAGTTCAGAGCCCTGTACTACGAAGCTAGTTTAACAGATCCACGATAAGTCCCTTTGATCTGGTTTGACTGAACAGGATCAAAGCTATCTAGTTAACTGATACTACGACGCTGGTTTTCTACTAGGTAAGTGGACCTGGGATCTGCCTGTGCACGTGCACGTTTTTCGCTCGTGCACAGGCGCGCGTCCACGTGAAAGAGGTGCGCTAGCCAATCACATTATGAACAGCTGAGTTGATCCACGCCCACACCCACTTCCACACCCATTTCCTCGTTCAATGAATGCGCAGTGCATGATCAGAGTTTTAGCGGATATTTAATGTATCCGCGATTTAATGTCAGAATGAAAATCCGCGTTGGATAGTCTGCTGAAGGGCTGTCTAAAGCAGCAGCTTGTATTCACATCAGTCATTTGATTTACTTTGATCAGCGATTTCTGTCTGATACAGCTGCATTGATACAGCAGCAACAAATGTAAATGTGTAATCTCAGTCTATACATTTCCACAATCTGTAAGCCTATTTAGACCATAGATTTAGAAACGCATGCTCAATGAATAATGATCTCTATCACTCATGTGTGTGGTTGCACTGATCGAATACGGTAATTCATATATAAAATAGCCTAGTATAAAGCCTAATAGCCTACTATAAAAGAGAAAACTGCTGAACTGAATTGAGACGATGCGGGCATAGTTATCATTGATAAAAACTAGCCTATTTTTGCTCATATATTGGCATACAGCCTACAGGACACAGTTCCAGCTGAAAGATGCAAGAATAGCCTGCATATTTATATTGGGGCTATCCATATTTATCCCATATCTATATTATATGTATAGGCTTTTCTGGCATGTAGGAGAATATCACCCTCACTCCATTTGAGGGTCCATTCATGATATGCGCCGCGGTGATTAATAGTGATCATATTTCTCCACGCATCGTTGAGCTGTTAAGACATAAAGTGGTAAGTAGGCTTAATTTAATTATGTAGCTGAGCCACGAATGTTTTGCTTGTTCTATTCTCAGTTGACTGCAATCTATTTTTCATATGGCGATCTTATGAATGGTGAGTGACTCCAGAGAGCCGATTATATGGGTCTCTCATGGATTTTGATCTTATCCTCTGAAGCTAACCTGGTCGCGACCAGGTTAGCTTTGCAGCGTCAGTTGCCATGGTGATTGAAAGTTAACTTGCTTTGTAGTACGGCTAAACCAGGTTTAAACTCAAACTTACTCGGATAAGGCATTAAACTAGCTTCGTAGTACAGGCTGCAGGTTCCTGTGGTGCAGCATCATAGATGTAGCTGACATGTAGCTGTCAACAGATGTACAACAGAACCCGCCCAGTCTTAGCTAAGGGTCTTATCTCACCATATTATATTACAAAACTGTCATTTTGAGTGTCGTGTGTGTGTGTGTTTGTTTTTTGCTTCTCCCCTGTGTCTGAGCCTGTCTGTTTGTCTTGTTCTTGTTTTGTTTCAAGAAAAATTGGAAGCAGGCAGCAGAGGGGAGAACAGGGTGAAGGAAGGAAGCCAGGAGATGGCAGAGGAGGGAGGGGATGAGGACTTCAAATCCCCTGCAGGAATCGAACCTGCACTTCTCCGTTGTTAAGGTGACCGCCTTAACCCCTAGACCATCAGCCTAGGTAACTTACAATGGATCTCTAGGCAGTTTTGTTATGGCTTTCCCAATGAAAGACTTGAAAAGGTTTTAGTGTCCGTACCGGGATTCAAACCACAAACCTTTGGATGGTTGGAAGGCATGGTCTTTCACCACTGGACTACAGCCCAGCTCAAACACACAGAACATGCAGCAAGTAAAATAGATGTGGTTAAGATTAGGGTTTTCTTAACCACGACCATACCCTAACCCAATTGATATGGTGGTGGGGGGGGGGGGGGGGGGGGGGTATATATATTTTTTTAAATATTTTGTTTTCAATTATTATTATTATTTTCACATTTACTAATCATTAACCACTCTATTCAGGAATTGACCGACTAATCAGCAACTATCTCGTGTGGTCTTCGTCTTTTAGTCACACCGATGGCGTTCGGGTCAATTTGACCTGGCTCATGTTCAATCATTCTAAAGTCGTTATAAACCCCCAAAATCCTACTAATCATAGTTTGTTCTTCATTTTAATAAAGAGCTACTCAAGTTTATTTATTATCTCCGTGAGGAGATTATGAGATTGTCGCTGTCAGTGCGTCTGTCTGTCTGTGCGTCTGTGCGTACGTGTGTTCCTGTGCGTGCGTGTGTTCCTTGTGTGTTCCTCCCGGATCTCGAGAACCGTTGGTCGGATCTACTTCAAACTTTGGGAGTGTACTAAGGAGTACGTGATGGAGTACAGTGACCTGTTTTCGTGCAATTCGGTATAGCGCCACCTACTGGCAACACAGTGCGTATGTTCCTTGTGTGTTCCTCCCGGATCTCCAGAACCGTTGGTCGGATCTACTTCAAACTTTAGGAGTGTACTAAGGAGTACGTGACGGAGAACAGTGACCTGTTTTCGTGCAATTCGGCATAGCGCCACCTACTGGCAACACAACAAGTGGTTTATCTTGAGAACCCCTCGTCCGATCAACTTCAAACTCGGGGAGTGCGCTTAGGGAGACCCAACGGAGTGCAGGGAGCTGAATTCCAGGCAATTCGGCATAGCGCCACCTACTGGCAACAAATAAAACTTCTTGCAATTCGCCTAGCACCACCTAAAAAATGCTTATCTCAACAACTCTTTCCCGGGGTTTCTCCGAGAAAATTCCGCCCACACAGGGTCTATGTGCCAACAGGCCGCAGTGCCGACAGGCCGCAATGCCGATAGCCCACAAGCAGAACCAGCTCATGAGCGAGGCGGCGTGCAGCGTGTCGGTGGACCGGCTGGAGCTAACCTCTCCCAGCCCCCACGCCAAACCTAACCTCCCCCCATGCCTAAACCTAACCTCCCCCAGACCCTAACCCAAAACCTAACCTCTCCCACCCCCCACACCTAAACCTAACCTCCCCCAGACCCTAACCCAAAACCTAACCTCTCCCACCCCCCACGCCTAAACCTAAGGTCGGCATTGCGGGTGGTCGGCATAGCGGGTGGACACCCCACACAGGTGCAAGAGAGGTGACCTGTAGCTAAAAATAGCAAAAAAGTATCAAAACATACTGTCAACTCTGAGTGAACTTTCATTGTGTGTGTGTGTGTGTGTGTGTGTGTGTGTGTGTGTGTGTGTGTGTGTGTGTGTGTGTGTGTGTGTGTGTGTGTGTGTGTGTGTGTGTGTGTGTGTGTGTGTGTGTCAGAATGCAATGTTTACTAGAAAATACCAATATGTCTAACATTTTCAAAGAAAGAAATTGTCTAAATTTCACTTCTGACCCCTTTTAGCCTCCACTTTCAATGGCTGGGTCAAATTGACCCAAAGACCATGGGTGTTATATGTTGATGCAGGGGGGGGTAGCAAATGCATGAAATGTACCATTTTCATATCACATGTTTAGTACAGTAAATGAGCCAAGCGGAAGAAGTTTCATAGAGAAAAAAATATTTTAAAATACTTTTTTTTAACATACCGTTTCTAAAACGGGTCAGATTGACCCGAAGACCATGCGAGGGTTAACTAATATATTCACGAACTGACATGTATTAATCATTAAAGAAACAGTTAACTACTCTGAGTCTGCACTGAGTGCTCATAAGCGTCAAAATAGAAAACCAGATTCAAACATAGGCAGAATGGTTCCAGGTCCATGTTTATCACCAGGCCGTTATTGAAAAAAAGAATTTGTTCTTAATTAACTTGCCTGTTTAAATAAAGGTTGATGATGATACCAGAATGTTAGCACAACAATACAAAACTCACAGCAACAAGTAGACCAGTGGTTTATTGATAGTATTCTGTGACATCACCACACAGACATCTTGGTCTGATTGTAATCAATTAACAGGTGATTAACAATCTAATTACACACACAGCCAATGAGCTGTGTGTAGTGTAAAGTGCCATATTGGTGGGAAATGCATGTGACATCATGGGAATACTATGAATAGACAAGTCCAAATTAATCAGTTGTTATTAAGCTTTATACGAGGCGGACGAGTCTGTTGTGGCCTTCACCTTGTCAGTCTCACCGTGAGCATGGGCGCCTGGCCAATCCCGGCGCTTGACTGCTGCGTAGGCGGGCACAGGGCGTGGTTGTTGCTGCGTAGGCGGGCACAGGGCGTGGTTGTTGCTGCGTAGGCGGGCACAGGGCGTGGTTGTTGCTGCGTAGGCGGGCACAGGGCATGGATGTTGCTGAGTAGGCGGGCACAGGGCGTGGTTGTTGCTGCGTAGGCGGGCACAGGGCATGGATGTTGCTGAGTAGGCGGGCACAGGGCGTGGTTGTTGCTGCGTAGGCGGGCACAGGGCATGGTTGTTGCTGTGTAGGCGGCCACAGGGCGTGGTTGTTGCTGCGTAGGCGGGCACAGGGCATGGATGTTGCTGAGTAGGTGGGCACAGGGCGTGGTTGTTGCTGCGTAGGCGGGCACAGGGCGTGGTTGTTGCGTAACGTATGTGCGAATAGAAATCACGCATCACAGGCTTCCAATCACTTCCTGTACAGTATTCTCACAGGCTTTGAATGTGTGGAGCCAATGCACATGATGATTAGAGGATTGTGTCACCTTTTTAAACATCTCTTATGTCTTGGAATAGTTACTGTAAGTAAATTAGACCATTGGTCATGATGATTGGTAGCCTCTATCTCATCCAGTGGTATTGTTAATGCTAGCGTTTCTTTAAATTAAGACTACATTACCCATAAATCCTGATGCATAGAGCATGTTTCTACTTGTCGCTCCGTGGCGTTGCTCTGTGTGTGTTTGTTTTCTCTTTGGCTTTATTAAAGATGATACACATTTTGGAAGTGATGATGTATCCACCAGCCTTTCACTCTTTCCAGCATCTACCATTACAGACACCATCTCTGACATGTTTAGTGGTTTGCTCTAGAAGAACAGCACACTCTTCCTCTTTTGTGCCATCAAATACAATAGATTTCCCTCCAAAACCAACCATTTGGCTTTCTCACTGATGGTCTTGTTTGTTTACAGTAATTACTATATACTTAAAGTCTCAAAATGAATGTGATGATGAGTTGTTGATGTCAAAATACAACACAGCACCTTAAGTATTGTTTTTAGATCTTCAGTTGAAATCAAATTGAATTGCTTTGGCTTTATGAGCAGAGTGTGTCAGTTGACCCTGTGTGTGTGTGTGTGTGTGTGTGTGTGTGTGTGTGTGTGTGTGTGTGTGTGTGTGTGTGTGTGTGTGTGTGTGTGTGTGTGTGTGTGTGTGTGTGTGTGTGTGTGTGTGTGTGTGTGTGTGTGTGTGTGTGTGTGTGTCTGTGTGTGTGTGTGTGTGTGTGTGTGTGTGTGTCTCCCACCTGGCTGTCTGTGCTGCGGCTCTGGACCGCTTCTCCTCCAGTATCTCCAGGGTGGCCGCTGCTGTTTACTCCTCACTTTAACTGCAGAAGTGAAGTCCACTCTGCTCTCATCCTCGGAAACAGGTGAAGAAGAGGAAGACGCCACCTCAGGGTCACTCAGGTTCCCTCGGTCCTTCTTCATATCCAGTTCTGCCCTTTCAAACCTATCCAGTCTCCCAAAGCATGTACAAGAGGGCGGAACAATGTGTGGCCACTGGTGTGTGATTGGACAGCGGCGGGAAGACGAGGCTGACTGACAGCAGTCAGTGCAGCACAGCTGGGCGGCAGGGCAGGAGGGGCTGCTAACGTGAGGCCAGGTGCAGTGGAGACTGGGAGCTGGTGTTGTTGGGGTCTGCAGCTCCCTCACTATCCTGTCATGGAGAGAGGCCGAGATGTTCACAGCCAGGCTGCCAGGAACCAGAGACACACAGCCGTGCCACATCAGCACCTGCAGGGCTGTAACAAAGACAGACTGAGATATTAGCGTCAAGTATTGACAGTGGTCATGAATTGAAACCAGTGCTTGTCTTCATAAACAACAGTAATATTACTCCTAATTAGCATAATCTTTATTTAGAGAGTACCGTAAATTCCGGACTATAAGCCGCACCTTTTTTCCCGTTTTTTGGCCTTTTTTGGCCCCTGCGGCTTATATAACGGTGCGGCTTATCTATGGATTTTTTCCAAAAAAAAAAAAAAAAAAAAAAAAATCTCTCTTTTTTAGCACTCTTTCTAACTATAAATCCACTTCTGTTTTAATTTCCTCTCTTGCCCTCTTTTCACCACACTGTATGACACTGTATGACACTGTGTGCACTGTAAAAAAGAAACACAGGTGGTGTTGTGTTATGTTGTTTTGTTGAAATGTTAATAAATGGGAGCTTCCTCAAACAGCCATCTCTTTCCCGACAATCCCCTCTGTGCATGAACCCTTACATATGGTAATTAAACATTAAAACACAATAAAAAATAAAAAAAATAAAAAAAATAAAAAACATTAAAACACCCGCGGCTTATAGTCCGGTGCGGCTTATATATGTAAAAAACAGTCAACTTTGCAGGTGCGGCTTATACACCGGTGCGGCTTATAGTCCGGAATTTACGGTAATAATAAATAATAATAATAATAATGATTGGATTTATATAGCGCCTTTCAAGTGCTCAAAGCGCTTCACAGAATCATTATTCGTTCACACCATTCGTACCGGTGGTTCGAAGGCGTGGCAGCCACACATGGACGGCCCCTCCGACCACCATCATTCATGTCTGCATTCATACCAATCATACGAGGCAAGGAGGGTTAGGTGTCTTGCCCAGGGACACGACGACGGCAGCTGGGAGGGCGCGGGGATCGAGCCGCCAACCCTTGCGTCATTGGCCGACCCGCTCTACCTCCTGAGCTAAAGCCGCCCCTAAAGTAGTGATTGATTGAATTTATTTGACCAATTTAAAAAAAATACAATACACCAACAAGCATACAGTATAAAATAATTAATCAGGATATCACAATAAAGTCGTTAAACCTATTTCCATTGTGGTCTTTTCAAAAATGCAATTACAGTTCAAAATTGACAAAGGAGTAACAACATAAAATCGACAGCCTAATGAGCCTAATGAAAGCATTAGCAAGGTGAGAAATATAGAAGGAAGGCAACATAAAAGTGAGACCAAAAACAATTAGTGAAAAGTCACTATATGAAACAAAGTCAACAAAAGTGAATTTTAAAAAGCTATGCTAGAGGATTGACTGGGATTATCCTACTTAAAAAAGAAAAGAAAAAAGAATCAGAGCCCAGAAATGAGCTGCATCATACCTGCCAGACAGTTTCTGCGCTCTGTGGCGGCCATCACTCTCCCCGGCCCGTATCTCCTCAGGTTCGGTTCCCATGGTGACAGCACAGCATCCCCGGGTACCAGACAGTGTGTGTGAACCCTGGTGTTATTGACCATGTCCAGGGAGCAAACCAGTTGCTGCCGGGAGGAGGCCACGCCCACACCAACACTTCCTGCATCGTCAAACTCAACTACCCACAATCCTCTACGACTCTGCATTGGGACACATGGGGATAGGATGTCTACATGTGCAGTGAATCAGTGATATGTGCTGTCTACTGGTCAGTAGTGTGTATTCACCTGTACTTCTTGTACCACAGTACCCAGGTAGTAAAGGCCGTCCAGCTCCCTCCTGGCCAGCACTCTGCTTCCTGGGAGGAAGTCCGTGCTGCCCAGGGTCCAGCCAGATGGACAGGAAGGAACTGGATGGAGAAGATTACCCAGACTGCACCTGGGTGACCACAGGAAGCCAAGAGATCGCTCGTCAGAAATGCATATCGGCTATTACCCAATGCTTTAAGTCACAATAAAACAGCATTTTGAGACAATCTTGCTTCTTGATGTGATGTATTCAAACAGGATATTGGGGCAGGACATACTGGAATTCAGGGCGGGGTCATTCAAAAGTGTAAACCAATGTAGGGAGAGAAAGGCAGTTATGTGATGTGTGGAATGGGATAGTTAAAGAAATCTGCTGATCTATATACTGTAGGCTGTTGGCCTACTGGTACAAAATACAAGAAAATAGAAATATTTCTGGGGGGGGGGGGGGACATTTATGGTTTAACAGGTGTATAATATGGCATACAAAATTAGCTGACAATGTAAAAAGTTGTGTTTTTATTTCAGTGACTTCAGTGACTTCAGTGACTTGTTAAATTTGACACATCACTGTCTTTTGATGCCCACATAAAATCGGTCTGCCAAACATCATTCTACCACCTGAGGAACATCTCCAAACTCAGGCCCTCACTCTCCAAATCTGATGCCGAAAGACTGGTCCATGCATTCATCACCTCACGCATCGACTACTGTAACTCACTGCTGGCAGGCCTCCCCGCCAAAAACATCCAGAGACTACAATATGTGCAAAACAGTGCCGCCCGTGTCCTCACAAAAACCCGGAAAAGTCACCACATCACCCCAGTCCTCCACTCCCTCCATTGGTTACCAGTAAACCAGCGCATCACCTACAAAACCCTCCTGCTCGTCTACAAGGCCACCAACCACCTCGGGCCGACCTACCTCCGGGACCTCCTCTCCCCCCAAACCTCATCCCGGACTCTCAGATCTGGCAGCCAAAACCTGCTTGCAATCCCACGCACAAGGCTCTCAACCATGGGAAATCGTGCCTTTTGTGCACTGGGGCCACGCCTGTGGAATCTGCTCCCAGGATCCATCCGGGCCTCGGACTCCCTTGCAGCCTTCAAAAGCAGCCTAAAGACCCACCTTTTTCACGCTGCGTTCGACTAGGGCCTGTTTTTTAAATTCCTCTATTTAAGTGTTTTTATTTTATTTATTTTTTATTGTTATTTTTATTCTGTGTATTTTCTCTTGTGAAGCACCTTGGGATGTCAGTTTTGACTTGAAAGTGTGCTATACAAATACAATTCATTATTATTATTATTACTTTAACACAGAGGAAGCAGTGTTAGTGTCAGTCCCATTGGGCTATACACCACAATGCAATTGCCACAACAATCATAACAACACATGCTGATGCCATGTGTGTACAATATTGGAGATCATCTGTTGAGAATAGGGAAGGTAAAATAACATGATCTGCCACATAACTATAACACTGTTTGTAGTGCGCTGTTTGAAATGAACGATGGAGACCAACCTGAGGTGAGGGAGGGGCGTATGATGCTGGTGGAGGGCAGAGGAGGACTGACAGTAAAGGTCCTTACACACCGAGCACGTTTTTTTCGTGCGATTAATTCGCACGTCAATAATATTTTCCGAACCTATATCAGTCAATGCAACCGTGCATACCGACGGCGAAGTTTCGCTGAGCGTTATTGCGGTGTTTATTTTTTCGAACCACGTTCGATTTTTCAGAAATTCACTTCCGACGTGTACACATCTGTGGCTGTGATTGACAGGTGGGTCAAAACTCGCATCGCAATTTCGTGCCGTATATTCGCATCGCTCTTGATGTGTAAGGACCTTAAGACTTCACTGTAGAGACAGATGACACTGATGTCTGGCTCTCAGCAGGATACAGAGGAAGCACCTGGCAACATACACATATACAGACTGTAGATATGTGGCACCACCCCTTCAATTCCACATTCTGCTCTCAGAAATAAACATTTAGACAGCGATGAAAAGGCAACAGCACATATTGTTTTTTGAGTCACTCCAGCTCTTATGTATTGCAGTATGTATTGCAAGGCAATCGGACAAACTATTCAAAAGTTACAGGACCAAAGAGGGAAGGAAGGGGGTTACAGGTTTGATGCCCCATGATGACAGAAGGGGGTTACAGGTTTGATGCCCCATGATGACAGCACAAGGACACACTTCATGGCAGGTTAAAAAAGGAAAGAAAAATATCGGCCCTCTGGATACAATGCACTGAATATCACAATATTTCACACAGACAAAACACAATGCAACAGCATCAAAGAGGTATTAAAAACCCACCACCTCTCAACTGATCCCAAACCAGCAACCCCTAAGGCCCAAGTTCAGTCATTCACCTTTTTCACCTTCCACCCAATTTGTGTCTAAAAGGCAGGAAGTAGTACAGGTGCAAGCACAACATTATTGAGGGTTTATTTCCAATCCATTTAGCTGTTCCAGTGCCAGGGCCGTCGTTAATGTTTTGCTTGCACCTGTGTTACTTCCTGCCTTTTAGACACAAAATGGGTGAATTTGGTGCGAAGTGAAAAAGGGTCATACCTTCTGCAGCGCCCCATTCGAACCGGCTGGAATCACATAACAGCTCCCTTCAGTGGCATGAGTCAGACACTGCAGGAAATGTTGAGTTTTGCTGTCCGGCCGACTGCCTGAATCCAGCAGGTAGAAGACGTTGACGGGCCTCCCGGCAGCCAGGGTGGGCAGGGCTCGCAGCAGCACCTCGGGGTGCTCTGGGAGCCCCCCGGCGAGCAGGTGCACCGCCTGGCAGGCTGGGTCAGTCAGCGCCATGCTCAGAGCGGCCAGCAGATCCCTGCCGCGGCTGCAGCTGATGGAGTGGATCCAAGATAGGGACTTGTACACAGTGTCAGGAGCACAGGGGAGCATGTGGTGGGACCAGCAGCTCACCTACAATAATAAGTCAACCTCAGTTATGATCTATTCACGCCACCATGTCAGTCGGAACACAATTGAAGTTCGTATGAATATAGGCTGCAAGTTCCATCGCAGCCTTCTTCTCCCAACCTGCTTTAGTGAATGTGGCCATCTTTTTACAGCATGTGCACTGTAGTCAGTGTTTTGTAGCCAAACGAGTGCAGCCTCCTGTTCGTACGTACACACTGATCACAATCAACAGCAGTGTTCCAATGTGCTTTTAGCTGTAGAAAGCCGCCCTGTTCACTTGAGTAGTTTGGGAGAAGACTGGCATGGGAGCATATAACAATGTTCAGACCTTGAAATGTGTCAGCGTGTCATTATAATGAGTTATCGCTCATTGTAAAGAATACAACAATAGGGGCACAGTGGCTCAGTGGTTAGCACTGCCGCCTCACAGCAACCCGCTCCTTTCTGTGTGGAGGTTGCGTGTTCTCCCCGTGTTTGCATGGGTTTCCTCCCACAGTCTAAAATTGTGTGTAGATATATGATGTAGTGTATGACTGCCCTTTGAGACATGCTTGTGATAAGGGGCTATAAACATAACTGAACAATATTTAGTCTGCATCTTTTCTATCAGAACGTAAAGGCCATTTACACCTGGCATTAACACGCTTTTTCTGCCGTCAGATTTCAATCTGATTGCAATCTGATGGCAGAAATGGGTGTCCTCTCAATCTTTTGAGATCAATCAAAAAGATTGAGAGGACACATTGCATTTACACTTGTGTTCAATGTGTAGCCTACACAATGCGTCCCTGACCACCTCCGCAAGCAGTTTGGCCGATCAGATTGCAATCCGTCTTCAATGTGTCTTTGGGGCATTTACACCTGTACTTTCAAGTGGTCAAGCACAATCTGATTGCAATCTGATGACAGAAAACACATGTTAGTGCCAGGTGTAAATGGCCTCAGAGCCATTGAATCTATCTACTAAACCCTATTAATTAATGTATCAGAGTGAGTGGCAATACACCTGGCAATTTAGATCGGTAACCATGTGGGCAACAAAGTGACGACTGAGAAGATCTTTCTTTCTTTCGTGATTAACCATTAATGCAACAATGCTGAGGCAACTCAGTTGCCCAAAAAAGGTTGCCCGTTGTATCACTGCTGTCATCTCTGTTATGAGCTGTGATCCCACACATCACCTTGTCTGAGAACGTCACGATGTTGAAGAGAGAGTCTCTGAGGCAGGCTTTAGTCAGCAAGGTCTGGATCAGCAGGCGAGTCACTGACCCCAGAACAGCTCTCATGTCCTCACAGCTGTCCAGGACAAAAACCACGTTGCAGCTCTGCTTGCCCAGGAACAGTGGTATCAGCTTGTCCAGAGGCAGCACAGCATCAGAGGCCATGGTTTGCCCAGACTTCCTTTTGGCAGTTTTCCTCCTTTTTGGTAGTTGACAGAGGGAAAATGGGGGAGAGAGAGAGAGAGAGAGAGAGAGAGAGAGAGAGAGAGAGAGAGAGAGAGAGAGAGAGAGAGAGAGAGAGAGAGAGAGAGAGAGAGAGGGGTTTTACATGTGGCAAAGGTCGTCCTGGGCCAAATTCGGCCAGGATATGAAATTACATAGCACACGCGCCTGGCTTAGACAACTGAACCACGAGGATTAAAATGTTAAAATATTGCATAACATAGGCCATAATGCCATCATCTCCAAATACTGTGATGCTGATGCTTGCTCTTTTTGTGTAAATAATGATGAAAACCTGATTCACTTGCCATGTGAACATGGTATGCAACTTCTGGAATAAACGCTTTGTACTGAAAGATTTCAACTGCTACTATAACAGCAACAAATCCATTGAAGCATGTTAACTTCTTTATCCTTGTTGCTAAATCTTTCATTCACAAAGAAAACTTTACAATGAAGATACAGAACCTTATCTTATCAAATCTCTAAAAATGGTTAAAAGGAAAACTTTAATCATTTGAAATAATTTTTGTTGAATCTAACAACTGATATTACACAATGTTTTTACATTCTTCTGCCACCAGGGCGGCCTAAAACACTTTTCAAACATTTTCAAGTGTGATCAAATGTTTGTAAAGAAAATGCAAGTATGCATTGTTAAAACTGCAAGCAACAATTATTTTCATTATTGAGTATTGATTTGTTTCTGTTTCGACTAGTCGATTAAACGATGTTCAGTTTACTGTCATAGAAGCCTAAAGAAACCAGAAAATATTCACATTTAAGAAGATGGAACGAGATATATTTTTTAATTCATCTAAATGATTAATCAATTTATAGCTTACTCTCCTTGGTGCTGACCATGAGGAAACATGATTATTATAATGTTTATGTTTTGTCAGTGTCTTCGTTGTTTACCCGGTAGCCTAAAGAAAGCAGCTAAAATACTGTATATGGCTTGCACTGTGCACATCTCTCTTGTCCTTGACTCTGAACTTGAAGCTAGCACATATTTCTCACACATAAGCAGTAAACACTCAATAAGTACATTACCTACAGTGTAGTCTGCCTGGGTCTCGCACAGCGACTTCACCTCACTGTTGCTGTGGGTTTCCATGGAGAAACGTGCGGGACTTGGCCACTGGAGGGGCTGTGTACCTGCCAGGCAACTAAGCAGGCTTAGTTAGGTTAGGCTACATAACACTGTTGCTATAGTCATCTCACTTGGCCCTGGTTGTGCTCGTTATTCTCTCCAAGTCCCCGTGGCCTTCACACACTTCCCACTGCGAGCCCTCTTGACATCTTGCAGGAGTGTTTCTTCCTGGTTCCACCTCTTATAAACACCTTCAACTGTCAATGGAGCTGAAGCACTGCACCGGCTTGGTGGTGCCATGCACGTCCAGCGTGGCTCTTCCCAGCAGGAGGTTGTAGACCTGGTGCAGCAGTACCACCGTGGTGTCTGGGGACAGGGGCAGCTCAAAATACATATTTTGAAACCCGTTTATAAACAGTAAATAGAAAAAAGGAGCTTCTTGATGCTTATAGAAGGATTTAATATGCCAATGTGCCCTTGTCCTATCTCGAAGATGTACTTTGTATTAACTGAATAAGTATAACTGTACATTACTTCTTTATTATTAAATCCTTCTATAAGCATCAAGAAGCTCCTTTTTTCTATTTACTGTTTATATTGGCCTGCTGAGCTATCTTGTCGCCATTTTTTTTTACTTTTCCGAAACCCGTTTATAAACATTTATAGTGCATGCTGAATGTTTGTCTTGTAGAATGGGTAAATCACAGCCATGTGTATGTGTGTGGGAGGTGATTTTGACTGCCGCTTAGGGCGACACTCCCCTCTACATTTAAATAGATATAAAATTAATAAATGGGGGGGGGGGGGGGGGGGGTAATTAAAAGGAGCAAAGCTCCAGGGGAATTGGACAAACTAAGCATAATGTTGAACAGACTGTACTTAAAGACCATCTAAGGTGAGTATACATCACCCAAAGATGAAAAAGCAAAATGGCTATAAAAATGCCTACTATACTATACTATACAGTACATCATACATGTCAAGGAAGAAGTAGAGCACACACACATCAGCTCAGCAGGTCAGCAGGTCAGGGGCAGGACAAATATACATCATCTCAGCTCAGCAGGTCAGCAGGTCAGGGGCAGCAGGACAAATACATGACAAACTTAGAAAATAAATAATTCATAACATTACATTCTGATGAAGACCTGTGTGGTCGAAACATCAATAAACTGACCTGGGCGCTTTAGTTTCATGGTGCGGACTTTATTTCTTTTATACGTCATGTCATATGTCCCACTTTAAATACAACAAACCTTTGAAATACTTAATAAATTAACCCTTTAAGTAAGAGCAAGTATTGTTGAGGAACTGGAACTTGAAACATTGCACACGACTTTAAGAGCACCAGCTTATTGTTGACACTGGTTTTCACGCTATGAACAAAACCGTCTGAAACCGTCTGTCAAACAGCCCTTCTGGCACACAGCAAGGAAAAATATGTCATCAGGAACTTCACGTTTCAAACTCAAGCAACAAGTTAGCATTTGTTATCTTCCCAAAGGTGATACACTCACTACGGCAGACGTTTTCAAAGTGGGAGGCTCCAAACCGTTTCAGGGGAGGCGCAGTGACTGGAAGTGAAACATATCCCATTAGTTATTACATTAGTTATCAAAAGGAGATCACATAGTAGTAGCCCAGTGTCACTCCCAGAATCAGAAACAAATACTTTCAGACAGTCATATTTGATGTAGTCTGAAGTCATACAGTAATATCAGGCTATTTTGGCTCAATTATGGAGTGTCCATGGGATCAAATAACAATCATGATCCCATAGGCATCCAGGAATTGAGCAAAACTAAGCAAATAAAGGGGGGGGGGGTGTTCCATGCTAAGACTTTGAAAACGCACTCTGCACTATGTCTTTCTCATAATATGAGACAATGTGGACAGTCCATTTGTTTTACAGAGGAATGAAACTCACATGTCCTATTTGTCACATTCCCTCTAAGGTAGTAAGACAGACATACTGAGCACTATAGCGTAACTCACTGAATTCACTTCTCACTCACACACAACAGAAACACAGTGAACGTTATGTGCTGTGCCAATTTACACTATACTATTTTTATGCTCTGAACTCTATGTAAATGAACGTCATGAAAATTAAAAAATTAAACACATTTCCATTACTTTTCCAAACCCTTGTCGGATTTTCTTTTTTTCCAAAACGTTTCCATGACCTGGAAATTGAATTTAAATTTCCATGATTTTCCAGGCGTTTCCATGACCGTACGAACCCTGTACCTGTATCTCTCTCTCTACCCCCCCTGACGTGTCGGGGAGGGCGAGCTACGGCTGCATGTAAATGGAAATATTAGTCGAATATTTTCTTTTTCTGAATATGGGCAAAAACTGGAATATTAGTGTGCATGAAAAACGTAGTCATTGAGACTTGCCTAACACCTTGAATTTGTCTGATTTAATTGTGACAAACTGGATCTATGTGAAAAGAGCGTAATGCACTTGGTCACACCATGACATTATGACACCATATCAGCGTATAATGACATGCAGATGCTTTTTGGACAAACGATTGGCTTTCAAACTAAAGCAACAAAGACACTCTTTTAGTTGTAGCCTAGACGTTCTTCCAACAAGGAATATTATTATTAGAGGGCTTTGATGTAGGTCGGTCGGCCTAGAAGACGAAACTCCACTGACAAAAACAATGCAGATTCATTTGGCACATCATCTCACACATATCCAAAAACTGTCAACAGTTTTGCAGGAATTCATTTGGTTTGAGTTACTGAGAGTTGATTTGAGTTATGGTGTGGACCAGTGATGTCATTTCTGCATCAATGACATCACTGCTCCACAATTCAACTCAAATCAACTCTCAATAAGTGTCAAACTAAATTAATGCCTATAATTGAGTGTAAAATGCCACTTATTGCTTTATTGTACTGCTTTGCCATTTCAGTCGCTGTTTGCCACTGTCTCCAAAATGTGCACATGCATGGGTCAAAGTTTGTTTTTTCCATCTTCCCCAGCCTGTATTTAGGGCCAGCTTTTTTGTTTGTGTCGACCACGCCCCCCCAACCATTATCAGCTTTTAGTTGACTGTCAGCCACTATTAAGGAAATACGGTATTTATCTACCACTGATTTCAGGGTTTTCCCTTCCTATCTAACTCAAAGTTGCACCACCTTTGTTGAGAATTGAAGTTGTAGAAAACTCTTTGCGGTGCGCACACAAACTATGTCCGCCACACATGCCACGCACATTCTCCAGCCTTTGCTACCATTGTCTCAAAAAAAATCAGGGAAAATCCTGGATTTGCCATTTACTTTTTCCATTTAAGTGTGTCGAGTATTTTATTAATACATACTACACTATTAGTAGTCCCTGCTTCCTTCTCTCATTGGCTGTGGGCTGTGAGGTTCCTTCTCTCATTGGCTGTGAGTGTGAGCTTCCTTCTCTCATTGGCTGTGGGCTGTGAGATGTCTTCTGGCCAGTACTGGTCCTGCATGTAGTGGTTGGAGGAGGCGAAGCTGGGCTGCAGCGCCGCATGGTGGTCCCTCATCTTCTCCTCCAGCTCCCGCTCCCACTCGCCCTCCACCAGCTTGTACAAGTCCAGAGCGGCCTGGGCGTCCTCCACCGAGCAGTGGCCCCACCTCCCCACCTGGGCAGGGAAAACCAGACAGGGTTCATTTATGACCTGTTTGATTACAATCAAGCAAGATAGCAAGACAGTCTTGCTATAGTGTAGTGTCATATTTTACATGCTCGCTATATTTTAAACTGCGGTGAGATTTGTCAGGGGATCATAGCAGAGCGTGAGACAGGCGAGGATGACGGGGAGAGAGACACACATGCAGAGAGAGACACCAGGGAGAGAGACACACATGCAGAGAGACACCAGGGAGAGAGACACACATGCAGAGAGAGACACACATGCAGAGAGAGACACCAGGGAGAGAGACACACATGCAGAGAGAGACACACATGCAGAGAGAGACACACATGCAGAGAGAGACACACCAGGGAGAGAGACACACATGCAGAGAGAGACACACATGCAGAGAGAGACACACATGCAGAGAGAGACACCAGGGAGAGAGACACACATGCAGAGAGAGACACCAGGGAGAGAGACACACATGCAGAGAGAGACACCAGGGAGAGAGACACACATGCAGAGAGACACCAGGGAGAGAGACACACATGCAGAGAGAGACACACATGCAGAGAGAGACACCAGGAGAGAGACACACATGCAGAGAGACACCAGGGAGAGAGACACACATGCAGAGAGAGACACACATGCAGAGAGACACCAGGAGAGAGACACACATGCAGAGAGAGACAGAGCTTTGGTCGCTGTTGGCTTCTCATTTGACGCTCCAAAACTGAAACAAGGTCAGAGTCGGGGCGTCAAGGTAGTTTGACGCACCTCATAACACTTCTAGTGCGTGTTCAGCCTTTGAAAACAGGTGGACTTCAAAACACAAGCGTCAAGATGCTTCCAATGCTTTCAAAACACAAGCGTCAAGATGCTTCCAATGCTTTCGGGGCTACAAACTTCTTTTTCAAACACTGTGTGGGCACTGGCTATAGTCGCACGTCATCTGATCCTGTGCCACTGCCACTAATAGTCATATGTAATCATCCCATTTTAGCAACTTACATTTTTTAACTTGAGTACAAAAAATAGTTGGCGAACAGTGTGTGGCTAATCAACATTGCCAGGACACGACTCAGAAAAATATGAAATGTCTTAAAAAAATGTAAAAATACACTGATGGGGAGCTGTAAAGATACTAATAGTTGTGATGAAACGTCTCCAGATTTTGTTTACATTTTCCAAAGTGACGCACGCTCATGAAGCACTCACCTGAATCCTCCTATCCAGCAGCTTATTGGCCATTATCTTAAGGGAGAGGCAGCGCCCGCGGGGGAAGCCGGCCAATCGGGTGAGGAGACTCGTAGTGCTGGTGTCCCTGACCATGTGACCTGGGTGGAGCATGTCCAAGGCCTCAAAGTCATTGTAGATAGCGTGGCCCACCACCACCTTGCCCTCTAGAAGAGCCAGGATCTGGAAGAAGAGGAGCCAAGGGAAGTGCAAAAGAAGACAAATTAAATTATGAATGACTTAGAGTGGGACACAATTAGGGAATAATTCGGGATCAGTGATTTATGTTAATTCACTTTGATCTCAACATTAAGGTAGCCTTGTGCACTGGGGAAGCAAGCAGGAAGGAACAAAATCTATCATTTCTACCATACGAATGTATTATCATTCATGACAAAAGTTCAATGGACAAACCAAAGAGGATCCTGGAGCACACGATTCACTGGAAAATTGCTTTATTCAATGACTAACGTTTCGACGCCTGCTGCGTCTTCATCAGAGTCAAACGATAACGATAACGTATTATCATTCATGTATAACTTTTCAGATTTTCCCCTCAAATTTGCCTCTCTTTTTTCTTTCTTGTGACACCGAATATTTTTCTGGCCTGTTCTGATAATCGAATTAAATGGCTTGAAAGTGAAAAATCATTATTTGTTGTCTTTGAACTTTTGTTACATTGTATCATGGTCATATCACATCATGAACCCTGTATCATGTATCGCATTGTATTTGGACAGAAGCATATCGTTCCATCCCTATTGGCGATAGACTTGTTCACTGTGTACTCTAATAAACAGTAACAACTAATTGAGTATTGTGAGAGAGAAAATGTGAAGAGAATCAGGCAGCAGATCTCAAACACAAACACAAGGCTGAGCGTACCTCCTCCCTGGCCTCGGTGAACGGCGCAGCGTGGCGCAGGTGGTGGCTCTGGACGCCGCTCCAGCGAGTCCTGTAGTTGGTGACGGGCTGACAGGGACGGATGTATTTGTCGTAGACCACGTTGCCATGATAGTCCAGTATGCTGCAGCGGGCCAGCTCACTGCAGCGCCCGCCCGGGCCCGTGCCCACCATCTCACAGTCCAAGGCCACCACAGCGGTGAACAGGCACGGAGAGCTACGGCCGCTAGCCGAAGGACTCGTCTCCGAGGAGAAGCCACTGTCCACCTCCTGCCAGCTCTCCCCGAGAGCCGCTAGGGACCTCTGCCGGTCAGCCGACCTCTGCTGCCTGGAGCAAGAGGTCTGCTGTCCAGTTTTAGACACATCAGTGCTCGGGTCTTCGGAGTTCAGAGTGCTTTGATGTTCTTGTTCTATATGGCTGGAGAACATTTTGATTTTTTTTACTAGTTTATTTGCATCCAGTCTGGTATTTTCCTCTTCAAGCTGGTGATTCTGTTCTTTCTTTGGTGCTTTTTCCTGGCTTTAGCGTTCTCCATAGTATGAAGCATCATGGATTTACTGCATAGAAACCTATTGTTGTTGGGGAGCCCCCATGAGGGGGCTTTACTCATTTGAGAGGCTTCTGCCATGATCATCCCTTATATCTGAGAGAGAGAGAAATACCATATTATTAGGGAAGGAGTTCAGATAGAAAATAACTATTTTTAAAGATGAATAATTGTGCACTTCTACACTTCCTGAATGGTATTGCATTAAGGACTTTTTAAAATAAAAGACATAAAAGTAGATTTTATGCAACAAGTTGGAAGCGGCGACATCTGCTTAGAAGGAGAGGATGTTAGGCATCGGATAGTCTTCACTTCAAGTTTCTGGCTCAGGTAAGTAATATTTTAAGACGTAGCCGCGACAGCGGAAAGCTGGTCTATGGGCAAATGTTAAGGGGGTCCCCGGGCGCTAATGCTCAGTATGAGCGAGCAGCGCCCGGCTAGTGGGGTAAAGTGGACAGTATGTTTTCTATAATTTAATCAAGTTAAAAAATTAGAGGTTACGGCATGACAATATTTTTTTGCCCCTGGCAACAATCTCTCCCCCCCCCCCCGGAAAAATGATTGCCCACCCCTGGTGTACGTAACCCTAACCCACATAAAACTCTATGGGCTGGCTATTTAGAAACATTATTGAGATATTGGGCCAGGTGTATGAAAATTATGTAACATTACTATTAGAAAGAAAAACGGCAATGCCCATATTTTCTCTAACTAATGTAATGTAGCTAAGTATAGTTAACCAAAGTATGAGGGAATAATTTGCATAACAAGCTTATTGTGTTAAGTTATGTCAGATCAAACTCCACAAATCAGAATCCAAAACTAAGCTAATAGCAGTTGTTTTGCTTGTCGTCGACCATAACAAGACCTTTTCAGAATCATTGGGTTCCACTGGCAAATTCGGCATATGATAATATGAGACCAACCAAGTAGCTCCATTCCATTCATACATTTGGATGCCCAGTCTATTTACGTTAGACGTTTCTGTTCTAATGACTTTAGATGACGTTGATAGATTGTATGTATCATGTATGCCGTATTAACTAGTGATACATATGAATTCATAATATTGAGGCGTGTTTCATGCGGTAGCTAGCGTTATAACAGTCTGCCGATGAGCTAGGCCAGATGTAACTGACAGATATTTGAACGGAGTTTGGCGTACCACTGTTCTGTGTCCAGGGTCCAGGCTAGTTGTACAGCTCACGTTATGCTAGGTTAGTTTACGAAAGCCACGTCAAATACAATAAACTGCGGACCACACTCTCAAGAAAATAACATTACGTAAATCAATATTACAAATGAGAATAGATAGGCAGCGGTATGTATCTTTAAAGTCAGGAAAGGACATGAAATGATAAAATATAACGGTTGATTTTTTTTTTTACCTTTTCCGACAGCAGCACGTGTCGTGTATGTACCATGGGTATGTACTGAGCGAACTAGCGTTAGCCCCGTCGGGACGCTTTCTGCTAGCTATGCTAATGCTGCTAGCTACTCAGCTAATGCATAGCTAGCAGAAGGCGTTCCGGAACATGTCTGGGCAAGTGTCCTCTGTTTGCCATCCTGATTGGCTCTTTCTCAGCTGGAGTATATAACACATTTTCTGAACTTACTTCTTCAGGCCAACGGAGTTGCAAATCCCATATGTACAACTCCTCGACAATGTCCCTTCGGGCGGGACTTAGCGAAGGGTGAATTTGTTAATAAAATAAAAATAATAAATAAATAAAATCACATCTTCCGGCTTCCCGTAAACTGCCGGAAACGTGTTGACGTAAGACGTTCGGTTTGACCCCTATTTTTACAGTCAATGGTTTGACCCGTTTGGTCTGACCAGGTGCGACTTCCTGATTGGCCCGTTTGAGTTTAAAGCTAGCCGCGACTTCCTGATTGGTCCGTTTAGAGTATGGTTTAAAGTATAAAGCTAACGCCGCTCTCTCTAGTTCAGGCATTCTACTGTAGACACTGAAGGAGGCGCCAGCATACCGTTGTGCAGAGGATTTGCTGTCATCACATTATCATCATCATCATCAACAACAAGACATTCCCTGTTCTGATGGAGCAGAGACGCAGACACTGCAGGGATGGCCAGTTCACTCGCCAGGTGTGTACATGTGGATGGACCAAGCTGACAACTGCCAGAGGCTTGGCCATCCACAAAGGAAGACGCAAGTGCCGCCAGCCTAGGCATACAGAAAACCCAGTCAGTCGTACAGAATACCCAGGACAGACGAGGAGAGCCACAGGAGTTGCTCAAAGGAGAGCTGTCCTTGGAGAGCTGACCAACCGACAAGTCCAGCAGGTGGTCGCACGTGAAGACCCGCTCCCCCCAGAGGTGGAGACAGCGGATGTGCCCAATCTGCCCATGAAGGAGAAGGAGGAACTGCCTCAGGCTTTCTCTGAGACACTCATAGAGGACATCGATGAGCACGATGGAGACCAGCCACAGCGCTGCTCTGAATATGTCAAGGACATATACGCCTATCTGGGCCTCCTTGAGGTGCAGCAGGCTGTCCGACCGGAGTACATGCAGGATTATCAAATCAATGAACGCATGCGAGCTATTCTCGTCGACTGGATGATCCAGGTTCACTGCTGCTTCGAGCTGCTTCAGGAGACAATGTTCCTCTCGATTGCCATATTGGACCGTTTTCTGCAGGACCAGCCAGCAGTGCTTCCTACTGAGCTGCAGCTCATTGGTGTGACGGCCATACTACTCGCCTCAAAGTATGAGGAGAGGAGAGGATACAGTCTGATGAAGGTTGCAGACTTGGCCAACATCACAGACAATACGGTCACAGAGGCCCAGATTCTGGAGAAGGAGCAGGTGATCTTGACCAGCCTCAATTTTGACCTGGGACGCCCTCTGCCACCCCATTTCCTCAGGCGTGCTTCAAAGGCTGCAAAGACTACTGCAAGGACACGCACACTGGCCAAGTACCTGATGGAGGTGACTCTGCTGGACTACCAAATGGTGCATTATCGGCCATCTGAGGTAGCTGCCGCTGCCCTTTGCCTCTCCCAGGGGCTGCTGGGTCAGCTGCCATGGTCCCCTACTCAGCATCACTACTCTAATTATGACTGGGCCCACCTCAGGCCAGTCATGCGGCGCATAGCCGAAAATGTGGTCGCTGCAAATGAGGGAAAACAAGAGTTCATGTGGGTCAAAAAGAAATACTCGAGCAGCGAGCTGATGGAAGTCAGCCTCCTTCCTCAGCTCACAAACATCCAGTGGCATTTTTAGCCATTTCAGTGGTCTGTAGAACCCCCTCAGAACATGGCTGCTTCTCTGCTTCTCTTCCTATGACAAGTGAAGCCTAGAATGTGTTCTAATGTTTTTGTTGTAAAATGTTTCATTGATAATTCAGTGTAAATACTTTGTTAATTCCTTGTAAAAAAAAAAAAAAAAAATCCTTGTAAATATAATTTGTATTGCCACAGTTGTATTGCCAAGTGGATATTGGTGTCATGTGAAGCCCAAAATGTGTTCTGTTTTTGAATGTAATGCAAATATTGTCTATTCTATTATATTTTCTATTTCTCTCATTGTAAAAGATCTATTCTAAAATAAATGAATAACTTGTTGGATTTAAAAAAGGTAGGCCTATGGCTCCATGATTTTTCACACTGGACAATCAACAGATGTTCTAATCATTGTAAAATTCAAATTCAGTTTAAATACCTTGCAAATTCCTTGTAAAGATACTTTGTTAAATACCTTGTATTGCCACAAAGTGGATATTGGTGTACAAATGTATGCCAATTTATTCCAATAAACATCTAAAGTTATCATTCGGTTCAATTGAATTCAGAAATTAGTGACCATAGCAGGGTTTGTTTCTCATGAACCACAGATGTTGACCTTTTTGACCTCTGAGATGACCTCTGCGTACTTACATGTTTTTCAAGGTTTATAAATGAACTCTGCAAGGTTACCTGTTTAAACGGAGCAATGATGAGAGGCATTCAAGCCCTAATCACAGAAAGAAGAAAATATCTTTGTCAGAATTACTCGGCTGCACCTTGCACCTATAGATGGAGAAAAGAAAGTGTTTGACAAGTGCTAAGAGACAAGACTGCCCAACGCTGAGTGAAAACCTTTCTTCAAACTAGTATACAATACATTATCAAACTAAAACATGAGAAGCAAGTCCCACCAAGCCTAACCACAAGGAAGAGAGTGGCTGGAATTTCAATATATCACACTGACCCAAAGAGATGTGATTTTGTGACCGACTGTATATAAAAAAATGCTTTTGGCATGACATTGATTTAACAGATTATTTTTAGCTCCTTAGTTAATCTAATGATTTGTCATTTGGGTTGGAAATGGCCGAGGCTGTTTCTTGTATCCTCAAGGTCCCACTTTGAATGTATTGGAATGTACAAAGCTGAATGAAACTCTTGTGGGAGGAAAACAATGGATTGAAAAAGGAAGCAAGAAATTAGGGAGAAGGTGATAGAATACCATGATGACAAGACTTAGAGTCTGTGGAAGTCAAGGGGAACAGAACAGCAAAATCTAATTTTAAAAGTGGAAGAATATAGTTTCATCAGTAGCTTGAAATTAGGGCTGGACAATAATATTCAATATCATTTATCTTTCAGTGGAACCATAGTATGATGATATTGTGATTTAACTTATGCTAATTTTATTTTAACAGCTCTGACAAAATCACATCTGGTAGTATTATTAAAAAAATTAATGTTTGACATCACACCAAACATTAACCTGAAGCTGCCCAGATGGTTTGCGCGAATCCAGCTGCCTCACAAGGTTAACCAAACATGACAATTTAGTTCAATGGAATTACCATTAATGTGATATTTAACATGTGATTTTGCTTGTGAGCCACAATGTGATATATTGATATGATTATATAACTTCATATTGATTTCAATCATATTGCCCAGCCCAACAGCAGTTTTACTCAAACTTCAAGATTACTTGCATGAATCAAATCATAGTTCTTTTTGGTTTTGTGGGCCTTTTATTTCACAATCCTTCCAAATGTACAAAAATAAAGACGTGGTACAAAAGAAAAAACAACAACCCAACACCCCTTGTCAAGAAGGCAACAAAAACAAAGCGATGATGACTGGAGACTGGTGTCAAACCAAAGTGCATCAGTCTGAAGTGAAGTAGACAGACCAGGGGAAATAATCTCAAATTTCAAAAGCGGTCCCTCTTCCCTAACAATTTTTTGTTGTTGTTGGTTCTAAATCAGGCAGGCCCTGGCCACCACCTCTCCACCTTCCACAGTTTTCCCAGAGCAGCCGAGGACCCAAAGGGATAGCCTGGGTAAACCCATCCCCCACGTGACCTGCTCTCAGACCTGTTCTCAGTCACTATACACGCTAGTGACTGGGAACTGAGAGAGCAGGTCACGTGGGGGCTGGGTTTACCTAGGCTACCAAAGGGAGGGCCACGTCATTGTGACTTGGCTTCAGAGCATTCGGTAGTTCACTAAGAGACTGGAATATAATTTAGTTCTTTCTCTGTCGGGATCCCTCCCCCCAATCCTTGCGGGGGATGCGATAAGTTCCAGTTCTGAGCTTTTATAGCTCCGACTTCTTCTTCTTCTTCTTGGGCTCCCCCTCCTGTGCCACCAGGGGGTTGGTGGCCTCCTTCTTCAGGTAGGAGAGGAAGTCGTTCACCTCGTGACCGCCCTGGAACCAGAACAGAGATTATGAATCCATCAGCCAACACGCAGAGAAGCAGGACACACACTTTGTTTTAACCAGCACTCGAGATGAGACTCACCTCGTATTTCTTTGGGCTCATTTTCTGTCCAGCTGGGGCAAAGAAGATTGTGGGGAATCTGGAAGAGAAAGAAAGGTTGGTCAGATGAGAAATAATCATTATACTGTACATCATAGCATCACATGACTTTTTAAAACAGGGTATGAACATGACCAAAACATCAAAATCAATATGTTATACAGAGGGTTTCCACATGCTAAGATATCAAACTCAACAACTTTCTCTATCTTTTAAGGTCTTGTTAGGTGAGATTCAAGGACTTCAAATGCTCAGATTTTGGGGGGGGGGGGGGCGGGCCGAGCTTCTGCATAGCGCCTGGTGTGAACCAAGGGTAAGACATGACATTGGTAATAATAATAATAATTAAAAAAAAATCATAATCATGGTGCTCTGAAGTCAAGGAACCCTGGTGAAATCCTTCATTTTAAAACGGCTTCTTTTCTCCACCACAGGATTTGTACTCTTGATGTGAAATGTTGACGCTAGGATGGAGAGCTGAGCACATATTTTCAAGGCCATCTTTTCAGTTTCAAAACTTTGATTGAAGGCCTTATTTTTCTTTGATTTTCCCAAACCCCCGAATGCAACAGTGAAGTGGTTCATTCCTCACCCTCGGACTTCATATGGAGCTGGCACATCATTGGCGGTGGCGTCCATCTTGGCGATGACAACATTGGGATCCTCGGCCAGCTGTGTGGGGTAGAGGAGAGAAAATGTTAGTCTCTGCAAAGTAAACTAGTTCCAGCGACAGCCTGAGTTTTGTCTGGTCCTGTAGTTAAGCACCAGCACTGTCTGTGTTAGGGGCTTATTTCCACAATGGGCCACCCATACTTATAACATGAGCAGTTATGCTATGCTAAGGCCTTTTAAATTAAAAGAAATTAACACAAAATGGTATACGTCCTCCATGTACAGTATCTCTCCCTTACCTTCTCTCCCAGCTCTACATATTTGGGCTCCAGGGTCTTGCAGTGGCCGCACCACGGAGCGTAGAACTCGATCAGCACGTCTTTGCTGTCGTCGTTGACGATGGAGTCAAAGTTCTCAGCCACCACAGTCTGGACACAGGGGGCAGAGGTTACATATGGACTCTTTCAGTGATAAACAAGTAGCATTTGTGTGCCAGTACCTAAAGAGTCGTTTTGAAGTCAGTAATTTTACTTTGACAGAAGAACATTTGGACTTAAATCACATCCATTACAGAGCACGTGAAAGCATGCGAGTGCTACACATCTGTGGTGGATGAGTGGAGTTCCTCCGCTATGTGAAGCGCTTTGAGGATCTAGAGAAGCGCCATCTGAATCCAATTCATTTATAAATAACAACAAAGAAGTCTCCTAGGACGGAGAAGTCTCTTCGGACGCTGCGTCTCACCTTGACGGGTCCGTCGTTGTTCTCGGGAATGGGCTCGGATTTGAGGTAGCGCTTCAGCTTGCCGTCAAAGTAATCCTGCAGGAAACGCTCCAGGGCTTTTCCATCACGCCTGGTGAGAGAGAGGGAGGGAGGAGGAGGGGGGGAGAGAGAGAGAGAGAAAGAAAGAAAGAATGACGTTAAAGGCAATCAGCTGTGAAATATGACATTTAAGCAAAAGGCATGGACAATCAACATCGTCAGTCGTACTTTATGTACAATAAAATTTGTATCATTGTTGTCAACTCCTGCCAAGTTAAATTAAAATGAATGTCTTGTATATCTTCCTGTTCATCTATTTATTAGTGCGCTTCTTGTCTGCATCTCTAGTACCACATGTCACTGTGTGTCAATTATCAAATTCCAACACCAGTGAAACATCACTGGACCCCAGCCCCAAAATATCACCATTTTGGCCCACGGCCTTTCCTAAAGCAATGGGACATCTGTCCGAATGTCGGCTTGAGAATGTTGCTGGCATCGAACCCTAAGAAAAACTGGAAGTGCACCTCACATTCCAAAGTGCCTGAACCCGGTGTCATTCACCGCTGTTCACATGTGACCCACTCACAGGTGCCACGTCCCCAACATAAAGGACTAACAACATCCCTCAGTGTCAATATGCTTCCGTTGAGTGATACACCACCCCTGGATTTGTACCTTTTGTTTTGTATTTGTATTCACTTTATACAGCCCCGCCCACTTAACCCATTGTATCGCAACTTCCTGTTCAAAACGCCGGCTGTTTTACCTGCTCACACTAGTCTTGACTCACCTGGTCAAACCTAGTTTAACTCACATTATGAGTCAGACTAGGTTTAGGAGTCACAGGAAGTGTAAATACAATTGGAACCGTCGATTGTATTTACACTTCCTGTTAGTCTCTCAAGCCAGACGGTCTCTTCTGAATAAGGTGAATAGAGAGCCAAAGTGGAACGTCACTTCCTGCTTCAGCACTGTACCAGAGATTTTCATCCGCCATTTATTTTCCAATAGACATTTCGTAAAATGCTTATAAAGATTTTACAAGTTTTACTTGTTCAAACCAAACGGTTCAGATATATTTAGAAACAGGAGAGACCACATAACATTTCACTCGGACCAAAACGTTTAAAGAAAATGCGCCCAATGACCTCGTAGTAACGTTTCCTTAGTGTTTTCCACCGTGACCTGACTTGCTCCACGGAACGTGTTGGGAAACCGGCGTCCTGCAGTCTGTCCGTTATAGTTTTGAATATGTCAGCATTTCGGTGCCTTCTCCCATCTAAAGTGCGAAGTACATTTAATTCTTTCATCGCCGAAAGACAAAACCCAGTTTCCTCATCGCTCCAGAAGTGGGCCGACTTGCCTTTCTTTGCAACCGCCGCCATTTTTCGGATATTGCTGTTACGTCACGTCACTTGGCTCAAGCCGCGCCTGCGCAGGTAGTCTGCTGCAGTCAGAAAGCAGGATAAGGTGTATACATGCAGCAGTATCCCGGGTTCTTTCGGAGTACTCCACCTCGCATAACCAGCTTTCTCAAAACCGGGATAAGGGCTTATCCAGCTTTCTGAAACCGGGATATGATGTTTACATGCGCAAACACAAACACGGGATACTCCAAAACCCCGACAGTAACCGGGATACTCAAGTCCATGTAAACGCAGTCTAAGACCACATTTATACCTGGTATTAAAATGTGATCTGGATCTGGATCCGGATACAGATCGCATTTTAATACCAGGGGTAAATTCAAGATTCAAGATTATTTGAATAGCCATAGTGAGTACCGTAAATTCCGGACTATAAGGCGCACCGGTATATAAGCCGCGGGACCAAAATTGACTATTTTTTTCTTATATAAGCCGCACCGGTCTATAAGCCGCGGGTGTTTTGATGTTTAATTACCATATGAAAGGGTTCGTGCACAGAGAGGAATGTCGGGAAAGAGATGGCTGTTTGGGGAAGCTCCCATTTATTAACATTTCAACAAAACAAAACAAAAGTCAGGTCACTAATCCCCAGACAAAATCACACAACAATAGGCTATATGTGCAGCAAACGGCTGTAACCAGAGAAGTCAAGTCACTAATCCTCGTCTTCCTCTTCTTCCTGCGTACTGAAACCACCAAAGTCCTCATCTTCAGTGTCGGAAACGAACAGGTTCAGGGTGGCTTCGTCAACCACTCTCCTCTCTCCTTCATTGTCACTCAAAACCAACGAACTCCTCTTCGTCACTGTCGGCATCGAACAGCCTCTGAAGCCTCTGACGGCCCTCAGCGCCAGCTGTGGCGGCGTCATCCTCTTCATCCCGCAGCAGTCCAGCGTTTTGGAACCCGTTGGTGATTGTGGATGTTTTCACACTCCTATAATATTCCGTGATCTTCCTTTGTGTGAATTCGCCGAAGTTTGTGATTTTCTCCTGGTAGTCGGGAGGGAGTTGTTCAGTAGTTCTCGCCCGGACGGACAGTCCCTTTCGTCTCATGAATCGGAAGCACCAAGATGGGCCACCTATGAAATGTTCAATTTTCATTTCGGTGGCGACTGTTTTGGCCTTCAGTCGGATCTGCACCGTGGAAACGCCTCGGCCGTCTGCTCTCTGGGTCAACACCCAATCTTCAAGGGAATCTTCAAGTTCGGGCCATCTGCTTTTATGACCTCTGAAGGACTTTTTGGTCTTCTTGCACTGAGACAGTTCCTCCTGCTGCACCGTCCAACGCCTCACCATTGACTCATCGATGCCCAGGTTACGCGCGGCTGCTCTGTTTCCCTCTTTTAATGCGAGATTGACTGCTTTCAACTTGAAAGCTGCGTCGTGTGAATTTCTGCGTACCTTCCCCATGGTAAGTGAGAGTGTTGCTTCTACTGCTCGTCTTGTTGTGAATATTCCTTGATCTTCCTTTGTGTGAATTCGCCGAAGTTTGTGATTTTCTCCTGGTAGTCGGGGGAGGGAGTTGTTGGCCGAGTGGCCGTTTGCTTACCGTAATTACCATATGTAAGTGGTCACGCACAGAGGGGATTGTCGGGAAAGAGATGGCTGTTTGAGGAAGCTCCCATTTACCGTATTACCGTAACATTTCAACAAAACAACATAACACAACACCACCGTTGTTTATTTTTACAGTGCACACAGTGTCCGCGGTGTGGTGAAAAGAGGGCAAGAGAGGAAATTAAAACAGAAGTGGATTTATAGTTAGAAAGAGTGCTAAAAAAGAGAGATTTTATTTGTATTTTTTTTTTTTTTTCTGAAAAAATCCATAGATAAGCCGCACCGTTATATAAGCCGCAGGGGCCAAAAAACGGGAAAAAAGCCGCGGCTTATAGTCCGGAATTTACGGTAATCAAATATTACAAACGAGGAATTACAAATTATATAAAGCGCAAAGTAAAAATCCTTTAAAGTCACATATAGTGGGCTCAAATTAAATGCCCATATAAGTCATTAAGTGATATATAAGGGGGGGGGGGCTTTCTTTCTTATGTCAAAAACTATCAATCTACAGAATGAAGGAATATTTTTTTCATTGACTCATTGAATTTCAAAAGGGTTTTTTGAACATCCATAGTGGGTTTTAAAAATATTTCAAGGTCCCAAGAAGGTCCCAAAGGCTACAAAACAAAGTTACAATGCTCAGGAAACCTTTAAGTTCAAAGGGGGGGAAAACACCAGATGTAGCTACTTTTCGGTGTTTCTTCAAGCTTTCTACGAAGGTCTCTCATCCTTCGGTCATAGGGAGTAAGGGCGTTGAACCCTCACCCTGATCTCCTTCAGCTGGCCGTTGTGTAGCTCCTTCATGGGGTCAATGAAGGTGTGCTTGACGCCGACGTCCAGAGCGTCCCTGGCCTGGGAAACCTGCTGCAGAGCTGAGCCCATATCGGCCAGAGCACCGCCTGGACAGAGGATGCAGAAGAAACTGTCTGTCTGGACAGAGGATGCAGAAGAAACTGTCTGTCTGGACAGAGGATGCACAAGAAACTGTCTGTCTGGACAGAGGATGCACAAGAAACGGTCTGTCTGGACAGAGGATGCACAAGAAAGAGTGTCTGTCTGAGTGTCTGTCTGTCTGTCTGTCTTAAAGGGATAGTTGTGATTTTTTTTATGTGGGCTTGTATGACGTACTTGCATACAGTCAGTGTACTACATGTAGTAGAATGCAGCCGGCGTGGTCCCAGTTTGCAGAAATGGAGACCGGCCGCGTCAGGCAAGTAGAGCTGTCTGCTGAGTGTGAACAGGGTCATGAGCAAAAAAAGAGAAGACGAGAAAAACCATAAAATGCTTCCATCCAAGTCTCCACAAGCCACTTTCATCCATTCAGACTTGTCTGATCCAAGTTACTGACCAAACACTCTATTTCAGTGACTGCTGTCAGAATATAGAGCCATTTAACACTTATTTCAACACAAAAAACATTGCTGAATGCAGCTTTAAAGATGCCACTTTTTTAATCATATTTTCCACCTTTGTGGACTTGAAAGATAAGGTTAGGAGCAGACCTTTTCATTTTAACCTGCTTGGGTCTGCAAAAGTGCACAACACAATTAGTACCATTTGGTTTAATGCAGGATAAGTATTTGAAATTCAAATCTGTGTAACAACTGATTAAAAACAACTTGTTAAACCTGCCAATACTGTAGTGATTGAGTCTGTGTGGTCATAGGGGAGGAGACTTATGCTACTGCTGCCTCTGTCCTCTGAACAGGCTTCCAGGACAGTGTGACTGTGCTCTTGTATGACGGCGGGTTGTGGAAAAGATCCTGGAGAGAAAATACAGTTTAATTCGATAGAAATCTCCCAGAAACAAACATCTATGGGTTATGATGTGAGGTCTGTATTTTGTCTTTATTCTCCCACCATATCTTAAACAGCTTACCTTGATGAGAACGTTGATGTTGTTGGTGATTTTGAGGGCCACCACTTTGATTTTGTTCTGGTTCCACAAAAAGGATAAGAGTGTTTGAGATATATTTTACAGCACAATGGCAAGAATACAAGTCAAACCGAGACCAGTAGTGACATAATAATCATTTGCAAGTTGTTCTTGATTACACGGCAAGTATTGCAGCAGCAGATTTTACCTCGTCTGTCTTCAGAGCATCTCCTGTCTTGCCTTGCAGTGCGACTCGTAGCTGCCTGATGTAAACCTGCAGGCCTCTGGCAAAGTACTGTAACCTGTGGGAGCACAGAAACACACAGAGAAACACACAGTCAACTCTAAAGCCCCTTTTAGATTGGCCAAAAATCCCACTAATATCCACAAACTACTGGCATTGTCTTCGGTCTAAAAGTTGCTAATCCAGGCCGTTTAGCTGATAGAGCGACCCTGTAAGTGCAGTTTGGCAGTATTTTTAACCAGTAAAGGAAAAGATGGTTGCATGTAGACTGTGTAAAACTGGCATATAACATTAACCACTCGACCGACATTCAGCACAGGCATGTGGACGCAAGGACAATTGTGGACGCTATAGCATTGCTCACGCGTTAGCCAGACAAGCTAACCCGTTAGCCAGACAAGATGACGCATCTCATATGGCAATTAATGACTGCACAAGATGCTTCCACTCAACTTTGTTGAATGCAAAGGCTTCTGAAAGTTACGTGTGCTATATTTCGCCTGAATACACGGTGCTGGGTAGAGCTGTGCATCTTCACTGATCTCACGATTCGATACGATTCGATTATACAAGTCTACGATTCGATTCGATTCGATTATACGATGCATCTCGATGCATCTCCGATGCATCTCGATGCATCTTAAATCGATGCATCACTTTTTCCGCAATACATGATTTATTTTTTCTCACTTTCTTTTTTCTCACTGTGTGGCTACTTTTAAAATATATATGCATTTGGAATTACATTGTATTATGATCCATAATTAAAATAAACAACTGCATGTACTTACATTCTATTTTATTTGATTATTAACTCATTGAGTGCCATGGACGAGTATGTTCGTCAATTGGTTTAGTAACGTAGAGTGCCAAGGACGAGTATGTTCGTCAATTGCGTTTTTTGACGGTGGGACGTGCATCAAAGCCAGATCCATCTCCTGTGAAAGTATGGTGGCTGTTGAATGTGTAAAAGCTATTTTAGGGACCCATTAGGTGGCGACAGTGCTCTCCAGATTAGAGAAAGGCGAGGAAAAAAGAGAGAAGAAGTCATGGGGAAACGGAAATCGCATCGATATGCATGAAGCATAACGTTAGCTGTGCCTGTGAACAGCAGTCATCTGCTGCCACAATTGAGCCCCATCCGTGTCCGCTGCGATAGCCCCTCCATATGATTTAGTTGCCGACACCAGCAGCTTTCTGAAAAGTTACATTATTCTCAGCTGGGAGCCGGCGACACGCTGTAAAAAAGCGGGGGGATGCAGCGCACTTTTCAGTGCAGAGCAAACGCGCAGAGCAAACGCACTCGCAGCAGAGCCCCAGAGACACTCCTCCCACCACGGAGGAGGAGGAGGAGGGGGGTGGGGCACGCAAGGCACTACAGCATACAACCATTGACAGTACACACAGACCCAGGCAGCAGCAGGCTTGATGCACAGAGAGCAAACAAGCTAGAATAGGCTATCTGATGCCCACCAGCAGTAAATCAAGACCAGCAAGAAGGGTCTGCGCACGCAGGGGCCAGCGCTGCTGGTTGCAGCTAAAAAATATTATTTGGCCAAACAAAATTCCTTTGTTTTCACTCTTTTATTGAAGGTAGGGATGCACCGATTGCGATTTTGTTGGCCGATTCCGATTTCCGATTTTTGAATAGTCTGACTTGCCGATACCGATTTTTGCCGATTCCGATTTTCTTTCTAAGAACAATAATTGACGGGTTATTTTTTGATGTTTTTTTTTTTTTTTACTTTTTTACTTTGCTTTAACACGTTCACTGCCAATGGCGAGTTGACTCGTCAAAAAAAAATCCAACGGTTGACTGCCATTGACGAGTCAAGTCGTCAAAAAAAAAAAAAAAAAAAAAATTGACGGTGGGACGTGGATCAACGCCCCCCACGTCTCATATAAAAATATGGGAGCCACCGAACGTGTACAACCCATTCCACCGACCCACTAAGTGGCGACAGTGCTCTCCAGACTAGAAAATGCCGAGCCAAAACTGCAGGGGAACGCGCGAGGAAACCATTCTCATACTGTAAAATGGATTGGCGAAAACGCTTTCGCTTTCGCGCTGAGAGCTGGCGGTGGGGGATTGCAAATTTGCATAATAGATTATGGGTGCAACACACTTTGAAACACCGGCAGAAAGCCCACAATCGCACGCAGCTTCATTCCAGCTGAGCTCAACCGAAAACCCAGCCGCTCAGACTGGACTGGAGTGGACTCCAAACAACCTACCCGGCCCCTCCAGTCCGCGGCTCCACACTGACGAAGACATGCTGTGGCATGTGTGTAGTGGCAGCTTTTGTTTAGGCTGCAACTCATCCGTCGGTCTCGCTGCTTTTGGGTGCGCGCACGTCACTTGAAAATCGGCTCACAGAATCGGCATTTTAGAGTGACCGGCGCAGATCACCGATCGAGGCCGATCACGTGGAAATCGGTCATTTCCGGTCACGTGCCGATCGATCGGTGCATCCCTAATTGAAGGAAATTATTTTTGAGGTGTCATTACATCAGAAAATATTAGTTTCAGAGTCAATGATGTGCTTGAAATGCTTCCTTTCACAAAAGGCTGAATATCTCAGATTCTAAATTGAAACGTGTCTTTTTGCTCAAAACAACCTATCTTCTCCGGCTCATAACTAAAGAACGGAAAATGGTATCAATAAACTTTTTTTTGCAGATGATAGAAGAGAGTCTCATCATTCTTTATGCGTGTCCCGTGTTTACATAGTAATATCACACAATATTCTGTGGGCCTCGAGAAATCACTGAAAACGCTCTGAAACTCTGGCACTGGGAGCGTCTGTTCTCCAAAAGTGGCTGGCACTCAATAAGTTAAAAAAAAAAAAAAAAAAAAAAAAATTAAATAATCGATTTTTGATATTTGTTAATCGATTCAGAATCGTCCTATTAAGCATCGCGATGCATCTCTGAATCGATTATTTTCGGCAGCTCTAGTGCTGGGGTGAGTTGTTGATGTTTTCTGATTTGCAATGTTCATAAACAGCGCAAGATGTTATGAATATTGACGATTATGACAAACGTGGCTCTTAAATAGACACACTATTTTTTTGTTTTAACCCTATAGATTAAATTGCGCTCAGTTTTGGCTCTTTCTGAGTGTTTTCTTACTTATAGACTAGTCGAAATTAAAATTTCCGTTTAAACGTCAAGAAAATTAGTCGCCACCGGCATCCCTAATAAAAATGTTTCAATGGTTAAGCAAAGTTATGATGAAAATGTATGTTACTCTATTTGAAGCGGTACCCATTGCTGCTCAGATACATCTTAATGTTTGTAACTGTAGAGCTCCGCCCACAGTTCACAGCAACATAAATGCTTTACAGATTAAGTATGGGAGGTGGACAAGCAAACTGCTAGGTTCATCATGTTGAGAACTTTGAAAGCAGGAGACAGATGTTTCACCTGATCTTGAAGTCTTTGAGTTGTTCCGCGTCCACCTTGTCAAGGAGGAAGTCAGGCAGCTTCTTGCCCAGTTGGTGGAAGCTGAAGAGGAGACACTCCACATAGCTGAACTGCAGCTTGGGCTCCTCGCTCGCAGCATTCTCCCCGGTCCCCTCCTCCTCCTCCGGAGGCAGAGGCATGAACTCCTACACGGACAGAAAGAGAGCTGGAAACTCACCAGTCACGACTGGAACCTTCTGTCAGATCAAGTAAAATGATAATAATAATAATACAATTGTAAAATAAAGGCTACAAAAGTTAACCTCTGCTTTAATGTCCAGCTGTGACCATTAAGGCTTTTATACAAAGATTTTTTTTTATACCTAGGCGCACACACACACAGTAAAGTACCAAGGCACACACAGTAAAGTCTATGGGTGGGTAGTCTATATAATATACCTAGGCGCACACACACAGTAACATCTATGTGTGGGTAGTCTATATAATATACCTAGGCGCACACACACAGTAAAGTCTATGTGTGGGTAGTCTATATAATATACCTAGGCACACACACACAGTAACGTCTATGAAGTGGGTAGTCTATATAATATACCTAGGCGCACACACACAGTAAAGTCTATGTGTGGGTAGTCTATATAATATACCTAGGCGCACACACACAGTAAAGTCTATGTGTGGGTAGTCTATATAATATACCTAGGCACACACACAGTAAAGTCTATGTGTGGGTAGTCTATATAATATACCTAGGCGCACACACACAGTAACGTCTATGTGTGGGTAGTCTATATAATATACCTAGGCGCACACACACAGTAAAGTCTATGTGTGGGTAGTCTATATAATATACCTAGGCACACACACACAATAACATCTATGTGTGGGTAGTCTATATAATATACCTAGGCGCACACACACAGTAAAGTCTATGTGTGGGTAGTCTATATAATATACCTAGGCGCACACACACAGTAAAGTCTATGTGTGGGTAGTCTATATAATATACCTAGGCGCACACACACAGTAAAGTCTATGTGTGGGTAGTCTATATAATATACCTAGGCGCACACACACACAGTAAAGTCTATGTGTGGGTAGTCTATATAATATACCTAGGGGCACACACACAGTAAAGTCTATGTGTGGGTAGTCTATATAATATACCTAGGCGCACACACACACAGTAAAGTCTATGTGTGGGTAGTCTATATAATATACCTAGGGGCACACACACAGTAAAGTCTATGTGTGGGTAGTCTATATAATATACCTAGGGGCACACACACAGTAAAGTCTATGTGTGGGTAGTCTATATAATATACCTAGGGGCACACACACAGTAAAGTCTATGTGTGGGTAGTCTATATAATATACCTAGGGGCACACACACAGTAAAGTCTATGTGTGGGTAGTCTATATAATATACCTAGAGGCACACACACAGTAAAGTCTATGTGTGGGTAGTCTATATAATATACCTAGGGGCACACACACAGTAAAGTCTATGTGTGGGTAGTCTATATAATATACCTAGGCGCACACACACAGTAAAGTCTATGTGTGGGTAGTCTATATAATATACCTAGGCGCACACACACAGTAAGGTCTATGTGTGGGTAGTCTATATAATATACCTAGGGGCACACACACAGTAAAGTCTATGTGTGGGTAGTCTATATAATATACCTAGGCGCACACACACAGTAAAGTCTATGTGTGGGTAGTCTATATAATATACCTAGGGGCACACACACAGTAAAGTCTATGTGTGGGTAGTCTATATAATATACCTAGGGGCACACACACAGTAAAGTCTATGTGTGGGTAGTCTATATAATATACCTAGGCGCACACACAGTAAAGTCTATGTGTGGGTAGTCTATATAATATACCTAGGGGCACACACACAGTAAAGTCTATGTGTGGGTAGTCTATATAATATACCTAGGCGCACACACACAGTAAAGTCTATGTGTGGGTAGTCTATATAATATACCTAGGGGCACACACACAGTAAAGTCTATGTGTGGGTAGTCTATATAATATACCTAGGGGCACACACACAGTAAAGTCTATGTGTGGGTAGTCTATATAATATACCTAGGCGCACACACACAGTAAAGTCTATGTGTGGGTAGTCTATATAATATACCTAGGGGCACACACACAGTAAAGTCTATGTGTGGGTAGTCTATATAATATACCTAGGGGCACACACACAGTAAAGTCTATGTGTGGGTAGTCTATATAATATACCTAGGCGCACACACACAGTAACATCTATGAAGTGGGTAGTCTCGCTTGCCAGACTCTCCGTTTGGCGCTGTACCAGCACAGGACAGAGTCTGGCTCCGCCTCCTCTTACTCTCACTCTGGTATAGCAGAAACAAATGAAAGCGTCTGAGGAAGAGCCTGTGTGGCTCGAAACGTCACGCTTCAATAAAAACCTTCAAACTGGAGCTACAAAGGTGTGGATCCTACTTCTTTCACCGTCTTAAAGCAGCTACGAGCAACTTTTTTGATTGTTATTAAACAGTATAAATTTAATATCAATGCATCACATCTTACCTCTAATAGTCGACGAGACCAAAGCCGTGTGTATCTGAGATTGCTCCCTTAGGTGATTATTAAGTCTATAGTCTGTCTAAACTCGCGCCAACAGGGGGCTCTCTAGAGCGACCGGACCGGGTAACCCGGAAGTGAAACCAGGAAGTGAAACGCAGCTGCCTTCCTACGCCGTTTGCGCTGCCTAGCAACATAACATAAACAATGTGAACGCCACGCATACTCGCGGGAACATCTCTCGTTATATTCTAACAGGTTTTTTGGAAGTTATTTTGTGGTTATGGCCGAAGTGGCTGCTGCAAACCGTTTCATTTCACTTCCTGATCTGCCCTGGCTACAGACACACTAACACTGGCCGATTCACTCGGGGTTCAAGCGAGACTACTCTGCGTTGGTCTCGTCGACTATTAGAGGTAAGATGTGATGCATTGATATTAAATTTATACTGTTTAATAACAATCGAAAAAGTTGCTCGTAGCTGCTTTAAGGTATTTTTTGATCCAGCACCCAACCCAGTAGTGTTTTTTTATGTGCGTGTCTTTTTTCCTTCTTCCGTTATCTTTACAACCATCCACTGAAAGCACCAAGCAGTCTTACGGAGTTGGTGAGATAAAATGTGCAAGATAATGTTTATGCAGCAATTATAGATAGGAAATCTATTTTCTTAATTTCTCCAGTATCGATAAGAGAACCGTAAAGCTTATTGATCCTCCGGTATTGGCCGGTACCGATATTAAAGGGCCCATATTTTGCTAATGTATTATTATTTTATTGTTGGCCTCCACTAGAGTTTTTGTGTTTGCAAACTTCTGCCCAGAGAGCTGTAGAAGCGAGACTGTCTGTCTGTCTGTCTATCTATCTATCTATCTATCTATCTATCTATCTATCTATCTATCTATCTATCTATCTATCTAGATGAGATAGATAGATGGATAGATAGTCATGCATAACAGAAACAGACAGGCGATCTCTGCTATGGCTACTAAATTTGGTAGTTGTAAAACAATTATATCAACGAGCAACGGATTGTCAAAACGAATTTGACCATCGATGAAAAACGTGACTTGGACATAAAGCAAGCTATCAATTGATATATCAACAACCCCCTATATCTACAGCTCCGCTAGGCCTGGGCTGCACCCGGACATTTCCTTCGGTGGCTGGCCGAGCAGGGATTCTATTACCGCGGCCGCCATAACATTACACCCTGCACGGGGAGCTTCACACTAGCTAATGTAGCTAGTTAGCTAACTTCCCAAATGCTTGTGACTATAGTGTGCCTCTCCTAGCAAAGGCTACACGGACCAAACCAAAATGAGGACTTGGAGAAGTCAGCAAGTTGGACTAACGTTACAAGTTCTGAAAATATGTGCCTTTCGTCATTCATCGGTTGTTCATATGTCTATAAGGCAGCTGTGCTGCTAGGCTAACATAATAGCAAGTGCTAACGTTACCCAGCCGGTAAGTAACGTTAGCGCTTCCTAGCAGCACATTGGACCGATGCTGGAATGAGACACATATTTTCAGAACTTACCACTTCAGTCCTACATCCTGGCTCACTTCCATGTCGTCTCCTTGTTTTTGCGGTCTGGAATCCGTTATTCCATGAGACTACTGTTGTGTTAGTCCCAGACAGCCAGGCTGGAGAGAGCCTGGTGAGTGGTGACGCGGGGTACAGGGAAGAGAGGGGAAGGGAGAGGGGAAGGGTGGGAGCTAGCGCTGCCGGCGGCGACGCTTTGTTGCCAGGGTAACAAGTCCTACCTGACGTCACCAAAATTATGGTTCTCGCACAAAATCGCCATAAATCCATGTCATCTCGTCTACGAGAGTTCATAGGCGCGAGGGGGGGGTTCATGGAGGTAACATTAAAACACTTTCACATATTTATTTGAAGCTTAGCCCATGTTTAATATGACCATCCAAGATTGTAACAACATATATATGATACAAAATTAAGAAATGCATAATATGGCCCTTTAACATTATTTTGCTTATCGGACTGATAATATACCGATATATTAAAAAATTACTAACATTGGCCGATACCGATGTGATTGCCGATATATCATGCATCCCTAAAAACCTGCCAATGTATATTTCCTCTGTGTGCAGCTACAGCAGCAGAATCCATTCTTACCAGCAGCTTTTTAAAGAGGATGTTGACGTTCGACTCCAGCTTTTCCATGTCTCCACAGAACGGACTCATCTCAGCCATCAGTTTCAGCACCTACACACACACACACACACACACACACACACACACACACACACACACACACACACACACACACACACACACACAGTTTAACAGCTCCTCTCAAAGACTGAATTGTGCTTTGCTAATGAGAAACAGTGTTACACTGTGCAGGCTAATGACCCATTAACAACACACAGTTGGCCAACGCATCTGACAGGTGGCTGCCACGCACGCTGACTTTGTTTACTGCTACCACCGCTCACCAAATGTCAGACATTAGGAATATCGACTTCACACATTTATCAAACCTCTCAAGGACCGAAGTGCTGATTCAGGATACCCGACTAAATCCAGGGAAAGAAACAAATCTGTTTGTCTGCTGATTCAAGATTCACTTTCATAGCCACAATAAGTAATCCGATTACAAACAAGGAATTTGACTTAGTGCAACGGTCACGTCAGTAGTAGAAGATGAAGCAATACAGAAAAATAATCACACATTCTAAAATGCAAAATATAAAGTCCTTTAAAGTGACATGTAACCACAGCTGCTTGGACCTCTATATAATGATCAATAACATGTCCGAGTGGCTGGTAGACTAGATCAGTGGTTCTCAAATGGGGGTCCGCGGACCCCCAGGGGTCCGTGGCACTTTGCCAGGGGGTCCGCGAAAAGGTTTCAAGTAAAAAAAAAAAAAAAAAAAAAAAAAAAATTTAATAATTAAAAAGAAAATGCTACATGTTACTTATTCCTTCTCAAACTACTTCCTACATGGTGCTAGTCTATCAAAATATCTTGGCTGTCATTTATTGTGTTGCATAGTGGTTTTCTGGACTGTTGACAAATTGTGATATTGTAAGTCGCTTTGGACAAAACAAAAGCGTCTGCTAAATGACGTAATGTAAATGTAATGTAATAAAAAAAAATATATATATATATATTTTTTGCAAAATCTTCATAGTTCAACGAAAATAGTTTATGCTTTAAATCTAAAATGGTTCATGGATTACATTCTAATAACAAACCTATCAAATTAAAAGTCAAGCACGTTACCGTGGAAACAATTAAGCTTAGCCCAAAATCACAAATCAGAATGAGGGGGTCCGCGGTATATTTTCTATCTTGTAAGGGGTCCTTGGCTGAAAAACATTTGAGAACCTCTGGACTAGATAATCGCAGGCCTCGCAGAAAGATTTAGTAGCCTTTGGCTTGTGGTAATTTCCCATTTTGATGAATCCCTTTTTGCAGCCAAACACAGATCAAAAGAATCCTAAGCTGGGTCAAATGCCACAGAACGGCACTGGACTTGAAGAGACGACATGAACCAAACTTTTCCCAAGTGCAAAATTATGTCAATCGAGGAGGCAACATGGACGTGGCCAGTAACACAAAAGCTATGAAAAGTCTCATCTCCCACTAAAAATGAATGACGGTTGCATGTTGAAAATCACCCAGAGAAACTTACCTCCAACTGAATGTCCAGCTCGGCCACAGGACTGGTCAGGGAGCTGAGGTTGGGCAGGACGTGTTCACAGAAGTAGGTTACAAAACGTGTGGAATGCACATTTTTCTAGAAGGTGGGCGGAAAACAGAAGGAATTCACAAGTTGCGATCAAATTAAAATGATGATTCCTTTGAATGATTGTATACATAACAGATGAATCAATATACTGTCGTTTGATTAAAAATAAGAGCCAATGTGCACAAGAAGTTTCAAAATGTACATCAAAGTTAGTGGAAATTTGTAATTAAAATTACATAATTAAACCAAATTTTTCTCTCAAATTCTAAGAAATGTTAAAGTCCCTGGAAACCAGGAAACCAGAAATATTTCTTTATTATTTAGCATTTTGAGTTCATCACATCACAGGATGTTAATAAGCCACCAGCCAAATTTGAACGATGATGAACGTCGCAAAGTATATAAATTTAGGTTTGACAGTTGTGGCAAAACTCATGAGAATCAATTATTTTTTAGAGTGTATTTTCTCCCGCGGACTGTGTGGGCGTGTCCCGTCTGCAGCAGGTTTTCCGAGAGAGAGAGAGCGCGAGACAGAGGGGGGGAGGGAAACGGAGAAAGAGATCGAGTGCTGTGTGTCGAACACAGCACTCGTGCTGTGTGTCCACAGCACGAGTGTGTGTGTGTGTGTGTGTGTGTGTGTGTGTTCGTTGCTCGGAGAGGGAGAGAGAGAGACTTGCTGCGACTGCACAGCGGTACTGTGTCTGTTTGTGTGTGTGTGTGTGTGTGTGTGTGAGAGAGAGAGTAGCCTCGCGTCACCAGCCTGTGTGTCTCTCTCTGTGCTCTCTCTCTCACTAGTCCCGAGAGAGAGAGAGAGAGAGAGAGCGAGAAGCATAGCGCTCGGCACGACGGCACACAGAGTGGGAGGGAGACGGACAGCGAGGGAGCGCTGTCACTGGGGGCAAAGAACGGACAAAAGGAGAGTGGGTGCGGATTGCGCGCGTGTACAAAGGTTATATAGAGCTTATGACGTCATAAGCTCCTGCGTTTTAGCACCTCGCGCACTGCTGTCTTCAATGAGGAAGTACTTAAGTACTCTACACCCACGACTGCGTGGCGACTCAAACTTCAAACACCATCGTGAAGTTTGCAGACGACACAGCAGTCGTGGGGCTGATCTCGGGGGGCGACGAGACGGCCTACAGAGAGGAGGTGAGGGTCCTGGAACAATGGTGCCAGGACAACCACCTCTCTCTGAACGTCTCCAAGACCAAGGAGATCATTGTGGACTACAGGAGGGGGGGGGCACACACCCCCCAATCACCATCAACGGCACAGTGGTGGAAAGGGTGGACAGCTTCAAGTACCTGGGAGTCAACATCCACCAGGACCTGACCTGGGCCGGCCACACCGCCACTGTTGTCAAAAAGGCCCAACAGCGAATACACGGACTCAGGCGCCTGAAGAAGTTTGGGCTAAGGAAAGAAATCCTCAGGGACTTCTACAGAGGCACCATTGAAAGCCTGCTGACTGGCGGCTTCACCACCTGGTACGGGAACTGTACCACCATGGACCGCAGGGCGCTACGGAGAGTGAGACGCGCGGCACAGCACGTAACAGAATGTGAGTTGCCAGATCTGCATGAAATGAAGCCTGCGTTAGTTCATTCAAGACATGATGTCATAGTCTACGCCCCAGCTGTACCAGCTGACAGCCTCTGTTTGGTTCACCGTTTAACCAATTCTCCAATCACAGTCATTCTCACAACAAGGCGGTCCGTTTAAATAGGGCAGCCTCTCACTCACTGATCTGTTCCCCACTTTGCTGGATCCTTGCTGGATCGTGCGGCTGCTGGCAACGCTTTGCTAATCTCACGCTATTACTTTCATTGCTGCCGTGCCGAGTTTGGATGTCAAATCTAGCCAGGTATGAAGTTCAGTAGGATTCTTATTATTGTTCATTGCACTTACTGTTTCTGGAGGAAGGATCTCTCATGACGATGAAGGGATCGGAGCTCCTCCATTGATAAAACCGGGCAAGCATTAAGATCCTCAAAGCGTCTAGCCAATATCTCCGCATCCTGACTGGGGGCAGCCACGAAGAGCTGTTAAGTTGTGGAAACACTTTCCATCTCCACGCACAAGTTTTCAAGGAAGAACTGCACTTGCTCTGCTGTTTCTCTTCTGCTTTAAGCGGTTGGCTCCCCTGCTAAAGAGCAAGTCTCCCATCATAAACGTTACGCCGGATGAAGTCCAGTCTGTTCTTGCCGCGCCGATCGTCCAGTGAGAGGCATGTGCGCTCCAGGTTTTGGAAACTCCCGTCTCTTTTCCACAAAGAACAACTTCAGGCCATGGCTGCTGGCTATGCTACTGCTAGCAAGCTATCGCTAAAACACAACGGTAGCCGGAGTGTGCCCCTGAGTGATGTCACTTCATCGATAAGGACGCTGGGAAATGTAGTCCCATCGCTGCGTTTCTTCATTAAAAGCTGAGTATTCAGTTGTGTATGCTATCATAGGTTCAAGCATTCAGCATGTTGTGTACTGTTCCAGCTGCTGGCCAAGCGCCTATATTCTTGTAGTGGTTTAAGCTATTCTGTTGATGTCGTGTTTGTTCTGACTGTTCCTCAAACAGCAAAGCCAGGGCTGTCGGCTTCTGCTGCTAGCGTTAGCTAGCATCAACGTCAGGTACGGGTGCCCTCCTGAGTGACGTCACCTCACCGACAAGGACGCTGGGAAATGGAGTTGCATTGCTTTCATGGCTGCGTTCTAAAGTTGAGTATTCAATCAAGCATAATTTCATGTAGCCTGGTGGATAAGCTACTATGTTGGCATGTTGATCTATCTGTTTGCTAACAGATTGATTTCGGCAATATCAAACCGATGTTTACTGGCAGGTATTCATCAGCACAACGCTGGCATGATGTAATTCTTATTCTGCTATATTATCTTGTGCCGCTAGCTGAGCCCCGGTGCACTCTGGTGGCGTATTATTGTAACTGCATCAATGCAAATCACCTCACTGGATGGTTTTTCAGTGGTTGTAATTCAAGCGCAGCTCAATTTCAGGGATTAAGTTGGAAATGCTTCTTAACCATGTTCAGGAATATGCTTTATCAATATATTCATTGGAAGTGATTGATTTTCATAATAGGGTTTTTTCAAATGAAACTTGAATTCTGTCTATAAAACGATAGATGGATGGATTAAGTGCTTTGTTATGTAATCTGGAAATTAGTAAACATTAGATCATTCTGATCAAACCATTCAAAGTAATATGAAGCAGCTGGTAAAATATAAAGTAATGACTTACATCGTTGCTGCGGGTATAAGGGATATAAGCTTATTTTACATTGAATTTACAGTAACAATTAAGATGTGTCGATATAGTCTGAGTCCATAAAATTTGGTTGGTACTTTTTTATATTATAATAAAATAAAAATAAAAAATAATAATAATAATAAAAAAAAAAAAAAAAAAAAAAAGCTGCATGAACCTTTGGTGAGACATAATTGTGAGGATTATGGAGTTCAATAATCACTCGGCTTCATCCAAGCTCTTGTAAGGATGATTGCTAAGCATATGTGCGGCTGAATTTCACGTGAAGCTCGATAAGCTTTACATCTTGGGCTATGGCAGTTAGTCCGATGCAAGGGCGCGTGTTGAGCACAAGAAGCTCAATACTCTAAGGTATAACTCATCAGTTTTATATTACAACACAAGTAAGGGGTGATTCATGTTTAAGCTCCAGAAGGATTTTGGGATAATTAATATTGCTGAGTATGGCAACAGCATTTTAGTACATTGATCTGTCTAAGCAAATAATATCAAGAATCGTAACAAAGTGAGTCTGCAGGTTTAGGTTAGCTGAAAGTGATTTTAGAGGTCGGTAAAATCAATTGTCTTTATCGTCACCTATTTTGCTGTAACAGTAAGATCAAATAAAGCTAAAAGACGATACTTTGCAATTCTAGACTAAAATCTCATCATGTTAAAAGTCCTAAATCCACTGTCATTTAGGAGTCTCCTCATATAGGAGGGGATACACCTGTAGGTGACCTGTATTTCTCCACGCGCCATCTTGGGACGGCCAGTCTGTTATAGAGTTCCTTGTCTGGTGAGTCCTCCTCCCTGAGGAGTATGAACAAGATATTCGACAACAAAGCTAGCGGCTAGTCCATTCTGCTGGAACACATTCATGTTGAGGATGGCTCCTCTCCTTGCTATTGTTTACTAGTTACATCATGGCATGCCGTCATGAAGGTCAAAGCTGGTAAAGTAACTTGGACATCTATAGGCCATTGTTTGGCCAGCATATGTTAAAGTTAGAAGGGATTCTGCTGGATAGGATAAAACAGTGGAACTTCTCAGAACCATCTTGGTTTAAGTTAATCATGACTCTGCCGCTGACCTCTATCCTTAGTTATTTTCTGTATGTTTAATCATTGAAGACAGCTGTCAATCAGGAGGAAGTCAAGTCAGTTTTCTCAGTATTATTATAGGTAATAGGGCTATCATCACAAACATTCAATTAGCAGTTGATATTCATGGTTCTCATCTGCGGTCATCGCTGTCAGTTGCAAGAAATAAGATATTTAAGAATCTCTTTTCAATTCAGGATGTTCCATGAGCCAGAGCGTGCATTGCGAAGTGCCAAAGACGGGATGCCGGCTGCCGCCTCAGTGAAAGCTAAGCTTGGTATTTCTGCACATGGAGTATAGTTAATTAATATCAAATATATTAAATGCAGCTCATTGTTTATAGTTTAGTTTCATTCAATATCTAATATGGAAATCGCAGCTCATTATGTTCTGCCATCGGAGAAAGTGTTCAGCTTATATCTGTGCCAGGCTTATCTCTTCATAGGTAAAGTCATTTAATGTGTAAAATATTTCTCTTGGATAAAGATGCTGTGTCTTTCCGATGTTCATTCAAGGGGTAGGTCATGCTCGCTTAGCTCTCACTTGAACAAGAAAGGCTCTCAGTACCCAATGAGAATAGCAGAATGCTTGTTGCTTCTCATAGGTAAAGTGCATTTAGGGTATGCAACAGGCTAGGCTAGGCATACAGTATGGTTACTCTTGGGATGACCCTGCTGGTGCAGTACTGCTGCTGTTCCAGCAAGTAGCACCTGCTGGTGCAGTACTGCCGCTGATCCAGCAGGAAGCAAGTGTGTTTTGGGCGATTGATTTTATTTGACATTATAAAATATTCCATTGCTGTCCCAACCAGTGACAAAATACTAATTTTCTTATTCACTTTATTTTTAAACAGACAGGGATGCTAAAGGCTCATCTGTTATCTCTCAAACTAATACTTGATCTGTCTATCCTCTAAGATTCATACCGCATGAGATCCTGATGTGGGGCAGGATTAACTCTGTTCCTGACTTGAGTTCGAAGGGAAGGCGACCTCCCGTTGCCGTCTCCTCTGCAAATGACGAGGAGTCCCTCGTCAGCTGCTCTCTTCACTCCTGCACTGGCACGTCTACCTCTGCAGCTGAGATGTCTCAGCATCTATTCTCAAAGCAATGGGACATTGGTTTTCTGCACCATTCAAACGTCATATTCGGTCAATGACATCTCGGCTCAACAGGCATGAGCTCTAAACACCTGAGGAGACGGCCATTATGTTAATTGCTGCATTGGACAGTGGTTGGCTGGGTTCATTGTACTGACGTAGGTATTATGACCTCAGGGGTTGCAGTTGCTTCTCTCCCAAGCGGGACGCAGCTGAGGTCGCAGCAGGCGTGCTGCTTCACTTTCAGTAAATACTGCTGTTCACATATTGGTAGAATGACCTCTTGGATGCAAGTTTACATCCACGTTATGTAGTGTGAGGTCGGCAGCGGCATACTGCCACACATAGGTAGTTCATATAATCGTAGTATGGGCCTCTTTTGAGTTACTCGGGTTGTATCTCTTTTCAAGGTGATCCGAGGTCCGCAGCATGCTGCTGCTACACATGGGTAGTTCATTTAATCGTACTGTAGTATGGCCTCTCAAGATACATGCATGTATCCTTTTCAAGGTGACCCGAGGTCTGCAGCAAGCTGCTGCTACACATCGCTTCTATAGTCTGGCTGATGCATTCGCACAAAGAACATTGCACTCATAGCTCAGGGTCTCTTCCCACTATCTCATTGCACTCATGGCTCAAGGTCGCAGGCTTGCTTCCTCCTATCTCATTGCACTTATGGCTCAGGGTCGCAAGGCTTGCTTCCCCCTATCTGCAGCATCCATGCTGCTTCTCTTAAAATGGTTCACTAATACTAGAATTACCTTTGGTTGTAAGCTTACATCCTATTTAATTGAAAGGTCGGCAGCGGCATACTGCCTCACATAGGTAATCCACTTAATCATAGTATGGGCCTCTTTTGAGTTACTCGGTGTATCTCTTTTCAAGGTGACCCGAGGTCCGCAGCATGCTGCTGCTACACATAGCTTCTATAGTCTGGCTGATGCATTTGCATGGGCGTTTCATGCTTGGCGTTGTCGAGTTCGGTTGTTTGGGGGATTCTGCTTGCTCTCCCTGCTCGGCGTAGCATGCTGCTGAGCCGAGTTCAGGGAGAATAGAATTAATTAAATATTAAATTAATTCTAAGAGCGGAGCCTTCAACGCCAAACATAATTGTATGCATTATATTCATTTATGCAATAAATGGTTAATTCTATGACTTGAGTGTTCTTGAATGAAATGAAGCCTGCGTTAGTTCATTCAAGACATGATGTCATAGTCTACGCCCCAGCTGTACCAGCTGACAGCCTCTGTTTGGTTCACCGTTTAACCAATTCTCCAATCACAGTCATTCTCACAACAAGGCGGTCCGTTTAAATAGGGCAGCCTCTCACTCACTGATCTGTTCCCCACTTTGCTGGATCCTTGCTGGATCGTGCGGCTGCTGGCAACGCTTTGCCACCTCCACCCCAACCTCCACCTTTTTAGATCAAATGCAAATGCTATCATGTATTGTAGCTCTGGAGTCTGCATGGCTCAAAAAATGAACATGTTTCCATGTCTTGCTTTTAGGCTCCCTCTTTCTATGGTTTAAATGTATCTGGAATATTTTATTCCCATGGGGGATTCTGCTTGCTCTCCCTGCTCGGCGTAGCATGCTGCTGAGCCGAGTTCAGGGAGAATAGAATTAATTAAATATTAAATTAATTCTAAGAGCGGAGCCTTCAACGCCAAACATAATTGTATGCATTATATTCATTTATGCAATAAATGGTTAATTCTATGACTTGAGTGTTCTTGAATGAACTGTATAAACAGCGGTGCCTCAGGAGGTCCTTGAAGATCATCAAAGACACAAACCATCCCCACAACAGCCTGTTCTCCCTGCTACCCTCAGGGAGAAGATACAGGGTTCCGAAAGCACGCACAAATCGCTTGAGGAACAGTTTCTTCCCGCAGGCCACGAGACTCCTTAACATACACAAATAGTGTAGTAGCCGCACTGTACCGTACTGTAGCTGCTACCATTACGTATGTCTAACGTGTAATTGTATGTTTAATAAGGAATATGCTATTTGCACCTGTATGTCAAATACGCCGAATTTAAAATGCAGAGTTTAATTGTATGTTTAATAAGGAATATGTTATTTGCACCTGTATGTCAAATACGCAGAATTTAAAATGTTTAAGCACGTCTAAAGTATGCACCCGACACGTGCACCTATGTGCAGTGAATATGCCACTGTCTCTGACTTGTCTTATCACTATAATGCCTTATTGCTTGTTGTGTCTCTTGTTGTTTTTGCACCCATATGCCCTGTTATATTTGTACTATGTTGTAAACGGAGTCCACAGCACAAGAATTTCACACGTGATACTTGTACCATGGACTGACAATAAAAAAAATCTTGAATCTTGCCATGATATGCTGCCTTACTGAATGCCAGTGTCCTGCAGACCTTTTTCACCATTCCCAGGATAAATTGGGGAAAACGTCCCAGACCAGAGAGGCCAGGTGACTTGTTGTCTCTAAAGTAAGTCAGTGTTTTGTCTCTCTTCTAAGCCTTCCTGTTTTGTAACTGGCAAGGATGATAATCTCACCACCTTCATCTGATATGTAACGTTATAATATAGACTACAATATTCTATAATATAGAGTAATCCAGCGACGCGGCTCTGTGCAGGCGTTTAGCGGAGGAACACGGTAGTCCTATGGGTGGGAGGAAATGAAGTGCCGAATGAGAGGGCTGTTTGACGGTAAAGTAAAGCGCTGAAAATGGTCAAAATAGAGCGTACATGTACACTGATATTGATTTGTATATATGGGCGTTGTTTTATGTGGCTAAATTACATTTTAGTTCCTGGTTCCCTGAACTAGAGAGAGAGAGAGCTCTGGAGGCTGCTGCTTCAGAGTGCTGGGTCTCCATACATGATGTGCTCAGCGTCCAGAACACTTTACCTATTTCAGTTAGTGTATGGAACTAGCTGATAGGACCCCACTTCAAACAAACCCAACTATCCCTTTAAATGTATTTGACTGTAGATATATTAAAAGACGTAGATCCATATCTAAGTTGTGTGCTGACCTGCATCACAGTGGCCTCCTCCTCCTCCTCCACGTCCCACTTGTCCCTGGAACACTCAGGCTCCTCCTCCACCTGCAGACGTTCACCAACACAGCTGTCAATCAAAATATAAAACCACCTCCCAGAAGCCTTGACTGTCATGAAGCGTGTTATTCACCGTCTTTTACTGGTCTTAACTCCAGAAAGGCCATTGGATTTTTGGGGCTCCAAGCAAAGGCCAAGAAAGTCAGTTATAAAGAGGGTCAATATAATTATTACGTTTCTTTGTACACAGTCACTGTTTGTACTGAAAGTAGCTGTAGGATGAGTCATGGAAGGACATTTTCAAAGTTATTTCTGTTCTACAATTCAAACAGCAGTTAACTGAGAGCAGTTTGGCCTTTCTAGTGTTAATGAACCCAAATACCGTTTCATTGTTTTCTCTTTGGCCTGCCTGCATTTTTTATATAGCGCTTTTATCCAAAGCGCTTTACAATCAGTAGATAGTCTACATTCACCCATTCATACACCGATGGCGGCAGGCTGCCACGCAGGGTGCCTACACACCATCGGGAGCAAGGAGGGTTAAGTGTCTTGCCCAAGGACACAACGACAGCAGCTGGGAGGGAGCGGGGATCGAACCGCCAACCCTTGCGTCATTGGCCGACCCGCTCTACCTCCTGAGCTAAAGCCGCCCTTTCTATTGATTCCTGGCTGTTATGTTCATTTAGAGAGGTCAGAGGTCAGGCTCAGCCATAGAGCAGCCAGTGGAGCATTAGTGTCTCTCTAAAGCAGTGGTTCTCAAATGGGGGTCCGGGGACCGCCAGGGGTCCGTGGCACTTTGCCAGAGGGGCCGCGAAAGGTTTTCAGGAAAATAAAAATATAAACTTTTTTGTGTGTGCAAAAGCTTCATAGTTCAACGAAAATATTGTATGCTTTAAATCTAAAATGGTTTATGGATTATAGGGTTGTGCGATGTCATGAAAATACCCATCGTGATTGTTTTACAGTGAAACATTGTTTTGGATGATGGCATTGTCGCGGGTGGGGGTGGGGGGAATAATTAATGATTTATTGCAGCTGCGTTGCTGTAATTCCATTTGGCTAGCCGCTGCAATGCATTCATTTTAACAACACAGGACAGCTGAGCTCTATGATACCAGCGGGCTTTGATAGCCTCTGCTCTGTGCTACAGCACAGAGCCAGGTGACTGAAGTGGGCAGTGGCTGTCACTACCAGCAATTTGAACGGCGCAAAACAAATAACGTTAACGTTACAGATCCTCACCAACAACGTGTGTGTGTTGAATTTAACTAGCTGGCAGAAAACTGACTGAATTACTGGCTGATATAACGTTAGAGAGAGTTTAGGATAAATGACTAGAGAAACGCAGCTGCTGTATCTAGTATGGAGCGAGTCCAACTTTCACTTTGGAAACAGGCGAGTTAAATTCACAGTTGAAGACTTGTACTCACTTTAGGTTGAAAACAGGAAAGAACGTGAAGTTTCTTCTTTGTCTTAAAAAGTTTTCACAACACAGCAGACTTCTCACACGCGGGGGACGCGCCGGCGACATTAAACAATCGCACCCAGTTCAGAGAAGCAGCGGAGCGGAGGAGGGGGAGTGGAGTCTTTCCTGAACTGAACTGGGCGCGCTTGTTTAATGCCGCCGGCGCATCCCCCGCGCGTCACGGTAAGTGGACTTGGCCTTTTTTATTATTAAAACGGCACAATTTTAATTCAAACCGATAAGTAATTACGATGATCCGATGTAGAAGGCTCAGAGGTCGATGGGGGGTCGGTCGATGCCATCGTCCATCGTGCCAACCCTAATGGATTACATTCTAATGTAACAAACCTATCAATTTAAAAGTCAAGCACGTTACCGTGGAAACAATTAAGCTTAGCCCAAAATCACAAATCAGAATGAGGGAGTCCCCGGTATATTTTCTATCTTGTAAGGGGTCCTTGGCTGAAAAACATTTGAGAACCTCTGCTCTAAAGGACACTTCAGCAGGTGGACGCAAGTTTTCCCCCCGACTATTGGCCCGGGACGTCCACGGCACGCCTCGTGCTCATTTGCCGTTGCAGCCACCAGTCAAATGAGTTCAGGGTGTGGTCATCCCGGACCCATAAGTGCCTTTTAAACATGGACTCTGGATCATGTCAGGCTACAGAGAACAGGATATTTTCAGGTTTTGCCTTTCTAAACATGAGGGGTCTTTGTTAAGAAACAACTGGATATGAGCCGTTTTTTCTGCCAGTGGGCGGGGGGGGGGGGGGGGGGGGGGGGTGGCGCGGTAGCATGTCAAACACAAGAAATGTGATAGGAAACAGCTTTAGCTATGAGGCAGTCAAAATAGTGGTCGCACCGTCGTCAATCACTGTGGGTGATTTATTTTACAAGTGGCAACTAGTCATATCTGACTAGTTTTAAATGTATTTCTCCCCACAAAAGTTTGATAGCCTATGTTTCCTAAATAAACGTTTTGAATCCATTTATTTCTCTATAGTCCATTCTTTATAGCCTCTATAGTCGTAGTCGATCTTATTTATTCCAGTGTTGTCATTAAGAGGCCGATTTCGCAGCAAGAATATTTAATTGGTCGGCACGTCGTTCTCGGTAAGGACGCTTTCGTTATTGAAACAGATAACATGCATGCATGCTCCTACTGTAGCCTATCTATCTGCATTTGCAGAAACTCATGAACCCATATCTTCTGGACATTGCCCTGATGAAAAAACAACGTAGCGTTAGCTAAAAGTAATAAGTGCGACAACTTGAATCTCCAGCAATATGCTAGTAGGTACCTTAATCTCTCAGTCCCACTCCACACCTGGCACCTGCGCGGCAGCTCTCCTGCACTGGTTCTCGGCTCCCATGTGGCTTTGTGGTAAGCATTTTGATTAATCTTCTCATCATACGAACCAAGCGCGAGCCATTGATTGATTGATTGATTGATTGATTCGCCGAGTAGGTAAAAAGGCTTTTTACCTCCGCTAAATTGACAGCCTACATCGGGTCGCTTTCGCTTTTGACGGCGGCAGGCACGCTTCTGGTTCTTTCCTGCCGTCTTGCTTGCCTGAAGTAGGCTCCTTGTTGCATGATCTCGATAAAAAATGGCATTTCAAGTCATATCTGACTAGTTTTCAATGTATTTCTCCCCACAAAAGTTAGGCTTTTTCTGACATGGGAGCAAGCAAGCAAGGCAGCAGCGTCCCTCCTGATGCACTGGACCTGGCCGCCTGCAACTGCAGTCAAGCCAGTCCTCACCTCGGAAAGCACGGTCATTCTAGCCCCCACTTAACAAATCAAGCCGTTTTTGCAGCACTTGAGGAAACCGTGAGTTTGCTCGTTGATATAAGCGATTGCCCGAACGATTCATTAATTAATAAACTAGCGAACGTGAAGTGAGTCACGAAGAGCCACACCTGCCCACTACGGATATGCGGATAATGACCTGCCCCTGTTAAACATGAGCCACGATTGCGTGGAAGCGGATCTTATACCGGTGGTCGAGGTAGATAAGATACGGAGTCGCGGGAGTGCGCATAGGCCGGCTAATTGTTGTTTAACATGCAGGCCAACCGGCTAGGTGCAGGTTATAATACGGATTCCACTGCATGTTAAGAAGTGGCTATAGTGGCGGGGGAAATCTTGTAGGGGGGGGGACGACAGTTGAAGTCACAGGGGATTGAACCTGAGACCTTCTGATGTCTCTAACCAGCTAGCCTCCCTGCTGCTGCCTTCAGTGAACATCCAAAGGTAGAACACTTCCCTGCTATTGCTACATACCATACCAAGCTTTTCCTGTTCCAGTTCTGTCCGTGGTTTTCTAAATGTTTCGAATGGCATGACTTCACTTTACACGTTGCTCAGGCATCATAAGCACATGGTGATTTTATTATAACTAGGGATCTCGTGCGCTATGCTCACTCAATTCCTAGGCTTTCGCCTGCTCACTGTGCGGCCTTGCCCGCAACTCGGCTGCTGTGTGGCCAATGAGACCAGCATCACTGATGCTGTCATCAGTGGGATTTATGACATCACTGATGATGTCACAGTGGGATATATGACATCAGTGATGATGTCACAGTGGTATTTATGACATCACGGATGATGTCACAGTGGGATTTATGACATCATGGTGGGACAATCACAGTGGGACAGAGAAACAAACAAACAGAGCCCCAGCTCCCATTTATATACTGATGATAAAGTTGAACATTAGATGCTATAATAGACAGAATGAGGGGTGTAAATATATAGACAGTACAGGCAGTGCAGTGCGGCTGTACTGGGCTCTGTGGGGTAGAGTGGCCCATAGATCAACATTTTATGTATATAAAAGAGCCTAGTATATATAGATCCCTAGTATACCGTATATATATTTAACATTTATTTACCAGGGAGGACCATTGCGAGCACGCTCCAAGGACGCCCTGATTACAGTGTAATCACAATTGAAACAAGTTAAAACAATTAAAATCAAGAATAAGATTGTGGCATATAAAACAATGAAACACTAAAATGATAAACAATACACAGTAAAATCATATAAAATCACTTATATATAATAGATTATAGATAGATTATATATTATATATACAATTGGGTATGTGGGCTTTGTTTGTTTGTTTCAAGTTCTGTGTTCGGCCACAGCTATGCCGTTTTACGTGTGATCGGGCTGAAACCTTCAGGGTGTGTAAAGGGCACCCGTGCGGGTGACCTGACGGAGCCGTATTTTTTAATTAGGCTAATTAGCTAATGATGTAATGTCACCAGTGATTATGTCAAAAGTGATGTCATAAAGGCACACACACACACGCGCACACACAAGGAGGCATTGTGACAAGACTGATCAGTGATGTCATAGGGGGGCACACACACACTGATGATGTCATTTCTCTTTCTATTTTCTCTCCCTCTGTCTTCTCCTGTCATTCACCTGCTCCATTCTGTGCTTCTCTGTGGTCATGTCCACCTTCACCCTGTGGAAGGCGGTGGACACCTCGCCCAGGGCCAGCTTCACCGGCTCCTTCTCAAACTCCATGCTGTAGCTGTCACCCTCCTTGAAGCCCGGAGGCTGGTAGTCCTGAGGAGTGACTGGAGGACAGGCAGACGAGGGACACAGACAGAGGGACAGACAGTGCTGAGACCATTAGTCCATTAACCAATTAGTTAATTGTCAGAAAATGTATTGATTACAATTTGGATAATTGATTAATGATTTTTGGCTACAATGCTAACATTTCCTTGGTTTTATTCATCTATTTTAGGATCCCCATTAACTGCCAATTTCCTGGGGTACAATACTGGGGTACAGATAATCAATGATAAAATAAGAGAATGCTTAAAATGACAAAAGTCAAATGTGCCTGTATGGACGCCCGACCAAGCTGGAGGTAACACAGGGGTTTGAACCAGCAACCCTCGTGTAGGTGGGCAGGCAAACTACCGCTGCATTACCCGGGCGCACTAAAGAAATTACTCTTGAGTTATGCAATTAATTTATGCTACACTGCTGGAGATTCTAACTGTGCTAAAGCTGTGTGTGTGTATGTGTGTGTGTGTGTGTGTGTGTGTGTGTGTGTGTGTGTGTTACCATGGTCGTAGTAGGCCAGCTTCATGTTGAGGCAGACCTCTTCTGACAGAGGACCCAGGTTCTGCATCAGAGTGTAGAGCTTCCTCACCAGCAGGATGCTGGCCTTCTTGGTGTTCTCGCAGGCCATGGCCGACACCTTGTTGTTGTTGTTGCTGAGATTGAAAATGGCCGGATGACAAGTCAACAGCAATCACCAGCCCACTACTGCTGCTCAATGTGCCTGCTCTTTCAGTCCCTGTGCCAGGTATCCAACCAGTGTTCATTTCCTAGACTAAAACTAAAACTACCCTTTTTCACTGATGAAAACTAGACTAAAACTGACTAAAACAATGTTGTGATGACAGAAACTATGAGGAAATCTATTGACATTTTCGTGAACGAATAAAACCTAGACTAAATTGGGAAGAGATCCAATCAGAAGAGAAGAAGAACTTTACCAGTTAAATCTCTGTCTGTATTGCACGTTCAAACGTTAATACCATTCCATAATAACAGACTAATAGATCTTTCCAAAGAGTGCAAATTCCAGAGAAGATTTTACTAATGCATTACACTTTAACTAAGCCCGCTGGATTTTGGTCGACTAAATCTACTGTAGATTTAGTCAACTAGAATTTTATGATATTTAGTCAATTAAAACGACTAAAACTAAAACATTTATTTCAGATGACTAAAATATGACTCAAACTAAATGGCATTTTAGTCAAAAGACCTGAAGATTGATTGATTGATTGAGTTCTTTATTGATAATGAATACACAGTATATACAATATACATATATACATACACAGGCCCACCATTATCAAAAGGATAAAAACGCAATAAAGCTGACAGCTTATTTCCATTGCGGTCCTCATGATGACTGTTATAAAATGTGTACTGTTGTGTGTATGTCTGGATGTGTGTAAGTGTGTGATAGTGTGAGTGCCACAAGCACTTGTCAGAGTCTGAGGGTGATGCGTGGGTGTGCCTGCCACGCAGGGGGGAGAATGATATGGGAAAGTGGGGCACAGTGAATAACCAATAAAAATAAGCATAAAATAAGATAAAAGACAATTTGTGCTATTAAAAAAATAAACCCATCAAATCCTAATAAAAACATACATTAAAAAAAATAATCAAATAAAATAAATAAAATAAAATAAGATCTCATAACATATAGGGTCGAGTGAGACACCGGCTCAGTTACTGGCTGGCCGACAACAGGTCGCCCCCCACCTCATACACCTTGGCTACCATCAAATCCATCCTACAAGTACCTATACTGGACAATATTTTATAATATACTATAGCATTACATATCATTACCATACAACATTATATACTATATAATAATATAGATATAATATAATATATGATATAATAATATAATACCACAATATAACACAACACATTAAGTCCAGGTTCTGTTTCTCCTGATCCAGTTCTTGACTTTACCTTTGAAGGAGGGATAGGGGCTGATCGTCTTAATCTCAGCTGGGAGACTGTTCCAGGCTACTGCCGCTGAATAACGAAAGGAATTTTGGCCGATGCATCTTTTGCATTTTACTGGGACCAAATCTGTGGGGCTCCCTCTAGTGCCGTGCCCATGTACGTCACTGACCTTGGTGAAGTAATGTCTAAGATATTTTGGGACAGCATTGTTAACTATCCTGTGTACCATGCCGAGTTTTATTTGTGTTACTCTCTCCTCTACTCTTAGCCACTTGAGGCTGTCGAAGTGAGACTGTAGTAGGTGAGTCCTAGGATTCAATTGTAAAATGAGTCTGACTAATCTATTTTGTGCTGTCTGGAGCCTGTTTTTCAGTGACACTGCGATGCCGGTGTACCAGGAGGAACATGCGTAGACTGTGGTACACAGTTGATTTCATTACTATTGACAAAAATGTTCTATTGTTGTAAGTGGCTTTGGATCAAAACGTCTGCTAAATGACATAATGCAATAATTATAATGTCAAATGGTGAAAGTAGTTGGTGAATCCTGAGGTGAACCTGCTCCTCTGGATGACGTTGGACTAAAAACGCAACAGCTCGGGTGGAGGGGCGGGGCCTATGCATGACTGGAACGGTCAAACGATGATGAATTGAATAACTTCACCTGTGAACAGTGAAGTGCTGTGCTAGCACAGTGCTGTTGGAACTAAGATGAACAAATATGTAATAATTCATGTGTAGATTCAGCCAATCACAGTTATCAATTAACTCGCTAATCCCTAGGAAGTGAATGTGCCAACTAAGGAGGTTCTGAATGACACGCCCGTCTTTAAATCACCACACTGCATGAACACACACACATGCTGAGTGGCACCATGAAATTTAGTCTCTGCATTTATCCCATGGAGGCATGTCCTTCCTCCATGGAGGCATGTCCTTCCTCCATGGAGGCATGTCCTTCCTCCATGGAGGCATGTCCTTCCTCCATGGAGGCATGTCCTTCCTCCATGGAGGCATATCCTTCCTCCGGGGGGCAGCCAGGAGCAGTGGGCAGCTTTCAGTGTAAAGCGCCCGGGGATCATCTTCAGTTCTCTGTCGTCGCCGGTCAGGTGACCATCTTCTGCATTTTTTTTTTTTTGGTGGGGGCCCATACCGATGTTGTATGGAGGAACCCCCAGGGGAGCACGGGGAGAACATTCAAACTCCACACAGAGAGGCCCTTTTGACGAGATAGCCCACCTAGGCACTGAGGACATGGGGGGGGGGGGGGGTCACATCCACAGCGTCCCAGGCGGGAATCGAAACCCAGGACCTTCTAGCTGTGAGGCGAAAGCGCTACCACTGCTCCACCGTGCTGACTTCTACCATACTGCCAGCTGCTGCATGAGTACACACTGTATTTCCCTTATGGAAGGTTCTTACAACTCTGTGTGGCACACATAAACAACACGTACCATAATCCCCATAAGCAGTGTGTGCACTGTTACAAATCAAGACACACACACACACACACACACACAGCAGCTTATAGAGGTGTTCCTGTCATCAGCACCTCAAAAGTCTGTTTTCTGCACTGATTTGAAGTAGACATTAAAAAATGTTTGCATAATCATCATCCCACATGTTTCAATGAGTCAGTTAACTAACTGACTCCCAGCATAACAAATCCTACCTTTCAAAGGCCATCTGATGTCCCTCTGCAGTGTATTCAATCTTAAACTGGTAAAACTCAGTCACTTTCTGGTGGTGGAGAGAGAGAGAGAGAGAGAGAGAGAGAGAGAGAGAGAGAGAGAGAGAGAGAGAGAGAGAGAGAGAGAGAGAGAGAGAGAGAGAGAGGGAGAGACATCTGTAAACACATAGCAACATGGAGTCCAGCTGATCGGGTGTTAGAGAGAGAGAGAGAGAGAGAGAGAGAGAGAGAGAGAGATACATCTGTAAACATAGCAACATGGAGCCCAGCTGATCGGGTGTTAGAGAGAGAGAGAGAGAGAGAGAGAGAGAGAGAGAGAGAGAGAGAGAGAGAGCGAGAGCGCGAGAGAGAGAGATCTGTAAACACATAGCAACATGGAGCCCAGCTGACTGGGTGTTAAAACATCAACAACTGCAAGGACTAGACTTGCAAATTACCTGGGGGTTTTCTGGATCAGTGTACATCTAGAAAGGGATCAAATGAATCCAACATCAGCACTGGATATTTTGGGATTTCCTTAAAGAGCAAAGGCTGCCCCACAATAATCAGCAAGATTGTCAAAAGTATTGTAGATATCAATCAGGTCAAAATCTTTTGAAATCCATTTCCACTGTGACTTACTTGGTCAGCTCCTCACAAAGTGAATATGACTGTCACACATCATCCATAAACACCAAACAATGCGTATGTCAATAGGTACCAAGATACTCACAGACAAAATGACTGTCCGCAGCTGGTGGAAAAACAAGTTGGGTCAGTTACATGAGCAAAAGTGTCAATGAGGATGGGCTTTGGCAGTTGAGTGTATTTCTGACTTTTAGGAGTGGTCTCTAAGTTGATCATGACGCACCACCAAGCTGACATGACACATCTCAAAGCAGGAGATGACTTACATACTTCTTTTCAATGGCATCAAAGCATCCGTGCATCCTGGAAGGATGAAATAAACACAGCCAGTTAACATGTTCTCTAACATCTTCTTAGAACTGAACTATGAAAAATGACTTCTTCACCTTTTTAGCTACTTATATGTATCATAATACATTACAAATATTTCTTGTACATTTATATCAATATCCTCTTGGAGTGGAATGGATCCCTGTACCTAGGATTTATCTAATGTCAAAAATCCAGATTTCAGAACTAACATTGAGTTCTTCCGAGTCACTTTCCATGTTTGTTCCGGTCCAATCCGCCCACTTTTGAGTCCCTGTTGGAACTAGAGCTATGTCCCATTACAGAAACAAGACCATCAAAAGGCCATTCCCCAGTCACTTTAAACAGTGGCTATGCCCCTTAAGTGTCAAACTGTACTGGAGTTATTTACCACTGAACAATCTGATTGGCACCAGGACAACTGCGGCCCTCCTTAAGAATCATCACTTTCTGATCTGTGGGAGAGGAAAACAAATATAAGCCTCTCGTTAGCAAATCATGATTTGAAATGGTAAATGAGATGAAACATCAAGACAGCTAGTATCACTTCATCAATAGGAAATTAACAGCAGCCAAATGTTGGTCAATCTTTGGCTGTGGGTGATCAGTTTGGCTACCAGCCACTGGCAAGAAACTGACTCTTATTAGTTTGTACTGTAGGTCGTATCCAGCTTTAAAAATCTAGTTGGCTGGTAAAATAGTGGAAGCGGCTGGTGAAATGTGGGATGTACCAGGTGCTGTGGTATGGAGACAAATACATTTTCATACAGTATGTGAATGTGAGGTACCTTGAACATATTTGCTGGCATAGGCTTTCTCTGGGAAAAGGCCCCTGAGGTAGGTGATGCTGGACACTGCAATGGCCAGAAGTTTCTTGACAACAAGCACGGACTGCTGCTCTGTGGTAACTGTGTCAAGCAACACCTGATGATGCTGTTTGAGTGAAACACAATGACTCACAGGTTGAATGTGTGGACCAGGTAAACATGGCAGCAATCCAGTAATTACTGTCTTTTGTTTTGTAGTTTTGCTTTTACTCGCCAGTTAAGACAGATACCATATTAGTCATGTAGAAGCTAACAACTGCAAGTCCAGGTGAAAGGTCATAACAAGCAGAGAACTGACATTTGTATTTGATTATGTGTTCAATCTTTGTAAACTCATGCTGTAATGAAGTTGTAGCAGGGCAGGTGAAGCACACACACACGCCTTTTCTTCTTCTCCGCTAGCAAAGCGTGCCCTGCCGGGAGGTTTCTATGGACCCGTTCCAAAGCAACCATTTTGACATGGCAAAGCAGGAAGTAAAGCAGGTCTAACCAATACCATTCATGATTGTTCCATTCCATTTAGTGCCAGGGCCCTCATTAATGTCATTGATTACACCTGCTTTACTCCCTGCTTTACCACCTCAAAACGATTGTTTTAAATGGGCCTATAGGTCTAACAGCACCAGAAGAGCTTTTGAAGCCTAATGGTCCTTACACACCGAGCACGTTTTTTTCATGCGATTAATTCGCACGTCAATATTATTTTCCGAACCTATATCAGTCAATGCAACCGTGCATACCAACGGCGAAGTTTCGCCCAGCGTTATTGCGGTGTTTATTTTTTCGAACCACTGTCGATTTTTCAGAAATTCGCTTCCGACGTGTACACATCTGTGGCTGTGATTGACAGGTGGGTCAAAACTCGCATCGCAATTTCGTGCCGTATATTCGCATCGCTCCCGATGTGTAAGGACCTTAAGTACAAATAGTGGAGCGGATAACATCAATATTTGAGGGACGAATCATGCAAATTATGATACAAGCAGTAACTTATGTTGCACTTTATAATGAGAAGATACTCTTCATTCAATTTCATTCTCTGCCACGAAGCCGGCTTTTCAAAACAACGCCATTTAAAAATCGGTCCATCGGTTCATTTTTTTGAGGGAGACATCATCATCATCATCACTTTATTAACAGACACAATGTCCAGTATAAAAACAGACAATACATAAAATCATAACAAACACATACCCCAATACATTACATTAAAAAGTTGTACCAATGTGCCCAAATGCTAGACTGGTACTTAATAGCACTGAGACCAGGTTGAGACAGCAGCATGATAATCAGGTTCTGAGACACATTAAGACGACAGATAAACTTGTAGGTCAGATTTCTCAGCAGGGCATGAAAGGTGTAGACTCCTGCACCACAAAACATTTCACTAGCACTGCAACACCTTGGCTTTCTGAGCAGAATCCTCATGCAGTCATTGTAAGCAACCTGAAGCTTTTGAATGCTAGTCAAGTCAAGTCAAGTTGATTTGTATAGCCCTAATTCACAAGCATGTCTCAGAGGGCTTCACAGAAAATATGTCTAGCTAATTCTATCTGACACAACAGTAGCAAATTACAGTAGTAATCTATGGCCTAACCTAAGCTATTCTAACCTACCGGCAACCCTCGACCAGTGATGGAGAGCAGCGATGCCCCACACACATAAGCGTGCTAGCCTGCTTAAACTTGACCCACAGGGGGCAGTACAATAGGAGTACAATAGGCTCTAAACAGGCTAATCTTTTCCCTCAGCATATTAGCTTGTGCATACAAGACACGCCGCTGCCTATACATGTCATCATCATCACTCATTTGATCAGTAAGAATGTGACCCAAGTACTTGGTTCTACAGCACACTTCAAGAACCTGTCCTGACAAATACAAAGAAGGGAAGGAGAGATCCTTATCATCTCGTGTTCTGCAAACCATAATGACACTCTTTTTACCATTATATTTCACATCAAAATCTACTCCATACGCAGAACAAATATTCAGCAGCTGTTGAAAACCAGCACTGCTTGGCGACAGGATGGTCAGATCGTCAGCGTACATACAATGATTTATCCAGGTGTTACCCGGCCAGCACACATCCAGTTCTACAGCTACTGAGCTGTACAGAGAGGTCATTCATGTACAAATTAAAGAGGACATTTTGAGCACCTTTTAATATTGGAGGGGACATGTAGCCTACCACTTTTAATGTTTTAATGCTTATAATGTCAGCATAATGTTATAATGTGCTGACATAAGCGCAACGTTTCTTGTTCATTACTGTGTGAATTGACCTGGAACTGGAAGCATTTACACAAAATAATATAACGTGACCTGCTGAATGCATAGGGGAAATATACCGTTATATGCAGTCATGGTTTTTGCAACGTCTAGGTCCAGTGGTTCTCACCAGGGGTTAATGCGGATTTGTTCAACTTCAGCATTATTTAATTTACAAGAAGTGAACACAGTTAGAATGTAGCAGAATGACTGTCCTGACCAGTTTATCCGTTATCTCGCCAACGTCAACTGCACAGACATGAATTCTGGACAAAACTATATGTCAATAAAATATTCTCATATTTGTGTCAGAGAGAGATCTCATCAAATGGGAGAACCAGTGACTGTCTTCATGTGTTTTAGCGTTTACCTGTTTCTGTTGTGTCGGTCTCAGACGCTGCACACATGCCATGGTTGCAGTGAAAAACAGCAACTACAACAGAGAAGTTTGAGGACCAAAGTAGACTAAGATTAATGTTTCTAACAGCTGTTTCTAACAAAGGCTAAATGAGTTAGCGCTCGCATTAGTTAGCTAACTTATTAGCGTTATATTTCTACGGCAAGCTAATCTGTCATCTTTTCACGTTGTAGGCCTAGCTGGTTAACATTGCCTTTTACTCACGTGGTAACAATAAAACGGTATTTTAACAGTAACACAAATTACAATTAACGTTATTAAACAACGCACCTTTAAAATAAAGTCTGGATGAAAGCTAGCTGTTGTGTTGATGTTCGATGAAATGATGTGAAGAGTAAAGTCGTCTCCCCGCAGACTGTTTGATTGACAGGCAGCAACACTTTGTTCTTTCTTCTTCTTCTTCCTCGGATAGCTTTCCGGCAGACTAGATGCCTTACGGCACACTGCTGCCTCCCACTGGTCGGAAATATTACTGTTTATGGTGTTTCTATTATCTCAATGGTTTTCTAACCTATTATACAGTCTATGGTGCAGATCTAGTAGTGCTAAAGCCAGAGTGTAGGTAAAGGAGGGTAGTTGAGACATTACAATCCCAAATATTTATGTTGTGTTCCATATGGGTTCTGTTACACATCTAATTTACAGACTGACAAACCAACAGACATCAGTTAGCCATGAATAATGAAGAAGCCTGCCATGTTTTCACTGATCCCCCCCCAGAGCATCTCAAATCTTTGTCAGAAAAAATACAAATAAATCAATCATGAATTGATCCTGATATTTTACACAGCTTGTCTTTCAATAAAAATTAGACATGCAGTGTTTCATTTACATTTTAATGTATTAACTGTTACAGCGGAAAATAACTTTCTCACATATTCATGTAAACTTTTGTCAAACAATATAAATGCTTTTCTTTGGGTCCATAAGACATTTTGAGCACTATAGCTTTTTGAGTTCAGCAATCAGCACCTTCTTTTCCTTAAGAGGATGTGACAGTCTACATTAGGACTGCAAAGCAATACAATGACACAGTACCTCAAAAGGTATGAAGACAACTCAATATGAGAACTATTCCACTATAGGACAGTTAGTTTGTATGAACACAATAGACGCTTCTCACGGGGGCCATTTTGTGTCAAAAAGGCAGGGTTAACACAGGTTGCAAACAAAACACTAATGAGGGTTTCATTTCACTTCCATGATTGGAATGTGGAAACCCTCATTAGTGTTTTGCTCGCACCTGTGTGTATTCTGCCTTTTCGACACAAAATGGCCCCCGTGAAAAGGGTCTATTGTCCCTTGTGAGCAAGCAGCCACACAAATGGATCTTAACCACCCAAGGCCCTAGGGCAGGGCAGGGATACTCAACTTGCTTTGCCCGGGGACCACTTTATCTAAATGACAGGAGGCCAGGGGCCAGTTAATAAGCAAACATTAATATAAATTTGTCTGTAGTGTATTGTAGGTTTTTGGCCATTTGGTCATCAGCCAGAGTTTAGTCTGACAATTGTGCACAGACAGGATAGTTAGTTAGGTTCAGTTAAGTTATTTAAGTACATATAAGTGCCTGGGCAGAGAGCAGGTGGCTATATTTGACAATTTAGCAGGACCTCAGTCAAACTTTATTTAATGTTTGTTTTCATTGTGAATTAGAAAATAATCAGGGGGCCACATTGCACCCTATCGCGGGCCCCGGGCCACAAGTTGAGAATCACTGCCCTAGGGCCTAGTACAATGTCCAGAGCGAGTGAGTGGGCGTGTGCTTACCCCCCCCCCCCCCCCCCCCCCAGCCAAACCACATGAAAGATTGACTCGTGTGAAAGCAAAAGCCTCTTGTATGAAAGTGTAACTAACTCCTTTGATTCAGCTGACATAGTCCAGAGTCCATGTCTGAAAGTGGCTTAGGTTTAGCTTAGCTTTAGCTTCCATTCGGAAACTATTATTCAGAATCAGAATCAGAATTATTTTTTATTTGCCAAGGTATGTTTTCACATACTAGGAATTTGTCTTGGTGTGGTTGGTGCTGCTCATTAACATTAATAAGAACAAATATACAAGACATAAACAAATAAAATATAATAATATATAATAATAGTCTAAAGAGATTATAAAATATTATAAAGGGATTCAGTTTTTAACAGATATAGATACTATCTGCAAAGTTTAGGGTAGTGGGTTGTCTGTAAAGTTACAGTCTCTTATATATAAACTATCTGTTTATATATATATATATGTGTTAATACTAGTAGTATTAACACATATATATAAACAGTATTAGCAGAGCATAAACAGACTTGTAAAAATATTGCGTGAGTGGAAACATACCAAACTTATAAAATATTATGAAAGGATAAAGATATTAACATATATAGGTAGTATTAACAGATATAAACAGTATTAACAGAGTATAAACAGACTTGCCAGCTAGGTGAGGTAGCTTAAGTTTGCCGTTTACAGATTATGTACAGGGTCAGGGTGCATCAGAGGTAGCAAAAGTGGGTGAGCTTGTGTTGACATGGTTTGCAGATAAGTGACAGTCAGAGTAATAAAGTATGTAGGCTACAGTGATAAGGTGCATGATATATAAGGTGCATGATATGGCAGCAGTATTGAGATAACAGGGTAACACAATATGTACAGTGGAAAGGTGCCCAATAGTAGCAGCAGAGTAATGAGCTTTAGTATTGCACATGGGGTTGCAGGTATTGACAGAGAAACATGTTGTGCATTGAGCAGGATTTAAAGGACAGTGAGGTGTCAGACTGTGTGTGTGTGTGTGTGTGTGTGTGTGTGTGTGTGTGTGTGTGTGTGTGTGTGTGTGAGAGTGTGTGAGTGAGTGAGTGAGAGAGAGAGAGAGAGAGAGAGAGAGAGAGAGAGAGAGAGAGAGAGAGAGAGAGAGAGAGAGAGAGAGAGAGAGAGAGAGAGAGAGAGAGAGAGAGACTCAGGGTCAGTGGGGGGTGGGGGGGTTGTTGTTGGTGGGCTCCCCTGTGGATGTGTGGCAGACACACACAGAGTCAATGGGAGGGCAGGGGGGTTGTTGGAGAGCTTCACAGCCATGGGGTAGAGGCTGTTAACATGGCGTGAGGTGTTGGTCTTGACGGATCGGAACCTCTTCCCAGATGGAAGTCTGTGAAACAGGTGGTGGCTGGGGTGGGAGGGGTCCACCCAAGGTGGAGGATTTTGCTAATAAATGTATAAAAACTGAACACATTCACAAGGTGCAAAAACCATAGACTGCCCATCATCAGTGTGTTCCTGGTGCTGCCATTAATGATGCAACCACCTCAACAAAGTCAGCTACCATCTATGATCTTCCCTCACTGTTAACACTTTTCCTGAAATACAAGCATAGTTTGATGATAATTAGATAAGAAAACTCCAAAAAGTATTTACTGTATTTCTCTGACTGACATAAGTTTGGAATTGTATTTCATGCATGTATGTACAAGTCCTACAGTAGGTCACTTAAGTGGACTACTGTGGGACTTGACTACTGTAGGACAGTAGTGATGAGAAGAGAACAAGCCAGCAAGTGACCCCCAGGTCCTCCTGGCTGACTTGAACAGTGCCACTATGTTAACTGTGCTCTCCTGGAGCTTCTTGACCTCCTCATCTCTAGATGGCGCACACATCTTCTCCATGGTGTTTATGATGTAAATGGCGAGCCCCTGGATGTCCACAGCATCATTGTCAGCCTGTTGGCAAATCAGGTCCATGTCCAGCACCTCCACGATTTTGGGTCCGCATCCAAATGGTGCCCGGATTAAGGAATGACAGTTAAGATCTATCCCATTGAGAAAAAAGTTCAAGTGTTATCTTTGTAGCTCAAGAGAAGCAGATGAGTTAGATAAGGATTTTTCAGCTTTGACACAATTGAGATGTCGATTATGCCAAAGGAGGCAACTTCATATCAGAAAGATGTCTGCACTATTTTGTGCATTCAATGTAATAGAAGCACGGCTGATCTTTGTTTGCAATGATCCAATAGAGCTGTAAAGAGCAGATCATGTGAACTGACCTCTCTGATCTCCTGCAGTAGGTCTGATGACTTGTTGATACTCAGGAGGGGGCGTCGTTCAGCTCACACTCCAGGATATCCCAGAAGGCCCTGTGCACATTTTGGGGCAGAGGTGTTGTCAGTCAGGCTCATCTCAGGCACACAGAAGCCAGAACAAAGGTGTTGTCAGTCAGTCAGGCACACAAAGTGCCAGTTGTAGATATGCCAATAATCACCACATACATCATTGTCTAAATCAATCAATCCAAGTAAAGGTATCACAATACAATTCTATAATTGTCTCTGCTGAGCATAAATAAAATTAGATAAACAGCATTTTTGAGGTGCTAATACTTCTGGAGGGCAGTGTACTGTTCAGTGATAAATGATAGTGGGCTGTCTGCCTTATCCTCTCCTCACTCCTCACAACTGATTTCTTCTCTTGCCTCCTCTTATTTCTCTCCAGAGGTATATTTAATCAGATGGCATGCCTCATATCATTCACTAGCTCATCATATTATGTCTTACTAAGTATGGTACTTTTGATTGTTTGTTAAATATGGGAACTTAACTTTGAGCATAACTTATTTTGAGGCAGGGATGATTTCACTTCAAATCTTTTCTTAGAAAGCAGATGTTTCTATGCTTTATCAGCTATAGTAATAGCAATAGCCTAATCAGTATGGCGGGCTGGCTGTGGGGAACAAACAGTGAGCCAGCATTGTTAGCAGATTAAGAAGAGCTCAAACAAAACCATAGAGGAGAAACATGGATTGTTGGAGTTGCAAGATAACAATGGTGAGGCTGTCAATTCAAGCTCCAAAACTGAATCTAAAATGCTACTTTTTTTTAAAAATATATATATAACTTTCTTTAATAGAAGAATGATATTTTTACAAGTCAAAATGCGACTTTTTCCAATACCTTTCTTTATTGTTGAGTTAAGCATACCCCACTAAATTGAAATAAATTATTTTCAAATTCTGTCTCACATTTTGTACATGCAGTTGTTTTAAGTAGGACACACACTCAATTGTTTTCCTTCAATGAAAAATGTCCTGGGCTGGGAGTTAGGCTTATGGCACGATGGATGATGGCATCGACCATCATCGATGGGCCAACCCCATCGACCTCTGAGCCTTCTACATGGTGATGTCCATCTGGGCTGTCTGAGCGCAAATCTGCCATTTGTAGATAGTACTAATCCACAGAGATAGTAATTATTAACCCAACACAGGCTAAATGTTTCAGTTTCAATGTAACGTACTTCACACATCTGGCGACTCAAACTTCGAACACCATCGTGAAGTTTGCAGACGACACAGCGGTCGTGGGGCTGATCTCGGGGGGCGACGAGACGGCCTACAGAGAGGAGGAGGGGGCCCTGGAACAATGGTGCCAGGACAACCACCTCTCTCTGAACGTCTCCAAGACCAAGGAGATCATTGTAGACTACAGGAGGGGGGGGGGCACACACCCCCCAATCACCATCAACGGCACAGTGGTGGAAAGGGTGGACAGCTTCAAGTACCTGGGAGTCAACATCCACCAGGACCTGACCTGGGCCGGCCACACCGCCACTGTTGTCAAAAAGGCCCAACAGCGAATACACGGACTCAGGCGCCTGAAGAAATTTGGGCTAAGGCCAGAAATCCTCACGGACTTCTACAGAGGCACCATTGAAAGCCTGCTGACTGGCTGCTTCACCACCTGGTACGGGAACTGTACCACCATGGACCGCAGGGCGCTACGGAGAGTGAGACGCGCGGCCCAGCACGTAACAGGATGTGAGTTGCCAGATCTGCATGATCTGTACAACCAGCGGTGCCTCAGGAGGTCCCTGAAGATCATCAAAGACACAAACCACCCCCACAACCCTGTTACCCTCAGGGAGAAGATACAGGGTTCCAAAAGCACGCACAAATCGCTTGAGGAACAGTTTCTTCCCGCAGGCCACGAGACTCCTTAACATACACAAATAGTGTAGTAGCCGTACTGTACCGCACTGTAGCTGCTACCATTACGTATGTCTAACGTTTAATTGTATGTTTAATAAGGAATATGCTATTTGCACCCGTATGTCAAATATGTCGAATTTAAAACGCAGAGTTTAATTGTATGTTTAATAAGGAATATGCTATTTGCACCTATATGTCAAATACGCCGAATTTAAAATGTTTAAGCACGGCTAAAGTATGCACACGACATGTGCACCTATGTGCAGTGAATATGCCACTGTCTCTGACTTGTCTTATCACTATACTGCCTTATTGCTTGTTGTGTCTCTTGTTGTTTTTGCACTCATATGCCCTGTTATATTTGTACTATGTTGTAAACGGAGCCCACAGCACAAGAATTTCACACGTGATACTTGTACCACGGAGTGACAATAAAAATCTTGAATCTTGAATCTTGAATCTTGAATCTTGAATCTTGAATCAACGGTAGCTTGCAGGGCACGTACGCTAGCATGCTAAGTGATAGTTTTGCATAACTGTTCAATCAATGTGCAATCATGTTGGCGACTGGATGGTAGACGAAATTATGAGCTGCAGCTTACATACTTTGGAGGCTGAACATATGTGCATTCCATTACAAGCCTGTACACTGTAATAAGCTGGTATATAGCTGAGGCTAGGCTATGCTAACACTACTGTTGGCAAGGTCGACTCGAATTGTATTGATTTATTATTCATTCTAACGTTGTATTATTGTGCGTGCAATTACAGGCCTCAAGCCTGTAGCACTGCAATAAGCAGGTATAGCTGAAGCTATGCTAACACTACTGTTGTTGACAGGGATCGATTTAAATGTATTTGTTGTTTCTTCAAACGTTGACGAAATGATACAGCCCCAGCTATTGTGTTTTGTATGTTTCTCTCTCTCCAATAGTAGGGAGGACAAACCCGTTTGTGTTTTTCTGAAAAACATATTTTTAACAGTTTATGATGCATCTATCTTGTTATATTTACTATTATAAAACGGCTCTCTCAAATCAAGCAATCAGATTGGTTCACAGCCATTGTATAATTCCAGTAACCGAGTCCAATAACCCATGGCCATGGGTTATTGGTTGCCATGGCAACTCTCTTACTAAAAGCCTTTGGTTACCTAAAAAAAAAAAAATGGCGGAGACAGCTGTCAGATCCTTGTGAATCGATCTTCGCTTATAACTTTACTAATACTTCGCAGAAAATTATGTTTTGTACAAGAATGGATGCGGGCTAATGTCTTCTTTGCAAAAAAAAGGCTGTTAACCCCGCATTTAACCCCGCATTTAACCCCGTAACGTTAGTTGGTGTCGGGCTTTGCAGAAAGCACTCCGCTTCTCAGCAAGCGCTGAGAATGCAGCGCTGCGCTCGAGCTGCCTGTCGGCTTTCCAGAAAGCTCTCAGCTTCTCAGCAAGCGCCAGGATTGGCCAATGTCAACTTCAGTCTCCAGAACGATCCAATCAAATCACCCGCACGTCTATCTTCTTGCTAGAGGTCCCGCCTTACAGTAGTGTTTCAACTGACTATCAGAATACCATGCCAGTCGGACTTATAGTATTATTATTATTATATTATTATACTTGGAAACCGTTTTATAAAAGCAATATAGCACTCGAGCTGTGTGGTGTTGTGGAATATATCCCGCTGATAAGCTGTTATCCCACGAGGCCGCAGGCCGAGTGGGATAACAACTGATCAGCGGGATATATTTGCCACAACACACTAGCTCTCATGCTATATTGCTTAATTATACAACAGGTAGTTCCGGCCGAGCAATTTGATTGGACAAGAGGGATCCTACGAGTGCCGTTATGTAAGGGATAATGTATATTGAGGCGGTGATTACGGGGGAAATAATGGTAAATGGTAAATGGCCTGCATTTATATAGCGCTTTTATCCAAAGCGCTTTACAATCAGTAGATAGTCTACATTCACCCATTCATACACCAATGGCGGCAGGCTGCCACGCAGGGTGCCTACACACCATCGGGAGCAAGGAGGGTTAAGTGTCTTGCCCAGGGACACAGCGACAGCAGCTGGGAGGGAGCGGGGATCGAACCGCCAACCCTTGCGTCATTGGCCGTCATATTTTTTAATAGCGTTTTCAACGACAAAGCGGTTTAATTCGTAATTGGCACACAAGACACCACAGCTGCAACTGGTTGGCCTAATTACTAGTGTCTGCTGACAAAAAGCTCTTATCAACTGATTAATCCAGGTGTGGCAGAGCAGTGGTCGGTTGTCGAGAAATAATGACCGGTGAATCTTGTTGATTGACCAATCAGAATCGAGTATTCGAGAGAGCCGTGTTCTAATTCATGATAATGCACTGGTGCTTCACTGTGTGTAGATCACTCCTCTGCTTCACAGCTGCCCTAATCAACAAAATGCTTCACAGCTGTAGAGTAGACAGTAGTAAAGTAGACAGCCTGCAGTTAATTAGGCTGATTAGGCTACATTTTCAGCAAAGCAGAAAGCTGAGGGGACTATTTTTGTTGGCGGAGGAATAAATACAGAAACCATATATTTTCTCAGCTTTTTGTCATTTTTTAATCAGCTTTGTTAAATAGAACTGTTGTATAAAAGCAATATCACACTCGAGGTCGTGCTGTTGTTGTCTAATATTGGCACTGCTGTGATTATCTTCGGCACTCGGCCTGCAGCCTCGTGCCTACGACCGAATCACAGCAGTGCCAATATTAGCCAACAACCGCACTCCCTCTCATGTGATATTGCTTAATTGATTGTTATTTTCCTATAATTTTTTTTTGGTTAGTGCTATTTTACATTGAAGTCAACAGGGAGAGGCTTGTGTTACCCCCCTAAAAGGGGGCGGGAACCTTCGCCTACAAAATGACGTATTGCCGATCTGGTGTATAGCTCACCCAAGTCCTTTATAATGAAATGGGGAAAGGTTCGATCCACTGAAGTCACAGAAGCTAACGCGTGCATACAAAAAGTGAAGGCAAAAATCAGATTTGTATTTATGGTTTTGGCAAGCTGGAGTGCAGGCTTCAGCATTGCTCAGGGACAAGAAGACCCATTTCATTTTCATTGTAACTCATTAAAATAGAAGAGTTTTTTTTACGTCTTTTTAATGGTGTCCCACAGCTATTTTATAAAAGCAATAAGTTGTCCTGTTGTTGCTCATTTTGCTTTATTGTCTGATACTGAATAAAAGACACGTGGGAAGGGCGTCCGGGTGCAGCGGTAGATTCCCTGCCTACCAACATGAAGGTCGCAGGTTCGAGCCTCCATGTTGCCTCCGGGTTGGTCGGGCGTCCATACAAGCACAGTTGGCTGTGTCTGCAGGTGGGAAGCCGGTGTCATGCCGAGTTTTGCACCCCCGCCGAGAATTGCATCCCCACCTTCCGGGAGCATATTGTAATGATTTATACGGAAACTTAACTGTTTAAAAATTATATAATTGTCTGGGTAGACGTGATCTCCAAGCCAGGGGGTCTGTCCTGGCTCATGGAGACCGACTTTGATGCATTAGATCCGCGTGGAGGTGACTTCCATGCTTGGGGCTCTCTTCTGCCTTATGGAAGCCGACTTTGGTGCTTAAAATCCGGGTACAGATGACCTCGAGACCTGGGGATCTCTCCTGGCTTTATGCAAAAATTGTGGTTAAGTTTAGAATGAGGGGGTGACAAAAGTTCAGCTGAGGTTGTGCTTGGGCTTAAGGCTTGGGGTTTGATTCCTGGTCAAAACACACACATTGTTAACAGGCATTTTTCTTCTTTTCAAACATTAGGGTTATGTAAGTACAATGATTTGGTTAAGGTTAGGGTTTGGCTATTGTCGTGGTTAAATAAGAAACCCCTAACCCTAATGTTAACCACATCTTTTTTACTTGCTGCGTGTTTTCGGGAATTGAATTGAATTCTTTTAATTGAATTTTTATTAGGAATTTCATAAAAGTATCACATTTTCAAAATAACACAATCATTTAAAAAAAATGACACCACAAATTAAAAGAAATCCCAGAGGATAGCACTTAAAGCATTAATTAAAACACTTATTTCCAAAGGAAATAAGAAGCCGTTGCGGTGACCAATCAAATGAGTTGGGGGCGTGGTTTCATCTAAACTTGGTTGGGAAAAGTATACATGCATAACTGGCCAAATGGTCACATAGCAGAGTGACTGGTGTAACCCATATGAAAAATAGGACCACTAAAACTGTCATTTAGAGGTGTAATTGCATGTTGTTCCCAGAGGAGGGTGCAATACACTTGTTTGTGTCTGTGAATCTGAAGTGGTAGAGAGCACTCCATGTGGTCTGTATTCATGGTCAGGCATTTTACCACTAAATTGGGGTCAACCTCTCACTAATTGCAACAAAACCAATCTCAATAGATTTTGTGTCCTAAATGTTCTAAATGAGAGAGTAAAAGTTTGAAGGAATCCTATGAGGGGAAAGTCATTTGGAGAGCAGCCTCTTCTATCCTTTCTGGAAAAGGGAGGTGTGGTGTGTGTGTGTGTGTGTGTGTGTGTGTGTGTGGGGGGGGGGGGGTGTTGGTGTGTGTGTGTGTGTGTGTGTGTGTGTGTGTGTGTGTGGGGGGGGGGGGTTGGTGTGTGTGCAGCCGTTGGCTGAAAGTGAGACGGGCACATACAAATATCATGTTTGGTATTATCTTATCTTAGATCTCTAGTTGAATACCAAAAAACCAAAAAAGTATTTATAATCATTTTCATGTTTCTCCTGGCTGCAACCAGATTTCCCCTGGTTCCACAACAAAGACTTGAGACGTCATACCTTGTTGAACTGGGGGAAGTGTGGTCTGAAGTCCTCCTCCTGGTCCTCAGTCAGGCCGGACCTGTGCTGAGCGACGGTACAGACTGGCGTCCAGCCGCTCCTTCTCTCTCCTATGCATCTCCAGCTCGTCCCACACATTCACCAGAGCCTGAAGGCATCACAGTACAGTCAGACATGACATCATCATTCATTCACTTTGAAGAATCTAGTATTCTATTATACTCATTTTCAGTTCAACTGTGCCTTTTGCTTGGCTGGAAATGATGGTGGTGTCCACGTCCTCCTCAGAAAATTCGCCATCATCATCACTGTCAGTCACCAGCACGGTGGTGGTGGGGGCGATAGTGGGGCCGGACTGCTGCTCGTCGTTCCCATGATGCTGCCCAGCATCGGCCACGACAGTGGGTGACTTCTGTGTCTCGGTGGAGTTGCCATCGGTGGTGCTAGTACTGCTGCTAGCAGCACAGGAGCTGACACTGGGGGTCTTTAGTAGCAGCACTCTTTTCAGTGCACTGTGGCGCAAAAAACATCTTTATCTTGCAACATTTTTCTGCATTGGCTTCAAGGCCCTTACGTTTTTTGTCTCTTTTCTTTTCGGCGCCACCTTTTGCTTTGTTTATGTTCATCATGTTGAGATATAGACATATACTGTTCGTATTTGATCTATTCCACCGCGGCTGCGTTGAGTGATGTAATTACATTGACATTTGACATGGAGGAGCCGGGAGGAGCACACGCTGCACGGAGCAGGCCAAGTCCACTTTTGGAAAAGGGGGGGGCGGTGTCTCCGCCTCTCAGACCATGCAATATCCATGATGACCACTTGACAGAACTCACCTGTCAAAATGGGCCGGCCCATCTCTCTTTCCACTGGGCTGACCTGACTGACAGCTACTTCGGCTGCATTGAGGGGGATCAATAAACGTGCGGTCAGACCGGCCCAGAGCGGCCCAAAATCACAGCGGCCCTTCTGGCATTTGCCAGAATTGCCAGATGGCCAGTCCGGACTTATACTATAACTAGATGCTTATTTGCGGGCTGTATTCTAAAGCGTTACCCTTGAAAGTAGTACTTCTATGCGATGTCACATCCAACACAGTGCTTTTTTCTTTGAAAACAAAGGCCGGCTGGTCAGGAAGGTCTCAGGAGTTTAATGTCTGTCAAAAAGCCACATGTTAAATATGGCAGCACCAACATTTCTGTTTTTGAGGTCAGAATTGATTCTATGCAACACTTGTTTGTGTTCCTTTTTCTTTTCTTTTTCTTGTTGTTTTTGTTTGGGCTTTTCATTGAACCTCGTTGGGCGGGAGGGGGTCAGATGGATTGAAGCTGTTTTTTTTAAGGTGCAAGTCCTCAACAGCATCCCATGTGATTCTGTTTGTCCACCCTGTTGTGGTGCTGCAGAGAGAAGGACCTCTCTCATGTGGGTAGTCCGCCACACGAGGACGATATCCCTGTCCGTATTGGTCATCAGACTGCCCCTGACCGTGAGGAAGCCAGACCTGGACTCATGGTGCATGTCGAGCCCTTCTGTCTATCTGCTGCTCTGTGGCTCAAAGAGGTCGATGTGTATGAAATATAGAGCTATTATCAATGATGAATCGAATCTGGAGGCTGCGAAAGATGTGACAACACTGTACTGTTGATGTTGTATAAATGCAAATGGAGAGAAAGACTTATTTTAAATCTTGTAAATAACAAATGTACAAAAGAATGAAAGCAAGACAAATATAAAAAAAACAACTTGATGACCATCTAGAGAGAAAGTAATCTGTATATTGTTGAATAAATATTGTACCGTAAGGGACATGAGTGTTTGCCTGTCTTCTGTGTTATTTGTACAAATATGATGCTGTCAGTCATTCTTCACTGCAGGACTAGATGTTCACTATCCAATATATCCAGACAAATATCTCAGAAGTTTCTTTACCATCATCGCCATATATTGATGATTGTGCATTTCAATTTCACAATGCACAACAAAAAAACTGTTTTGCTAAAATTGGACAGAAAAATTTTCTGCTATACAATTTCAAAATGATGCCTAATAAAATGTGTAACCAAATAGTAATAGTATCAAATAATCAAATAACTCATACCATCATATTACTAGTTATAGTTAAAATATTTAATGTAATTTTGTTACATTATTGAGCAACAGTTTTACAAGTCAGAATTTTGACTGAACTCAGACACACTTTTCACATGGCCCTAATCCTCCAAACATTTTCAAATGTACATTTAGAGGGATAGATATTTTATTTAAATGTGATTACATTATCCTTCACTTATTACATTTCTTTAACCAAAACAATCAGATGTAGCCTAATTGAATATACCAGAATGAGTTATTAATTGCAGCAAGGCATACAATCAGCACTGATGAGGATAACTGCAGGATAAAATGGTGTTCTGACATCTAGTGGTAAAAATGTAAAACAAGTCACTGTTCAGTTGGTGTACCTGAACTTTGCACTTACAATCAAGTTCCTTAAAGAGTATTAGGATAAAGTGTGTGTTGTGTCAGTGATCCTTCTGTGTGTGTGGGAGAAAGCAGTGTTTTCTTGCTGGCCGGCCTGGCCATAGGCATATCAAACTAAGCAGCTGCTCAGGTCAGGGACCCTCTTGCTTAGCGCTTGAAATATGTGAATGGTAATCAATACATAAATGCAATATTGTGTTGTACAGGCTGGCTAGCTAATACTAGTTAGTTACTAGCTAATACTAGTTAGCTGAACATGGCCTTACTGTGGCTATTAGAATGAATCTGAAAACATTTTAGAATCACCACAGTATGCATACTATAGGAATATTGATATTCTCATCATAAACTCACTACTATAGGCACACTAGAAGACATTTTAGGAATATTATAGGCCTAGTGGTTTTTCCTCAGTGTATTTGTAGTAGCCTACTTAAACTTTAAGTTAGTACTGGAGAGCTTTGTGTCTAAAGTGTGGTTAACTAGCATTTCAGTACCTACTTTAAGATTAAGAAAATAAATGACCTTCAGTTTGTTAATTTAAACCATTCTTGGGGGTAAAATAATTGCACTTTTGCAATCATGTTTCTATTTCTATGACCAGTAGATGGCAGTATTGGGCAGGACAGAAGCCAGAAACAAGAACAAATACAAATCCAAACTTATTTAGGTATAAAAGAAATTAAATAAGAACTGACAGACACAGATAGAGACTACACAAAGACATGTAAATGCAATGTGCAGAAGCAAAAAAAACTGGAGAACACATTTGAGAACATTATAACATGAGAACAACCATACAGGCCCCTAAGAACTGACACAACAACAACAATAATAATTGGCAATTCGGCCAGGCAGCAGGGGGCAGGTCTGGCCTGGTCTCCTTTGGTTTCTTCTTCTTATTTTCCTTGTATATTGGTGACCTCAGGAAGTCGGTGTATATTGGTGACCTCAGGAAGTCGGTGTCTGTGAACCTATCTCCACGCCTCAGCTTACTGTTACAAAAAAAGAAAAGAAAAAATCCATGAATGCATCATCATTGGTGGTACACACAAAAAACAACACGACTCTGTTGGTTACATTGGGGATTTTCACACTGCATGCTCTTAGCCCACAGACATTTGTTAACCCAGGGTGACCTAAGCCCAGGGCTATGCCATTCACACTGCACTTCTAGTTAAGTGAGGTCCTCACCTGCTGATGGTCGGTTCCTTGTAACTGATTTGAGCACATGTCCTTTGCCTTCCATCAACTGGGGTTGTAATGGTGCTGGTCAGTGATACCAAGACTCTTCCTGCTACAACACACAAAACAAAAGAATAAACAGTAAATGCCTTTTAGAATTAAGCACTAACAACAATTAAACAGACAAAATAACACACTCGTACACAAATATGTGATCCCCCCCCCCCCCAAAAAAAAATATCACTACATATCAAATATCTGTAAATAAACTCTAAAATGCATCCATATCAACACTCAACCATGTAGAAAGAGAAGGAATATAGGACACCACACCTGTAGAGGTTTGAGCTGTGATTGCAGCAACAGGCTCCTCCAACACTGCTGCCCTGCCAGAGGTCACTCTCTTGGGACTAGAGAACAGTTCAGTGTCGGCGGTGGCAAAATCCCATGGCGGCATCTCGTCCATTATTCCCAGGTCGCTCATCTTCTGATGAACTGCCTCACCACTTTTGTCGACTGTTGGACTACAGGCCAATGACACATTAGATGTCGTCAAATTGTTTGCAATGTTGTCCTGAGGAGAACATACATCGTCCCGAGGCCTAAATCCTTGTGTGCAATGACTATGTTTCTTTTTCTTGGCATTCGAACAGTCAACAGACTCCTCCCTCTGTGTGGCGTTCCTTTCCTCTGGAATGTCTCCTTGCTCCTGAGTGGCCACCCAAGGAGGCTTAGAGGAGCTCGCCATTTCCGCAAGAAAGACTCCATCGCTGTGCCTTCCGTCAGGGCAACTGTGTGGATTTGGTTCAGAATGCTGCCTCACAACATTTGCATCAATAACTGCTGGTGATTCTTGACCTTCTGATGATGCACCGTGTGATGATGAGGAGCTATCTCTGGCCACCGAGATAACAAATGTCTTTCTGCTCCTTGTTCTGTGGTTTCCCCCATGTCGAGGAATCGGTATCTTGCTCTGAGATCTGTTGCCACTGAGTGGAAGACTATGTGGAGGAGTTGGTATCTTGCTCTGAGATCTGTTGCCACTGAGTGGACGACTATGTGGAGGAGTTGGTATCTTGCTCTGAGATCTGTTGCCACTGAGTGGAAGACCATGTCGAGGAATCGGTATCTTGCTCTGAGATCTGTTGCCACTGAGTGGAAGACCATGTGGAGGAGTTGGTATCTTGCTCTGAGATCTGTTGCCACTGAGTGGAAGACCATGTGGAGGAGTTGGTATCTTGCTCTGAGATCTGTTGCCACTGAGTGGACGACTATGTGGAGGAGTTGGTATCTTGCTCTGAGATCTGTTGCCACTGAGTGGAAGACCATGTGGAGGAGTTGGTATCTTGCTCTGAGATCTGTTGCCACTGAGTGGACGACTATGTGGAGGAGTTGGTATCTTGCTCTGAGATCTGTTGCCACTGAGTGGAAGAACATGTGGAGGAGTTGGTATCTTGCTCTGAGATCTGTTGCCACTGAGTGGAAGACCATGTGGAGGAGTTGGTATCTTGCTCTGAGATCTGTTGCCACTGAGTGGAAGACCATGTGGAGGAGTTGGTATCTTGCTCTGAGATCTGTTGCCACTGAGTGGACGACTATGTGGAGGAGTTGGTATCTTGCTCTGAGATCTGTTGCCACTGAGTGGAAGACCATGTGGAGGAGTTGGTATCTTGCTCTGAGATCTGTTGCCATTGAGTGGAAGACCATGTGGAGGAGTTGGTATCTTGCTCTGAGATCTGTTGCCACTGAGTGGAAGACCATGTGGAGGAGTTGGTATCTTGCTCTGAGATCTGTTGCCACTGAGTGGAAGACCATGTGGAGGAGTTGGTATCTTGCTCTGAGATCTGTTGCCACTGAGTGGACGACTATGTGGAGGAGTTGGTATCTTGCTCTGAGATCTGTTGCCACTGAGTGGAAGACCATGTGGAGGAGTTGGTATCTTGCTCTGAGATCTGTTGCCACTGAGTGGAAGACTATGTGGAGGAGTTGGCATCACCCCTATAACTTGTTCCATGTTAGTTTTGTCTTCCTTTTCTACCTTCACAATTGTTACCTTTTCCATAGATGTGTTTCTCTTCATCTTCAGTTTGATAGAGCTATGGTCTTCTTTGCCCTTGGTTTCCACTGTGACTACTTCAGTAGCATTGGTTAGAGTTATCTCCATGATTGTGTCCAGAAACGTAGTCTTTTGTCCATTATCAGTCACCATAACTGAGCTTCTTGGATGAGAAACGATGTCATCAGAAACAGACGGCTGTGGCTTTTCCGATGTGTTGTCAACTGAGTTCATATCAAATAGGGACGGAGAGCATCTCTTTGAGAACCTCTCTGCTTCATCCCTGTGGCTGCTAGATTGGCAGGATGTTCCTATCGGGACAGCTTGCCTATCCGGACCCAAAGGCCTTTCCATATCATTTGTGGCATCTGTGAAGAAAAGACATGAAAAATAGAACATATTTCAGTCAACTCTGCATCTGCATTAAGGCATAAAATAATGTGAAAGTAATTGATTATAACAATTCAAAACCTTATATTCTCATACCTTCAGAAGTATGACTGGACTTGCTGGGACACATCTCATCCCTTGAAAGTTCTGGCTGATGAAGTGACTGAACTGTAGGCCTACACACATGAGTTGGAGGAAGGGGTAGAGAGAGAGAGTGTGATTCATTCAAAAACATAAAACTGTGCTTGGTCCAAAAGCATATATCTAGCAGAGATCAGGGTTCCCACACCTTGTTAAACATAACATTCAATTACTTTTTAAGGACTTTCCAGGCCCATTTCTCTCAAATTCAAGGACCCAACCAAACCCCTTGAGACATGGATCAAGGTGAATTACTGTTACAACACTGTGTTACAACACTGATAATTGTATAGTGAAAACTAGCAGCTTTACAGAAGCTCACAGACAAAGATGACAAACAGAGAGAGGCTTGAATGTGTGAACATGTCTCAACTGTGCTGTGCTACAGTGATGGCAGACCACACGCAGACAGCGGAATGTATCCCATTAATAAACAGAAATGAGATCAAGGTAATATTCGCACTAATACAATCAACAATACTTATAGAAATAGTGACCCACAACATCTGCTGCAGTTAATTTATGGTTGATTTTAAATTCATAAATACAATTGATTTGAATGAGTAAAACATGTGAAGCTTTCAAACTGAAGCAATGAAATCCCCTTTCTTGCGCTTTTCAAAGTTCATCAAATGGACTAGACTAGAGCTAAGCTACATTAAGCTCATACGGTGAAGCAGCCTAAGTAACCAAATTTGAACACAGTCGTCCTGATGGCAAAAACGAGGAAAATTAGATAACATTTAAAGAGAATGTCATAAATTATCAATTGAATTTGCATTTAAATACAGCAGTGTCAATGTCAATAGTCAGGAATTCCAGTAGTCCCTCATCTCCCCACCCCATCTCTCCCCTGGGAAATCCCTCCCCCCCACTCACATAGTTTTCCCCAAACAAAGCAGCCATTAAAAAGCCTTTAGTGAGGCCATTCACTGACAGTCATTCCTATAACCCATAAGGAACGCGTTTAGGGTGCAGATCATTGTGCCTGTGTGTGCGCGCGCGTGCGTGTGTGTGTGTATGTGTAGGCCTACCTATGTAAGGCCTACTGTAGGCCTAGACTTTGGCGTACCCTGCATGAGAAGCTTGTCAAATCTAAAATAATCCTATAAAGATGATAATCCTATTCTTTATTCTTCTAAAGGTTTCTCCATGGAGATACAAGAAGGTGCCTCTCCAAAAGTATCATCAATATTTACTAATGTAAAGGGAATCAAAATAGCTTCAATTTCTATCCTTGCATAAAATACATAAATTCAAGCACATTCAATGACCTATGCCTATTTTCAAAAACATTCAAGGCCTTGGGATTTTTTTAAATCAAATTCACAAACTTTCAAGGATTTCAAGGACCTGTGGGAACACAGAGATGTTTACTCACCTTTCCATCTGCATATTGTCATCCTTACGGTCGACAGATTGTCTCTTGTAGTAATCAGACCGCCCATGTAGATCCTTTAGGAAATAATCACAAAGACTTTAGACTCTGGTTCTGTTGTCTGCATTTTCTGACATTTTCAAACTCAGAGAGACTTGACAGACAACTCAAACATGCCACAGAAAAAAGTATATGTTGATACATATTGAGGCATACTCACAAGATCAGGACGAGAGAAAAGGTGAATAATCCTGCCCAAGTGCTGCAGCAGCTGAGTGTTGCTCAGCTGAGTGTTGCTATGCAGGTATTTCAGAACACGGAGCTGTGAGAGAACACATCTGGCCATCTCTGAGCGCAGAGTATTTTCTTGCATCTGCAGGTCGCCCATCTCCAGCTCCCTTCTAATCTCCTCCTGGGTCGGCACGGCAACAGCCTCGTTTTTGGCCTTAGACACATTGAAGGCGGTGCCTGGTGTAGACAAGAAGAAAGACCACAGAATTATTTCACGTTTTGTCTTCTTGCAATCAATCAACAATGTATGAAAAGCATACAGCTATTCTTTGTAGTACAACACAGTTAAAGAATGCAAACCACAACCTCTGCTTTTTTAATCAATTGTGCAGAGTGTTATGCTGTATGGGAGCAGTGCATGGTATAGCTGTCTGTCTGTGCAGCTTAAAACTAGACTAGGCAGCTTAACAAACTTTCAAGAAGCACACACAAGAAGAATGTTGTCTCTAGCAGGTAGCATAATGTGACCCAACTCACATTCTGTTTAATGAATTTGAGCTGTTGTCCTCAAACAGAAGATTCAGAGTCCCACAGGCTCGCTTAAACAGACTGAGAAACTCTTTTGTGCCCCAGTCTGTCAAACTGTTCACTCAGGTTAGAGGCTCTAGGTCTAAGGACTAAGCACTGCAGCCACTTTTCTTGTCTCTTGTTTGTTTTTTGTCATCAATTACGTGTATTGAAGTTCCACAGTATGTAGCACTTTGATGATGGTGATGGTGTTGTCGTTTGTATTGTACACCTGTATGTATTTATGAGAAACAAGTGTCTTAGGGATGCAAGACACATTTTGGACTCTGTCTGACAATAAAGTGATATCTTATCTTATCATAATAATGTGTAACTGAATCGAATGGGACACTCACGCTGCTTGGAGGCCTTTGAGCTTGAGGGCAACATATATTTCTTATTTTTCCCAGCTAACAACATAGTCAGACTGGATTATTCGTGATCGTGTGGGTGGGCAGAACTGAAAGAAAACATAGACGTTACGTTAGACAGAGGTGCTTGTCTGATTGGGTTAGCTAAATTGAAACTTCAATGCATTGATAAGCCGAAAACACGTTTGAATACAGTGTACTGTAGCTTACTTACTATTAACAGGAGAACGACGTCAAAATTCTGCTGTAAAAAAAGAGATAAGCACATAGGAAAATGCATTAATGTTAGCTAACGCTAATGCTAGCAACCGGAAGTAACGTTAACGTTACTTACGGTTAGCAGTAGCTAACGGTAGTAGCTGATATTGTTGACGTTTTAACACAATTTGAGGTCTTAATTATGTAATGTTAACGTTTCATAATATGTGTTAAGACCTTATTCGATTGACATCACTCACGTACGGGCACGTCCACCGCCGCCATATTCTCGACACAGCGCTACAGAGAGCAGCGTTTATAGGAAGCTAGCCGCCGTTAGCATTACCTGTATGTTCCAATTGTGTTGGGATGGTGACCTGCGTTACATGTGGCTGTAGTAATGACAGCAATAAAGTCCCCGTGGTTTGTTCTACCGTCCACAGACGTGAAGGGAGCGAGACTGAGGATACGTCAGCAGCACAGGAGATGTGTGGATAGTTAGGAGAGAGACATGTGAAACTTTCTGACAGCTCCTCACAGGAAAGTCTGTTCACCTCGTTTTTTCTTTTGTATATTATTACAGGCATTAACGGCAGCATACAAACAACAACTCTGTGGTTTTATTGCTGTCATCACTATCGCTATTTTGCAATGGAACAGAAACGACAATAAGGCCGTTACTATAGTTGTCAGCTGCAGGACGGTATGTCAACAATATGGCGCTGTCCGGGGTTAGCGAATAATAGCAACAGTTTGGTTGCAGAGGTGCAGCGTGAACGCAAATCTGTCCGGGCCGGAGGTTCCGTGTTGAAACTTACGGCGGTCCGAATTGTCTTGAGTGCGGGATAAAATGTAACCGACGCTACGTTATAAATGAACCCTTACCTGTGAGCTCCATTCAACAACTGATGAATCAATGTACCGCCGAATTGTCCATTTAAACAACAAAACCCCGCCCTTTCCGGTCGCAACTGACAGCCAAGCACCTTCTTCTTCTACTAGTTTTTTATGGCGGTTGGCAAACAACTTATGGTGCATTACCGCCACCCTCTGAAATAGAGTGTGGATCAGTATGGACTTCTAAAACACTACACTATCCTGCCTATATTCTTCCATTTAGTCCAGTTTCCTCTAAAAATGAAAATATATCCCTATACCCCACATTCCCTGAATTCAACTGCAATATTTATTTTAACTCCAGCTTGATACGATTGCTCTCCAATCTGTTGTTGAGGATCTGTCTTTCCTGTTGGTAGTATGGACAATCAATCATTAGCCTACATGTTCTGTTTCCTGCCTATCGCAATATTCACACATACCAGTAAGTCAACAAGCATACATTCAACATCAGTACAGAGTATGCCACTTCGATAGAAATAAAATAAATAAAAAATCAGAACAAACGGGTATCATGTTAGAATAAACTCGGGCATTAATAAAAATATTTAAATCTTTACAAATATTCAGTTTTTAAGGCTTTGCTGTTCTTGAGACTACATACAGTTTTAATGTAATGTCCGAATCCAATCACGGTGTCGGCGTGACGTAATCAGTGCGCAACAACCATTTGGATTGTTGTTTCTTCATATCGTCGTCACGCTCGTCTTCAGGAGGACCCAGACCCCCCACACATTAAAGAGAATCAGGAGGAAGTTGGAACTCTGGACCAGTCAGGAGAGAGAGCAGCTTCAGGAGGACCCAGAGCCCCCACATGTTAAAGAGCAACATAATTAACTCTGGACCAGTCCGGAGGGAGAGCAGCTTCAAGGGCTGGAGGAGGCTGATATCACAAAGTTCCCATTCACTGCTGTTCCTGTGAAGAGTTAATATGAGGAAGAGAAACCTCAGTACTCACAGCTTCATCAAAGCCAAACTGAGGAGAACACAGAGGCAGAGCCTTTAGCCAGCAGCTCAACTGAACAGATGAAAACAGAAGCTGGTGGAGAGGACTTAGCTATATCTTATATCCAGCTAGTAAATTCACAACCAACTGATGCCAAGACTTCAGACTCTTCTGAGACTGAAGACAGTGATGATGAATTGATGGAAACTAGTGAACCTCAGTCAGGTTTATACTCACAGAAAAACAGTGAAGTAACTAGGAAGAAACACTTTAGCTGCTCAGTGTGTGTTCAAATATTTGGTAATGAAGACACGAGTCCACACAGGAGATAAACAATTTAATTGCTCAGTCTGTGGTAAAGGTTTTGGTCATAAAGCAAGCTTGAAGACACACATGAGCCACACAGGGGAGACACAATTTAATTGCTCAGTCTGTGGTAAAGGTTTTGGTTCTAAAATAGACTTGAATAGACACATGATAGTCCACACAGGAGACAAATAATTTAATTTCTCAGTCTGTGGTAAAAGTTTTGGTCATAAAGGAAACCTGAAGAAACACATGATAGTCCACACAGGAGATAAACAATTTAATTGTTCAGTCTGTGGTAAAGGTTTTGTCATCAAGGAAACCTGAAAAAACACATGATAGTCTACATAGGAGATAAACAATTTAATTGCAGTCTGTGGTAAAGGTTTTGGTCATAAAGCAAGCTTGAAGACACACATGATAATCCATACAGGATATAAACAATTGAATTGCTCAGTCCATGGTAAAGGTTTTGGTCAAAAAGGGTCCTTGAAAACACACAAGATAATCCACACAGGAGAGTCATAATTTAATTGCTCAGTCTGTGGTAAAGGCTTTGGTCGTAAAGGAGACTTGAAAACACACATGATAGTCCACACAGGTGAGAAACAATTTAATTGCTCAGTCTGTGGTAAAGGTTTTGGTCATAAAGGAAACCTGAAGAAACACATGATAGTCCACACAAGACAAACAATTTAATTGCTCAGCCTGTGGTAAAGGTTTTGGTTCTAAAAGAGACTTGAATAGACACATGATAGTCCACACAGGTGAGAAAAAAATTCATTGTTCAGTCTGTGGTAAAGGTTTCGGTCAAAAAGGGTCCTTGAAAACACACATGATAATCCACACAGGAGATAAACAATTTAATTGCTCCGTCTGTGGTAAAGGTTTTGGTCATAAAGCATGCTTGAAAATCCACATAGGAGAGTAACCATTTAATTCAGGGTTCCCACGGCCATGGAAAGAAAAGTCATGGAATTAGTAAAATCCGTGAAAGTTTAGGAAGTCATGAAATGTGTGTAATGAAATTGTTACAGTAATCTTCCCGTGGATAACCTTCTATAATGTAACATCACAGCAAATTTATTCTCTGTAGCTCTTGATGTAACGTAGCTCTAATATGTGTCGATTTTAGTGCTTCTTGTATTTTATATGATTTTTTATGGAAAATTCCTGTTTTAGTTTAGCTTCTACAATGCAGTGACACTAAAGCACTGAAAACCCATATAAATAGCAGCTATGTCCGATTTGTCCTATAGGTAATCATACCAGTATTGATCCAGAGTCAGAGTCACTGCCTCACATTACATGGAAATTCTATTAATCGGTCCTGAAAAGTTTTGAAATTTGAATTTCTTTGAAAATGAGCATATGTGGGAACTCTGTTAATTGTTATCTGTGATGGAGGGGGAATTTGAGTGTTTATCTATGTATAATGTGAATGTTATTGTGCTTTGTTGTGCTGTCCTGTGTTTATTGTACAGGGTTCGTACAAAGTCTTGAAAGTTTGGAAAATCTTTTCATGTTTTCAAGGTTAGAAACATGCTTGAATTTGAATATGCTCCTTGAAAAGTGTTTGATTGTCATAATCTGGTGTTCCATCTACACAGTGAACAAAAAATCTTTTAATATCTGAAATGAGAGGATCCCCTCGTAATTGATATTGTCTCTAGTGTCTCACACAGGATGCAGAGTAAAGACAGCTAGTGGACCAGAGCTGGATTGACTGACATGTTAATCCGGCCCTTTTCAGTTCAGAGTCCATATCAGGGACATGTAGCCTGGTAACGCAGCTGAACAATCAGATCTATACAATATATAAGATCAGAACAGTGTAGAAATAAACAGCCCACGCCATTAGTCAATGATATAATTCCTACAAATATAATTCCTACACTGGTAGATGTAGGAAGACAACTAGTGAAGGCATGAGGACTATACAATACTAAGTGTAAATATAAAATTCAGTGACTGCTCTCAAATTGAGTGCCTCACAACTAGAGAGAGAAGTGCTGGAGATCAGCGTCTCAACTGTCTAGTACAGTACTCTCCTCTCGGTCGTCACTTTGAAAAACGATCAGAAAACATTGGCACATTTTAAGCTCTGATTCTTCTCTCAATGATCTTTTTTCAGTTCCCCCTCATGTCGTTTACAAAAGACCCCCGAATTTGAGTAATTTACTTGTCAGGTCACACCTGCGACAACCTGTACCTTCTCATTTTCTAAGTGACATTCCTGATGGTAATTACAAATGTGGCAGATGTGCCCAATGTAATTTCACATACAGTATAAATGCCACACTTTTAATCATCCTGTCACTGGCAAACGTTTTAAAATCAAAGGAATTATCAGCTGTTCCACCTCTAATATCATTTATATGATCAAGTGTATTTGTGGTTTAGCATACATAGGTAAGTCATCTAGACCTCAAGACTAGGATTTGTGAACACAGAAGCGATATTAGAAGTCAGGATTTTAGAAACCCTGTAGCTGTTCACTTTTTCCAGGCCCAACACTATTTCTTCATTAAAATATATTGGTATTGAACATGTGAAGGTTCCGCCTAGAGGTGGCGACATTAACTCCCTCCTACTCAGGAGGGAGGCCTACTGGATCTCTACTCTAGACACAGTCAACAGGGGCATGAATGAGTCTTTTGACTCCAGAGCTTTTTCATAGATCTTTTGTCCATCATGTGTGGAATGTGTACACTCAACCTATGTCCTCTTGTCTTGTACAGGTCAATTTGCCTACTTCCCCTGGAGCTCCGCTCCCTTTAAATACCCCCCCCCCCCTTTTTTTCAAATTTAAAATTATTCATTTTATATCTACACTTAGTATTGTATAGTCCTCGTGCCTTCACTAGTTGTCTTCCTACATCTACCAGTGTAGGAATTCTATTTGTAGGAATTATATCATTGACTAATAGAGTGGGCTGTTTATTTCTACACTGTTCTGATCTTATATATTGTATAGATCTGATTGTTCTTGGGTTTGTACTTCTGAATTGTGTATATGGTCAGCTTTTTGCACTCTGTACTTATATATATAGACAGATAATGTTTATATTGGTCTCTGTTTCTTGATTGGCATCAGTGTTTTCACCTGCCCTCGGTTCCCTCCACCAATGGGATCGAGTCTTTTGTTGTATATGAGTGTCCCTCCTACTTCCTGCTTCTATTCTGATGAAGATCCTTTGATCAAAACGTCAATAAACTGACCAGGAGCCTGTAAATTTCAGTGTGCGGACTCTACTTATTTTTCTAGTTATTTGCTTTATTTGTCCAGCACCTGCCTTATTGTAGGCATGCTCTACCTTTTCTTCATGTCCCTGGTTGAGCCCCACATTACACGGGCTCAGACCCAAATGTAGTCAAACCTTGGCAACCCTGCTTGAAACCCATGCACACATTCACCACTAGAGAGCAATGTTTCATTGCATCGTGGAGAAACCTGCTGAGGTGCTAAGGTGAATCCATTTAGGCTATACAAACTAAATCAATCCAGACACTGGCAAAAACAATTGGTGCAGTGAATTGGAATTGGTTGGTTGCCCCTAAAATTGTGGCCTAACTGCTAGTTGACAAGACCACTGTAGCAGAAACAATAACACTAGATGGATATACAGTATTTTAGAAATACTGAATAATGATCCCCTTCACCCCAAAATAGAGTACTGCAGATCCCTGTACAGATTATTGTAGGCTTACCCAGAAGTCCCGGCACTTCCTGGTTCCTATGTGTAAAAGTCAATGGGATTTTTGTATGGGGATCTCGGTTAAAGACGACATGAAGTGACATCTCACGGTCTGTGATGACGTATCCGAGTGAAAACAAACATTACTTTGACTGGAACAGGGTGGAGAGGCGGGACATGGCGTGTGGATGATTTGGTTTGATGGTTCTGGGGACTAGAGTTGACATTGGCCAATCCTCCTCCTGGCCTCCTGGGGCTTGGGGGCAGAACAAGCCTGCACTGCTCCGCACAGTCTGCACTGCAAAATAATGTATTTTACTGGACAAATCTGAAACCTACCGGTCACGTTTCAATAAGTTAAGTTAAGTTATCCTTTATTTATCCCCTTGGGGAAATTCATCCTCTGCATTTGACCCATCCTCTACTAGGAACCTTCCTAGAACTAGGAGCAGTGGGCAGCCACTGTGCAGTCTATGTACAAACAATATATACAATATAATGTGAATACGGCGCTGTTACTGGCTGGCTCACTGCGCGAGCCCCCAGGGCAGATAGGACCGGCTGTTTGCCTCCGGGCAGACTGCAGTTTCCAAGCCGAGGCAGAGTGCTGCCTGCTGCCTTGAAATGTCCAAGAGGCCGGGGTAAGAGCCCGTTACGTTAACGTTATTCCTGGAATGCAAGTTAACGAGCCACTTACATGTCTTTGCATTCTACATTAAATGAAGACATCACCATTTGTTTTATTTTGTATGTTACATACTTATAGAGAGCTAAAGTGGAACGCCACTTCCTGCTTCAGCACTGTACCAGACATTTTCATCCACAATTTATTTTCCCATAGACATTTCGTAAAATGCTTATAAAAATAGTTTTACTTGTTCAAACCAAACGGTACAGATATATTTAGAAACAGGAGAGACCGCATAACCTTTCACTCAGACCAAAACCTAAAAATGCGGGTTTAAAGAAAATATTTGTTCAATGTTTGTTTAAGTTTTGGTCCGAGTGACATGTTCTATGGTCTCTCCCGATTCTAAATATACCTGAACCGTTTGGTTTGACCAAGTAAAACTATTTTTATAGGCATTTTACGAAATGTCAATGGGAAAATAAATTGCGGAAGAAAATCTCTGGTACAGTGCTGAAGCAGAAAGTGACGTTCACTTTGCCTCTCTATTGGCCAAGTATGTTAACATTTATGGGCCAGAAAAGTCTGCCCAGGTTACAGGTACTAGGTGGCCATCTTGCCTGCTCAGAATTTTCTCCTCGAAATAAAGATTGATTGACAGATGTCATGTCATGGTATGATTGGTTGAAATGGGGTAGAAATTTGATAGTACTGACGTCAGCATACTATGGATTACAGTTATGAATGAAATCCTGAAAAAGGAACTTTTGATGTTAAAAAAAAAGTGAAAAACTTTTTTTTTGCATACATTATTAAATAGATGCACTGAATACACAGGGCTGTGATCTAAAATAGAAAAGTCATTTTTCATTTCAGCTTGACTTTAAATGCATGAAATAAGTTCTGTGGTTAACAAAAGTTTATGAAACATAAGTTTGTGTTCAGCAAGATAATCTTCACAAATGAAGAACACTTTTATGACTTTTAAAGCGTTTCCTTTGAAAATCATAAAAAGTCCTTTTGTGAAGATGATCTCGTTAAACACAAAGGTTGTTGTTTCATAAACATTTGTTAACGACAGACCATTTAACCAAATCCCCATACAACAATCCTATTGACTTTTACACATAGGAACCAGAAGTGCGAACATCCATCTCCTAGCAGGGAATGAGAAAGAGCTGCAGATTATGTTAAATGTTGTTCATCTTTGGAGTAGGAAATGGAGATTATTAGTTAATAGAGAAAAAACTCAAATTGTACATGTCTGGAAATCAGGTACAAGGAGAAGCATTTTTGATTTTCATGTTGGAGCTATGTCATTGGCATATACCAGTTCATATAAATATCTGGGTTTTACTTTTGATGAATTTTCTACGTTTGAAGAGGGCGTCAGTGTGTTGGCCGACACTGCTGGTAGAGCCCTGGGTTCAGTAATAAGTAAAGTGAAAACTTGTAAAAATCTTGGTTATGCTACATTTTCAAAGCTTTATGATGCATGTGTGTCACCAGTTTTGTTTTATGCAGCTGGAGTTTGGGGAAGTAAGGAATTTTCCAAGGTGAATGCCATCCAAAACCGTGCAATCCGATGTTTTCTGGGCGTACATACCTGTGTTGGCTTTTCAAGGGGATATGGGTTGGGAGCCTTGTTTGATCAAAAAAAAAGGTGAAATGTTGAGATTGTGGAACCGTCTATCTAATATGCCAGAGAGTAGAGTAGCAAAACAAGTGTTTAACTGGGATAAAGCACATAAGTATCCATGGTGTAATGATATGAATGCTGTGTTCAGGGAAGCTGACCAGCAATTTATTTTCAGAAACAGTTTACGTTGTAGTGTTCGCTATATTAAACATAGGCTATTTCTTGATTATAAAGAAAAATGGGCCAATGACATCTGGCTCAAACCAAAACTTAGAACATATGTTCAAATTAAAAATATGTTCACTCCAGAACCCTATGTTACTTTACCCCTGGATAGATCCAGAAGATCTTTATGTGCCCAGTTGAGAACGGGTACCCTCCCTTTGGCTATTGAGGTTGGCAGATTCAATTCTATTGCTGAGGAGGAGAGACTTTGTACTGTATGTGAATTAGGTGTTGTGGAAGATGAATTTCATTTTGTGTTTCATTGTACGCTATATGAGGAACCAAGATTGTCTCTATTTCAGTTAATGCAAAATAAGAAACCGGAACTATTTTGGTCAGGAGATGATGCGAAGTTGGAATGGTTGTTCAGAGATGAAGTCTTCAGTTTGGCCAGGTTTATTGGGAGGGCTTGGAAACTCAGAATGGAGAAGCTGTTCATCTGAATATATAATTCTGTCTTGTTTATGTTTGAGCGTTTTGTAGCTTGTTTGTTGATTTGTTTGTATTGTTGAACTTGAATGATTTGTGTCTTGTAAGCCCAGACGGGCTGGGCACCTTGAATATGGTGCATGACACAGAAATAAAAATCTATCTATCTATCTATCCAGATCTTCTGGACTCATTCCTGAAGTACTCCATCGTGAAGACGTCTACTGCTGCATTGCAACGGCCAACTGCCTACTTTCACAGCATCTGAATCTTGTTTTTTTTAGGTGCCATATACTTCCCATTAACAGCACTGTTTATCAGAGTGGGTGGGGCCATCACAGTTACCGTAAATTCCGGACTATAAGCCGCGGCTTTTTTCCCGTTTTTTGGACTTTTTTGGCCCCTGCGGCTTATATAACGGTGCGGCTTATCTATGGATTTTTTCAGAGAAAAAAAAAAAAAAAAAACGTAATTCTCTCTTCTTTAGCACTCTTTCTAACTATAAATCCACTTCTGTTTTAATTTCCTCTCTTGCCCTCTTTTCACCACACTGTATGACACTGTATGACACTGTGTGCACTGTAAAAAAGAAACACAGGTGGTGTTGTGTTATGTTGTTTTGTTGAAATGTTAATAAATGGGAGCTTCCTCAAACAGCCATCTCTTTCCCGACAATCCCCTCTGTGCATGAACTAGGGATCGACCGATATCAGTTTTTCAGGGCCGATACCGATATCGATTATTGGTAATCAAAATGACCGATAGCCGATATTTGGAACCGATATACATTTGCAGTAAAAATAAAAATCTTGGTGTCAAAATTTTAAATAACACAACTCGTTGTGGAAATGCATTTTCCTCAGTTTATCTAACTGCAATATTAATTGAAAATATTCACATTAAAGTGTTGATCTGTGTGTGTGTGTGTGTGTGTGTGTGTGTGTGTGTGTCACAACCTATAACCTGTTCCCATTTCCATGTGTATGCTCACTCTAGTGGAGACTTGGGAACATCAACTGTGGAGACAAGGGTGTATTCACACCTCTAGGTCGTTTGGCTTTGGTTGGATTCAGGGGCTTAATTTATACAATTGTTGCATTTGTGCCTTGGTTCGTTTGTGTTCACACAGCCACAAATCAAACCGGTAAATACAGTAAGAAAGCAACACATCTGACTACAGTGTGTAGGCTCCAATAAAACAGGACAGGTTGCTGATATGGGATGGGATTCATGGCTTCTGTTCAGATATGAAAGACGACATGTTTCCAACCATATAAAGTTAGTCAGACTTTTCTAGTAGAACAATGTAGCCTACTATATCTTATACTGAAGTAGAACCATACTGTAACTGTAGTAGCCTAGGCTACATTACAGGTTAATTTGAACAAAACATTAATTAGAGCAGCTTATGGAATTTATAAATGTCCTTTGTAGCAGTGTAGAGACTAAATATCTGCAAATGACATCTCAAAGACAGGATGCTGTTGAGAAATATTTGAGGCTGTCTTCAATTCTGCTAAAACAGCATTGGAGAGTTTTATGCTGTTGGTATCCTATTTTATGGTTAAGTAGCCTATATTTGCATGCCTGCTCATGGCTGCAGACAGTAGTGTCACGAGCAGAGCCGTGATCCCAGTCTCATCTCTCTCTCTCACACAGCTGCAGATGGTTAAGTGACGTTAACGAGCAGGCCACTTTGTGCAAGCCGTGTGCCGTGTGCTCTCTCGTCTCTCTCTCTCTCCCTCTCTTTATCTATCTCTCCCTCTCTCTCTGCCTCGCGCAAATGCGGGACATCGTCTCAATTTGCGGGACGCGTGAAAAGTGTTGAAAATGCGGCGCAGTCCTGCACAAAGCGGGACAGATGGTCACTTATCACTGCAAGAAAGTGCATTCGGCGGATTTCAACTCACGCTTCTATCAAACCTACCATATCTCCACGCTTACTTTGCACTGCATGCCATGCAGCCAGGGAGCGCTTCATACGAATCATCTACTAATAAGAATGATAGATCAGACGATTGTGGTGTTTATGCAATGTCAGCCTAGATAACTATGATGTTTATTCACTTTATTGCAAGCTTGGCAGCCTGCTGCGGACTGTCAGTCAGTCCGCTGCGCTGCACAGACCCACACGGCACGCTGTTGAATGAAGGCACAAGGCAGCTCGGATTTCATCTGAGAAGCCCTCTGATAGGCTAATACTCACCAATCAGATAGCGCTGTGGGCAGGACATTTGCACAGCAGCAACACAGAGCAGCAACACAGAGAAACACACAGGCAGCTGCATTCTGAGCCAATAGCGCATTTTTTAATTAATTTATTATATCGGCAAACAGCCAATGAAAATGCCGATACAGATAATCGGCAAAATGCTGAATATCGGCCATAATAATCGGCCAAACCGATAATCGGTCGACCCCTAGCATGAACCCTTACATATGGTAATTAAACATTAAAACACAATAAAAAAAAAAAAAAAAAAAAAAAAAAAAACATTAAAACACCCGCGCCTTATAGTCCGGTGCGGCTTATATATGTAAAAAACAGTCAACTTTGCAGGTGCGGCTTATACACCGGTGCGGCTTATAGTCCGGAATTTACGGTAGTACAAAAGAAACAATGTGAAACTGTAATGGAGGATTTCAGGACCAAAGGTTAGTCAGTTAGTTTTGTAACCCATCCAATCTGAATCTCTATTTTCAGGAAAACCAGTGAGTCAACCAGTATGAATACCTCATAGCTCTGCCACCAGTTGGGCACGTTGGGCCTCAGCCTCTGGTCACGCACCACCTTCCCCATCTCTTCTCTGGAGGGGTCAGATCTTCCTCATCTCTTCTCTGGAGGGGTCAGAGGTTGAAGTAGGGCAGCTGGTATTCCTCGTGGATACCTGCAGCGCACAGCGGGGGAAGCCTGCTCAGTCACTGCTTTGACGCTTTGGTCCAGTGCTACGTTACGACCACATCAACAGTATTCAGGGTTCCCACCCTTTTTCACAGCCAAAATTCAAAAATTTCTCCATGACTTTTCAAGGACGCAGAATATAATTTCCATGACCATTCGCGACCATTAAGTCAGAGATGCAAACTCATGTAGAGTGAAAAAGGTGACAGATCTACCAGGGCAGACACAAAACCACAAAAAATCATTAATTTAAGCATCCTATGTTGGGATGAAAAAGGTGACTGTTGACTAATTTGCATCCCTGATTAAGTACATGAAATGTACATTGTAGCACCATGCCCTTCACCCCAAAGTCCTTTTCCCTACAGCCACTGCAACGCCGACTAAGTGGCTGTACGCGATATACAAGCTATCAATCACAATACAACTGGACCCACCTCCGAGACAATGTTGTTATCCATGGTGTGGGTGCCCTGGCACTCCCAAATAGTGTGTACTTTCCAAAACCGAGCTGTTTTTCACATGCCAGTGCCAAAGTTTTTAGGTGCTCCACAGCGCCAGATCTATCGGTTCGGTGCTCAGTGGTTGGGAGGGTGTACTGCAGTTTACCATTATGAGCATCGGCTCCGCCATGTGAAAAAGTACTCGGTATTGGAAAGTATGCACTATTTGCGTACTTTCCAATACTGTCCAATATATTTTTTTAACGCCAAAATGTCTCTGGAAAGAGACATTGCTGTTGAGTTTTTCAAATGTATTTCTTTGGCACTTTGAGCACCACAAGCTGAGTGCCATCCAGTTCCATTGTATTGGAGAGAAGGCAGAAACTCTGCGGCCGATATCTCCAAAACTCAGGCAACTAACACAAAACTATATAGATGGATAAATAGCACTACAGGTGAGAGGGAATATATGTATTTTGGATTTTAGGGTGAGCTGTTCCTTTAAACTGCCCAGCCTCACACAGGATGATCATCTGCAGAGAGAGAGAAATGGAGAGAGAGAGAGAGAGAGAGAGAGAGAGTGTGTGTGTGAGATAGAGATAGGGTGAGAGAGAGAGGAGAGAAGATATTTACCGTAATTTCCGCACTATAAGCCGCACCGGAGTATAAGCCGCAGCAGCAAAATTGCCTGTTTGTTACATATATAAGCCGCACCGGACTATAAGCCGCAGGTGTTTTAATGTTTTTTTTTTTTTATTGTGTTTTAATGTTTAATTACCATATGTAAGGGTTCATGCACAGAGGGGATTGTCGGGGAAAGAGATGGCTGTTTGAGGAAGCTCCCATTTATTAACATTTCAACAAAACAACATAACACAACACCACCTGTGTTTTTTTTTACAGTGCACACAGTGTCCGCGGTGTGGTGAAAAGAGGGCAAGAGAGGAAATTAAAACAGAAGTGGATTTATAGTTAGAAAGAGTGCTAAAAAAGAGAGAATTCCGTTTTTTTTTTTTCCAGAAAAAATCCATAGATAAGCCGCACCGTTATATAAGCCGCAGGGCCAAAAAACGGGGAAAAAGCCGCGGCTTATAGTCCGAAATTTACGGTATATATTTTTTCTTTGTGTGTGGTTGAATAATTAAAATTGAATTATTTGTATTGCTACTTTATTTTTTTCATTTTGGCGACAGATACTGAATGAATGAATAGCAATAAAGCTCATTTGAATGTGAGCTAAAGAGTCTCTGTCAGATTCAGCCTCATGTTGGCAGCTATGCTACAGCAGAGGAACAAGCTCAAAGCCACATGCCAAAAAAAACATCACGTTTGTGATGAGTGGTGTTGAAGCGGTGTCCATGTCAGGGTCAAAGGTCACGATCTCACCCCTCAAAGTACTGTCCCGGAGTGAAGGGGAAGGCGGCGAGCCGTGTCTCCTCCGGCCCCCAGCAGTCAGACAGGAAGGAGTTTCTGAGCAAGAGGCCGCTCTTCAGCCGCAGGTTCAGGTGCAGCGCGATGTCTCCACTGTTTAACACTGAGGTTCACAGACAAACTACACACACGGACACGCGCACACACACACACACACACACACACACACACACACACACACACGAGAAACACTGTTCAACAATGAGGTTCACACAGAAACTGACAACACACAGGAGAAATGTTTGACGCGGAGACCCGGGTCCAATTCCCAGCAGCGGTAATTCCGGCTTGGTCAGACAGACAGAATCGGTCGTGTCTGCGGGTGGGAAGCCGGATTAAGGGTATGTGTCCTGGTCGCTGCACTAGCGCCTCCACTGGTCAGTCAGGGCGCCTGTTTGGGGTGGAGGGGAATTGGGGGGGGGGGGGTAGCGTGATCATCCCACGCGCTACATCCTGCTGGTGAAACTCGTCACATGTATCTGAGGAAGCATGTGCTAGTCTGCAACTCTCCCCGGATCGCCAGAGGATCAGGAAACTGTTTTTTAGCGACCTTCCTGCATAACCTGTATATTATATATTATATATATATGTCTATTATACCGGTCTATATTGTATTGTATTATTATACATTATATTATTATATATTCTCAATTGTGATATGTAATGTGATATAACGTGAGTGTTGATTTGCAGATATCTTTCTGTTTCACTTTTTTTAAACTTTGGTTCAAGGATGAACACATTTATGTATTGATATAGGTTTTATTCCTGCTTTAATTCCATTTTTATATTGTAATGCACTTTCAGCAGATGCCTGTCGCCACAGTGGACTCTTGACACAACAGGGACAACGATAGAAATGTCCTGGACCACATTTCGTAAAATGCGTATAAAAATAGTTTTACTGGTTCAAACCAAATGGTACAGATATATTTAGAAACAGGAGAGATCGCATAACATTTCACTGGGACCAAAACTTTAAAAAAAATGTGGGTTTAAAGAAAATATTTTTTTCTATGTTTTTTTTTAACTTTTGGGCCGAGTCAAATGTTCTATGGTCTCTCCTGATCATAGCGTTAGCTGAAGCGTTTGGTTCAACAAAGTAAAACTATTTTATAAGCATTTTACGAAATGTCTATGGGAAAATAAATGGCGGATGAAACTCCCTGGTACAGTGCTGAAGCAGGAAGTGACGTTCCACTTTGCCTCTCTATTTAGTTTGATTGCACATATTAAATTGGGACTTGATCACTGCTCTGTCAGATGTGTCGCTGCACTAATGTGACGATGACAGATTCCTCCACATTAGCAGCACTTGGTGACTGAAGTTATTCTTCATTATGTGTTCTGATTATTCACATGTAATTATCTACTGATTTCTATTCACATATTCCACTTCAAAGTGTGAGGAGTGCCTTCCCTGGGGGGCGCCAGCCAACTTCAGGGGAGGCTCAACGTGACGCGGAAAAATCAGAGAGAAGAAAATGCACAGCCATGTCCAGTGGAGGCTACTAAAACAGTCCAAAAGTAGCCTACGCGGGTTGTCTGCAGAGAGCCTGCGTGCACACCCTCTGATGATGGAATTTACGCGGATAATCTTTTTTTTAAAGTACAAAAAGCAAAAGTAGATGTCTGGACATTGTAATTGGTTTGTGTCTTACCCAACCCATGCCAACGGCACACAGCAATTAATTTCACCGACATGCCAACAATGTAGTGACTTACTGGAAAGCCACTATTAGAAGTTTTCAATACAAAGCTGTGATTGAACAACGTTGACCAGCATGCAACGGGAAAAACTCACCAAGTCACCTGATGAAGAGGAGAGAATGGCCTGGAGGTGAACAAACAAGCACAGGGCCAGTTAGATAATCACCTAAACTGAAAAATATTCAGACAAAATTGAAAATCTCACCTACTCAGTCATACAAAATGAGGTAAAGCACAACATTACATTGATTTTGGCATTTAATGAGGATGTAATTTAAACAAGTGATCAAAATGACAACTGAATTTTACTCAGTATCTTCTATCTTATTATAAAAGGGAACAAGTGGGCAATGTTTATTTATTCTGTTTAAAGTTTTTGTCCCGCTGATGTTGTCGTAGGCCGTGTGTCCATCTAGCGTCTTTTTTCAGTTGTTTCCAATGAGGAGCGAGCGTATGCAGGCGCACACAGACGTCTAGAGAAAGTGCGCTGTGCCCAGCATCTATTTTCACAGCGCTTCCAGCTGAAAATATTTTCATTTTTCAGAAAGACGCTGGTGTCGGGTGCTCCTTTTCTGGCAACTAATCATATGGATAAACTATCACAACAGAGACAGAAAGGCTCAATTTTGGGAGCAGATTGGCCAGACACTTAATCTTTCTGGTGAGTGTTGAGCTAAATCACACTGTATGTGTGTTGTTTGCTAATGTTAGCTGTCAGCTATCAAGCTAGCTACCGCACTGAGCTAACATTACTTTCAGACTGCTTCCTTGCATATTGTGCGCCGAGATCAGCTCTCCCCAGCGTACTTCCAGCATTTAACGGTCAGAAAAAGAAGCTAGATGGACACACGGCCATAGGAGGCGTTGTGACATCGCTGATGATGTTATCAGTGATGTCATAAGAGAAACATCATCTTATGACATCACTGATGATGTCATAGGCACTGATGTAAACTTAAGGGGCACACACACAATAGTATTTCAATAATGAGAGACTAGAGACAGGTAGAAGGTACAGATAAACCTTTGATAGTAATTAGATTTGGGGAATGGCTCCATGATATGATGACGGATCCTCCTGAGATGAGCGGAAGACGTCAGTGATTTATAGGATAGAGAATTCCCCCAAAGAAAAACTAAAGTTAACCAGATAGAATGATAAGTAAAAGGGAATCATGGAGCTCACCAAAGAAAATATGAAACCCAGCCTGAATTAACCAAGACTAGATTAAAATAAATATGAATGGCAACATGCATACTGGGAGATGTAGGCCAGCTATGCATGTATGCTGGGAGATGTAGGCCAGCTATGCAAATTATTTACTAGGGCATATTTACTATGAGGGGCAAAATGCATGCTGGAAGATGTAGGCCGGCTATGCGTGCATGCTGGGAGATGTAGGCCAGCTATGCTGGGTGTTTACCTATGAGGGATATTCACCATGAAGGGCAAAATGCATGCTGGAAGTTGTAGTCCATCTATGCATGCTGGGAGATGTAGGCCAGCTATGCGGTATATTCAGTATGAGGGGCAAAACGCATGCTGGAAGTTGTAGTCCATCTATGCATGCATGCTGGGAAATGTTGGCCAGCTATGAGGGATATTCACTATGAGGGGCAAAATGCATGCTGGAAGATGTAGGCCAGCTATGCGGATAAACATGGGGAATAAATTGCAAAGGGATTGTGAAGGATCACCACCAAAGATTTGCTTTAAAGCCCCAATCAGTAAGATTTTTGACATTTTTTACTGTAAGAGCTTTCTAGTCATAGGACATGGTAGATTGACTTGTAATAGGGAGACTCTCGACTTTATTTATCCCACACCGCCCTGCATTGGCCAGCCCTGGGACTAAGCAGGTTGTCTGCCACGTCCCATGGCAATTAAAAAAAAAAAAAAAAAAAGGATGCGCGCATGCGCTGTACAGCGGAAGCGCTGTCTTCATGAAAATAAGGAAGTAACTCGATTCGGATTTGCTACGGAAATGATGTTTCACGGAACTATGGATTATTATTTCATCACATGGTGAGTACCCGATGTCACAACATGTACATAGAGCTTTCTGACGCTGTGTTTTGTTGACTTTGAACGGCGATATCGTTATCGATACTATTGCACCCAGAGGGCGCAGTTTCTCCAATAGCAAAACTTGGAAAACTTGCTGAATGGGGCTTTAAAGACTTACCAAATTATGGTAGGAGGGATCTTTGAGCTGACAGGATGGCATCTTACTCAGGACGAACATAGGAAGCATAGGCGGAAGATGTCCATTGCCCCAGTTGTTGAAGGGAGGCTGAGGACACTCCTTGCATAGCAGCCGTTGTAGCTGCACCAATCCTAAATGAATGGTTTGAGTATTTTTCTGCAGGGAGGTTACACCTCTGCAGAGTCAACTTTAAATGGTGAATGAACCTAGATCTAGTCATATGCTGATGGGGCGTTATTAAGAAAAGAGGTGAAGACGGGCTGGTATGAGGTCTAAGATTTAAATATTGAATCATGGCCAAATATGGGCAAAAAGGGGATTGAACACGAGCGATGATAATGGAACACAGAGTAGCCAGTCAGATTGAAAAAGTAGCCGGATCATGTTCGCGGCGTTTGTTCCAGTGGTCCTTTTCCCAATTAATAAACAAACCTCAAATATGTATCCATGAGTGTGACAATTGAAATAATACAAATAAACATTCTTATAAAGGCCCAATGCTCAATTTAATTATAAATAAAACAATATCCATACTGCAAAACCCAAACAGGCAATGTATATTATTAACACATTCACTGCCAGCCGTTTTTTCAATACTGTAGGTAGGTTCTGCCAAGTTTTTTTTTTGAGGATTCTGGCTCATCTTTCAAGAGCCGAGGATTCTTTTCTGCTAAGATTTTGTGAACACAAATTATCTCAAAAGAACTAATAGAATGTGTGCTTTCTCTGTCTAAAAGAGTTAGTTTGTAGAGTTAGTAGTTATGTAGGCATTAGCAGTAGAATACAGCATGGTTTCAGCGTCTGAAAATTTATTCTGAGATAAATGGCTTTTTGTGAAATTCGATAGAACAGTCACTTTAACCATTTATTTTTGGCGTAAGACGTCAGACATCTAAACAATAGTTTTGAACAGTAATTTCCTCCATAGCAGCAGGAAACCCCCCTCTCCTCCAAACTCCTCCCTCCGTGGGTGTGTCTCTAGTGGCTTTGCAGCGTTTGTCACAAGCGAGGCTCTGCCTGTCTGTGCTGCCTGGCTGCTGGCGGCTGCTCTTTGGGCGAGTCTGCATGAGTCGTTTCGGTTGTGAGCTCAGCTGCAATGAAGCTGCGTGCGATTGTGGGCTTTCTGCGGGTGTTTCAAAGTGTGTTGCACGCATAATCTATTATGCAAATTTGCAATCCCCCACCGCCAGCTCCCAGCGCGATAATGCACGAAAGTGAAAGCGTTTTCGCCAATCCATTTTACAGTATGATAATGGTTTCCTCGCGCGTTCCCCTGCAGTTTTGGCTCGGCTTTTTCTAGTCTGGTATTCAGACTGAAGATCGTTACTGTAACCCATAAACTCATTTCCCCTCTACTCAAGATGACTGGTCTGGATCCAGGCTATAAACTCCTTGTCCATGGATCATTTTGATGTTCTGTTGCATCTGTTTTCTTTTGGAAAAGTAAATGCATGATAGCTGTGGGATATAGGCTATTGGATTTTATTTAATTTTTGTATTCATTGTATTTGCACAAAAAAGCTCTGTCCAGTAACCTGGAACACTTTTATTTTGAGATGTGTTTGAGTGAGATGGTCCTACTTCATGCAAATGATAAGAATTGTTGGATATGAATCTTAATTTTCCAACAAAGTTACAAAAACGTTTGTGTAAGCTGTCAATTGTTGTTCTTAGAAAGAAAATCGGAATCGGCAAAAATCGGTATCGGCAAGTCAGACTATTCAAAAATCGGAAATCGGCCAAGAAAATGGCAATCGGTGCATCTCTAGTTAAAACGTTCTCCTACCAGTCTCCGACGTCCAATCGCAGATATAATAATCTCCTTACGGAAGCCAGTAGTATGGCCGGGGGTGCTAAAATGATATTCCTGAGTGAAACAACCATTTAGAAACAGTCTTTCATCGCAGCCTGTAGCAAATTTACAGCACGGTGTGTTTGATCTCACTATCATGGTGCACCGCTTGCGAGCAAACAACATTGCAGGCACATGGATACGGCGGCAGTTAGCAATTCCAGCGCACCTGGGAAGTAAAACATGTCATGAAATACTGACAAGGTTACATTACATTACATTACGTCATTTGGCAGACGCTTTTATCCAAAGCGACTTACAATTGAGGACCGCAATGGAAATAAGCCAGTGGCTTTATTGTGTTTTTATCCTCGGTGATTATTCACCAAATCAAGTCAGTCAGTCAGTCATAACACATTTTTTGTCAGCAATAGAGCAATCAACTATGGAGCACAGTCTATGACAACTACAAATTCTGAAGGAACAGTGGTACGAGTTTAGTTTAGGATTTTTTTTTTTTTTTTTTAATAGAAAGAGAGAGAAAGAAGTTAGATCAAGAAGGGCCCAGATGGAGCCTGAAAAGGTGAGTCTTTAGTCTTTTCCGAAAGATCAGCAGTGATTCAGCAGTCCTGACCGAAGGTGGAAGCTCGTTCCACCATTGGGGTGCCAGGGACGAGAAGAGTCGAGATCGGGATGAGCGACTTTTGAGCCCCCGTAGCGAAGGAGGGGCGAGGCGTCCTGCACTGGTGGAGGAGCGAAGGGAGCGCTGAGAGGTTTGGAACCTGACCAGGGGCGGACTGGGATCATAATTCAGGCCGGGCATTAGATACCAAGCAGGCCAGGCCGATACGGGCCGACGCGCGTGCCGGCGTCCGAAGGGCGGCGGCGAAAAATTTGGGCCGTTTGAAGCTCAATTTGGGCTGTTTGAAGCCCAATTTGGGCCGTTTGAAGCCCAATTTGGGTCGTTTAAAGCCAGATTTGAGCCGTTTGAAGCCCGATTTGGGCCGTTTGAAGCCCAATTTGGGCCAAGTCCAATTTTACAATGAGATGCACCCACTTTAAACCTGAATAAAGTAATAAAACCACTAGTAAACCAGTAGGCGGCGCCTGGCCTGCTGTTCAGTGAGTGGCCTGGCCTGGCCTGCAAAAAACATTTTTTTTTTTTTTTGCAGGCCAGGCCAGGCCACCGGGCATTTGCCCGACGTGCCCGATTATGCAGTCCGCCACTGAACCTGACCATAGATTGCAGGTACAGGGGAGCTGACTGGTGTACTGCCCTGTAGGCCAGTACCAGTGTCTTGAATTTGATGCGAGCTGAGATGGGAAGCCAGTGGAGGTCCCGGAAGAGGGGAGTGACATGAGAGAATTTGGGTTGGTTGAATACCAGACGGGCTGCAGCGTTCTGAATGAGCTGAAGCGGTCGGATGTCGGTGGCAGGTAGGCCACCGACATCTTATATATCATTATAAGACCCCCGGCCATACTACTGGCTTCCGTAAGTAGATTATTACATCTTCAGATCTGCAATCGGACGCCAGAGATGGGCAGGAGAGCGTTTTAATCACTTTACCAGAAATGTTGGATACTGATGTTATGTGACGCTGTTTCTGAGGAACAGCGGAACATATGGGGCTGAGCCTAGATGAGAGAACAGCGCAATATCAACAATAGCACAAGCATCACTTCTATGTGAACGTAATGAGCATCTGATTAACAAGTGCAGTTAACAAGTGCAGATAATGTACAGTATTTAAATTGATCTCTTATCTGGATTAATCAAGTGGCATGTTCATATTGCCAGCATATGTAACAATCATAACCATAATCCAACCATAATTTACAGACTGTGTGCAGCAGATATCAAAAGAGAGAGACTGTGGACTTGGGAGAGAGAGGGAGAGACTGTAGCTGCGTTTCCATCCAAAGGTATCGCAACTTTTAATTGAATTTTCAGAAAGTTGGCAAAAGAAAATGCGATATTACGCATGTTTCCACCCACTGCCGTTATGCGTAATATCAGGAATGGTGAAGAGGAGGTTCAATTAATTGATGTGATTAAAACATGGCCAGACACCAGTCAAACCCTCAAACGAGGCAAATTAACCCCCGTTCTGTGAATAAATGTGAGGTAAAGAGAAAACAACCCAGCCTGATATTCAGACTGAAGGGGAGGAAATCATTATGTGGGAAGCTTGGTGACGGAGAGTGCAAGCTGCTGTCTGCCTCTGCTGTTACACGTGCGTGCCGTTGTCACGCTATGAAAAACATCACATTCATTTAACGGTTCTTGATTATACAGAGGTACGTCAAATGTATTACCAGACGCCACTCTTCAATTCGGGATATATATAATCCATGGAGATGTTACTGTAAGTCCTAGTTCCTCATTGCGCGGCTCGCGAGACGCTGGCGGCTCTCGAAGCTTTAGTTGGCGGCTCTAAGAAATTGCAAAAAAAAAAATACGATTTTTTTTTTTTCCCCCCTGCTCTCCCCAAAATGTCAATAAACCTTTATGGCATATTATTACAATACAACAATACTGGTGTTGACAGTAATAGAAGGTGCCAAATCATTCAAAACAATAAGCATTTTGCTTTTAGGAGTATTGTGCCAGCGTGCAGCGCTGTTCCAAAATGTGTCAACGTGTGTCGTTGCCTGGGAAACGCACATCCCATAATACAACTGTTCGCATCGCATCCCATAATAGTATGATGATACTTGGGATGCCATTGCGAACATAGATGTGAACAGGTTAGCTAAAACTTTAGCGTCGCCAGCGACGGCCGCCACCGACGGCCGCCACCGTTGCGGTCGGGGTGCGTTTCGAAATCCCTCCAGGCCTGAAAGATTTTCTAGGGGAAACTGGTATATATATATATGTGTGTGTGTGTGTGTGTGTGTGGAAAACAATAAAACAAATAAATGGTAGGCAGATGTGCTTGGTTGGGGTGGTTTTGGTGTTTTGCGGTAAAAGTGGCTCTCCTATTGACTTTGTCCTGCCAGTGCGGCTCTCATCGAAGAAATAGTGAGGATCACTGCTGTAAGTGAATAAAATGTCAATTCTGGATGTGAGTCGCCTGAAATCCCGCTGTCTTACTCCGTTCAAACTGCATGTTATTGAATGGAGTTTAGTTACAGATTCGCTGTTATCATTGCATTTATCACATTTCTTTTTATCGATACACCTCGCCTTCCTCAAGCGTGAAAACTTTTTTGTGATATTTGGAGGTTTTATCAAATTTTCTGGTGTTTCCACTCAGGATTTTAATGCACAATTTTAAATTTGGCATAAAAACAGGTGGATGGAAACCCAACATGTGTGGACTTGGAAGAGAGAGGCAGATAGATAGACTGTGGACTTGGGAGAGAGAGGGAGAGACTGTGTGGACTTGGGAGAGAGAGAGACTTGTGTACTTGGGCAACACAGAGAGAGAGAGAGAGCGAGAGAGAGAGAGAGAGAGGTATTTTTGATGAGGGGCTCGCAGGCGTTTCCCTCGGCGAGCATGCAGGCCGTTCCATCGAAGACTGGGCCTAAAAAATGTTTTTGTTCGGTTCCGGTTTCCGACCGACCCTGTCAATTTACGTGCGACCCAAATTTATTTTATGAGCTTGTTGATTTGACGGTGGCGCTAAGGGGCGGGGTTTGCAGGGAGCATGACGGACATGTGCTTTGTGTCGCTTCTCTGCCCATGCAGCACTAGCGTGCCAACCAAAATTGTGAGATTGGGGTTAAAATCATTTGAAAACATGCTTCAGGAAGTTAAAACAGTGCCCTTGTATATTCGTATCAGCAGCCGGCAAAGTGGACAGAGCTGACAAATGGATGGATATCGCCAGCGATGTTGTGTCGACCCCCACTCAGCAGCTTGGTTCGCTCGTCAGTGGCGTCATGGCTTTATTTCAATTCAGGTATTTAGCACTGAAGTGCACGACAGAGCTAGAACCTGTGCCCTCGACGGCTCAAAGTACCGCGACTCCGTCCGCCTTCGAGATACTGTTTCGTGCACAGCACGTTTTAATAACATTGAAGCATTCATATTGACTTAAATATTTTGTTCATATAAAACCGTGTGTAGAGCACAGTGGTAGAGTACATGTAGGCTATGTTGTGAAAAAAGTATCCATCGCTGCTGTAATTTTAAGGAAAATAAAAATATATATATATTTCCTATCTATCCCTTGCTGCCACTGGAAAAAAAAAAAAATCCCTACCGACCCATCACCTCAACTGACAACCAACAGGAACCAAACTTTTCCTTTTTTTAGGCCCTAACACTGCGGTGAAAAGAGGGCGCCTCTCCAGGTTGGCTAAAATTGAATGCAAGGACAAACATTTAAATTTGGATTAGAAGAGTTTCAAGAGAACAGCAGTAAGGTAGTGAGTGTAAGGACACATTATAGATTACATTGATAGTAGTAGAGGACCAATTCTCACCTGAAGGATATGCAACACTGCATCACTGGCAATCCTGAGCCGCTTTGGTGGTGGCCTTGGTGAGGGAAAAAGTGACAGGAGTGTTGTCTAGAGCAGAGGTTCTCAAATGTTTTTCAGCCAAGGACCCCTTACAAGATAGAAAATATACCGGGGACCCCCTCATTCTGATTTGTGATTTTGGGCTAAGCTTAATTGTTTCCATGGTCACGTGCTTGACTTTTAAATTGATAGGTTTGTTAGAATAGAATGTAATCCAGAAACCATTTTAGATTTAAGTATTAAATATTTTCTTTGAACTATGAAGCTTTTACAAAAAAAAAAAAAAAATCCTGAAAACTTTTCGCGGACATCCTGGCAAAGTGCCACGGACCCCTGGGGGTCCCCGGACCCCCATTTGAGAACCACTGGTCTAGAGGGCAATGGTGACTCCATGATAGGCACTATGGGGGGGGGGGGGGGGGGGAGGGGGGGTAGGAATGACACATTAGGTCCACTTTAAATAAATCTCAGCTGTCCACTGGAGGACCACTGCCCTGCATGTGTTTCAGCTCTTCCTGCTCTAACATGATTGAATGAAATGAAAACATCATCTGCCTTCATTACCCCAGGTGCACCCTACTGATGATAACCCCACGCCTATAATGCACTATAATGTTTGTGAACTGGAAATGTTCATGAGCTGTATTTAATTGTATTTTATTTTATTTACAAAGCATTTATACTTTATAAAACAGTTTACTGCATGCTGCTGTTCAATGATTCTGTTGTATAGTGGAAATCTAAATTTGTTTGGCTTCTCACAGAAGACTGTAAAGAAAGAGACAGAAGACTGTAAAGAAAGATAAGGTGTTGAATGACTATGTTGGTCATGTTTAAATAAAAAAGAATTACATGATGTAACTGCTTGCTTTATGGTCAATTCTGAATGTAAATATTAATATTTTTTAATAATGCACCAGGTTAGAGGGTTCCTTCCTTGTACAATTTACAGCATTAGTTCTTTGAGAATTTCTTCCATTATCAAAGCAAAACTGGTATTGTAACTAAAATATCGATATCGAAACGTATCGTATCGGAAATCGTATCGACTTGGGACCTTGTGTATCGGAATTGTATCGTATCGGGAAGTCAGTGGCGATACCCAGCCCTAGCTCTGACCCTCAGCTGCATACAGCTCAACTCAAGCCCCTGTTTGGTCCAAAGTAGAGCTAGATGACCTAACTACATCATGATACATGACCGTATCAATGTGTTTTATTGGGTGGAAGCATTTTTGACTTTCCATGCCACTTCAATAGAACTGGTCCCAATGCAAAATCGTATCGTATCCTTCTCCCCCTCGAGGATCCCTTGGAGGTCCCTGGACCCCACTTTCACTTTCAGAACCACTGAGTTAGAAAACAGCCTGATAAAAGAAGTGACATTGTGTTGACTTGACAGTATGGTCCTGTCCCTCTCTCGTCTCCTCCTCTGTTTCTCGCTCTGGCTGCGGACGGACGAGTTGGCTCATGATGAAGAGGCAGGATCTGGAGGGTTGCTGGAGCAGAGTCTGGCTGCTCCTCTCTTTCTGCACCCAGCACAGGACACGAGCTGCCCTCCACATCACACACACAAGTTACTTTCAAAATGTAATATAGTACATAATACATATTACTAATTACTTTAATTTGAAAGTAATAAGTTACTTTACAATATTACTTTCTATGTAGAGTAACTCGTTACTTATTACACTACCTTTGCATTACTTTTACCAAAACAACAGCAGCAGCAGAATGACATCGCCACCCCGGCACCATCCCGAAAAATAATCAATTTGTAACTTCAGTTAACTTAAGTAACTGGTATACTATTACTGAAATCCTATACGTAATAAGTTATATTACTGAGTTACTGCTAAAAGTAATATATTTCATGTAATATGTTACTTTTGTAATGAGTTGCCCCCCTAACACCACACACACACACACACACACAAAACCAAAACAAACTGAATTAATCGTTTCAGGCATTTTGTGAGGAGGAGAAACATTTTAACTTACTGTGCTTTCAAAACCCAGACATGCCGCTACGACCTCTCAGCAACGCACACTGGACCAGTGCTACTCGAACATCCGATACTGTTATAAGGCTACACCCCGCCCCCCCTTCGGCAGATCGGACCACACCTCCATCCTGCTCGTTCCCAGGTACCATCAAAAACTCAAGCAACACCCCCCGGCCTTCCGAACCGCCCACTGCTGGTCAGACCAATCAGAGGACATCCTGAGGGACTGCTTTGACCAAGTAGCATGGGAAGAGTTCAGGGCTGCATGAGACCTGGACGATTATGCAGAAACGGTAACAGGCTTCATAAAAAGATGCACAGAGGATATAATCCCAACAAAAATAATCAAACTAATGCCAAACCAGAAACCCTGGATCAACAGTGATGTTGTTCAGCACCGCCTGAATGCTCTGAGAATCTGATAACAATGTATCTGAATGCTCTGAGAATCTGATAACAATGTATCTGAATGCTCTGAGAATCTGATAACAATGTATCTGAATGCTCTGAGAATCTGATAACAATGTATCTGAATGCTCTGAGAATCTGATAACAATGTATCTGAATGCTCTGAGCATCTGATAACAATGTATCTGAATGCTCTGAGAATCTGATAACAATGTATCTGAATGCTCTGAGAATCTGATTCAATGTATCTGAATGCTCTGAGAATCTGGTAACAATGTATCTGAATGCTCTGAGAATCTGATTCAATGTATCTGAATGCTCTGAGAATCTGGTAACAATGTATCTGAATGCTCTGAGAATCTGATAACAATGTATCTGAATGCTCTGAGAATCTGATAACAATGTATCTGAATGCTCTGAGAATCTGATAACAATGTATCTGAATGCTCTGAGAATCTGATAACAATGTACCTGAATGCTCTGAGAATCTGATAACAATGTATCTGAATGCTCTGAGAATCTGATAACAATGTATCTGAATGCTCTGAGAATCTGATAACAATGTATCTGAATGCTCTGAGAATCTGATAACAATGTATCTGAATGCTCTGAGAATCTGATAACAATGTACCTGAATGCTCTGAGAATCTGATAACAATGTATCTGAATGCTCTGAGAATCTGATAACAATGTATCTGAATGCTCTGAGAATCTGATAACAATGTATCTGAATGCTCTGAGAATCTGATAACAATGTATCTGAATGCTCTGAGAATCTGATAACAATGTACCTGAATGCTCTGAGAATCTGATAACAATGTACCTGAATGCTCTGAGAATCTGATAACAATGTATCTGAATGCTCTGAGAATCTGATAACAATGTACCTGAATGCTCTGAGAATCTGATAACAATGTATCTGAATGCTCTGAGAATCTGATAACAATGTATCTGAATGCTCTGAGAATCTGATAACAATGTATCTGAATGCTCTGAGAATCTGATAACAATGTATCTGAATGCTCTGAGAATCTGATAACAATGTACCTGAATGCTCTGAGAATCTGATAACAATGTACCTGAATGCTCTGAGAATCTGATAACAATGTATCTGAATGCTCTGAGAATCTGATAACAATGTATCTGAATGCTCTGAGAATCTGATAACAATGTATCTGAATGCTCTGAGAATCTGATAACAATGTATCTGAATGCTCTGAGAATCTGATAACAATGTATCTGAATGCTCTGAGAATCTGATAACAACGTATTATCTGAATGCTCTGAGCATCTGATAACAATGTATCTGAATGCTCTGAGAATCTGATAACAATGTATCTGAATGCTCTGAGAATCTGATAACAATGTATCTGAATGCTCTGAGAATCTGATAACAATGTATCTGAATGCTCTGAGAATCTGATTCAATGTATCTGAATGCTCTGAGAATCTGGTAACAATGTATCTGAATGCTCTGAGAATCTGATTCAATGTATCTGAATGCTCTGAGAATCTGGTAACAATGTATCTGAATGCTCTGAGAATCTGATAACAATGTATCTGAATGCTCTGAGAATCTGATAACAATGTATCTGAATGCTCTGAGAATCTGATAACAATGTATCTGAATGCTCTGAGAATCTGATAACAATGTACCTGAATGCTCTGAGAATCTGATAACAATGTATCTGAATGCTCTGAGAATCTGATAACAATGTATCTGAATGCTCTGAGAATCTGATAACAATGTATCTGAATGCTCTGAGAATCTGATAACAATGTATCTGAATGCTCTGAGAATCTGATAACAATGTATCTGAATGCTCTGAGAATCTGATAACAATGTATCTGAATGCTCTGAGAATCTGATAACAATGTATCTGAATGCTCTGAGAATCTGATAACAATGTATCTGAATGCTCTGAGAATCTGATAACAATGTACCTGAATGCTCTGAGAATCTGATAACAATGTATCTGAATGCTCTGAGAATCTGATAACAATGTATCTGAATGCTCTGAGAATCTGATAACAATGTATCTGAATGCTCTGAGAATCTGATAACAATGTATCTGAATGCTCTGAGAATCTGATAACAATGTATCTGAATGCTCTGAGAATCTGATAACAATGTATCTGAATGCTCTGAGAATCTGATAACAATGTATCTGAATGCTCTGAGAATCTGATTCAATGTATCTGAATGCTCTGAGAATCTGGTAACAATGTATCTGAATGCTCTGAGAATCTGATTCAATGTATCTGAATGCTCTGAGAATCTGGTAACAATGTATCTGAATGCTCTGAGAATCTGATAACAATGTATCTGAATGCTCTGAGAATCTGATAACAATGTATCTGAATGCTCTGAGAATCTGATTCAATGTATCTGAATGCTCTGAGAATCTGGTAACAATGTATCTGAATGCTCTGAGAATCTGATTCAATCTATCTGAATGCTCTGAGAATCTGGTAACAATGTATCTGAATGCTCTGAGAATCTGCTAACAATGTATCTGAATGCTCTGAGAATCTGATAACAATGTATCTGAATGCTCTGAGAATCTGATAACAAGGCATTGACTGACTGAGATCACAGAGCTGAAATGAATACTAGGGCTTTTTTTGTCCCTGCACCTCTCATCTCCTCCTTGATGGTAGAAAAGGAGAGCGCTCACAGAGTGAATGGTGGAGAGTCACCATATTTGGCCATGGTTAAATAGGCCAGGTTGATTACTTTTTCTTTTATTATCCTCGAGAAGCAATTGATCCTCCACATTTGATCCATCCAGAACACACAGAGCAGAGGGCAGCCGCAGCAGTACAACACCTGCACCAACTCTTTAGCCAGTGCCTTGGTCAGAGGGGCACTGAGAGGACTTTAAAAGAGTCTGAACTAGGGATGTAACCATAACCGGTTTTAATGATCACCGTGATCAAATTCCTTACAATAACCGTACCGTTTCAAATTTTCATGATCGTTAAAACCGTGGTACCATGATTACCGTGGTACCATGGTTACTGTGCTTTGAAAAACTTGGTAAATACTGTCCATCATCAACCAAAGTTGTCAACCGTCTCCCAGATGCAAACGTGCAGCCTTGGAGAAATGATTTCAGTGAGCGTATCAATCCTTTTTGGGTCTGAGTTTTCAATATGAAACCAGGTGAAATGATTTCTGTGAGTGTATTAGTACTTTTTGAACATTTTCAGCACACTTTAACAAACTGTGATAATACTGATATCCGTGATCATTTTGGTCACGATGTGACCAATGATGTGAATTTTTCATACCGTTACATCTCTAGTCTGAACCCTCCTAACTCTGGCTAGTCTACAGGGAGTGAAGCATGGCATATTTGCTGCAGTGTTCACTGTTCACATCAATGCATGATCCATATTCAATGTTTGCTGACAGATGAAGGAGGAGCAAGGCGTGTAGCCGAGCAGATAGATAGCAGCTGAAGAAGCCTGAGGATAGAGTGACAAAAACACCATCTCCTCCCTTCGCCTTCTTCAAGCTGTGCATGCATCTCATACATAGGAAGGAACAAGATTACAGTTTCTTTGAGATGTTGGTACAGACTATCGAAATACATTTGGTGCCGAAGTTGACGACTTCAATGGTAAATTAATTGTACATCATATTTTATCCAATCACCATACCTGTTCTAAAAACAGAAGTGACTGCTGATTGGCTCACAAGGTAACTACTTGAGTTGTCCAAAATCGCAAAATAACTGGGATGTGGAGGCTAAATGACATCACATCCGTTTTGTTAGCGTTCCATTTGCAGAAAACTTGAGCTGGGAAGTTCACTGTTCATTGGTCAGATCCAGTCGCTAGCCAGGCTAGCCATTGTTAGCAATAACAATTGACAACATGGCATTTCGTGGCATTTTGCGCATACAAACACTGCAGCCTCATGTCCACACAGATATAAGTTAGGCAGTGCTGTGTGTACAGCTGATTTAATGAGACAAACAAAACAGAAGTGCTAAACAACATTACTACGATTACTACTACTGTTGTTGTGCGATTTTTGAGGTTGGGGCTGCTGAGGCTCCTACAAGTTTGGAATGGGAAATACCAGCTTGGTGACGTCACCGTCCCAGCTCATGAACTTTGAAGTCGTAAGATTACCAGTTCCCAGTTATAAAGGAATGCACGATTATAATCACAGTAATATTGTTTAGCACTGCTGTTTTGTTTGTGTCTCATTAAATCAGCTGTACACACAGCACTGCATAACTTATATCTGTGTGGACATGAGGCTACAGTGTTTGTATGCGCAAAATGCCATGTTATCAACTGTTATTGCTAACAATGGCTAGCCTGGCTAGGGACTGGATCTGACCAGTGAACTTCCCAGCTCAAGTATTCTGCAAATGGAACGCTAACAAAACGGATGTGACGTCATTTAGCCTCCACATCCCAGTTCTTTTGCGATAAAGGAATTCGCAACATGTGGTCTGTCTTCATGGTGGTCAGGCATTTTACCACTAAATTGGGGTCAACCTCTCACTAATTGCAACAAAACCAATCAGAGTACCAGGCAGCCAGCTGCTTCATGCGGAGCGAGCGGACAATCCGATGCATGGGTGCTGCCCGCCCGCCTGGAATCTCCGAGGGGCGACCCCTGACTACCACGCTCTCAACCGCGCGCCATTCACGCTATTTCTGTAAATACGATATTCCTGGAATGCGCGTTTTAACGAGCTAGTTACATTTCTTTGCATTCTTAGAGATTATAGTTTTTGTTTTTTGTTCATGTTTCATACAATTGACCAAGTTAGTAGTTAGTTTATGGGATAGGAATTCGGCCAGATGACAGGCACTAGGCACCATTTTCTACTTCATTTGGAAGAGAAAATTATCCTGAAATGAAGATTTGATTGACAGCTGCATGTCGTGATATGATTGGTGGAAATGGGGTAGAAATTTGATAGTACTAGCTGACATCAGCAAACTGTAGATTACCGTTATCAATGAAATCTTGAAAAATGAACTTTTGACATGAAAAAGTATGAAAAACTAAATAAATTAGATTTGTGATTTTTTTTGGCATACATTATTAACTCATTGAGTGCCAGCCACTTTTGGAGAACGGAAGCTCCCAGTGCCAGAGTTTCAGAGCGTTTTCAGTGATTTCTCGAGGGCAACAGAATATTGTGTGATATTACTATGTAAACACCGAACACGCACAAAGAACGAGGAGACTCTCTTCTATCATCTGCAAAAAAAAGTTTATTGATCCCATTTTCCGTTCTTTAGTTATGAGCCGGAGAAGATAGGCTGTTTTGAGCAAAAAGACAGGTTTCAAATTATAAGCTGAGATATTCAGCCTTTTGTGAAATGCAGCATTTCAAGCACATTCACTGACGCTAGCTAATATTTTCTGATGTAGTGACGTGGTGTAGTTCTGTGGAGCCTGCGTGCCCCACCCCCCTCTCCCCGCCTCAGCTGCAAACTCCTCCCCACACGCACCCAGTCTATTTTCGGAGCCTCCGTTTTTGCGCCGGGCGGCTCCCAGCGCGACAAGGAAATGCCAAACGGGACTGCAGGGATAGGTTTGGCCCTTCGGCGTCGGGTGCTGCCTTTCTGGTGGGTAATCGTGTGGAGAAACTATATGCAGACAGACAGACAGAGGCAGAGGAGCTCAGTTGTGTGCGCGGATTGACTGATGTTCGCAGCCCGACGTCAGCTGCAGACAGAGCAATCTATATGGCTCTGGCTGCAGCATGCATCGGCTTCTCTTTGATCACTGCTTTTTGCTGCAGTTTTCCGGACCTTTCTGTAATCTGGAGAGCACTCTCGCCACCTAATGAGTCCGTAAAATAGGTTATACACCTTCAATAGCTCCCATATTTGTACAGGAGATGCCTGATGCTTTGATCCACGTCCCACCGTCAAAAAATGCAATTGACGAACATACTCGTCCTTGGCACTCTACGTTACTAAACGAAATGACGAACATACTCGTCCATGGCACTCAATGAGTTAAACAGGTGCACTGCATACCCAGGTATTTGAACTAAAAGAAAAGAAAAGTCATTTTTGGGTTCAGTTTTGGGTTCAGCAAAAGAGCCAAGTAGTGGTGATTAAATTCTCCAAACGGCTTTTCACTTTTACAGACACAAACACCAACCTGTTGTTTTAGCTCAACGGCGTTCCTTCTTTCCAAGTCAGAGGTAGAACAGTCGTCTGCCTTCCGCTTAAGCCCCTTTTTCATCTGAATATAAAGAAAAAGACCATTGTTTCTGATCCAACCAGCAAATTCCACCACACAGTGTCACTATAGCCCCTTTGCCATTTCATGCTCCCCCCCTAACTCTTGTTACCAGCAACTGCAAAAATGGCCTCACTGTGTGGTGAGCACACCTTGGCCTTCAAGAGACAAGGTCAGGCCAACAGCAAAGAGTGAGACACTTCATGACTCTATATACCTTCACTATCTACTGTATATCATTTGTCATGGTGTGGATGTTTCAAATCAAGGTTGTTCTTTATTGAGCGCTATAATGGGTTACATTTACTGAAGTAGCAAACATCCAACCACGTTTCAGAGGAAAATTCAAAATGTTTCCTTCTTTGAAATGGCAGAGGTGTTAAGCTGCGTTCACACTGACCTACACTGTATTGTGTTTTTCGCAGGCATCGAGTTTACATACAAAGTCAATGCAAACGAGCGATTGAGCGTATATTCGCCCGGGAGAAAAATCGCTGGGCGTCCGAGCGACAGAGACAGAGCGATAGGGAGAAAATACGCTCGTCGCCCGAGATGAAATATCCCAACTCGAGCGAAATTACGCTGGCATCAGTCGCTCGCTGTTCAACGCTGATTGGCTGCCGTGTTGAGAGTGAGTCAAGGATCACACTGGCTTGGAACAAAGCGCTGGTTTATTGTGTGGCAACAAACCGCATTGACAGCTGATTGACAGGCTGACAGTTGACATGAAGTGAAGTCTGTACTAAAAACACGATTTCAGACGGCAGCCCGTCTTTATTGTCACACAAACACACTACAACACACGCATGCGGCCACTACACACACTCATGCTGACGGTGGCCGGTGAAATATGTCTTCTGCATTTGACCCATCCAGGCTTGTCCTTTCCTCCAGGGGGCAGGCCAGGAGCAGTGGTCGCTATTTCTTTCCAGCGCCCGGGGACCTTCATTGGACCATCATTGGACCAACTTCAGATGTTGTCGTCACTGGTCGAATGACGATCTTCTGCATGTTTTTAGTGGGGGGGTTATGTACAGAGGAACCCCCTGGGGGGTGCGGGGAGAACATGCAAACTCCACACAGAAAGGCCCTTTCGACGAGATAGCCCACCTGGGCAGTAGGCACTGAAGATATGGGGGGGTCACAACTCCAGCGCCCACAGTGTCCCAGGTGAGAATCAAACCCAGGACCTTCGAGCTGTGAGGCGACAGCGCTTACCACTGCACCACTGTACCCCTGGTATATACCTACCGGTATATAACTCACGTTAGGAGCACGCTGATAGGCTTAGCTTGTAAACAACTATGGTGGCTCGTAGTGGACAAACATCATGACATTGCGTAACGTTATAGCCCCCAGATGTCCGTCAATTCGTGTGCCTGTTGATGAGTGATTTAAACACAGCGACAGAGCGATTCCAAAGGGTTGAATCAAGCGACAGAGCAAAAAATAAATATCTCGGGTGTGAACACAGCTTTAGGAACACCCTTTCTGTATGTGTGCACTCTCAAAACTAAATTTTCATAATTTAAATCACTTCTTGTCATGACTTTACTATGTGTACAAGCCACTCAGGAACCATTAACACATTCACTGCCAGCCGTTTTTTTTTTTTACTGTAGGTAGCTTCTGCCAAGGTTTTTTTTTGAGGATTCTGGCTCATCTTTCAACAGCCGAGGATTATTTTCTGCTAAGATTTTGTGAACACAAAATATCTCAAAAGAACTAATATAATGTGTGCTTTCTCTGTCTAAAAGAGTTAGTTTGTAGAGTTAGTAGTTATGTAGGCATTAGCACTTGAATACAGCATGGTTTCAGCATCTGAAAATTTAAGCTGAGATAAATGGCTTTTTGTGAAATTCGATAGAACAGTCACTTTAACCATTCATTTTTGGCATCAGTAAGACGTCAGACATCTAAACAATAGTTTTGAACAGTAATTTCCTCCATAACAGCAGGAAACCCCCCTCTCCTTCAAACTCCTCCCTCCGTGTGTGTTCTCCTCCTGCCTCCCTGGCCTGCAGCGGGCGTGTCACAAGCGAGTTGCTGCTGCTGCTGCTGCCTGTCTGCTGGCGGCCACTCTTTGGGCGAGTCTGGATGGGCTCGCTCATTTCTTGGGGTTTCGGTTGAGAGCTTTGATGAAGCTTTTGCGATTCTGGTCTTATTTATGCTGCGTGTTTCAAAGTGTGTTGCACCCATAATCTATTATGCAAATTTGCAATCCCCCACCGCCAGCTCCCTGCGCGAAAGCGAAAGCGTTTTCGCCAATCCATTTTCATGAGAATGGCTTCCTCACGCGGCTGTTTTTGCTTGGCTTTCTCTCGTCTGGAGAGCACTGTCGCCACTTAGTGGGTCGGTAAAATAGATTATACACATTCAATACCTCCCATATTTTAATAGGAGATGTAAAAGGGGTTGATCGACGTCCCACCGTCAAAACATTTTTTTTTTTTTTTTGGACGAGATATCTCGTCATTGGCAGTCAACCGTTGGTTTCTGCTTGACGAGATATCTCGTCCACGGCAGTGAACGTGTTAACAACACCTACTGTTTGTTAATGTGGTTGGCTGGGATGGACCGGAGCACATGAGGAGGAGGAATGCCCAACACTGCCGGCTGGAACACGACCTCTGACCCAGGGGAGTGGCTTCTCTTCACTGCACCTGCATTAAAGGATATGTTCACCCAAACATTTACATTCTGTCATCCTACTCCATGACATATATATATATATATATATATATATATATATATATATATATATATATATATATATATACGGTATATATATATATATGTGTGTGTGTGTGTGTATAAACATTTCTCTTTTCTCTATATATCTCTGTTTGCTCTCTGTAGAAAAAAGGGGGTCATGTAGCCTATAATTCCATTATCATCCATGCACATTAAAATCTAATATACATGGTTATCTTAGAGAATACCATGGGGTTTTAGGTGGATTTTTTAAATTAATTTATGAAATAGAAAAATACATTGGGCCAACGTGGCCAACTTTTACAAATGCTTAAAAGGGTCTTTAATAAAATGTTGCCCGACAACGCCACCTAGGCTTGCAGCAGAGCCTAGGAACTCTAGTTCTGAAAGATTAAAAGCTGCACAGGTTTGTTTAAAATCAGGAGTAAGCAGAGATAAAAACTACAACCAAGGTAAAAAGGGAATAACAATGTTTATTTATAAAAATAGGTGACCCAGCCCAGCTCCACTGACTGAAGATCCAGGTCCACTTGTCTCAGTCCTCCCGCTTGCTCTCCGGTATCCTTTAAAGATCAAACACAGCGTCAGCCACCACTGCCACTCAAGTTAACTTTAAGGCAAATATCCACTGCAAAACGTCCACTGCGAATTAATAGCCACTCTGCATGCTAATCACTCGTGATAGGAACCCGTAGGTATTAAGCTCGACAAATCTCACAGTAATTGGGTCGAGGCTAGGGGGATGTGCTGCAATAGCAGTCAAAAGTCCCAGTGGTCCTGGTGACAGCAGGTGGAACTACGGAATATTTTAAAAGTGGCTGGGGGTAAAAGGGCCCATTAAGATCAACACTATAAATAAAAATGTCCCAGATAAAACGCTAAAAACAGGTCTAAAATATGGCAATCGCCGTGTTCTTATAAAATGCTGGACAGGAGGAAGGGAGCAAGGGGTACTTAAAGGGGGACTAACCCCCCAGATATGTATCAGAACAGTGATTTGAAAATACCTATGGAAAAAACCAAGAAATGACATATGCTCTTGTCTATACTAAACTCTTTGGCTGTGTTCAAGTCAAGATTTTTTTTCGGAAATGGACGCCATTACAGTTTGCCTACCGCCTCAAAAATATTTTTTTTGAGAGGGGCAATATCTTTATAAATATCAACAACTAGCCAACGCTGGTGGCATGTATGGAAAGAGTGTTGCTCAAAATTGTTGATAGTTATATCAATTTGGCCATTCAGTGGCGAACTAGAAATTTAATTATTTTTGTCCCATTTTGTCCCATGTGTGTGTGCGTGGCTTGTCTAAACTTCTGTTTAAAGAGCCTCGCTGCTCTCAGCACACAGCACAGTGAGGACAAACCTCTCGCTCTGGGGTAACACAATGCGAGATTTCTCCACGTAATTCCCTCGTCTAACTAGAGATAAACCGCGCAATGAAATCCGTTTTTAATTTGCGTTTTGGGGCTTTTCGTGATTCTTGTTGAAAGTTACAGCACCTCTGATTTTCCTCTCAGGGCGCAGGAGGCAGCGCAGAGCTCTTCTCCTCCTCACAGACTGTTCCTATGCAAATCCCCCCGATGAGCACACACACACAGACAGAGCCAGTCGCTCTGCTCTGCTGACTTGATTTCCTGAGAAGTTGGCGTTGCTTGTACACAGTGATGATATTATATTAGCCGATATGTTTAGAGAAGCTTTGTCACGTTGTCACGTCGTAGTATAGCGTTATATTTTACATGTCCGCTAAACTGCGACGAGATTTGTTTGCTGAAATGTCAGACTGTTGAAAGCCCCCACCTCTCACTGCTGCTGTGTGCTGCTGCTGCTGCGCGCCCCCGCGGGTGCATGAGAGAGCAGACTCTCCCGTTTGACTGGCCGAGAGAAAGTGCTTCCAAGTCGGACTGATAGCCGCGGAAATGTCAGACTGTGCTCTCTCTGCTCTCAGAGCACAGAGAGCCCAGCTGCTGCTGCGCGCGCTCCCGGAGCTTGGGGCTCGTCCATGAGGTTTACAGTACGACTCTCTCCCGCCTGCCTGGGCTGGAGACAGTGCTTTCAACTCGGACTGATAATATAAACATCATCATTCGAGCTTATCCAGGTAAGATATTAATAAAGTAATGACACATTCAGCGGGAAACTAACTATAATTAAGACATGTGCCAACTTTGACGACGTTTGGTTCAGTATTTTAAGAGCAAACTTCAATAGGAATAGGCTTGGAGTTGTGAGGAGCCGAAAGGGTACAGGGGGAGTAGTGGAGTAACTATCTTGAAATCCCATAGTCTTTGGGAACACTGTGACGTCAGTGTGTTCCTAATCTCCCATTCATTTGAGAAAAGAAAAAAAAGCAGTGTTACACCCTTAGAGGGCGCTTATGCCAGATATGCTGCTGAAAAATGATACAAATGGTCAAATGGCAACAGTTTGGTGTCAAATGAAAAAAAGTGTTTTGGGGGTTAGTTACACTTTAACTCGAGAGAGGGGCATGTCGCAACACCACCCCTCTGCTGCGGTCCAATGGCTTCCCCCTTGCTTTCACAGATGACTCTTGCTTCTCCGACGTAGCTCGCCCAATCACAGGCCTCGTCCCAGTGCCACACAGCTTGTTCTGTTGGAGGACAGGAAACCCACAGCTAATCTTCTGTACACAAGCACAATGCTCTCCCCACCCTGCCTGGCCCCACAGCCGGCCTCAATTGGCCCATTTCCACCACAGGTAGTAGCGCGATCCCGCTCCGCTCGACTCGATAAATTGTCTCATTCCACCGGTTAAAACCGTCCCAGCCCGGGTTGTATTGGGGTTGAGTCGTGCTACTTTTCGTACCTGCCTCGTCGGGGTTCTATTCTGTCAACCCGGTACCATACAGTGACATGAAAACATTGTTGACGACTGATTGGTCAGGCAGAATCGTGTTTACTCTATCTACTGACTGTCAATGCAATGCTGCATACCAGTTTAGTGGGCTTACCTTCTCTTCTGTTATGTATATTTCCATCAGTCTTTTGTGTTGCTGCCTTCGCCTCTGGTGAAATAAAATCTTGGCGGTGGTTTCAATTGTTTTGAGTGTGAAAAAAGTCCGCTGCTCAGGAAGCTCCTGTGCAGCGCTCCGCTGGGCCGCAGGCGGGTCTTGCTGAAGCCGCGGTCTTGCCCGGTGAGAGGCCGCCGGGGTACAGGCTTCACACTCTGTCTGTAGCGCCTCTCCCGTCCCCGCGCAGCGCAGCGCATGCATCTCCTGGCCGATTGTCACATTTGCCCATGTACACTGTAGGTCATTTAGAGGCACCAGTATTTCATAAACAGTTTAAAAGTTCTGTGGATGGATTTAATTGTAACGTGATGTTATAGCCTACTTCGGCTATAAGCGAAGGACAGATATGCGGTCGCTATGACGACCAGCTGTGGGCGGGGGCAGATGATCTGCGGTCGAAGCAGAACATCCATCGGGCCGAAACGAGTAGAGCCGACTGGTGACGAGCTGTGCAGGGCAGTAAAATGTGGTGGAAATGAGCCAAATGTGTCCGCCGCAATTCGGTAGGCTCTTTCACACCGGCCTTGAAAGCCGAAAAATGCACGGAAAATAGGATTTGCGCCTCCGATGTGAAAGTCGTGAACGCGCGTTGGTGGATAATTGTTTTACGCCTTTTGTCCCGCGACGGGAGGTAGTAACAGTGCCGGGTTACCTGGCAACCCGCCTCCATTTGAAAGCGTGTCGCAGCAAGCCGGAAAAGGTGCGAATGGTCAGCTCATTCATAAAAAAATTACAGGGGAAATCACCTCATGTAGCAAGAAAGTGCACGAGTGAAAGTAAAAAAAAGTAGCCTATACAATCATGACTGCAGGGACGCCAGGAGGAATGCTCCGTGCGGTTAGGCTTTATGCTCAAACGATGTTGACATTAGTACGGTAGGTAAAATTAACGGATATAATAATAAGCTTCAGAGGGCTATTCACCTTATTCACCACACCCACTTTTTCTCTCTTCCACGTTCAACGCAAACATATTTGTTCTTCCGGTTCAGCGCTAGTTGCCTTATGTGGCTAATATTAGCCGCTAGTTAGTTATGTTATATGGCAGTAAAGTGCCACTGAATGACCAAATTGATATAACTTTTTTTTTTCCCCCCCCCGATTTTTTTATCCCATTTTATCCCCCATTAGTGCTCACTTGAGCTGCTTTCACACATGTCTGGAATTCAGGAGTTATCTAGAGGCTATCCGGATGGCTGTCATGTGTGAATGTGTGCATGTGGCTCATGCGCGCTCCCGCGGATCCTCGTCCTATCCGGAGGGAAGTGTAGCCCCAGCCGTAGGAGTGGATCCCCCCCCCCCCCCCCCCTCCAGAGCTCCGTGAAGTAGTCAGCTCGTGAGTGCATGAGGACAGAGACGATCGTGACAGATTATTATTATATAAATAGTCGATGTGAATGAGCGAGCAAAAAACACATGCCATTTGGTTTCCAAATGAAGCTCAAAACTGCTCCGTGTGCGACAGCCAACATGTTGCTGGATTGCTGGATTGAAAGGCTCATGGCTCTGATCTGATTTCATGTCTGCTTCGCACAGCACACACATTTAATAAGCATTTTTGGACGCGAGGGTCGTCCCGCTTCCCAGTATTGGACATCGCTAGGTAGGGTATCTCGATCTGGTTGCGTTCATGTCTTTGATTTAACGTGTACACAGCGTTTGTGAAGATTCAATGGCAGAACCGCAAATTCCAAGTAGCGTCAAGTCAGGCAGTATATAACGAAAACTTCCGGGTATAACCTTCGCAATAATGGCAATTAAATAAAGTAAATGCACGTGTAATGTTTTTTGTGTGTGTTTCGAAAGATACAGAACGGAGATAAACTGGAAGAATATCTGCTCCCTTCGAAAAGTCAATTTTAACCCGTAGTGAGTCGACATTCTGATTTTTTGTTACTAAGTAATACAACATTTATTTTATTTTGAAGGTAAAAACGTCTAGCTTCCTGTATTCTGTATAATTCTAGTAGGTTGGATGCATTTTAGGACTGAACATAGCAAAGACCTGTTTTGTTTGTAGTGCTTGCGACTCGATGAAATCGATGCATCTGGGCGTGAGTTGTAGGGTTGTTTAATTAATTACTTACTAACGTTATGCGCAAACGATTATATGCCGTGAACGTTAGGCAGTTATCGCCCATTATGTATTTTTCGTTTTCACAACTCGTGTGGTCATGCCCAAATTCCCCCACCCCCGCTGCCCGCCCCCTCTCTACTTTACAAACTCTGCGGAGGTGCTACTCATGTGTGAAAGCAACATGCCTCATGTGTGAAAGGGTACACTTCACATATCATCCGGGGCAGGCTCAGTGGGGAGCAACCCTCACCTGATCCGGAGTTCATGTGTGAAAATAGCTTTGATTTCTCAATCCTGGTTGCTACTCCATCCTCTGCCGATCTGGGGAGAGCCGAGACTGGCTCACTGCTTCCTCCGAGACATGGGCAGTCAGCCAGCCGCTTCTTTTCACCTGACAGAGGAAGCTTCACCGGTAGGACATAGCACGTGGGAGGTTCACGCTATTCCAACCAGTTCCCCTCCCTCTGAACAGGCGCCCTTAACGACCAGAGGAGGAACCACATTAGCAACCAGGATATTGCATGTTTTTGTGAAGGGGGTTCCTATGTGAAGGAAACCCCCGGGAGGCACGGGGAGAACATGCAAACTCCACACAGAAAGGCCCTTTTGCCGACCCCACCCGGGCGGTGGGCACTCGAGGACATGCGGACGGGCACGCATTCCTTCAGCGTTCACCTCGTCCCAGGTGGGAATCGAACCCACGACCTTCGAGCTGTGAGGCGATAGTGCTTACCACTGCACCACCGTACCTCCCAAATTTATATAACTTTTAACCATTTTGAGTAACACTGTTTCCATACGGATCACCAGCGTTAGTTTGTTGTTTGTAACGTGGCTATATTCATAACGTTTCTATCTCGCACATACGTAGGTTACGCCAAACCACACATTAGGTTATGTGGGTTTCAGGACGCAACAGCCTCGACTCCACTAACGTCATCTTTAGAGCACAATATTCCTGGAATGCAAGTTTAACTAAACAGTTACATGTCCTCTGCATTCTACATAAAATTAAGATATTACGGGTTGTTTTATTTTGTATGTTACATACGTATTGGCCAAGATATGTTAGTTTATGGGGGAGTAATTTTGCCACTTTAGGAGGGGAGTGTGCGCGGCCATTTTGCCTGCGGGGTTTTTGGCAAGTCAAAACGGAAATACTATTACGAAATGACGTAATGCGGAAGCGTCCATGTGTGAGCAAAGAATAAGGTGAATAGCCGTCTGTGGCGAGTTGGTCTGAGGAGCAGATGCATGCGTTTTGATATTAAGGCGAGTCCGCCCACCATGCGAGTGGTGCTTGCCTTTCAATCCGGGAGCAGGGGATTTCACCTGAAAGTACACTGCAGCACGGGAATGTGGCCGTGCTTCTTGGCTCTGTGTGAAAGCAATTTCTGTGGCGAGGCTGCGGGCTTTGCGGGACTCCTAAACTGCTTTTTTGCCACGATCTGTGTGTGAAAGAGCCTAGTGAGTACTTACTCTTGTCCCGGGCAATAACAGGTCCTGTTATTGGCCCAGGCTGGAGTAGTAAAGCAGAACGGACACTGGCTGCTGCGCTTCAGGTTCCAGAGTGGTCCTAGGCTCGTCCGGATAGGTGCTGTGTCTTATAGAAAAATAAAGTTTGTCTCCCGCAAGAAAAAACCTTTTGTGGAGAGTGGAAGCGAGCAAACCTTAAAAAAATCCCACAGCAACACTGGTCTTTTTAGTAGAAAATGTTAAAAAGCCTTTATCTTAAACATGGCTATAGATTAAAAAACACACCAACATGTTTCTGCTCACACAGGAGCCTTCATCAGGGAGTAAGAGGACATGTGAATCTAAAGCTGCGTTCACACCGACCTATTAAAGTTTTTTGCTGGCGTCGAGTTTACATAAAAAGTCAATGCAAACGAACGATTGAGCGTATATTCGCCTGGGAGAAATATCGCTGGGCGTCCGAGCAACAGAGACAGAGCGATAGGGAGAAAATACGCTCGTCGCTCGAGATGAAATATCCCAACTCGAGCGAAATTACGCTGGCATCAGTCGCTCGCTGTTCAACGCTGATTGGCTGCTGTGTGAGAGTGAGTCAAGGATCACACTGGCTTGGAACAAACCGCTGGTTTATTCTGTGGCAACAAACCGCATTGACAGCTGATTGACAGGCTGACAGCTGACATGAAGTGAAGTCTGTCCTACCGGTATGGAGCTCGCATTAGGAGCACACTGATAGGCTTTAGCTTGTAAACAATGATGGTGGCTCGTAGTGGACAAATATCATGACATTGCGTAACGTTATAGCCCCCACATCTCCGTCAATTCATGTGCCTGTTGACGAGCGATTTAAACAGAGCGACAGAGCGATTCCAAAGGGTTGAATCAAGCGACAGAGCGAAAAATAAATATCTTGGTGTGAACACAGCTTAAGTCTGCTGTTTTAATTTCTATATGCTTGAGTGACATAATGTTTCAGTTTGTGGGCATTGTTGCTGTTGGCAATTAAACGATCTAACGTTCTCTTTCTCGAGACAATATGTCTGGATTTTGATAGGCCACGGTAGCGTGTGTGAGAGGGGGAGAGAGAGACAGAGAGAAAGCTGCGGTGGTTGTCTTTATAGGCAACACAGTCTAGCAACGTTTTGGACCAACGAGTTCAGCAGCACGGCAGCATGCACAGAGAGGGAGAGAGAGAGATGTGTTGTCATATCGTGATATTGATGTCGGGCCTCGCAACGGGCTCGGGCCAATTACTTTCATGACTCATCCAGGCCGGGTCGGGCACGGGCCTGCATGTCACGGGCCGGGGGGGGCTCGGGCCGAGATTTCAGGCCCGCGCAGCTCTCTAGTTCCTACACGGTTTTCCATTTTAAAAGTTCCATATTTTTCCAGGCAGACCCTGTGTTCTAACCATGTTCTTGACTGGTTTTGATTTTGGTGAATTGATTTGATATAATGCAGTGGCTGGGTAAATACGAGCATCCCTCTGAGCATTATTCTTCACATCAACATCAACTGTGGACTCAAAGTAGCTCTACAACAACCTCAACGCTGTGGAGCGGCTGTGGCTCAGGAGGTAGAGCGGGCCGTCCACTAACGAGGAGGTCGGTCCGCCGATCATCGGTGGTTCGATTCCCGGTTCCTCCAGTCCACTTGTCAAAGTGACCTTAGGCAAGATACTGAACCCCAAATTGCTCCCGATGGTTGCGCAGCACCCTGCGTCGTAGCTTGCCGTCATGGGTGTGTGTGTGAATGTCAGCACTAAAGCGCTTTGAGTGGTTGGTAGACTACAGCAGTGGTTCTCCCCCCCCTCCCAGGGGGTCACAAGATTATTTTGGGGGGTCGCAGGATGATTGTCAAAAGAGAAAAAAGAAAATAAATTATTTTTCTCCCATGATGATGAAATCTCCCATACCAATGGTTTAATGTATTATAAAGCTATATAAACTATAAAAACGAGTTCAGTGAGCGAGTGAAATCAGTGTGTAAATGCGTGCGCAATGTCATTGGGTTGGGTTGTGGCGGGAGGGGGGGTCGCGAACCCCAGCCTAAAGTTTTTTGGGAGTCACGGTTCAAAAAGGTTGAGAACCATTGGACTAGAGAAGCCCGATTTTACCATAATTATCTGAGTATCAGACGTGAACCACAAGCTTTTGCAGACTTTTTTTTTCTTCAAATCACCAATCTATTCAATAGTTGGAAATGATCAAATTCATCTTGAATAGTTTTCCAGACTTTCCAGACCTGCGTAGGAACCCTGTGACATGTACTGCAGCATTCACATTGGAGCCAATGTCTTTCCTTGCTGAGGTGACATCGACCAGGTTGCCTTTATAAAACACTAGTGTGTGTGTGTGTGTGTGTGTGTGTGTGTGTGTGTATGTGTGTGTGTGTGTGTGTGTGTGTGTGTGTGTGTTTTACCGGTGTGACGAGCAGCTGAGCAGTGAGAGTCTGTTTCACGTTCCTCCTCTGCAGAGAAAAGCCAGAGTTAGATTCTCCCTCCTGTCCTCCCTCCAATCAGAGAACGAGTTGTATTGTTTAGATTCAGTTTCATATTGATTTAGATCATTAGGTGACAGGAGTCCTTCACCTGGCCTGCTGTGATCTCTTTGTCAACCGGCAGCCTCTTGCCATCAATCAGACAAACTCCGTCCTCAATCTGGTGCGCCCACGCTTTCAGTCCCTCCTGAAACAAAAGACCTGACCTGAGAACAGTTCCAGTCAAGCTGCTGAATTGAATGTCTGTATGGGTTCTGTAACTGTGTGCATCTTTGCATGTGTGTAAGAGTAACAGTATGAATGATTAATGAATAATTAATGTATACATTTCACCTTCTGTTTAATTTGAGACCAACAACGATAATTTATCTGAATTCTTATGTTCTAATTAAAGTGCCTACCGAGTGTGGTTGTGTTTGTCCTACTATTACAGGTATGTTAACATGTGTTAAAAGTGCTGTATTATATGCTATGTAAATCACCAGTTAATTGGGTGAAAATCCTTTTGTGAAGACTGCTGAGACTTGCATGTGTTAGTTACAGTACGTGCTTGCATTTTTTGGGAACCAAAAAGGTGGTAGTAAAGCAAAAATATTGTTGTGTAAAACTGAGCATTTAGAGTCAGTGATATGTATGCTTTTGTTTAAATGCAAGAATATATTTGTATATGATAAGAGTGTAGTGGATATTGTTATAAGTTAAGTTATCCTTTATTAATCCCCATGGGGAAATTCATCCTCTGCATTTGACCCATCCTCTACTAGGAAGCTTCCTAGAACTAGGAGCAGCAACCAGGGACCAACTCCAATCAATGTACACTATACGGTCACAATGTAAAAGTAAAAGGGAGCAGAGTAGGAATATCATACTGTGTGTGTGTGTGTGTGTGCGTGCGTGCCTGCTAACCATGAGACATTTCTCCATGCTTTCTGTGCTGGTTCGGTCCTCTGGCAGTGCCAACATCATGTCCAAATCTAGACAACATGACACCATAATCCAGGAAGAACACACACCGGACTGGTACTTCCAATCAGCAGGCTTGGCCGTGCTCTGAAACAGCCAATCACAATCTCGTTAACTTACAGCCAGATGATTACATTACATCTTATTCAGCTATTTGTGTATCATGCATTGGAAATAAACAGATGATCTAAAAGGTATAGATTGGAACAACAGGTGGGCATAACCACTTAATTACACTTAATTGGAGAAATCTTAAGGACATTCAAAACCTTAACCTGATTTGGAGTGTCACTGAAAAGAGGTTGAATACTTTCTGACAGCATGCTATGTAAACTAACCTTGGGGTCTCTGACATCAAAGGTTCTGCAGATGGTTCTGACATGGTGAGTTAAGGAACAGCCACAAAAACTCATCATTTCCTGTGTATTCTGTACCATGTATAATACTTTGATGCTAGAGCATATCGGTCGTATCCCTTCATCTCTATCCATCCATCTATTGGGGGCTATCTGATCCAATCAGATGGCTGTGGAGAAGGATACTTCCTGGTTTTGGGGTTGACGTGCAGCGTGATGTGATCTGTGACGTCGTCGTCCGCGGGGCTCCACAGGCGATCCCCGGAGATCAGTTGTTCCACTGCAAAAACCAGCTACACACACACACACACACACACACGCTGCCACCTCCTGATTACGCTGCCACCTCCTGGTATAATAGTACACCGCAGCGCCTTAAAAACAAACTACAGACTGCCCAAAACAAATGAATTAGGGTGGTGTTAAAGATACCTCCACGCACTCACTTAGTGCCAGCTTTCTTTCAGCAACTAAATTGGCTGCCAGTTGAGAAAAGAGTCATTCAAATCAAATTGGGTCTGACTCATAAGATTGTGCATAATAAGGTTCCCAAATACCTCTCTAATTACTTTAATTGTTTCAGAGATATTCACAATTATGTTACTAGAAGAAGCTCTACTGATTTTGTTCTTTTTAGATTTAAGACCCTAATGGGAAAAAACACATGTGAGAATGTGTCTAGGGGTGTAGTCTTGTTTATTGTATTAATCAATTAATTTAGCATAGCCCTTAGACCTGCATGTAGCCTATAAATGTCCAAAACTTTAACCAATATGATGAAAGTATCCTCCAAGCGTTTGTGTCCTTGTATGAATCTGACCTTTCGGAGTGTGTTCAGTGTGTCTTTGGCATCGGTATCAGTGATGATGAAGACTCCTAGTACACACAGACCTCCAGGCAGCATCCTGGACACGTAGAAGCACACAGCAACTCATCATCACACCGTGCTGGGAGAATGACTTTGTTATTATTGACCTGTCCCTATGTGGCTACCTGCCGGGCGTGCTCAGTGACCCAGTCCTTGTCCAATGAGCTTCCAGCTGCTGCAGTAGACTCATCCATTTGGGGGGTCCGGGTTGCCATGACAACAAAATCCCTCTGGGCAGAGCTCTGTGGAGACAGAGTTTGGGGGGGTGGCAGTGATTAGCATCAAATAATGTGACTCCACAAGATCACATGATATATCAGATTATAATGTGACTCCACCAGATCACATGATATATCAGATTATAATGTGACTCCACCAGATGACATGATATATCAGATTATAATGTGACTCCACCAGATCACATGATATATCAGATTATAATGTGACTCCACCAGATCACATGATATATCAGATTATAATGTGACTCCACCAGATCACATGATATATCAGATTCAGCAGTGCATGATATCACATGACATGAAGGCTAGACACAACTCAACAGACATGTTTAGCCAATTTGGGGGCAGAGCATAAGAAGGTTAACAGTATTGTGTTATTTTGTGTGTTAGGTGTCCAGGATGCAGCCTGGTTATAAATTACAACCTGCTGCTGTTTGACTGTTTGTCTGATAGCTGTGAATCTCATCCAGAATGGCCTAATGAACACGCCCAAGAGAGCAAAAGATAGTTTACAAAAAAGGATGTTAGATTAGCCTCTGTGTTGATGAAGGAGCCTTATACCTGGCCGATGAGCAGGCCTGTGACTAGAACTACTCCTGGTGCACAGTTTGGACAGATAGCCCTCCACAGCATCTTCTGCTATGTAACCATGACCCATACTGACTGAAGAGAGAGAGAGAGAGAGAGAGAGAGAGAGATAGAGAGAGAGAGCCCTCCCCCCCCACAGGCACATGCACAGGTCCCAACAACACCCCCCCCACCCACACAGACACACACACACACACACAGACGACTTAGCTTACTGTGTCCTCTCTATATACAGTAGACACTGCAGAAGTAGCCTATGACATTTCCAGGGTGTATTCACACCTCTGGGTCGTTTGCCAAATCAAACGGTTCAAATTGTATTGCCAAGCCTCCTGGACACTCTGGTAGGCTAATAGCCTCCCGGGATGGAAAACAATTCCCAGAGGTTTTATAGGCTATATGATTATAAGAATGTGTTTTGTTAGACCTACATTGTAGGCTACCTCGGGTGTGATTATAAGAATGTGTTTTGTTAGACCTACATTGTAGGCTACCTCGGGTGTGCGCCGTGCGAGGAGAGAGAGAGAAAGTAAGAGGGAGGGATCAGGAGAGAGGAGGAGAATGTTATTTATTTATTTATTTAGGCTATCTATCAGGAATTTGGAGATAGAAGATCAAAGACCGTCACAACTTGCTATTACTATCACAGAGACTTCAGATGATACGCATATGAACTTCACCTGTCCTGTCAGGAATACAATTAATACATCATTTAATAATAGCCTACGGACATTTCGAGGAAGACATGCAATCAGTCTGATTGTATGATTGAACGAGACAAAGAAGGCTGGCTCTGATTACCATGACTTGTTTTCATTTATTTAATGGAGACCCAAAAACCCAGAATTGTGATTACTGTGAATTTTTGTCCATTTTAATCCATTATGTGGCTTAAAACCTTTTAAGAGAGGGCCTCAACAGCACCCTCTGTCAAAAGAAGCAGGAAGTGCAATGCAGTAGTGAAGGAAGAAGCTATTTCCTGCTCACAGTCAACATTGCCCAAGTCCATTGCCTCCAAATGTAAAAGCATGCATCATGACCATGACATTCAGTCAAACCAAGCACTGTGTGATGACATTACAAAAGCACATGATGAAGTACTGAGGAGTAGTGCTGGCTGGGGCCTCCATGATTGAAGAGTTCATTAGTCAACAATGGTGCCAGATAGCGTCAGCATGCATGCAGCCATTAGATGATAACTACCTGCTTGGACATGGCAGGTTCCACCTGGTCACACAATGACAACAGGTGCATTAAGACAATGCACGTGATGACAAATTAAAAAATAAATGAAGTGTAACATAGAGTCAACAGTGGCTTGTGACATACATCAACAGGTCTTTATTGGCCTATTAAACCAATGGTTTAATAAATAGGCCAATAAAGACCTGTAATCAGAAGGTGATGGGCAATATGGTTACCATATTAAACGCAGCAGAAAATCAGAAACACACTGTCCCAGTAGCTCAGCTTTTGACGGTATCTCACTGGTTCATAGAAAACATACACTCAACGAAAAACAAGATATATCCTGTTTTCAATGACACCAATCATACTTTCAAATGCACTGTGCACAAAAACACTATAATAATAAAGACACCTTGCTCGGGTTGCCATCGGCGCAGGTGACCCGCCGGGCTGAGGCACGACGGGGGGCCCCAGTGCACCCTGGGAGGACAAGCCCGCCTCGCTGACATCACCGCTGGACAGAGAGGGGGAGAGGCTGAGCCGGAGTGTCTGCTGACAGAGGCAGGAATGTGTGGGAATGGAGAGGAGAGGAGGGTGGAGAGGAAAGAAAAAAGAGAGGAATAAACAAGTGAACAGCCTACAGCTTACTATAGATCAGGGATGTCAGAGATACGGCCCGCGGGCCGGCAGGTTTCATGCGGCCCGCGAGATGTTTTGGAATATTATTTTTTTTTTATTATTATTATTATTAAATTTGCACCCCATTATCATGAACTACGTGTGGCTAATAAGCAAGCTAAGAGTTCATTCATAAGTTAATTAACCTGCACTACAAGGAAGTATGTCAGTAGGTCATCAGGTGTAAACAAAGCCGCCATGATGCCACGCTGGAATTAAATCGCGCATTCAGCTACCTACCAAAAAACAAAAGAATCAACAAGATCAGGCGCGGACTGCATAATCGGGCACGTCGGGCAAATGCCCGGTGGCCTGGCCTGGCCTGCAAAAAAAATAATAATAATAATAATAATAATTGTGCCCGTGCCACTCACTGAACAGCAGGCCAGGCGCCGCCTACTGGTTTACTAGTGGTTTTATTACTTTATTCAGGGTTAAAGTGGGTGCATCTCTTTGTAAAATTGGACTTGGCCCAAATTGGGCTTCAAACGGCCCAAATCTGGCTTTAAACGACCCAAATTGGGCTTCAAACGGCCCAAATCTGGCTTCAAACGGCCCAAATTGAGCTTTAAACGGCCCAAATTTTTCGGACGCCGGCACGCGCGTCGGCCCGTATCGGCCTGGCCTGCTTGGTATCTAATGCCCGGCCTGAATTATGATCCCAGTCCGCCCCTGAACAAGATGCTGTCGAAAAAGAGAAAGGTTGACACGGAATGCAGGCAGTTTCAAGAGAAATGGAAAGAGCAGTATTTCTTTTGTGAAGTAAATGGGTAAATGAGTCGAATTGATTTTAGTAAAAAAAAAATCCGGCCCCCATGAGGTCTCAGTTGAACAAATCCGGCCCTCTACCTAATATGAGTCTGACACCCCTGCTATAGATAATCAGACAGGCGTTTTCATTATGGACTGGAGTACTACCAAACATTGTGAATGCCATTGCCAACATACAACCAACACCAGAAGAAGAACTGTGATGAAACCAGAAGAAGAGTGACGATCCCATTCTAGGCAGATTAAAATCTTGTGAATTTATTTGTGCTAGTTTTTATGTGGTAAAAATACAATACTCCTCATAACTTCATGTGCCTTTCAGGACCAAACATCACCCCAGTGACCGGTTTTCAGTGAGCAAACGTTTCACCACTCCCAGTGACGACAGGACAGGTGAAGTACTGTGAGCTGACGGAGCGTACCATGAGCAGCGAGGGGGAGCGGCCGGAGGAACGTAGCAAGAGGGAGGGGAGGGAGGTGGCCGAGATGAGACGACCTGGCGTGTTCCACTGTTATCGTCATAAGAAGATATTCATACAATTTAACAGTAGGGTTAGCTGGACATTACAGAATGGAACTGAGTGTTTTCATATACTCATAAATGTGAATTCCCTGCCTGGTCAGTTTCACCCGCCATCATCCGCTGATCATTTGCATATTAATTCATAAAAAGCACACACAAAATACCACCTGCTCACATGTTGATTTTCAAGGAGAACAACGAGAATGTATCTCAGAATATGGCAATAATGTGTCTCCCATCGCAGTTATTACATTCATGGTATATTCATGAATATGTTCAAAGTTCAGCTCAGCCGCTGAGCTTGTGCACCACAATGCTACAACCACTGAGATTTATGAATAAAGGTTGTATGCTGCTAATGACATCATACTAATTTAAATACTGCTCATGCATCCTAATCACTCGCATTCTGTAAATAAACAAGGTTTCATATTTATTGCAACTTTTTCTTGACTTTGCATTGTGTGGGCTAGCATCATTTAAAGCAGTGCTGACCAATTTGGGGCCCGCGGGCCAAGTTTGGCTCTGTTTTGGCCCGCCACAATTTTTTTTTTTTTTTTTTTTTGGTTCCCTCCCGACTTTTTTTTATCCAGAATGCAACTCGGGCAAGTTATCAGATATCTGCACTGATTGCAAAGGGTGGACGAGCTTTTTCATGTGGTGACTTTGTGAAACAGTGTCTGAATGTGGCTGCGGATACTGTGTTCACTCCTGAGATTGCATCCCTGCAAATTGTCATGGCAAATTGTTTACAAAAGATGGACAATAAAGCTGATTTTCAAAGTACCTTGAGGATTTTCCAAGTTGTGAATTAAGTAAAATTTCTCTCTTGATTAGAAAAGGTGGAAAATACAACTGTTTTTAACTGGGTGTTTACTGATTAAATGTTTAAGCTCCCCACAAATGCAGATGTTTTTTTTAATATATATAACCAATTGCAAATTATTACAATTACCAAACAGATAAAAAGTAGATTATTATATTGAAATGTTATTTTAGATTTAGAATGTTAATTTTCTATAAAACACAATACATTTTAATGTAATTCCACAACGTTTATTTTTGGCCCTCGGCCCTCCACCCAGATTGAGTTTTGGCCCTTCATGGGAAAGAATTTGGGCACCCCTGATTTAAAGCTTTGAAACATGACTGCATGGTTCATATGAATATATATATATCAACTTAAAAGCAAGGCAATTAATATGAAAACAATATAGTACATTGGAAAGCCATGTTGTTGGCAACTTTTGGTAATTTACTACACCAACTTGACACATTCCACAATCTACAAATTGACTGTATCGACACTAGGTTCTTGTCCTGTCATACTCGTGTTATGTCTAGTATCCAATAATCTATCTTCCCTGGCCCTGTCTACTGGAGTTAGACGTTTGAGAGATGATTGAAGGGCGATCTGCTGAGTTGACAGGCGAGCATTTCAAGTATGTGCTTCTTATCCTACTGAGAGAGAAAACATAATACAACCTTTGAAAAGACTTGTAATATTTGGAGAGGTGCTCTTGATTTAACTTGCCAAGTACTTCAACACCCTCAAAATAGGAGAGTAACACAGAATGTATTGCAGGTAAGTAAAGCTGATTTTCTGTCATAATAATTGGAAACATTTCATGTTAACTGGGGTTTTGAGATTGGTTGGCATGTAGCTCTTTGAGCTCCCTGCAGGTCTGTCTGCTGTAGACGAGCTCACCTTGCCAGAGTGACTGGAGGAGAGGGGATGAGTTGCAGAAAGGACAGGACAGGCGCACACACACAGGCACGCACGCACATGCGCACGCACGCACATGCGCACGCACGCACATGCATGCACACACACACACACACACACACACACACACACACACACACACACACACACACACACACACACAAAGGAAAATTGATGATATTGGTGTCATACAAGATCTGTCACGTACACCTTTCTGAGTTGGTATGTCATGATATTTCGTAAGCACATATTGTATGTCCGTGGACCCTGTCATGCAAGTTTGCCCATACATATCCTTTTCCTGAAACTATTCATATAGGTCTGAAAAAAAAGGCACGAGCAGCGGGGAAAAAAAAAGGAGAAGATGGATTTGGAAGATTGGATCAAGTCTATTGGAAATCACTTTTGGTGGGCCTGCAACACATGTGGCGGCGATGAAACGGTGAGCCCTTTTAGTTGCCAGGTTCAAACTCTGTGACACCACGTGATGTAATGGTTTAGAAGGCTAGTCCTTTTCTATTTATTTTTTCAAACTAACATCCCAGGGTTCTCTATGTTCAATGTAAGATTATATTTTTGAAATTACAGGAACTGAGATGGATATGGACCTCAATCTTGCATCACATATGTGGTGTCACTGTCCACTGCTGGGAAGAGAACGGGCAGGACTACAGGTGTCTTCATGATGACATCAATGAAGACACCCAGAGAAAGAAGAAGGAATCAAGCTCAAGAGAATAAATTGAGTGACTAACCCAAAGGCCAGGTTTATTTAAACTTAAAAATATATATACCGGTAAAGTATATTTATAACAATAACATGCTCGCTCACTCACTCACACATGCACACAACAGTGTTTCCCTGAGGATCAATCTGGTGCACTCAGAGCTACCCCCAGGTATTTTCACATGATCAAATCTGGCCCCGTTCAAAAAGGTTTGGACACCCTTGCCATATAGAGTCTCATATCACAATATTGATGTAAAATCGATATATTGCCCACCCGTAATATTGAGTGCCAGAATCAAGCTCCCAATGATGCAATTTGCAGAAAAATATTAGATTTCATTGATTATCAATCACTGCTTTCAACGTCTTTCTGATATAAATGTTTTATTTTTTACAACCAGATCACCCTATGAAATAAACAGCGTCATGACTCAATAATGTTACTTAGCAGAAGGTCGCTCGTACTGAGCATGTCCTCCTCAAACTGACGGTGAAAAATGTTTGCTGTCACAAAATAAAAATCATTTGACGACTTATTTGAGGGAGTGTAATTATGTTATTGATCACATTTGCTACCTGTTGCTCTTTGAAGTCGTGATGTTTGTCTGCGTTTGGTCAGCTCCCTTCTCCAGTTCGCCTCCGCACTTTTAAACATTGTTTACAGACGGGCTATGTAGTGTCCATCCCTGTCAGCAACGTAACGTAAGCAAAATAACTCCATATTTCGCTCTCTAGACCGGACAAGACCGCATGCGCTCACAGCAGCCATGTTTGTTGTGTTGAAGCAAACACTGAATGAGTTAAGGAGAGGGGGGGGGGGGGGGGGGGACGCCCACGACACACCCACACGGACACACTGTCACATGCATGTAACGTTACATTATTTATTTTAAAAGCACGCATATTATTTTTAACTCAGCGTAAATGAATGCCATGAAAACACATCTATTCACATAAAAAAAATAACATTTAAAGGGTCTTGAATTTGAAATCCACCTAAGACTTTTCAATCATTTTCAAGGGTCTTGATTTTCCCTAAATTGAATTCCCAACTTTCAAGACTTTTCAAGACCCCGGGGATACCCTGTTTTTACCACGTGCGGAGCACACTGGTCAACACGCGAGGAATTCAATGGCATCAGTCATAGAATGGAAAGGACGCTTTTCACTCTCGGGGACGTTCGATGAGTTTCACTCGCGTTTCCCGAAGGGGGTGTGTGTTTCAATACGCCTGACGGTGCAGCCACATCTACGCGTCATTTGACGCGGGCTGACGCTGCTGCCCATCCACTTTGTATTGGAACATGCTGCTCGACGCCTCGCAAAGCATGCTGGGAGACCAAGCGAGCGTAGCAGGCTCGTGAAGCGACAGTGGGCAACAGAGGGGGCGGGGTGGAATTTGACAAAGTACAAAGCTAGCCAATTGAGCTCGTCCCACCTATCCTACCCTTCCTGTCCTCTTCCACTTCCTCTCTAACACCAATTTTCAAAGAAGCAAAGTAAATCTAGCAGCAGCTAGCTCCCAAGCTAGCTGCTTCCGGATTTCCACGCCCACCAAGCGTCAAGCGTCCATAGAGCCAAGCGTCAGCCCGCGTCAAATGACGCGTAGATGTGGCTGCACCGTGACCCCGCCCACTTGGGACGCAGCGTCAATTACAACGAGCGCACCTACATACATACACACACACACACACACACACACACAGACTGCAGCAGCACAGCACCCACTGCTAAACACCAAGGGCTGAAAGTAAACCACTATTAACCACCCACAAATGAGCCACACATTACAAACAAACATCAACCTCTGAGTTTAATGTGGATACAAAGGACTCAGGATGCTCTGGCTGTGTGGAATTAGTTTCTTGATGAATTAGCGGTCGTTACTGTGGTATATGTTTGGTCTTGTTTGGCTGTGGCCACTGGTTTCCTGCTTGTGGAAGAGGGACAGCAATCTTTGCAAATATCGAGTTCTGAAATGCGTGTTTCAACATTCCGACCCAGTGATCCTTTGTATCGACATTAAAAGAAGACATTCATTTATTTGTGTAAGTTTTGGTTAGGTATTCTGTGACGATTTGAACATACATGGTATGGCCGCCCACTTAAAGCACCAGCCAGCCAGCCCGCCAGCTGAGCTGCAAGCAGATCCGTGTCAAAAGCTGTAACACTGAAATGTCACTAGTATGGAGAGCTACAAAATAGATCCTTTTTGGAAACCTGACCCAACAAAAAACACATGGGATCGTTTAATGTCCCGATTATGAAGCAACCCAATCACCAGAATCAAATGTCAAAAAATAATATTATGGAGCTACAATATCAACTCAATCAATTTGAATAGGTTATACTATCCTAGATACTGTAGGCTAGCCTATAATGTTATAATCATGTTTTCCAGTTACTCCTGAGCAAACCAGTCAACTAATAAAATAGTATAATTCAAATATGAGTAAATTATCAAACAAAAGTATTAATTCATTTCTGGTAATATGCAATATGATGACAAAACAGTCTATCCATGCGAATCTGCAGACTTCAATCAATCTGTTTTAACCACAAATAGCTGTATTATCACAATTGGGCAAAATGATGAAGTAATGAGTGGTGTCCCATTTCCTAGGTGACTGTTTTCAATCCCTACCCCTTGTGGCTCCATTTTGAAGGGCATGGGCCAAAGTGAGGGACACTCAGAAACAAGAGGTAGGGGGGTAACAATAAGAATTGGGATTGGGCCTTACAGTCTCTTTTCTATAGTGAGGAAGGTGTTAAACAACATGAGGAGTTGGTTGAAAAACCAAGTCTTTATTTTCAGCTATATTTTCTAAATGAACTTCAGTCAACCAAAGTTGACTATAGAAGTGAATGGGGGCAACATCATGCGCCCTGCATCTAATGTATTGGGTACGTGTGTTCATCATTGTAGGGGGACAGTCTCTCTCTCTCTCTCTCTCACACACTCACACACACACACACACACACACACACACACACACACACACGCAGTTTCTAGGTAGGCTACTACAAAGGGTGAGAAAATAGGTTCTGGTAAACGTTGACAATTACAGCAGCAACAGTTAAGCGATCATCAATACAACGGCAAATTCGCCAAAAATGTCACTCACCCATTATGAGCCTTGGCGTAATAACCTGGGTCTGTATGCATCTTCATATCTTCCCTGGCTTGTGGCGATAGTCCGACGTTGTGTAACTAGTAGTTTTTCAATCCGCTGCAAATGCATCAACACACACTCCTCCTCATCGTCCCGAGTCTGCAAACATGTCCCTCATCCACTGATCCATGAAATTAAGTCTTCGTTGTTATTTCCATTGTCTAAAAAGCTGTCCTGCTGTATTAATCATCGGTGCCGTCTGACTTGCTTCTTTCGCTTCTTCTTGCTAGCAGGCTAATGGCGGTATGTTGTGTTGACGATCACAGTCACTGCCAATGATGCTTTGCGCGCGCAGATCAGGATTTGATAGGCTAGCTAGCCGCTACGTGAATATGTCGCACCCTTCAATCATCAATGCTGCGCACTGGTTGCGCATGGCCAGTGGCCCACACTGTGTGGGCACATCCACATATAGTGGAGCGGATAACAGAAAAAATCGTGCAAATTTTGATACAAGCATGAAATTTGGCTCGGTTGTTCTCCAGAGGTTTCTGATCAAATCTGCCCGATGGGCCATCTGAAAATCTGCTCGTTTTTCAAGATGGCCGCCAAAATCGCCAAAATTTCATGGAAATGTGTGTAGTTGGCCGATTTGAATGATCTTTGTGTCTATCCCTATGTTTTCAAGCCTTCTGGAGTCGATTTTTCTCATTTTATAGCCCTTTGATTTGGTCATTTTTCAATATGGCCGCAGAATCGGCCTCCCAAAGTTGATTTATTCCGAAGAAATGTGTGTAGTTGGCCGATTTGAAAGTTCTTGTTGTCAATTTGTATGTCTTAGAACATGCAACTATTTTCTTACTTGTTTAGCACTGATCTAATGATTTTAGCGATGAATTATTAAATTTGTAATGAAACAATAACGAAATATAATGCCAATACAACTTTCTTGGAAAAGTAACAAAAAAGAACACCAATACAATTGATCTCATTGTTCTTTCTTCAGTTGTAACTCCACACAAAAACAACTGTCTGTGGATGTTATGTGATTGGTCCTCTATGAGCTACTGCTCACATATCCAGAGTTAAAGCACTTGCATCTCCGTTTGCAACCTTTCTTACAGGAACACTTGGTCAGTTCCTGACAGCTGGCAGCAATTGCAGGTAATGCTGACCAACATATCTACCATGTCGCTCCCTTCTGTGTCCAACCCCAGTCAGCAGGACTGCTGGTGTCTGGCCTGGAGATGGTAGCCTGGCCCCAGATAATCCCAGCCTGATAAGCAGCATGCTTGGCTTGTTCTCTGAGGGCTGCCTGTGTTGGTGGAATTGAGTTGTATGGACTCTGCTTGCGGGCAAAGAGATTGAGTCTTGCTTCATCCACGCCAGTGGCTGCACTTGATCTGTCATACATTAGGACAACAAATCTCTCTAGCTGTTGTAGATCAAGCTCAGTTAACTGATGTTGGATGCTGGCTGAGATTGGTGAAGGTTTCAGAAACCTCATCACAGATGTTCCAAGTCTGCCATGCAGTCTTCTTCCCTTTACCGCGGAAGGCAGAAACCATCACACACAGTGAATCCATGAAAGTATGGCAATCCACGGGCTTTCTCAGGCCCGATTGCAGAGACTACCTCATGGACTGGAATCCATCTTACATTGGCACCTTGGCCAAAGGCAATCCACGTGTCCTCAAGACCAAGGTCCTGCAAGGATGGCAGTACAGATGTGGCTATGACAAGGATGTCAGTGTCATTAGCCTTGATGATGAGGGACTTGCTTCCATCCATTGTTGCCTCCCTGGCATGTACAAATATTCGAGTGTCTGCTTCTTCATGAGAGCATGGAGACACAGCATGCAGGGAACTCCTTGTGTTGCTAATAGCATCTTCTCCTTTTGTGACAATGAGTGTGCTTGTCGTCTCTGCCTCACACATCTCTGCAAGGAAGTGAAACAGCTCAGTTTTGTTGCTGTCATCTTGAAGAAAGCTTCTCCAATTATTTGGGGTCTTACTTGTTCCTGTCACTCTTCTTCTCCTCATTCCTTACCCCCTTTTCAACCTGGCTTCAGATTTCAGACTTGACTTCTTGTACACATCAAATTCTATGTCCACCCTTTTGTACTTGGCACTGTAGGATTCCACCTTCTGAGTGATGTCTCTAGCATAGTCATCACATGTCTTTGAGGTGTGTGGAATTAGCCATCTATGATGACTGGATCTCCCCTTGGTTCTCTGTCTGGGATGTTCACTTGTGCTTGAAGGATTTCAGCCAGCTGTGACTTCTGACATGTATGAAGCTTGCCACTGTCACTGAGAGATGCAGGTGACGACTGATCTATATAAATAATTGAAGAATTATTTCAAGTCACACTGCCTGTTCTGGCATGAGATGAAGAGTCGTGAGAACAGCTGGCGGTCATCTTTCAGCAACTTCTCCTTAGAGCTTAGAGCCCCCAGCTTGCTCTAAGACTTGTTTAAAGAAACAAACTGTGTTCTTCTTGATTGGATGATAGAATGAACATTCATCTTCATTCTTTAGCCCCTTCATGAATGACTGGAACTGCTCTTTGCCTCGCTGGTGATGTGTAGCAACCATTGTCGCCAGAGCTGGGTCTGCAATGTTCTTTGTGTCTAGCGCCAGTAGGTCATCTGATTCTTCTTGGAATGGGTTGCCCATCTCCCGCAGCACTTCAGAAAGTCCTTTCAACTTCTCAAATAATGATTTCTGGGCACTCAGTGTCTGCTCATGATGTCAGCTGCCTTTGGTTGAATCTTTCACACCTGACACAGCTTCATATCCAGCTACTATGAGTCACTTCTGGTCCAGCTACCATCCACCTACGAAGTGCTACCGGGTCTTCTGTCAATCCAATGGCTCCTCTGTCACCTTTGATGACTGCATTATTTTGCTCATGGGCTTGGTCAATCGCCAGGGCAGAGAATTCTCTGAGACTTGTGAACAACAAAGTTGCCCTTGTGAAACTCCCTGGCCACTTCTGGATGCCGTTGCTCAAGGGACATCATGTCTCGGAGGTGAACAAATTTGATTGAAATACTGCTCATCTCTGCATTCAGGGTTGAGAGTTCATCATTTTACTATCCTCTAAATGAGAAAATGTAGAAGTCAAAGGGCTATACAATCTGAAAAATCAACTAGAGTAGGCATGAAAACAAAGATCATTCAAACCGGCCAACTATACACATTTATATGAAAAACAACTTTGGGAGGGCAATTTGGTGGCCATCTTAAAAAATGGATGGATTTTCAGATCGCCCAATCTCTTCAGCAGTTTAAACCCACAGACAGTTGTTTTTGTGTGGAGTTACAATTGAAGAAAGGACAACAAGATCAATTGTATTGGTGTTCTTTTTTGTTACTTTTCCAAGAAAGTTGTATTGGCATTATATTTCGTTATTGTTTCATTACAAATGTAATAATTCATCACTAAAATCATTAGACCAGTGCTAAACTAGTAAGAAAATGGTAGCATGTTCTAGACATACAAATTGAAAACAAGAACATTCAAATCGGCCAACTACACACATTTCTTCGGAAGAAATCAACTTTGGGAGGCCGATTTTGCGGCCATATTGAAAATGACCAAATCAAAGGGCTATAAAATGAGAAAAATCGACTCCAGAAGGCTTGAAAACATAGGGATAGACACAAAGATCATTCAAATCGGCCAACTACACACATTTCCATGAAAATGTGGCCGATTCTGGCGGCCATCTTGAAAAATGAGCAGATTTTCAGATGGCCCATCGGGCAGATTTGATCAGAAACCTCTGGAGAACAACCGAGCCAAATTTCATGCTTGTATCAAAATTTGCACGATTCCTCTCAAATAGTGATATTATCCGCTCCACTAATAGTGATAAGCAGATCAAGACACGACAGCGTCGTCTTTATATGTATGCACTACAGACCCCGGCCATTCTGCACAAAAGCCTGGCTCTTTGGTCATGCGGTCAGCACATATGACTCTCACCTGGGAGTTCTGGGTTCAAACCCTACATGAAGCTACTTTGGCCTGCCATAACTATGCTTTTAAATTTCTGTGTCTTTTTCTTATTGGTATAGATAGGGGAAATAATATTCACCTGCATGTTTTACTTCTTTTTGTATCGGGTATTTTAGAACTTGTTTACCTCCGTTATTATGTGATCTTTAAAAAAAAAGTTTTGTTCTTGTTGAGAGACCTACTGTGTCAACAATTATGTATTTTGTAATGATCACAGGTATCTGTCATCACCACGGTTGCATTTTGGTTTGGGTTGACATGTCAGTCTACTCCATACTGATATATTTTGCTGATACCAATTTGCTATCTTACATGATATATCCTGATTAAAAACAGAGGCCCTGAGAGAGCGCAAACCTCCACCAACAACTGCTGTTACACCCATACACTTACATTCTAAGTTAAACTGATTTCTTTCCTGCAATTTGGAGTCTATATCTCTATTAGTTTCATAGTTATAGAGAGAGAGACAGAGAGAGAGAAAATATACGTGTCTAACTAATGGCAGAAATCCCAGATCCAGATCATCACCAAAATCTGATCATCTGACTTGTCTTTGGATTTGTCATTTCTAACATTGAGTTGAATATATGATAGCCTAGGTAAACCCAGCCCCCACGTTCTCAGTTCCCAGTCACTGAGAACGGTCTGAGAGCAGGTCACGTGGGGGATGGGTTTACCCAGGCTAGTCATATCCTGTCTGCAGAGACTGTATTCACACGCTGCACTCCAGAGACACCTGCTGGAAGAAACTGGGACTGTCAGACTGGGAGAGGAGCCGTACAAAGCTGAGAATTGACTGTCTTGTTTGATTTTGCAATAAGGGAAATGTTGTTTTAACTGTACATGAATGCATGTAAAGGCATTTACTACTGACACTAATAACAAAAATGAGTTAAGTCTGATCATTTCAAATATGAGATTGGACCCATTCCCTCAGCAATGAATGTTCCCCAAAATCTGCAATTCTCCTACCTGTAGTTTGTCGTTATTGCACATAATTTTATTGCATTAACTATGCAATAAACTGCAAAATGCATTAACTAAATGATGTTCAGTACTTTCATATCTGTGACATGAATGAGAAGCCTTAAAGACAGATTGAAGAGAGAAGGTAGTTTCATCATGCTCATGACTGTCCCTAAAGCTCGGACGGAGATGGGCAAAAAGGGCCTTTTGTGCAGCCAATTCTATTTTATGGACACCTTAAATCGAACCCTAAGGAAAATCTTAATTTAAGGTGCTTTGTGCAACTGGCCCCTGGTCTTTAAATGCGACCTGTATCCGGATAAGTTATCTGGATAATGGTCGCATTTAAAAACCAGGTGTAAATGGGGTGTTATATTAGTGAATCTTCTACCAAGAGTCACGATTTGGGTCAGAAATAAACTGAGGGGAATGGAAAAAATTATTCAAAGTTTAGCATTTAGCATTCATATATCTTCATTCATCCAAGATATATTTCCATAGCAGATTTGTTTAAAATGGTTTCTAAAGAGACTGCAGTACTGACTCCTCAGAAACGTAGAAGCTTCTTCTTCCTGACTTGACTAGTGAATTAAATGAAATTTAAACAGAATTCCAAGTGTAAAACCATGGCTTCAATATGTATTAAACAATTTCAAATGGACACAAAAAATACACAATATTAAAAAGATTAAGTGCCGCATGTCATACAAATAGTTGACTGTACAATGGACAATATAAACATTCAAATGTGTTTCAGAAAAACAATAGGTAGGCTATATAATACAAAACGAATTATGTACAGTTGCAAAGAAAATTAATGCTAATTGAAAAAACTACAGATTTCTGGATTCACAATTTCTAATATACCATGTAAAAACACCAACATTACTATTATCATTACTCTTGGATTGTTTCCTCAGAAATAAAATGGTAGTTTTATATTACTGATAAAATGGTCATTTCATCTAATCAATGACAATAAGCTATCAAACTCACATTGATAGAGGAACAGTTGGATATGAAACAAGGCTGCCAAATCAATGTCTACGTTCACTACAGACTGTCTGCGTTCACTACAGACTGTCTACGTTTCACTGCAGACTGTCTGCGTTCACTACAGACTGTCTACGTTTCACTGCAGACTGTCTGCATTCACTACAGAATGTTTGCGTTCACTACAGACTGTCTGCGTTCACTACAGACTGTCTACGTTCACTACAGACTGTCTACGTTTCACTACAGACTGTCTACGTTTCACTGCAGACTGTCTGCGTTCACTACAGACTGTCTAGGTTCACTGCAGACTGTCTGCATTCACTGCAGACTGTCTGCGTTCACTACAGACTGTCCGCGGTCACTACAGACGGTCTACATTCACTACAGACTGTCTGCGTTCAGTCTACGTTCACTACAGACGGTCTACGTTCACTACAGACTGTCTACGTTCAGTCTACGTTCAGTCTATGTTCACTACAGACTGTCTACGTTTCACTGCAGACTGTCTGCATTCACTACAGAATGTCTGCGTTCACTACAGACTGTCTACGTTCACTACAGAATGTCTGCGTTCACTACAGACTGTCTGCGGTCACTACAGACTGTCTACATTCACTACAGACTGTCTGCGGTCACTACAGACTGTCTACATTCACTACAGACTGTCTACATTCACTACAGAATGTCTGCGTTCACTACAGACTGTCTACATTCACTACAGACTGTCTGCGTTCACTACAGAATGTCTACGTTCACTACAGAATGTCTGCGTTTCACTACAGAATGTCTGCGTTCACTACAGACTGTCTACGTTTCACTACAGACTGTCTGTGGTCACTAGGTAGCCATTATCTGTCAATAACAGGAGGCCCATAGCTTTGGCTGTGGGTCCAGTAAAGTCTAGGCATTCAGAGCCGTGCACATTGGCTCACACATTGCAGTGGCAAACACAGCCGTACCTGGCCTGACATAAAGCTCCATACTCAATTTTCACAATGATAGACATAAATCCTCTGTATCATTTTCAACCTGTATCTAAGGATGGGCACTAAACAAGACATTCTACCTCATTCACAGATAAACATGGTGGAATTTTGGTGATGCCTCTCTGTCTTCAGAGTGAGGTCACTGTCGGCTCCCACTCAACAATGAAGGTTGTGGGGCGACCCGGGCGAGTGAGGCGACGTCTGGTACTCTCAGCCTTTTTCTGTAACATTGAGATGGGGAGACAAATTGACAACATTATAGCAATGAACACTACAGTCGTGTTTGGCTGCCAGGACTGAGATTTAACTTTAGCAAGTCAACTGATAGCACACGCATATTACATATACAGTACAAATATACAATATAAACACATTTACATACACAAGAGATAAAACGGCATCTCTGACCAAATTGTGCCTTCTAATTGTGTATATTATATATACCTTATATATATATTATATTTATAAAACGGCTCTCTCAAATCAAGCAATCTGATTGGTTCACAGCCATTGTATAAATCCAGTAACCCACTCCAATAACCCATGGCCATGGGTTATTGAGTTGCCATGGCAACTCTCTTACTAAAAGGCTTTGGTTACCTCAAATGACAATGTAGAAAAAACAAATGGCGGAGACAGCTGTCAGATCCTTGTGAATCGATCTTCGCTTATAACTTTACTAATACTTCGCAGAAAATTATGTTTTGTACAAGAATAGATAATGTCTTCTTTGCAAAAAAAAGGCTGTTAACCCTGCATTTAACCCCGTAACGTTAGTTGGTGTCGGGCTTTCCAGAAAGCTCTCAGCTTCTCAGCAAGCGCTGAGAATGCAGCGCTGCCTCGAGCTGCGTGTCGGGCTTTCCAGAAAGCTCTCAGCTTCTCAGCAAGCGCCAGGATTGGCCAATGTCAACTTCAGTCTCCAGAACGATCCAATCAAATCACCCGCACGTTCTTGCGGTCCCGCCTTACAGTAGTGTTTCAACTGACTCTACCAGAATGCCATGGCAGTCGGACTTATAGTATTACTATTATTATTATTATATTATCATACTTGGAAACCGTTTTATAAAAGCAATAAAGCACTCGAGCTGCGTGTGTTGTGGCATATATCCCGCTGCTCAGCAGTTATCCCACTCGGCCTGCGGCCTCGTGGGATAACAGCTGATCAGCGGGATATATTTGCCACAACACACTGGCTCTCATGCTATATTGCTTAAGTATATTATAGACCCTTTTACTGTTTGTAAACAGTGATGACGTATTTGGTGGGCGGAGCCGAACTCGTTGCAGAAAGTTACAACTAGCGGTTCAGCTGTCATAAAAATATGGAAGATCCTGACACCTCCTCCATGTATTTTAAAGCTTTGCCAGCAACAGACAGGTTACCTTACACAAATTAGCTAACTCTTTCAAAGGAGTGAGGTTTCTTGACCCGTACTCACTGTCAGGATGGGTCTAGGAGCCAATGCATCGCAAAGTTGCAGTGCCGCACCTCGTCATATTCCTAGTGGGAATGTCCAGCGTCTGATACGCATACGACACAAGACGTCTTTTCCCTGTATTCCGGGGATCTCTCTCGTTCCGGCTAGAGTTCCGCGGAGGTTTGCATACCGCCATGCGTGCGCAACTAACCCTGTGACGTCCACCGTAAAAGGGTCTATTATGCATGTGTGATTGCATGCATTTAGTGTTCAGCGTGTGTGCACGTCTCCCTCTAGTGTTCAGACAGAGTGTATGCAAGTCTCCCTCTCTACTAACCTCAGCCACGGGGTAGGTGCTCTCCAGATGTTGAAGGCAGACATGGAGCTCGGCAAGCCTCCGCCACTCATCACCACCTGCATCTTCCTGCTTTTGCTCTGCACGTGTGGCTAGAAAGACACAGATGATAAAAAAAAACATTTGTGATTAAAAACCCTTTCTGGGAACACATATCGATGACAAACTGAGTTTCAATGTTGATTTCATCTGTAAAAAGGCTCATCAGAGACTGTTTTTAATGAGGAAATTGAAGGGGTTCAGGGTCAGGCCTGACATCCTGGGAAAAGTGTATGTCAGCCTGGTAGAGAGCATCCTTGTTTTTAATATCTCTGTCTGGCACGGCCACCTGACGTTAGCCAATAGAAACAAAGGATTGTCAAGATGGCAGGGAAGATAGTTGGCCCACAACAAAAGCCATTAGATGACCTCTACAGCTCAGCTGTACAGAGGAAGGCCCTGCTGATCATCAATGATTAGACACCCCCCCCCCCCCTCCACCCTGAGTTTGAGTTGCTCCCCACAGGGTGGCGCTATAGAGTAGAAGTGGCAAGGAACAAGATCTACAAGAGCTCCTTTATTCCTAATGCAATTAATGTAGTCAATAAACAACAGTAATGTGAACAGAGGACATGAGAACGGAGGAGTGCAACACTGACTAATCTATAATGTGATGTGTTGTCACCATGCTGTTGATGTTCCCTTCTGCAGACATGTCTGTGCTTCCTGTGGCTTATATGTCATTTTTGTAGACATGTTTTTACCTAATTGGGTGAGACCACTGAGCTATATAGGGGTGAGACCAATGACAAATAAAGTTTTTTCTATTTCTATTTCTATTTGAAACCCCACTTCTCCATTCCTGAAGCTCAATGTAGGCAAAGAGAAACAGCATGATGCCAAAATAATCTCCAGTTGCAACAAACTATTAGATTAGATTATAAAACTGTATTAATGCCAAATGAGTTTCCCCATCAGGGATGAATACAACTGGAGATTATTTTTGCGATGATGCCGTTTCCTTTTCCCCAAATAAAATGTGATGTCAGCGAGCAAAGTTTGTCCTCCTCACCCTTTTTGATCCGTCGTGTCGTCCTGGATTTGACCGTTGCAGCTGGATTTTGGCTGGCTGGATTTCTTTGGTCAGCAGAGGCGAGCTGAGACAGAGATATAGGCAAGATTGAAATTAGCAAGCTGGCACAAAAGTAAAATGTCTCCATTAAGGCTAATATTACCATACAAAGTCTTGTAACTAAGCAGTCAAACTTGTTGAGTCATTTGAAAGTTGTTCCGTTATCCTCACCTGGCTCAAAAGGATCTTCTCATTGCTCTGAGCCTTGTCCAAATCCACTTTCAGCAGCTTGTTTTCAGCAGTGACAGCCTCGAGTTGCTCTTCCTCAACCTCTAGAGAGCTCTGCAATTCAGCCAGCTGGATGAATGCCTTCTCCATCTGTCGTATTATAGAATGAACATATAGCTTAGTCATAATACCATTAACAGACAGGTCAATGGAAGCAAACATCCAACTATTATTATCATCATTATTATTATTTTATTTGACCTTTGTTTATACAGGGGTGGCCCTTGAGAGCGAGCTCTCATTTGCAACAGCGCCATGTTACAGCAAAACATTTATAAAACGTGACAAAATGACAGACAGACAAGATAAAGAAAAAGGATAGAAACAGTGTGGTGAGATCACACTCACCTGTGTCTTGTAGTAGCCGACATTTTGCTGCAGGATCTGCTCATTAAGCCAACGGTTGCTGCCACGGTCAAAGTATCTGGTCCTCTCTTCAAGCAGCCTTGTTTTTAACCTAAGAGAGAGACAGACAGGCGAGCAGAGTTTCTCAAACTGTGGCTCAGGCAATTTATAAAAACTGCTTAATGAGAGGTCATGTAGCTTTTTCTGTCTGAGTCACAAATGTAGGGTGACCAGATCCCAGCAAACCAAATGTGGGACAAAGAGTATGTTTGTGTGGGACAATGTGGGACATGTTACCAATGCTGAGTAGAGCTGCAACTAACAAATATTTTCATTATTGATAAATCTGTCAATTATTTTTAGACTAATCCATTAATTGTTTGATCTATAAAATGTCACCAAATGGTGATCATTTTCCCCCAAAGCCCAAGATGACATCCTCAAATGTCTTCTTTTGTCCTGACCAACAGTCCACAACCTAAAGATAGTCTGTCATAGAAGACTAAAGACATCAGAAAGCCAGAAGAGAACACTTTTTTAAATTAGTCTCTCTCTCTCTCTGTGTGTGTGTGTGTGTGTGTGTGTGTGTGTGTGTGTGTGTGTGTGTGTGTGTGTGTGTGTGTGTGTGTGTGTGTGTGTGTGTGGGTGTGTGTGTGTGTGTGTGTGTGTGTGTGTGTGTGTGTGTGTGTGTGTGTGTGTGTGTGTGTGTGTGTGTGTGTTATAGTGTGTATGTCATTATAGGCAGCCTCTTTATCTGGAAAAGACGATGCTTTGTATACCCTTGAGTGCTAAACATGCTTACATATGTCAGTTTGCATACATTATATTTAAGTCATCATCTTGCTGCAATGTCTTTTCCTGTGCTTAAGAAGTACATGCATCAGTGTCTGGTTCAATAGAAATGTACTGTACTGCGGCCTTCTTCTAAAATGTTTGGGTCTGTAATATTTGCTCTACTTTGGATCCAAATAAAAGTATTTAAATGTGTGTGCGTGTGTGTGTGTGTGTGTGTGTGTGTGTGTGTGTGTGTGTGTGTGTGTGTGTGTGTGTGTGTGTCTCAGTGGGTTGCCTATGGAAAATTAGAGAGCCAATCAAAATGTGGGACATTATGTCAATATGTGAGACATGGGAACAGGCTGAAAATGCTGTGCAGTCCCACACAAAGTGGGACATCTGGTCACTCAAGAAAAGAAGAGAGATTGAGATTCACTTGAAGTGTTTTGAGTTATTATGTGCTTTAATACCTGCTGATCTGGGCAGTTTGTGTTTCCAGCTGCTTTGTCAGTTCAGCCTTTTCCTGCTCCATCCTCCCTTCGCTGGAAGCATCATTCATGATGAGCAGGTCATGATGGAGCTGAGACGTGCTACAGGGATGAAGGCAAATTAAAGTATTACATTTTAATGTCAAACTATGGCTGTCCAAAAGACTAATTTACCTCTGGATTTAAATGCTAGCCCGCCATTACGCCCTTTGAAGACATTTGATAAATCAGACATGCTTTCAGATAAAGTCCAGAATGATACCTGGTTGGGGGAGGAGCCACCGTTTGGCACAACAATGATGATGGCCGGAACACGTCGAGGGGCTTCTCCGGCTGCATGCGCTTAGTTACCTGTAAAAAGATTGTTTCACAAAGTCATGACATTTAGTCCAAAGACAGGTAGCTAACAGCTCATAAAATAACAGCTTAGTGATGTGAGTGACCCACTTACCCAGCTGTGGAGTGACTTCAGTCCCAGGCACAGGTTTATGATTAGGGCCATTTTCAGTGTTTGCAACCTGGCAGTGTAAAAAAACAAAAAACAATGTGAAAATCAACTTTTATCAATGAGTTGATTGGTAACAGACACATAGTACATAGAAAACAAACAATTAAAACATGCAAAAGCACAGTGAAACTATAAAAGCACTTGTACCAAAATGTGCACATTATGTGAGTCACAGCACTAAAAGCAGGATTAGTCAGCAGCATGATAATGGCATTCTGAGAAACATTCAGTCAACAAATAAACTACATCAGATTTCTCAAGAGAGGCTGAAAAGTGTTGACTCGTGCCTTAAAACATGTCACTAGCAGCACTCACCTGGCCTCATACAAAGCTCCCACAACACAGTGTAACACATAGGTCCTTACAGTGACATCAGAGCACATAATAGCACCTATGGTACAACGTACATCACTCAATCCGGTCTCCCATAGTATGCCATTATAATTTGTGAGCTTAGCTTAATGTATTTGAGCCTTACAGGCACCATTAACCTCATGATACATCTCAGGAAGACTATAGGAACAGCCATGATGTAGTGTGCCATGCTTCACTTATGTAGGGATCCGCTGGTAACTAAGAGCAGTTCACTGGATAAGACAAGACTGTTATCTACACAGAAGTGTAGCTTGTCTGTCAACACAGCTCACCATTCATGTCACCAACCCAACCACATACACACTTGTAGACAGACTATCAGAGATCAAATAATGTATAAAAGCTAATCTATTCAAATTCTCATCCTCATTTTGATGACATTCAAAAGGTGTTAAGGATGATAAATGCTTTGTTGCTGAACTTTAGCTGTACAGCAATATACACCAGTCAGTTTCAAGCCTTTACTTGCAGAGTCCTAAACTGACATTGCCAGATGGGGGCGGTTGTTTTCACAAACCAAACGGCGATCTAGCGAGAGAATCCAGCTTGCTTGCAAAGGTTAGCAGAGTCCAGCTTTCTGCTATAGCCTACTACCTCTCGCTATCAGCTATCACCATATCTAGCGAGATCAGTCGTGGACTCCCCAGCCCCGTGGAAATGATCATTAAAACAGTTTAATTGTCCCATAATCCTGTTTGGGTAAAAACATTTCTGGTAGACGTAAAATGTCAGTTTACAGCAGGTTGTCTTGTCAATCACTATGCGTCGTGTCCTGTATCGACCCCCAGCACCGACAACACGGGACAACACGGGTAGATGAGGAGGGAAGTGCCCAGTCGACAGGCTCGTTCCCCCGCGGTGATTGACGCTTGCACCGACTCGACCGAGGCTCGCCGCGGCTCATCATAGCACCAAACAAGCCCCCGTCTGGCCAGAGCTAGCTCTCAATTGTACAAATCACCGACCTCATTCAGCCGACACTTGAAATGAGCCGAATCCAACTGTGTAAAGTAAGTGTCAATCTTATGGCAAGTGACCTGACGGCCAAGTTTTACACACAAAATGCCAACGTCTAGATCCGGTTTAGTCTTGATGGTTGACGACCCAGTAAGGTGAACTGTTTTGGTTTCGTTCGCAGTTTGCTAACTAACGCAGCATAATTTACAAATCCACTCACAAATTTGTTGTCTCACTCAAACTAACATTTAAAATCCAAATTCTTACCTTGAAACTTTTGAAAGTCGTCGTCGTTGTTCGTTCACTTTACGGAGCAAGTTCACTAGTTCAGTAGAGTTGACGAGCTGGTGAAAAACTAAGCAACTTCCTGTATTCCCGCAAGTATTTTTCGAAATATATCGGCAACATTCAATCGCCGGGATTGGCCAGGCGCTCATGCTCAACTCACGTGAGCCAATAGAGACGCTGCATGAAATAGGCCACGCCCATCGTTGCTGGGGAAGAAGTGTTGCCCAGCAACGATGGGCGTGGTCTATTTCATGACGGTCACGCAGCCCAGCGATTTCATGAACCTGTGGTGGACACTAGATTCTAGGGGAAATAATTCACCCCGGAACTATGGGCGGGGTTGGTGGTGTTCCGGTCGCTGGCCGGCTATATTTGGGGGTTACACAGGAAATGAAACGGTGTTGTGAAATGCTACAAGCTAAAACCCATAATACATCCATGGCTAAAACCTGTACCGATTTGCTTTGGTGATTAAAGTGAAGTAAATCAGGATCCTGCCTCTGTCCTCCCTCCTCCGGCACTACAAACCAACTGAATTGCTCTTGAGGGGACATTGAAATTAATTATTAGTGTAAGGGCTCAGAAATGTGCGGCTTCACTCCCACTCGGGTTATCGGGCTGGCCATTTAGCTCGAGTGGTTAAGTGTTGCACAGTGTATGGGGTCAGAGCCAGAGGTCCGAGGTTCGTATCCGCTCGGACGTTACATTAGTGTATTAACGCCAATGAAAACACAAGCTTTTAACACACAATCGATTTTTAAACATTTATTTCAAAACATCATTGTAAAAGGCCTTTAGCCAAAGCTTCAATAACAGAGCTCAGCTGACAGTTTAACCTGCAAATGAAAACTATAAAAAATATCAAATTAAAAATACAATAGGTAGGCTACAGCACATAGTCCTTGACCCCCCCCCCCCCCCCCCCCCCCCCCAGTCGTTTGTTCCAGGCCAGAGAAGTCCCAACAATCTACAAAAACATGCAATAATATAAAATCATAGACAAAAAGTTGAATCATACACAATAAATAAAACCAAAAGTAAACATGTTTCAGGCCAAAATGGCTGCAGCGCTATAGGCTTTTCTTTATTTTGTGTCATATTATGTTGGTATGATCTTGGATGGTCATCACTGGTGGCCAAAGCTCCCCCCCCCATGAGGAAAACATCGCGAGATTAGACAGCTCCGCCAGCCCTTCACCCACCACTTGGCAGACAGGTGAGGAGGTCTGGTGAAGATCTCTGCTGCTCTGCTCTTGATGCAGGGGGAGTGACAGGCTACAGGCCAGACTGAACAAACATCATCCCGTTTGGAAAGCTAGAGATATTTATGTCATATTTATGAACTTGCATTCAACTTGATCTAGCCTATTTCATGTTTGCCATATGTCTGTCTGTCAGACAGACAAACAATTATTATTTATTTATATCCCTCTGTCACCTAGTTTTTGAGATATTAACATTTGTTTGGCACAACGCATACTAGTTAACTGCATTTCTGGGTGGTTGTGACGTCACACTGATTCGTCCTATAGACTTTTTTCAATATGTTATGAATAGTGTGCACTTTGTCCTGTAAATAAAAAGTTTATTTCTCTCTGAGTTGAGCGATTTGTTTTGAAATTGGAGATCATCTGTACACATAATAGTTTTCCATGTTACACTATTAACACTATTTTGATAACAGGATGAAAAAGTTCATCTTTAACTGTTCGCCTCCTAAGAGGTCTATAGTCTGCTCTGTACATGTGAATATTTCATAGGACGTATGGATTGAAGTAGTTTGGCTGGAGCCCTGGGTGCTCAGTCATACATGGAATCTTTGGTATTTGATTAATTTCATTCTTCTCACGACCTTAAAGTCAGAATTCTGGTACAAAAAAGGGTGGAACCTATTTATACAGGTGGGAACTAATTTGGGGCAAGTTCACAACAACCTGAACCAGTGTGGTTGGTAAAAAAAAGAAATAATTAATCATCAAATCAATTAAACCAATAAATCACTTAATTAATTGTCAAATGCAACACATGGAGCAGTGAAACCAGGTGAATCAGAATCCGCTTTATGTACACATACAAGGAATTTGACTATATTTTGTATCATTTGTATGTATCATTTGATTTGTTCTTACTTCACTGTTATTTTTTCTGTTGTGATTTTTTTTAGACTATAATGGTTTGAAAAGTGCTGATTTAAATCAAGTTTATTATTGTGATTACTCCTACTGCTGCTACTTCTATACTACTATTACTGCTGCTACCAAAGTTGTCCGGCACAAGTCTAAATGTAAATTGAAGTCAAGTCCAATTAATTCAGAACAAAACAGGAGTCCAGTATCAATTAGCATCTTAAAGAAAACTAATGACTGATCTAATGTAGGACCTTTCACTGTCATATGGTTGTAATAGGATAACAAATTGGTAAGAGCATCATGAGTTTGATTTCAGATTCAACTTAAATCAATTCAATCATCCATACAAATTCAGAAAACAATTTAAATCTAAACACTTTCAATCTAAGTCATTTACACAAACACAAGATCTCAAGTCAAGACTTTAGAAAGCTTTTCAAGACATCAAATTAGAAGTCAAAGTCACAAGAACCACAAATCTAGTCAAGTCACGTCTCAAGTCTAGTCACCTCACCTCTCAAGTCTGCTCTTAAGCGTCAAGTCGAGTCTCAAGCAATTCAAACTGTGACTTGATTCCAAGCTTACGAAGATCTTTGGTGTTGAGTGTTTTTACATTTACAAAATAAGAGACAAATCTGAAAAGAGCAGTGTTTCTCACAGCAAGGACTTGAATCTAGATCGGGTCTATTTCTAACAAAAGTACTATTGTATTTTAGACTGAGTGGAAACCAAAGATCACACTGAATTCAGCCATGGACATTCAGTGGATGAAACTCATTTCAGGCCGCCACAGAGTCCCAGGGCTTGAGTTGTGGGGATGACATCCTGACTGTGGCGTGTGGAGTGTTCTCCTTTTCTCTCGGTGGGAAAACGTCTCTACTGCTTCCTGTTGAGGGGGATGAGCCAGGAGAAGCCAGGAGAAGCAGAACCTGGGCCTCCGGGTAGCCTCACTGGAGGGTGGAGAGGGGGAGGAGAGGGGGCGGCTGGTCCTCCCAGTCTGGAGAACATGAGGGACAGCAAACAGTTTTACTTTTTCTTTTTAAGGATGGTAGGTAGTTTTGTCTTTAGTTGACAAAATAACACTTTCACAAACTGTATCACTTATATTTGAAACATATGGTGAACTTCAGCTAATGATCATTTCTGCAATGCGTATATGACATTTGGGAAACAAACTCAAAACAAACCGGAAGTGGCCAGGATACGTGTCTATACAACAGTAGATACAATACAGCAGATCATACTCCCTCCCACCACCCCCCACCCCTCTCCTATCCTTCTAATTCAAACAGCAATATCAGTTCATATCTCAGCTCAATCACTGAGTGTCTATGGGATCAAATAACATATCAGTGTTGGGCAAGTTACTTTCAAAATGTAATATATTACTAGTTACTTTCATTTAAGTAATAAGTTACTTTACAATATCTGTGTAGTAGAGTAACTCTAGCACAGGGGTGGGCAACTATTTTTCATGGGGGGCCACATGAGAAACCCAGATTGTTGCCGGGGGCCGAACAAATATTGTCATGCCGTAACCCAGGAACTTTGATGATAGAGAGGACCACAATTTTTTTTTGTCGCTACCAGATTTTGCTGAGGGCCGAACGGCGCCAGCACGAACAATTTGGGGCATTTGAAGCCAGGTTTAGAGGAATAACTCATTTTAAATTAACAGTTGTGAATGATGTCATTATTCAGTACCACCAATATTTGATCCTTTTCTCACTCACTCCTATGTCACCACCTGCTCTCCATGTACGGCTTGAAATTAACTTTTTTGACCACCTGCCAATATGGCTGCTAGATTTTAAACTTAGCAGCCAATTAGAATTTCCACTAGCCAAATTTATTTTCTTGAAATAAACCAGAATATGAGTGGGTTAATTTAAACATAAGTATCAGTAAGTGGCCCGGGATTCTCAAAGCCTGTGTTGAGGGTCACACAAACAGCTATGCACTCTTGAAGCTAAATAAATCCAAAACCAACAAGTTCATTATTTAAATTTATACTTCAATGTAGAAGAACAGTCATTTCTTACACATGAGATTACTTTGAGCCTTTTAGTCATAAAGATTATTGAAAGATATTCTATATTCCAGACTGAAATGCTATAACAGAATTGTAGTAGTTGAGTATTGGCCAGAATGACATGAACATTTGGACACTTATTCTGTGGGTATCTTGCATTTTGCATTCAGGTGTACTATAAAGAAAAAAAAAGGGCCCGTATTTTGCCCATGTGTGCTCTAGCAGAATGACATCGCTGCCCCGGAACCATCCCAAAAAATAATTTAAACCGTCTTGAAGTCAGTGTGTAAAATTTTAAATGTGATCCCTTTCCTATTTTATTGTCATCTATAGTGGTTGCATAAAATCACACAATGTGTCTCTTTATTTAAATATATGTGCTTTGATTAAAAAAAAGTAACTCAATTTGGAACTTGTGTCACTTGACAAAGTAACTGGTATAATATTACTGAAATCAGTTATATTACTGAGTTACTGCTAAAAGTAACATATTACATGTAATATGTTACTTTTGTAATGAGATACCCCTAACACTGCATATCACTATCCCATAGGCATCCAGGAATTGAGTGAAACTATGCAAGTAAAGTGTGTGAACTGAAGGGAGGCCCACAGTCTCAGACTTTGAAAAGGCCTGAGTTATGGCATTTCAACATGCAGACTGAGCAGCTAGGCTCAGTCATGCAGAAAGAGGCTTAACTTGAGCTGAGGCTGCAGGAGAAAAACACCAAGCAAACCACAATTAGACTACAAACCAGAGACGTGAGTCAAATAGTTCATTCATAATGATGATGATGATAATAATCTTAAGCCCTTTTCAGACATAGTTCCCAGTAAACTACTCGGATAACATTTCATGGACCACTAGTGATCTTCACTATTCACACATGTGCTACATTCAGGCACATTTCCGTCTTGTGTCTATTCACACGTCATACCAGTCCTGGTAGTCAAAGGAAGGTGAGGGGGGCTCTGAGGTGAGCAGCTGTGGGAGGAGTCAGGACTCTCCCAATGTCTTTCAATTAGACTCATTCAAGTTGCAGAGTGTGGGGCGTAACCCTTTACATGGCCTTTCCTGAAATCTTACAACTGTCATTCAGACATCAGCCATTCAGGGATATCACATCAAATATTACTATGACTTGTGGTGGGAAATGGGTGGTACAGAATTTCCCTGCATATCGATCCCTGTAGTCAGTAATACATGAGCCCATGGAGGAACTGTCCCAGGACATTCCTGGCACAGTTCCTGCATGTCTGAAATAGGCTTTAGTGTTTGTAAGTAAGTACATTTTATTTATATAGCACTTCTCACAGAGAAAACTCACAAAGTGCTTCACAAGTTAAAATACATACAGGATAAAATAACAACAGAAAAACAAAACAAAAAACAAAAAGCAAATAACAGTCAAATACAAAAATACAGGACTACAGATCAAATTTCAGAGGAGCAGTCAAATAAAATTGAAATAAAATTAAAAGAGTGAGTCCCTAGACAAAGGCCTGTGTGAATAGAAGCGTTTTTAGCCGCCGCTTAAAAATGTCCACAGAGGCAGCAGTTCTCAGATCGTGAGGAAGAGAGTTCCACAGCCTTGGTGCCACGGACTCAAAAGCTCGATCCCCTTTGGTTTTGAGCCTAGTACGGGGAACAACTAAAAGGCACTGGTCAGCAGACCTCAGTGACCTGCTGGGAACATGAGAAAAGAGCAGATCACCCAGGTATGCCGGTGCCTGACCATGCAGGGCTCTGTACGTTATAACGAGCACTTTGAACTGGATTCTGAAACTAACCGGAAGCCAGTGCAGCGAGGCCAGGACTGGAGTGATATGACAATACTTACTGGACCTGGTCAGTAAACGGGCAGCAGCATTTTGGATCAATTGAAGACGGTCCAGAGAGGATTTGGAAAGGCCAGTAAAAAGAGAATTACAATAATCCAGGCGAGATGACACAAAAGCGTGTATAATCATCTCTAGCTCGGAGTGTGACACAATGGACCTGAGCTTTGAGATATTTCTAAGATGAAAAAAGCATGTAGGCCTACGTGACAGGGACTTAATATGTTTTTCAAAGAGCATGGCCTGATCAAAAAAGACACCCAGATTTCTCATGCTGGATCGTATTACCGGACTTGTAGTTTGAAATGAGCTACATCAGATTCAGAATTGTAATTACTGTGTTGTAGCACTAGCTGTGGTGTTCGTTGGTAACCTTATGTGCTATCGAGCACGAAGAGGATTAAGTAAGTAAGCACTAGGTGGCAGCAAAGGCCAGAGTCAGTTGCCCCATCTCACAAAATGTCCATAATAGACTGTATCTGTAGGGGTTTAATAGGGTTGTTGATGCAGAGATTTCCTAATAGGGGTTTGCCTCTTCATGCTTCAAAAACTCAAATGATGTCTTCAGATGACATCATATAGAGATAGGATTATTAGAGTAAAGTGTCTTGTGCATTCATGGCTAGAGTAGAGCTTGCACACTTGCAGCTGATCCCAGGGGATGGGTCAAATGCGGAGAACAAATTTCGCACACTCAGGTGTGTGACAATCAGTGGGACTTTACCTTTACAACAAGTTGTGATTTTTTTCACAACTTGGGTGACCTGAAGGAGCCAGATTTCTTAATTAGGTGATTTCCTTAATTACGATGTCATAGGGCAGCGACACGCAGTGGTCATCAGTGATGTCATAAGAGCCAGTGAGCTACGGGTGAGCCTAGGCAAGTACAGCCTAATAATGTTAATGCTAATTACAGACAGCAGATTTGATCATTTGTTTGATAGAAGAAGAAAGGATTCAGACAGCTGTCTGAATTGATGACAACAGATTTTACTTAAAAACTCTCATAAAATAAGCTATGGTAGGAATATTATTTGAATACTTCTGTTTTGTTTGACATCACCTAACATTACCATTCGGTTCATTGAGATGAACATTAATTTGATTTAACATGATTTTGCATAAATGAACCATAATGTGAAATATATCAATATTGAGGAAGAAGTCCTTTTAATTATCATGATATTGATTTATATTATATAGCCTAGCCCTAATTTGATAGATTTCCAGAGCTGCATAACAACCATGTGTAAAATCCAGGAAGTGAAAGTAGGATGAGGTGGCCTGGCCTCCATGCTGCTCATCAGGGGGCATGTAGGCTGGGGGTCGGGTGTCAGCTGAGACATAAGAGAGCAGTTACAGAGGATGAGAGCAGTTGTTGCTGTTCACACACACACACACACACACACACACACACACACACACACACACACACACACACACACACACACACACACACACACACACACACACACACACACACACACACACACACACACACACACACACACACACACACACACACACACACACACACACACACACACACACACACACACCTCCCAAGAGTCAAACAATCATCACAGGAGCTGTCGACTGGAAACGGTGTCAGATTTCACATATCTGTCACTTCTTGCTAAACCATGTCAGTCATGTCAGTATTTTGAAAAGCTGAAGTAGGAAGTAACAGACAGTATATAAGGGTCTATCATTTCCTGGTTCTTTGTACACTGAGGAAGACTTCTGTCAAAACGTTTGTACCTGCCATCTGCTTCAATTAAATTAACAAAAGGACATTTTTGAGAGTGCTGGCTTTTCTTCTCCTTCATAGACCATTTTGAGCCGTGCACCCACCAACTGTTTTTTGTGAGTGTGCTTGCTTTTCCCCTTTTTCATTCTTATTAGTATAAAAACTGCTTTTTTTGTATTTTTGTATATATTTGTGTGTCATGAATAATAATAAAAAATTAAGTTTATGAAAGGAAGGCCTTGTATCAATGCATTTTTTAAATAATCTTGAACTCTGTTACTTCCCTGAAAAACGTCATTGTAAGAAGTCTACCAAATATCCATTCCACGTTTATTCAATCTGATGAAATATGTATGCTACAGTATGAGGACCAGAGGGAGTTGTTTCAAGGGTGTTTTGTTATTTCCTCTCATGCATGTGGTTGATACAGATGAATGGCTAGAAGCAAATGATGACAAAGGTTTAAATCAGAGGTTTTCAAAGTGGGAGGTGGACCTCCCCAGGGGGCCTCCAAACTGTTTCAGGGGAGGCTCAGTGTTCAGAAAGAAATTGCAGTGTTGAATTTCGTGCAATCCCACCAATAAGATCACAGCTTTCACGTATCTCCTTGACTGTCACTAGGAATTATAAAGGGCTGATCATTCCTGAAAACTTTCACTTCTGTGTGAATACCTCCAACTGCCCCCCCCCCCCCCCCCCCCCACGCCCCAGTTCAGAAAACTGAATGGGATGGTTCTGTTCTAGATTAGCTTTACATGTATTGCCACTTATCATTATTGCCACTACTCGCAAAGTACACATACCAGCTACTGAAGTACAGTACTTAAGTACTAACCCAATGAGTGAGCTGGAGCACACAAAGTCACTTAAATAAATTTAATACAGGTACAAAACTGACGTTTCGACGCGCACTGCGTCTTCTTCAGAGTCGTTTTTGACTCTGAAGAAGACGCAGTGCGCGTCGAAACGTCAGTTTTGTACCTGTATTAAATTTATTTAAGTGACTTCGTGTGCTCCAGCTCACTCATTGGGTTAGTCCTTTTGGAAGTGGCCCATTGACCTGTTTACATTGTTTTGTCCGGTTCTGAGAGCACTGACCTCCCTCTGTGGAGGGGTTGAAGCGCAGGAGATTCCTTATACAGTACTTAAGTATCTTTTCTGAGTATCTGTACCTTACTTGAGTATTTATATTTCTGTCAATTTTCACTTTTACTCCACTACATTTTCCATAAGCATCTTAGTTACAAAGTAAAATCCATTGTAAAATCACAAGAAATTTGGTAGCCTGCAAGCAAGCAGGTTTGTGTATGAAACTTATTATAATATGATGCTATGTAAAGCTCTTTGAGACATGCTTGTAATAAAGGGCCAATATGGGAACCCAGAGTATTTCATCACATGTTTGTACCTATCATGTGCCTTAACCTTTTCCACGCTAGATGAAGATAATAACAGTGTTTTATATAACTCATTTCATTCAATTCACACATTATACACTCACACAAATAAATAAAAAATATTGCATGTTTTACATATTAAGCTAAGTCAGTGGTTCCTTAAAAGTAGGGTCCGGGGACCCCTTAGGGGTCCTTGAGTGGTTTGCAGGGGGTCCCCAGCAAAAGGGGGATCATTTTCACTATAATTCCATGCATAGTAACATAATGACAATGTATGGCTATTTTGATCATGGGTTTCATACACTTTCTGTAATACATCTAAAAGCAAAAACCGTATCAGATGGGGACCCTGGGACAAAGTCTTATCAAATTGGGGTTCGTGGTCTAATTTGTGTCAGTTTTGGGGTCCTTGACGTGAAACAGTTTGAGAACCACTGAGCACTGAGCTGACTATGCACATTCCTTTGCTTGGTTACAGTGACCTCTGGTGGCGGAATATGAGGCCTGACATGCTGTTCATGACTGTTCCTTATCTACCAGCCATCTAAAACACAACAGAAGAGTGATGTCATGCGTGCAGGTGCATACCAGTGATGGAGAGGCGTAGATAAAAAGTTAGAACCATGGTGATTTATGTGAGCCTAAATATCAAGTTCACGTTTTTATTGACTTTCATTTCCCCTTATTGATTCAGAATTTCCCCTCTCCATGAAAATGTATTCTTTAGCTTTTTTTTTACACTTCTACCAAAGCAAAATGCTGTCCATCAATTTGATCCTAATACTGCAAAATCACATATTCATAAATCTGTTTTCCTATCATACACTTTTTTAAGAAATCAATTAAAAAACAACAACCCTATATTCTAAAAATAAAGCTATTCAAATCATAAAGATAGTAGGCATAGTCTGTATTCACCTTATTCAGAAGAGACCGTCTGGCTTGAGAAACTAACAATACAATCGGAGGTTCCGAATGTATTTACTTCCTGTGACTCATAAACCTAGTGTGACACATAATTGTGAGTTAAACTAGGTTTGGCCAGGTGAGTCAGACTAGTTTGAGCAGGTAATAAATCTCCATCTCTCTATTTTAGTAGTTTTTTTTACAAAACACAAAGTGGGGTCACAAGCAGAAAAAGCATGGCAACCACTGCTCTACGCCTAGCCTCAAATTCACTTGTTGCCAAAAAGCTTTTTTCCATAGACGGCCATTGTAAAAGAGAGTCCTAGTGGCTGGGCTGCCTTTCTCTCTGTCTGCCTGTCTGTCTTCCATAAAGACACAGATTGATGAAATTAAAAGCAAACTTTATTGAAGCTATGTTGTACAGTTTAACACAAAGAAGGATCAGTCTACAAAATAGATAACAGGACATTTCTGTCTATCAAGCCAGTCAGTAAATCTGTCCGTCTGTCTTGTCTACATGCGGCAGGTGTCGTGGAAAGCCTCCAGGGTCCTAAAGTCCCTCCACGTTGGAGGAAGTCCGTCCTGCAGGAAGCGACCGCAACGCTGGCAGGGAGACTGGAAGAGTTTAATGTAGCTACGCAGCCACGTCATGAAGGAGCGTACGACCACGTCGGGCATCTGAGGCAGCTGGTAGTGCAGCAGAGCCGTGGTGGCGTGGTCGGTGACCTTCTGGAACACCTGGTAATGGGACTTGGTCCAGATGTCCAGCTTTCCCTCCTCGTTGTAAACGTTCTCGTTGTATCCCCTGACGATCGTTCTGTCGATGAACAGAGAGCGCATCACGACGATCGCCTTCAGCACCTTCCCCAGGGTCACCAGCAGGACGGCCGACGTCCCGTTGGGTCTGAACAGTTCGATGGTCATGTCGGGGAACATTCTGCCGATCCGAGAGATGACATCGTCCACATACTGAGGGGGCAGGACCAACGTGCTGGGTTGGACCTTGGGCCGCCTCTTGGCCGACGCTCCCATCTGATTGGCCGATCGTTTGAGCGACTGCTGGTTCAACAAACTGGAGGCCAGGCCAGCGTGGTACTGCAACTTGTTGGACCACTTGTAGGCCTGCAGCAGCTGGGAGTAAAGTGGGGTTTTGTCCTGGACTGGGTCCAAACTGAGAAGACCACTGTTATGAAGAGGGTGAGACTCAGAGGGACGTCCAACCAGGCCACTGAGACGCTCCAACTCATTGAGGTCTCTGTTGACAGCCTGCAGGTCGGAACGTAAGAGACAGAGACAGTTACAAATCCATACTTTCTAAAACCAAACTGAACAAAATATTTCCTTCTGTCTCCAATGCCTTTGGTAAGTGTAAATCGGAGGATGGGACCTTAGGTCATCTATTCTGGTCTTGCTATGTTATCATATTCAGTGTTTCCCCTAGAAAAGATTTCAGGCCTGGAAGGATTTCGAAACGTACCACAACCGCAACGGTGGTGGCCCTCGCTGGTGACGCTAAACCTTTAGCTAACCTGTTCGCATCTATGTTGGCAATGGCATCCCAAGTATCATCATACTATTATGGGATGCGATGTGAACAGTTAAATGGTAAATGGACTGCATTTATATAGCGCTTTTATCCAAAGTGCTTTACAATGTGCCTACATTCACCCATTCACACACCGAAGGCGGCCAGCTGCCACGCAGGGTGCTGGCAATTTGGGGTTCAGTGTCTTGCCCAAGGACACTTCGACATGCGGACTGGAGGAGCCGGGTTCGAACCACCGACCTTCTGGTTAGTGGACGACCTGCTCTACCTCCTGAGCCACAGCCGCCCCTGTTGTATTATGGGATATGCATTTCCCAGGCAACGACACACGTTGACATGTTTTGGAACAGCACTGCACGCTGGCACAATGCTCCTAAAAGCAAAATGCTTATTGTTTTGAATGATTTGGCATCTTCTGTTACTGTCCACTGTCAACACCAGTATTGTTGTATTGTAATAATATGCCATAAAGGTTTATTGAAATTTTGGGGAGAGCAGGGGGAAAAAAAACAAAAAAGGGGAAACACTGATATTGTGAACTCAGTAACGTGAATCGTATCAAATCGTGAGTTGAGTGTATCGTTACATCCCTACTGTACCTGCAGGTTGTCCTGGAACTCTGATATGAAGCCCTTCTCGCGGGCTTCCAGGGTCTCGCGGTTCTTCATGCCGTCCTTCAGCGACTCAAACACGCGGCTGACGCTGGAGCGCAGCGCCTGGATGCCGCTGATCGCCTGGGAGAATGCCTCCAGGTTGACCCCGACGTTCACCACGTCTGCCATCTTCCCTTCACTGTCTGTCTGCTACACAGGAGACAAAGATCTCACATTGGTAAGAACCAAATGCTAATAGGTTATTCCATTGCAACATCAGTGAACAGCAAATCTGCCATTTTGGCCTGAAAGCGACCTCTCTGATTGGCTGTCATGGCTCTGTGCTGTTGTCCCAAGGAGGCTGGGTCAAACTGGATGTTTTGGATAACACAGGAGTTATGTCAAACAAACGTTAATATCTCAGAAACTATACATCACATCGCTTATATTTTGACATTCTGAGCGAGAGCAGGAACTAGGCTACCCCAAGAGTTTGATGTATAATATATGCATGTCGTGTTAAAGTTGTGTGAACTGTCGCAGTTTTTAAAATGTAAACGGGGTCAGCCGGCTAGAGTCAGACACTCAAGGCCCAAAGCTCAGGCTCCACAGGGTTCCATTGCCGTTGCCACCCAGTAACGCGATTTGTTTACCAACAGATATTTTGATGATGACCAAATATTGTCGCTCATATTGAATTGACAGGGTATAAATTAATTGATAGGAGCAAATAACAGAATTTACGTTACAAATATACACATAATTGGATATACAATACATTGAAAAATAAATAGATCAACAATACAAGACATTATGACAATCTTCTCCAGTTAGAAATAGCCTAGCCTAGTCTAGATAGGCGTTTCTTTTTTGGCTCATTTCCACCACATATAACAGCACAGTACAGCTCTACTCGACCTGGTCTTACTCGTCTCTACTTGATATATCTTAAGACCAGTCGTAAGACCAGTTGGTGCAACCGGCTTGATCATTAGAATGTTCGACAAATATTAATTAAATGGTTAACTAATTGTTGAATATGTATATAGGGTTTTGAACATTTGTAAAGGTTGCGTGCATAGCTCATGTTCTAATTTATTCTGAGCTGATAATTAGAATCGTTGATAATTAGAAGCTTCAACAAATATTAAATAGTTTACAAATTGTTTGTTGAATATTCGTGAAACATCTGTAAAGTATAGGTTGAGTGCATAGTTCAAGTTCAACTAATTTATTATGAAAAGATGTAGATATGTTCATGAATTGTCACATATACTCTATAGATCAGTGGTTCTCAAATGGGGGTCCGCGGACCCCCAGGGGTCCGTGGCACTTTGCCAGGGGGTCCGTGAAAAGTTTTCAGGTAAAAATAAATTAATAATAATAATAATAATAATAATTTAAAAATAAAATGCTACATGTTACTTATTCCTTCTCAAACTACTTCCTACATGGTGCTAGTCTATCAAAATATCTTGGCTGTCATTGATTGTGTTGCATAGTGGTTTTCTGTACTGTTGACAAATTGTGATATTGTAAGTCGCTTTGGACAAAACAAAAGCGTCTGCTAAATGTCGTAATGTAAATGTAATGTAATGTGTGATTTTTTGCAAAATCTTCATAGTTCAACGAAAATAGTTTATGCTTTAAATCTAAAATGGTTCATGGATTACATTCTAATAACAAACCTATCAAATTAAAAGTCAAGCACGTTACCGTGGAAACAATTAAGCTTAGCCCAAAATCACAAATCAGAATGAGGGGGTCCCCGGTATATTTTTTATCTTGTAAGGGGTCCTTGGCTGAAAAACATTTGAGAACCTCTGTACTAAAGCATCTTGCAAAGAAGAAATGGTCAATTCTTGTGAGATGATTTGATTAACTTACTAGAGGTCTTGGGCAGACCATCTCCTATTGTGATGGAGAGGGTCTTCCCTGCAGGTTTGACCTGGGCCAGGTCGCATTGTCCCCTCTGGAAAGCCACCACCCTGGAGCCTCCTCCACCCCAGCCCTCCTTCTTCACTCTGAACTCCAGTCTGGGCGGGGAGAAGACAGACATGTGTCATTATAGTGTTTCTGTGAGTTTCTATGCGTGTGCAGGTACAGGTTGTGTGTTCCTGTACCTGTCGTTGAAGGAGAGCGTGAGTTTTCTCTTGGTCGTCTCCTCATATCGTTTACACAGCAGGCTGAGGAACTCTGTCTTGAAGTTGGACTCCAGCAGACTGTCATACTGGGGCCTCATGCACGATGAAGAAATCGTCCATTCTCGTACTGAAGACAAAGACAGAGGATTAAGGATTTAGGGGACGTTCACACCAAAAGCGTTTTTTTCAGTCAGAACGCTATGAAAATCATGTTGAGAGCGCTTCCATTGTGCACAAAACACAGCGCACGGAGTGTTTTTTTTGCGCTCCGTTTGTTTTCCCCTGTATTTGCGTGCAGTACAGATCAGAACACAACGACCACACGGACGGTAGCCAGCTGGTTTTGTCTGTTTGATGTTGTTCACTGTCAACATGAAAGCCAGATTATTGCCAATTCTGGCAGCAGCCGAGGTTGAAAATCCCTCGGGAGGAGAAAAGGTAGGAGGAGTGAAAAAGACGATCAGGGCGCTTTTCCTCTAATGTTCAACTTTTTTCAGCTTTAAAACGCCCACAGCGCTCCTCCAAAAACAACGCTAAACGCCAGGGGCCGGTTGCACCAAGTGGTCTTAACTATGCCTGGTCGTAACTCCTACGTCGGTCTTAGTTAAGACCAGTCTTTAGAGTGGATTTACGCCTGTTGCACCAACACGGCTTACGTCTGGTCTTAACTATGCGGGTCGTAGCAATGCGCGTCCATGTGAATTGCCAGGGAATGCACCCTGATTGGATGATGTTGCAAAAATGTGCCTCGCGACCTGCTTGGAGCGCACTGTGCCACTACGCTCTCTCAACCACTACTGTATGTGCATCACTACACCCTCCCTCCTCCCACCCTCCCTCGCTCCCGGGGAAAAATGGTGGCGATTGAGCCAGACAGACAGTCTGAATGAAATTGAATGTAACGTTCCCAATTCTATGTATTAAATTCTAAAAAATTAACGGCAACATTTGGGAAGGCTAAGCCACACAACTAGTTCGTTGTAATCTAACATCATGCTTCAAAGACGGAGAACTGGCTGTGTTACGACGATGACAGTAAGGACTCAAAAAGGTCTCCGCTGATAAGACACGGAGATCTCTGTTACAGGCAGGCTCTACGCCTCCTCCTGACCAGGCGTAAGAGTTACGCCTGGTCGTAGTGAAAAGAAGGCTTAAGCCGTCTTGGTGCAACCAGCGTAGCTGTTAGGTCGTAAAGTTACGACCAACTTAGCTTAAGACCAGTGTAAGACCAGTTGGTTCAACTGGCCCCAGGTGCGTTCATTAAAATAGGAGCACGTTTAGCGCATCCTTACATAGAGAATGAATTGCAGAAAGATGCTGGCAGCTCCAAAAATGCTTTTGGTCTGAATGTCCCCCAAGGCAGCATAAAAAAAAACACATCCAGGTGTTGAAGTAAGTCGTGCAGGTTTGCTCAGGTTGGACGCATAGACTTCTCCCCCATCCCCCCTCCCCTCTCTGGCACTCCGCGCATGTGCGTGCATGAGTGTGTGTGTGTGCGCGTGCGTGCGTATGTGCGTGCTTCACCGGCCGCTGCGCTTTCTGTCTCCACTCTCGCTTCCTTGTAGAGTCAGGGGGAGGGGCTTAAAAAGGTGTGTCTCTATCGGTCTCTATCCGTCTTTCTGTGGATAGGCTATACTTATTTACAGCAGAACTGCATTCATTGAAATGATTGTGATTTGTGGATTATTTGTACTCATTTTAACTGGTTCATAATAAGTGTCAGCCAAATTACTCAAATGTAACATGTAAAAAGCCTAACCAAACACTAGATTGTTTTTCCCCATTGAAAAATAACTTTAAATTTGACTTATGCTGAATCAGCGTTTTTGAAACTGACCCCAAGAAGAGAGAAATTAATTATGCAAATTCTGAATTCTGGGGAATATTTTCATTTTCTAGTTTTACTGTCCAGAAAAAAAAAACATCAACCACAAATGCTGCCACTCCTACCTGAGAGAGATGGTGCCATGACCACTCCTACCTGAGAGAGATGCTACTACCTGAGAGAGATACTACTACCTGAGAGAGATACTACTACCTGAGAGAGATACTACTACCTGAGAGATATGCTACTACCTGAGAGATATGCTACTACCTGAGAGATATGCTACTACCTGAGAGATATGCTACTACCTGAGAGAGATGCTACTACCTGAGAGATATGCTACTACCTGAGAGAGATACTACTACCTGAGAGATATACTACTACCTGAGAGAGATGCTACTACCTGAGAGATACTACTACCTGAGAGAGATACTACTACCTGAGAGAGATGCTACTACCTGAGAGAGATACTACTACCTGAGAGAGATACTACTACCTGAGAGAGATGCTACTACCTGAGAGAGATACTACTACCTGAGAGAGATACTACTACCTGAGAGAGATACTACTACCTGAGAGATATGCTACTACCTGAGAGAGATACTACTACCTGAGAGAGATACTACTACCTGAGAGAGATACTACTACCTGAGAGAGATGCTACTACCTGAGAGAGATGCTACTACCTGAGAGATATGCTACTACCTGAGAGATATGCTACTACCTGAGAGAGATGCTACTACCTGAGAGATATGCTACTACCTGAGAGAGATACTACTACCTGAGAGATATACTACTACCTGAGAGAGATGCTACTACCTGAGAGATACTACTACCTGAGAGAGATGCTACTACCTGAGAGAGATGCTACTACCTGAGAGAGATGCTACTACCTGAGAGATATGCTACTACCTGAGAGAGATGCTACTACCTGAGAGAGATACTACTACCTGAGAGAGATGCTACTACCTGAGAGAGATACTACTACCTGAGAGATATGCTACTACCTGAGAGAGATACTACTACCTGAGAGATATGCTACTACCTGAGAGATATGCTACTACCTGAGAGAGATGCTACTACCTGAGAGATATGCTACTACCTGAGAGAGATACTACTACCTGAGAGATATGCTACTACCTGAGAGATATGCTACTACCTGAGAGAGATACTACTACCTGAGAGAGATACTACTACCTGAGAGAGATACTACTACCTGAGAGATATGCTACTACCTGAGAGAGATGCCGGTGATGTTTCCAAACTCCATCTTTCGTTTCAGCACCTCTTTGATCTGTCCTTTCTCCGGCCCCTTCTTCACCTTCTCCCGGCCAATCAGATAGATACACTTGGGGGTCAAGATCAGGTCTCTCTTAATGGACTGGATGTGAGACAAAAGAAGGAAGTGAGAGGGGTGACTAATGCAAGGAAGGAGAAGTAGAGTGGGTGGCTCGGGAGAAGGATGGTTATGTCAAGGCCACAAAGAAGCCTCTAATCTATTCTAGAAGTCGACTTTAATGGGAACAGATGCTCGATAAATCTGCAGTCTCACATTGTCGCAGTGTAGGATAAAACCAAGCCACATTTTGCTAGTGTCAAATGACCAGTGTTGGGCAAGTTACTTTCAAAATGTAATATACTACATATTACTAGTTACTTTCATTTGAAAGTAATAAGTTACTTTCCAATATTACTTTCTGTGTAGAGTAACTTGTTACTTATTAGACTACTTTTGCATTACTTTTACCAAAACAACAGCAGCAGCAGAATGACATCGCCGCCCCGGGACCATTCCGAAAAATAATTTCAACCGCCTTGAAGTCAGTGTAAACAATCCAAAATTCTAAATGTTATTCTTTTCCGTTGTTATTGTCATCTACAGTGGTTATTTGCATAAAAACACTGTTTGATTAGGAAATTATTGTATCTTTTTTAAATATGTAAATATGTAAAAAAAAAAAAAAAAATTATGTAATGTAATGTATTTAATAAAATGTAACTCAATTTGTAACTTGAGTTACTTGACAAAGTAACTGGTATAATATTACTGAAATCCTATAAGTAATAAGTTATATTACTGAGTTACTGCTAAAAGTAATATATTACATGTAATATGTTTTTTTTAAACACGATTTTAGACGGACAAGCCCGTCTTTTTATTGTCACACGGTTACACATCAACACATGCACGGAGGGCCACAAACACACACATGCTGACGGTGGCCGGTGAAATTTGTCCTCTGCATTTAACCCATCCTGGCTTTTTGTCCTTTCCTCCGAGGGGCAGGCCAGGAGCAGTGGTCGCTTTCTCGTACAGCGCCCGGGGACCGACTTCGGATGTTGTCGTCACTGGTCAGATGACGATGACGATCTGGGCCCGTATTTATCAAGCTTCCTAGAATTACTCCTAAGAACACTGCTAAGAGTACACTTATGAGCAAAAAAATTCCCAGCTAAAAGCTGCACTTAAAAGTCAGTTATTATGCATCTCACTCCCTCTTTCAGCGAGGTGTAGGACTGAATCTTAAGTGTCAATCTCAGAGCTGATTTACGACAGGTGTGTGTGTGTGTGTGTGTGTGTGTGTGTGTGTGTGTGTGTGTGTGTGTGTGGTGACAGGTGTGTGTGCCGTAAAGGGAAATGTTGATGACGCAATTCCAAGTACACAGGAATGGCCAATCGCTGAATGGAATCCCTTATGCACGAAATATCCTAAATAGAGATGATTCAACAGTGAAATGCACAATGGGAGTGTAGCATATATTCACCAATAATTTCAGAAGAAATTATCAACAAAATAATACAAGATAGCCTACATTGAAAATCACTCAAGAATAGGCTAAATCTTTCCTAATCCACCCAATTTACCTAATCCCACAACTGACTCTAAACTGGTGTGCTGTCAATTGACTACCCTATATAGCCAGGTTCTATAGGCTGTATGATGAGCAAACATGGAATCCAAAAGAAAGCCGAATTGGATGGAGGATGACACGCTGTGCTTAGTGGAGAAGATTTGCGCACGTCTCTGTCTCCTGAATGCCATGATGTCAACATCAGTGGTGTCGTCTACGTGATACGCAGGTATACGCCGTATACACACTGCGAAATGACTCAGATTTGCATATGCGCACTGGGAAATGCGCTATGATATGTATCGTTTTCAATTTCCATTTATAAAATTCACCCTGTGCGCTCTGTGTGTTACCCTACGTTCACACACAGCACCCAAGCCTTGCCTTTACCCACGCTTTTAAAGGCGTCCTTTTTAGTCAATGAGGCTGTGTACACAGGGCGCCTCAACGTGAACCTTCCGTGTACCCACGCCTCGCCTGAGCTGCGCCGATTTTTACGTGAGTTCTATTTTCAAGCCAACTAGGCGCGTGAAGGCATACTTTTTCTGTCAAGCCATGAAAGAAAAACGCGACAATATCCGTGGGAAATGTCAGTCAGAGTCAGTATACCCTCTCAAGTCAAGTCAAGTCAAGTCAAATTTTATTTATATAGCACCTTTCATACACAAAGGCAATTCAAGGTGCTTCTGAAAAAAGGTAGACTACACCACTGGTCAACATTGCCCTGCTGGCAACTCCTAACCACTTAGGACACCTCCTGAGGACTCCTAAATAGCTGGGGGAGTAGGAGTGTTTCCTAGTCTTAAGAAGGTTGATAAAAAGCTTTTATTCTTAAGTGTGAGAGTAGGACTAAATTTCACAAATTCTCAGCACTTAGGACTAAAATGGCACTCTGAGACGCTTGATAAATACGGGCCCTGGGCCCGTATTTATCAAGCTTCCTAGAATTACTCCTAAGAACACTGCTAAGAGTACACTTATGAGCAAAAAAAATCCCAGCCAAAAGCTGCACTTAAAAGTCAGTTATTATGCATCTCACTCCCTCTTTCAGCGAGGTGTAGGACTGAATCCTAAGTGTCAATCTCAGAGCTGATTTACGACAGGTGTGTGTGTGTGTGTGTGTGTGTGTGTGTGGTGACAGGTGTGTGTGCCGTAAAGGGAAATGTTGATGACGCAATTCCAAGTACACAGGAATGGCCAATCGCTGAATGGAATCCCTTATGCACGAATATCCTAAATAGAGATGATTCAACAGTGAAATGCACAATGAAAGTGTAGCATATATTCACCAATAATTTCAGAAGAAATTATCAACAAAATAATACAAGATAGCCTACATTGAAAATGACTCAAGAATAGGCTAAATGTTTTCTAATCCACCCAATTCACCTAATCCCACAACTGACTCGAAACTGGTGTGCTGTCAATTGACTACCCTATATAGCCAGGTTCTATAGGCTGTATGATGAGCAAACATGTTCTGCTGTTATGCCATTGCTGCGAAGGGTCAGTGGTGTGATGATGTCCCTAATCAAATCGGTCACATAGATGATGCCCGCTCTGTCTAATCGATATCGTTTGATCAACTGCTCGTTGTCAAATAATTCAAGTACATCCTTCCGCTCTCTGAAGATTCGCGCACGTCTCTGTCTCCTGAATGCCATGATGTCAACATTGCCCTGCTGGCAACTCCTAACCACTTAGGACACCTCCTGAGGACTCCTAAATAGCTGGGGGAGTAGGAGTGTTTCCTAGTCTTAAGAAGGTTGATAAAAAGCTTTTATTCTTAAGTGTGAGAGTAGGACTAAATTTCACAAATTCTCAGCACTTACGACTAAAATGGCACTCTGAGACGCTTGATAAATACGGGCCCTGATCTTCTGCATGTTTTTAATGGGGGGGGGATAGCACCTCATGGGGGATTCGATCCTGCGGCGCCCGCTTCGCAGTCCTGTGTCTTATCCATTAGGCCACGGAATGGCCTTTACTTTTGTAATGCAAAGCAACTTACAGTAACAGATGTTTTTTTCTTCATTCCTTTGAAGGACAATAAGTGTGTCTAGGGACACATTTTTGTCTTTACTTGACTTGTCTTTACAGTAATCATTTTTCCATCTGAATCAAACAGGAGTTGGACCTCACCTTAAACCTGCGGTCATACTGGGTGACGGAGTCGGCAAAGTCGACCCGCTCCCTCTTGGCCATGGAATTGGTGCAGCTCTGGCCGCTGCTCCAGACCCAGGTGGTCTGGTTGATGCTGTTCCTCCGCCGCTCCTTGGAGTTCTACAGGATGTCTGAGGCTGAGTGGGGCAAAGGAGGGACACACGTTATGGACCGGGACATAAGATGTGACTCGAATAGTGCGATTAGGACAGTGGTGTTGCAGAAGTTCTCAGATCTTTTAGGCCTAAATGAGTAAAAGTAGAAATACCACAGTATACAAATACTATAGTTTATATATAGCTACTATCAATCAATCAATTAATCAATCAATCAACTATAAATACTAGTTTCAATCTGTTACAAGTGAAAGTCCTGTATGTAAATGTAAATATTCCAGAATTGCATGTTGTGTTAAAAATAAATATGATTTCTATCCAACACTTTTTAGCCTGATTTGGTTGTTTTCTTGTAAAATGTTATGCTGCCGCAATGCTCTCTGGGAAGTATGCAAACACTGCTGGTGTTTGGTAGGAGAAGGGAGGGGAGGGGTGGAAGAAGGCAGAAAGAGGAGGACTGGTCCGTTCACAGCGCTAGCTGTCCGTGAATGAAATGACACATGCGCGAGCAGGAAATGCACAGAGGTCTGCCATTGGCTCTGCCATTTGCCCGCCCCACAAAAGTTCATCCTATCCAAATGTGGAGTGGGCAGATTCGAAAGCCTGAAAACTGGTTGACAACTCACCCTCCTCTCTCATCTGTTCATACTTCCTCCTGGCGCTGTATTTCCTCCAGGCCTTCTGGATGGTCCTGGCGAAAGTGTCAAACTGTCTCTCTCTCTCATCTCCTCCAGCAGGAAGAGCTGTGGAGCACACATACATTATACATACGGTACATACATACATACATACATACATACATACATACATACATACATACATACATGTACATTCTTTTCAGTTCGGAATGATTCCTCATGTTGTTTTTTAAACTATTTCATTTTCATCAGTTTGCTATCCATCAAGTCAATGAACTGCTCAGTACCGATTCGGGGTTCTTGACAAAGACCTTGGTGCGTCCCATCTGGTACTGGTCGGTGTCCATGTTGACGGATCTGAGGAGGTGAAGGACCCCCTGCTGCTCGGGACCCCTCCAGGGCGGCCATGTCTCAGCGGTCAGAATGGCATATCTGGACACGACAAACACACACGCACGCACACAGACACACGCACGCACGAACACACACACACAGACACACGCACGCACGAACACACACACACAGACACATACGCACGCACGCGCGAACACACACACACGCATGCGCGTACACGCGCACACACACACACACACACACACACACAGCAGGAGGCACAAAGACGTTACATGTATGTTGCTCTCCCAGGACGATCTTAGAGCAAACCGTGCACACAAACACACAGAAATGGGATGCATGCTCACAAGTCATTTTTTGCAAGTCCAAGTCAAGTCTCAGGTCACAAGTCGAAGTCAAGTCTCAAGTCTTGTGGATGAGTGTTCTATCATCTGCTGCATGCAATCCGGTCTGCTTAGAACACTGCATAGCTAAAACTAAGGAATTCAAAGCATGTACTGTATTATCCTCACTCCTTATCTATTAGAATACAGTGTGCAGTTGATTGGATGACATTAGTAGACATTTCCTTAATGTTAATGCACCAAAAAAATACAAATAAAAAATAAAGATTGTTCACAAGTCCCAAACCTCAAGTCCAAGTCAAGTCTCAAGTCTTTGAAGGACGAGTCTCAAGTCAAGTCTCAACTCACTGTGTTGGTGACTTAAGTGCGACTCAAGTCCAAGTCTCAAGTGCAAGTCCCCATCTCTGCTGCAACACACACACACACACACACACACACACACACACACACACAGTCACACATGTTTGACTCACCTCTGCAGGAACTTAGGGAATGCTCTGCGATAGGCAAAGCCGGCCCTCCGGACGCGAATGTTTTCTCGCAGCCCGAGGTACTCCACCTGATGCTTAGCCCTGGAAACAGTTGGAATTAATTACCATCATTATTCCAGTGGCGTTTACTCTGTGTGTGTGTGTGTGTGTCTGTGTGTGTGTGTGTGTGTGTGTGTGTGTGTGTGTGTGTGTGTGAGAGAGACAACACGAAGATGTAAATATGTATGCGTGAGACAGAAGAAACAGAGAAAGAGAGAGGGAGGCTGGGCGATATGGACCAAAAATCACATCTTTGTATTTTCTAGGCTGAACGGCGATACACAAAATATAAAATAGAAAAGTCTGGTAAGTTCAGGAAATGACATCACTTTACTGTAATGCAGCCTTATAGGAAAAGACAACACTTATGCCATATTCTATAAATGGTAAATGGCCTGCATTTATATAGCGCTTTTATCCAAAGCGCTTTACAATCAGTAGGTACATTCACCCATTCATACACTGATGGTGGCAGGCTACCACGCAGGGTGCTGGCACACCAACGGCAGCAATTTGGGGTTCAGTGTCTTGCCCAAGGACACGTCGACATGCAGACTGGAGGAGCCGGTATAACGACGATATTACAATATCCAAAATCTAAGACGATATCTAGTCTCACATCACAATATAATGTTGATATATTGCCCAGCCCTTGTGTGTGTGTATGTGTGTGTGTGTGTGTGTGTGTGTGTGCGTGAGTGAGGATGCCAACCTGCTCTCCTCCCAGTCTTTGGGTCTCTTGGTCTCATTGGGCTTGATGCAGCGGATATAATGAGGAGTGCACTTCATCAATGTGTTCACTAGGTCATTAGCTTGTTCCTGTGGGAAGATGTTCACTACGTCATACAGTAGGTGTACAGTCCAAGCATCATTACAACCTTTTCCACATTGTGTGTCTGCCCAATTTGAGCTGTGCTGCGGGTGGGTTTTATCCATTCTCTCACGACTGTTGTGGGAAAGAGAGTGGAGTGAGGCAGAGCAGGTGTGTACAGTATGTCAAGATCAGTATGGGCACAAGTCCTTCCTGTTGTGTGAACTGTGTGTGCACTGAATCTCTGCTGTGACAGCACTGACAACACAATTGCACGTTCATGTGTGGATGACTTGGTCGCACACGCAGTCTCCGCCTTACTAATGAAGATGCATGGTGGTAAGAAGGTACTGAAACTGGTCGCTCTGCCAAGCTGCCGCTCAAAACCGTCCCGACTGAGAGAAATCATCATAGATTTGATTGATTTAGATTTATTGATGATAGTTTCAGCAGAAGAGTCTGATCAGCACTCAGAACAGGATGGTGGGGTCGGTTGTGGGATATACCACGTTGAGCCTTCTGGGGGTGTTATAGGACGAATCAGCGTGACATCACGACACCCGGATAAGCCACCCCGGAACCCCAGCAGTTAACTAGCATGAGTTGTGCCGAACAAAACGTTAATATCTCAAAAAGCATACATCACATGGCTTATATTTTGAGACATTCTGAGCGAGAGCAGAAGTAACTCAAAGGCCTGACGTATACACAGCATGTATGTCATGTTAAGGTTGTGTGAACTGTCGCCGTTTTTCAAATCAAGTGAATTCAGTAAAAAGCACAGCCTTCTAGAGTGAGACACTCAAGGCTGGCTCCATAGGGTCCCATTATAAGCTGCCCTTTGTTTACCATGTCATCATGGTATGGTACCATGTCATCATGTCATGTACCACCTCATATTTTCAACAAATGGGACTTTGAGATGTGCACACTACTATTCTTGCTCAGCGGTGTGATCAGGACCAACAAAAACTGGGGCAAATAGCAAAAATATGTAGTAGCGGTGCACTTTTATGGTTGACTGTATTCTGTGTATTTGTCCCATTTTTTTGGTTTGTTTGTTTGTTTTATATTTCTTCATAATGACATTTCCGTACACACTTTTCTTGTTCTCATTCAGAACAAGGAATCTCATTGAGTCTGTATGTGGCATGGGGTAGAAGATGTTTCAGCCAGGTTCTCACCTTGATCTTGGAGCTGGCTGTGGTCGGCCTGCTTTTCTTATCTGTGTTGAGGTTTTCAGGGAACAAGCTGCGAATGAAGTGACTGTGAAGATGAATCGAGAACAAGGGTCAAAGCATCTTCTCACCGCAGTTCCCATGGTTTTTAATGATACCACACATACTGTAAGTTCCCATGGTTTTAAATGATACCACACATACTGTAAGTTCCCATGGTTTTAAATGATACCACACATACTGTAAGTTCCCATGGTTTTTAATGATACCACACATACTGTAAGTTCCCATGGTTTTTAATGATACCACACATACTGTAAGTTCCCATGGTTTTAACGGTCCCACACAATTTGTACATGGAAATGTTGGTTCGGTATGGGACACTCACTGTTCGCTGTTCTGCATGAGCTCGATGAGGTCAGGGAAAAGCACATCCCGGTTCCTCTGACAGAAGCCACAAATATCGTACGACACCTGAGATGACACCAACCACCTCCTATGGCGCTCCAACCCCCATCCCCCAACACCTCTTCTCCCCTGTGCTCCTCTGATTCGTCGTGCCAGGTCTGAATCTGCTCCGCTCGCTCTCCTTCCACGTCTCCTTCCTGCCTTTCAAGGTATTGCTCTCTGATCTTCCAGTGTACAACAGCTGTCTTGACTCAGGCCTTTCCCACCACAGAGCTCATTCATTAGATCGCAGACTAGAATATTGCAGGTAGTGAGTGTTCCTCAGTGGTAGTTAGACTCCATCTGGGATAAAAAGAACACCATACACCATACGCCTCACAGCTCGAAGGTCCTGGGTTCGATTCCCACCTGGGACGCTGTGAACGCTGAAGGAATGCGTGCCCGTCCGCATGTCCTCGAGTGCCCACCGCCCGGGTGGGGTCGTCAAAAGGGCCTTTCTGTGTGGAGTTTGCATGTTCTCCCCGTGCCTCCCGGGGGTTTCCTTCATATAGGAACCCCCTTCACCAAAACATGCAATATCCCGGTTGCTAATGTGGTTCCTCCTCTGGTCGTTAAAGGTGCCTGTTCAGAGGGAGGGGAACTGGTTGGAATAGCGTGAACCTCCCACATGCTATGTCGTACCGGTGAAGGTTCCCCTGTCAGGTGAAAAGAAGCGGCTGGCTAACTGCCCATGTCTCGGAGGAAGCATGGAGCCAGTTTCGGCTCTCCCCAGATCGGCAGAGGGTGGAGCAGCAACCAGGATAAATAATTGAATTAGCACTAATGGGGGATAAAACATCGGGGGGGGAAAATATAAAAAAAGAAAAAAATAACACCATAGCTTCCTAATTAGGGCAAGAGGGAAAATGGGAAGGAGAGGGAGGAAGAGATGGGAAGAAAGAAAATGTAAACAATGCATTACAATGCACTGGATTTTCTTTTTTAACAAGTCCATGTTCATAATGGCTAGATAATTGGATCACTTCTAATTGGAAGCGTTTGGGAACACCAGAGTTCCCAAACACTTTCATGTGGAAAAAAAAGACACACCAGTAGTGGGTACACCAATTAAGAATGAACCCTCATAAACTTTGTTCTAAGGAAACCCATCTGAGTGTGTTTGTTTTTTGTCATTAATAGTAATAGTTGGTGTGGTGATAAGATAACCATGGTGGGGAAGATTCAACTAAAAATATATATTATATTATTGTCTTGGCCAACTTGAGTATCGGCGGTACATCACGTTACATATTACTATCTATTAAATAGACATTAAAGTTTCACACATAACGTTATAGCTGCTGGTTTCGTCCTGTGTTTCGAGTCGATGAAGGAAGAGAAGGAAAACCACTGGTTAACAAAAATGCACTTCCTCATCCTCAACAAAAGTATCATCATACTTTGATTTAATGTTGTACCATTTATCATCCACCCTGAAGGCGTTACGTTACTTTTTCAAAAGGTAGAACTTAATTTAGGATAAGGTAGTTAGCAACATTAACTGTGGCGACGTGGCCTAAACAGCCATATAGCTACATTTTTCAAATCATGCATTGCACATGCACATTTACGTTAAGCAGGTTAACGATGCTTCGCTAACATTAATGTCCTTCTGCACTGCTCTATTGTTTCAACTAAGTTGCATGGGTGCAACAAAACTGAAGTTGGGCACCGCGCTCCCCGAACACGTCCGCAGTAAAAAAAAAAAAAAAAAATGATGTCCCCCATTTAAGATTTGACAGATTTCAGTAGTCTACATTTACTACTGTAGAATATGGTATTTCAGAACCGTAACGTTAACGTTACAGACCCATTCTTCTTAAACTAGCTGGGCTAGCTACTGTAAACACAGAGGAAAAACACAAAGCAGCGACTCGACACATTCGCTCCACTTTCACTAGGAAATTATTAGAGGCGCCCGAGGACAAAGAAACAGTCGAGTGATGGCACTGACTACACAATAAAAACTACGACAATAAATGACGTGAGCCATAACTATTATACTACCTTGTTGTCTGTGAAATAACCAACTGAGTTTACATCTAATGACACCACGATATGAAGAAACAACAATCGAAATGGTTGTCGCGCACTGATTACGTCACGCCGACACTGTCTTCTTCTTCTTCTTTTTAATTTCCGGCAGTGTGGACGCTACTAGGCGTATTACTGCCCTCCGCAGGTCAAACTAATTCAATCACACTTCATATTCTCTGATACAGTCCTGATTCATGCAGAAACTGCAACACTGCTTTAATTATCAACTGGTGGCTCTTATTATAACCAAAGAAAACTTTAATGGAAAAGGAAGCTACTCCTACGCCGACACTGTCGCTGCACACACTGCGTGCGTGTGTGTGTGTGTGTGTGTGTGTGTGTGTGTGTGTGTGTGTAACGGCGTTGTGTAGGTGGTACTTGCAGCAACCCATGTTAAGGGCTTGTCCAGGGGTGGATTCGAACTGCCGACCCTCGGCTTGGGAGTCCAGCATGTTAACCGCAACACCAAGAGAGCTAGCTCGCTTGGCGGAGCTGGTTAACATGCCTTTATACCTGGGGAGTGAGTTTAACCAATCCACTCGCTACCACTCGGGACTCACGAGGAATCCGCGCTGATTCAACTCGGTTACATGTGTATAGGGGGATTAACATGAGAAATGACCAATCACAGCAGGAGAGAGGGTTAAAAATAGGGAGACTCCTGCAAGTGTTGGCAGGTATGATGTCAAATGTATGGCCCTTCACTTACTTGTAAAAACTATGTAAATCAGTATGGTGGAAAGAATTGCCCACCCCTACAGTGCCCCTGGGACGGGTCAAACTGATCACTATAAGCAGATGATCATTATAAGCTATTTATTTTTTTCTTTATCTTTCATGCAGATTACCATCTAATCGACATTTGTATGTATTACATGAATACAGTACATATCAAGTAAAGTAATGTTATTGACTTAAAAAATCCATACAGTAAATTAGGCCTCCTGCTGTTTCAAACACAGCGGTCTCGTGAAGACAGGGATGCTGCCATCTCTCCACAGACAGAGATGCTGCGATCTCTCCACTGTACAGACAGGCATGCACCGAGTATCACTGCTGTATCTTGTGGGCTCATTTTTAGCAGTTTGTAAGGACAAAAATAATAAAATTACTGTAGTAAAAAAAAAAGTTCTTAGGTGGGACAAGGCCCAAAATGATCACTGTAAACGGAGTATTGATTACTGTAAGCGGATTATTTAAACAGCATGTGTATAGGAATGATTCAGGACAAAGCTTTTTGATGAATATAAGCGGTTGATCACTATAACCGTGAACACTATAAGCGGATTCCACTGTATTTGAAGCTATCTATCAGCAGACCCAACTGCAAAAGTAGGTTCCAACTCCTAGAGGGCACTCTCACTACGTGAAAATGACAGTGTGTAGAATTAGTTTACTCTCAAATGTGGAGATTTTACCCAGACTCCTTTAGCATTGGCTTAAAGCTGGGACAATCTATATAAAACATCTACAATCTACAACAATTATTTACATGACATTTGTTTATTAACATAACATATTCATTAAGATCACATTTATTTAATAATAATAATAATAATAATAATAATAAAGAAAACTTGAACTTGACAGGGAAATCTATATAAAACATTCTACAATCAACAACAATCTATAGAGAACCAATTAAACCAATTGAATGAACATAAACATATTTATTAAGATACAATTTATTTATTAATAATAATAATAATAATAACAATAATAAAGAAAACTTGAACTTGAACTTACAGGAAAATCTATATAAAACTATCTACAATATACAACAACAATCTATAGAGAACCAATTAAACCAATTGAACAAACATAACAAATGTATTTAATAATAAGAAGAATAATAAAGAAAACTTGCCCCGCGCACTTTGGCGACAACATGGAAAACATGAGCTTGTCACTAAACAATGACAAACACATCCACGGGCAGTCACACACACGCCCACACATACTGACAGTAACACAGGTGTCCACACACACACACGCACGAAGCCCTTCCCCTTTACATCCATATCCACACACACACACACACACACACACACACACCCTCACGGACATGCCTCACTACATCCACAAATAAACACATTGGCCTCCTGTCTCTTCCAGGCGCGTATTGCTTTCTTGTTAGGAGTTGGTTAAGATCTACTGTAGAGCAGCCGACTCTGTGATGTTGTCACACTGTCTCCTAATCGACACAATCTGTCTCCTCTCCAAGGCACGCCCACAGAAACTCCACAAACAGGTGCGAGGAGAGAAGATCTAGGCTCCACCGAAGGGGGCAAGGGGCAGGCTTTCTTGGTCGCAGTGACACCAATGCGGAAGTACTGAAAACCGCAGTTCCTGAGATGGCCACTTGAGGCTGGCTGCAGAAGCGAGTCAGTCCCCATTCACGCTCATGTCAAAGTGCCCATGTTTACAGCATCAATAAACATGTTTACAGTCTGGTTCAAGAGACGCTTTTGGTCTGTAGCCTAATTTCACCTTTCATGACAACTATACGGGGGGGTGGATTTTTATATAACTCACTCATTTAGAGTAAAATTGACGATAAAAAAAGACTCGTTTTGGGCGTGATTGACAGGTCCGATGTCCAATGTTCACGCTGCTGACCGATCACGGACCAATAAGCAGGTGGAGCTCCAGCTCTGTGGGAAACCCCTGGTCTCGCGCCGTCTCGCGCGAGATGTCTGTAAACCAAGATGGTCGAAAACGCCAAACTAGAGTCTTCCGAATGGGAGATCACAGACGAAGGGGTGACGTCACACTCACTCCATCTCTTTTGTAGAACGCCTCAAGGCTCATCCTCTCTGCCTGGACCTGAGGCTGGAGTTTCTCCTCCACCAGCTTGAGCAGCCCCAGCAATGCTGCATCCAGCTGCTCGTCATCCAGCCTGCAGCAGAAGGAAATAAGGCATTAGGAAGGCAATGCATCATCCTCCATAAGCAGAGGTGGACACTCCAATTGGCCGCTTGTGCTTGAATTGCACTAAATGCGTGCTTGACTTGGAACTAGGGATGTAACGAGATACTGTTTGAAGGTATATACAGCAATATCAAACAACCACTGTAATACCGTGCGCATGATATGTTGCGCAATACGTACGAGTCCTAGCCTGGGTAAAGCCAGCCTTCAACGTGACGTCACAGGCTCTGCCATAGAGGTCACGTGGAGGCTGGCTTTACCCTAGTCTCGCAGTGCCAGCCGTAGATGATATCTATGTCTGGAGCACAACTCTCAAAAGTGGTTAACGCCCGCCCCCCAAGCCAAAAAAAAAAAGATCTGTGACAGACGTATGAATTGACCAACCAGGGACCTCGTGGGCGGTGCATTCGGAATGTGTGTATCAGCTAAATCGACTCCGGCACAGTTAGTGGCATTCACAGGGTTCCCACACCTTCTTAAACATCACATTCAAGGACTTTTCAAAGACTTTCCAGGCCCAATTCCCTCAGATTCAAGGAGCCAAAATGGCCTAGTTTGAGACACGGATCAAAAGGTTCATGACTATTTATAACATTGAGAATTAGCAGCTTTACAGAAGCTCACAGACAACTATTAAAAAGAGAGGCTTGAATGTGTGAACAGTTCTCAACTGCGCTGTTACAATAATGGCAGACTATGGGGCCCTTTACACGAGGACAGTTTCTGAAAGAAACGACACAATAGCGTTTCCTTCACACCTTTTCCTTCACACCTTCTCCCTGTTTACATGAGCGCTGTTGAATTTTTAAAACGCCGTAATGTACATGCCAGGTCGCTAGGTGGCAGTGTGATCACCTTATTCTTTGCCCATACAAGGACGCTTACTGCATGACGTAATTTCGCTTTAAGTAGAGTACACTTTCCGCAGGCATTTAGACTTGCCAAAAAGCTTTTTTCAAGCTAAAAAACCCCCCCAAACTGTTAAAGTTTTAATATTTGTCGGGTGAGAATGTAACATATATGTGACCAGTTTATCAGAATAACGCCTATTGGAAATCTTTAACGAGCAGCGAGGACCGGGAGCGCTGACTGTGATCTGTCAAACCCTACTGCTACTGGCAGTGAGAAAACACTGTAGTGTCGACGTGCTTTGTAACTATAACGTTAAATGCCGACCGGGTACAGCCATCGGCTCCTCGCAGCAGTAACGTTATGAACATGTAAATGAAGTGGGCCGCAGTGTAGCTTAATTCTGAATGTTGCCAAACTAAATTCATACTGACGTTTTATTTGGTTGCCAACTCGCGCACGGCATCGCGTGTGTCGCCTGTGCAGGCACGTCAGAGTTTCTGAAATGTGCCGTTCCAAAGTGATTACATGGAGCGCTCAGCGGGAAGCGTATCAAACAATTTCACTCTGGAGGGTGGTTTTAAAATGTGTCGTTTCCTAAGCTCGAATTCGCCGTCGCCGTCTAAAAGGGAGGCACTAACGATACAATAATTCCCCGTTTCCATAGGAAACCGTCCTCGTGTAAAGTGCCCCTTAGTTGTGTTTCAATGTCGAATAATTGTTGCACAACATCTATACATTCAAGCACTTTCAATGGACCATGTCAATTTTCAAAAACTTTCAAGGCCTTGATTAAAAAAAAAAGAAAAAAAAGGGAATCATTTATTTTCACTATAATTCCATCCATAAGCAACACAATGACAGAATGCATAACTATTTTGGTCATGGGTTCAATACACTTTCTGTAATATAACATCTAAAAGCAAAAATCTTATCAGATGGGGGACGCTGGGACAAAAACGTATCAAATGGGGGTCCGTGGTCCAATTTCTGTCAGTTTAGGGGTCCTTGATGTGAAAAAGTTTGAGAACCACTGTCATACACCACTAGTGTGACTGTCCCAGTGGGAGTTGAACCCCTGCAGTGTTGGTGCCAACTCACCCAGCGTCATTTTCTCCTTCCCTGCTGTTGATCTTGCCTGCGTGCTCGCCGGTGAACTCCTGCTCTGGTCCGTTCTCCTTCTCTGCCTCCAGCCCGTTCTCTGACGTTTCCATCAGCTGGTTCACTGCACCTGCCATGCTGCTCACGGTCCACTCGCTCCCACAGAAACTGACAGGAGACAGACAGGAGACACAATAAATCAGGGGTATCAAACATACGGCCCGGGGGCCAGAACCGGCCCGCCAAAGGCTTCAATCCAATGTGATGCACTTGTGAAAGCTAAGAGGTACCAGGCTTCAGGAGCAAGTTAAAGTGTAACTCAAACCCAAAAACACCGTTAGCAATTAACCGATTAACTGATTGTTAAGGTGCGCAACTAACGGTTAAGGAAAATGCATGAAATTCCCATCCCTAGTGGTCTATGAAGGATTCTGGTCAAAATATCCAAACAATTGTATAAACTGCACCAATTTCAGCAGCAAAAGTGCCCTCTATGGGTTCAAACCTGCTACGTCACGGCCAACTAATTTAATATCCCTATTATAGAGAAAAGTCTTACCTCCCGCCTCCACTTGAAGTGACAGGTGTGGTCCAGATGGGCAGGTCTGGCTTCTCCTCACAGTTCTTACATCCGATGCATTTGCACAGTGAAGAGCAAACTGCGTTGGCCTTCAATATGAAGGGAGAGAATCAGAATCAGGAGAGATGTTAGGTTGCATGCAAACAGTCCATTGTGTTAATATGAACAGCTACATTAATACTGCTAGTGGAGACACCCCGGGAAAGGGGAAAACGCACCTTAAAGCACTCGCAGTACTTTTTGATGCAATGCGACTGCTTGCAGGTGCAGCCTCTGGGCACGGTGAAGGTGGGCTGGGTCTGGGGTAGTGGAGTTGCAGAGAGGATGAACTGAAAAAGTTCAAGTAGCAGAGACAGAGCATGAAGTCAGAAGAAGAGAATAATAACACACACAATACAGTCAGTATTCTGTAACACCAACTGGTGAATTAGGATTGGGCGGTAATACGTGTCTGTGTGGCTGAAGATGCTATGAAAGTGATGACAGAACTTTTGATGGATGCAGGATATTTATCAAACCGATAAATCAGGGATACTCAACTTTCTTTGCCCGGGGGGGCACTTTTGTAAAATGATAGGAGGCCAGGGGCCAGTTAATAAACCACCATTAATATTTATTTTTCTGTTAGATGTTTGGTCTATGAAATGTCAGAAAATGGTGAACAATGACGATCAGTGTTTCCCAAAGCCCAAGATGATATTCAGTTTACTGTCATAGATGAGTAAAGAAACCAGAAAACAATTACATTGAAGAAGCTGGAATCAGAGAATTTTGACCTTTTCTCTTAAAATTTTACTCAAAACAATTAATGGATTATCAAAATAGTTGTTGATACATTTTCTGCCGATCAAGTTAATCGATGAATGATTATATATCGCCTTCATCTCTTGGCCTGCTAGTGACCTCCCTGCACTCTTGTCTGTGTGTGTGTGTGTGTGTGTGTGTGTGTGTGTGTGTGTGTGTGTTTTCTACCTGGATTTTGCGCAGCTTTGCAGGGTGGTCAGTTGACGACCCCTCAATCCGTCTCTTCCTTGAGGTGGCCTGCACCTCATGTCTCTTCCTTGAGGTGGCCTCCTGCACCTCATGGAGGTCGTGAGGCAAAGCCTATGAGGAAAAAAACACCAGGACGTTAAAGAACATCTCAACTCAAGGTGTTTTGTGCAACAGATGTTTCTTTTGTCTTGAAGCACCTTCAGACCTGTGGCAATCCTGCAAACCTTTGCTGCAATTTCCAGACTTTAAGAGCTGAAAGTGACCAAATTCTTTGACAATACATTTCCAGGTTTGTAATGATCATTTACAACCATGAGCTAAGATCCTAAAAGAGCAACATTCCTAAAAGGCGATAGCACACAAGCAAGAGTTGAAACAATCACACACAAGCACATCACCAGTCAAATCTGATGATGCAGTCATTTTATACCAAGCCGTCACACCTTCAAAACAGCCTCTGGTCTACAAGGGGACAATACCAACAGTGGCCACTGGGAGAATGTGGGTACACTTCGGTGCTGGCTGCTACATTTGTATGTGAAGAATTTGTTTGGTTGGTGAAAAAGTGTCAATGGATAATGCTGCCTGTGACCAAAAATGGCTGTTGAATTCTTCTGTGAGAAACGAATCCAGGAAATTTCCACTCTTAAAAAAAGTTGATATCTTCAACCTGCATTCAAGTATTCTACAACAAAGTCACCAAATTGCAAACTGGCACAAGTAGTGCATCAGACAAACATGACGTGAATCCAATGAATCTTAGTGATTCATATGAAAGAAGTCTGTTTTTTTTTCTTACCTGTTCGGTCTCTGAAAGGTTGATGAAGCTGCAGGTGGAGGTGTGCTGCTTCGTGGGGCTGTCTTTGGGACGGATCTCCCTCAGCGGGGCAAGGTGGGCCTTGGTTCTGGCCTCTCTGCAGTTGGAGAAATGAAACCAGGAATGAGATCCATGGTGACACTAACAAGAACACTTTAGGTGGAAATTCTGTGAGTGCGTGTCTGTGAGGGAGGCGTATTCACATGAAAGTGTCCAAATATATCTGTCAATATATGACATAGTTGCCATGTGAATAAGATTAGGCAATAGACAAGACAGTGGTGGTGGGCAACATAGTAGACATTATTCAGCCATTTTTCTGAAACAGCAGCAGGAGTGTTATGCAGGGTTAGATCAGGGGTGTTCAAAGTCTGAGACTGTGGGCCTCCCCCCAGACAAAGCTTGCAAAAAGGAGCCTCCACCTCGCTCAATTCCTGGATGCCTATGGGATCATGATTATGTTATTTGATCCCATAGACACTTAACAATTGAGCCAAGATAGCCTGATATTACTGTTTGACATCCTTCAGACTAAACCAAATACAGAAAGAACGTCTGTTTGATGGCATTTATTAGTTTGACTCTGGGAAAGTGACAAAAACTGTAAAATTATCTAAAACTATTGAAAACTAAAAATGTAATATGTAATCTTTTTTCACTTTGATTCACTGAGCCTCCCCTGAAACTGCTTGGGCTTCCCTGGGAAGGCCTGTTCCAGACCTGAATTCCCTGACTGGATTTAAAGATTTTGGGTCAGGGTTCAATATTATTGTTAGCTAAGCTATATCACGTTATGGCTGAAGAATAGCTATACTTCAACAACAACAATTGTGAAATTGCAGATGGAACATCTACACATGAAGTCATGTGTACTGGGTCTGAAAAGTTCAGATCATTTATAATATGGAATCCCCCGTGATAGTGCAAAAAGCATCCCCAAGTATGATAGAAAATAAATGGTAATGTAGTCAAGTCAAAGTAAGAGCATCATATGAAGCAGGAGATGTTTGATCTTAGTCTAAACAACTTGCAGTTAAGACTCATATTTAAAATACAGCATATATTATGCAATATTTATTTATGTTGTATGGAGATGGGGGGGGGGGGGAATGGCGGATGAATGGCTCTGGTGCGTAAGCCTAAACTCTATTCTTTGGGGACAAAAAAAAAGGGGAGGGGGGAGGCAATTGCACTTGAAATGGCAGATTTGTAGGTCTTGCATTACCTTGTGACATGCTGCTGCAGGTTCTCCTGGTCCTCTAGGTTGCGATCATTCTTACGACGCATCTTCTTCTTGTAGGCCTTCAACTCAGAGGACAGGATCTGTTTTGAAGTGAGCTCATGATTAGCAACTGCTCAATCAAACATACTTTAAATACTGTACATTCAAAAAATAAATGTTGTCTCCATGTACCTTGTTCTGGCATTTGGCCTCGTCCAGTTCTTTCACCAACTTTTCATTGGCCATCTTTGCCTGCAGGAGCCCTTCATGCAGGTCAGCCACCTATTTTTGACATTCAACAATTAAGTAGTTAGAGATATGCACAAGAGAGACATTTTAAACTTCAAGTGTGTTGTGTTCAGTGGGGACTGTGTGTGTGAGATCACACTCACCTGTGCCTGGTAGTGCTCAATCTGGTTGATGTGGTCGATCCACTCTTGGACGTCCTGAGCCAGCTCTGACTGCTCAGAGCTTTGCTTCTGCAAAAAAACAGAAAAGGAGTGGCCACATATAACATTTGTTGTCATTCCTACAACGTTCACCTGATTTGGAGGTAAATACCCTCAAATTAAAGCTGAAAGTCTGCACTTAAAGCGCTTCTTGATTGTTTCATTTCAAGTCCATTGTTGTGGTGTACAGAGCCAAAATGATGGAAATTGTGTGTCCATGTCCAAATATGTAAAGGCTGTAAAGGGAGAATCCATCTCAGATAGTGCATTATACTTCTTCAATTAAATGTATTTATTAATTTAATTTAGGCTAGATTTTGACCCATTACAGATATGTATACACTTTACCTCCATTATGACTCTGTAATAAAAGCCTGTAATATGAACATCCAACATTGTAACAGGTAGATGACAAAATACGTAAAAGCATTGCTATTATGCTACATTATAGATGTCTACAATTATGATCACAAATCAAGCTGCTTAGGTTTCATTCCATTGCCATTTGCCCCTGAGACAAATCTAAAGCATAGAGGACTTGTTACTTACAGTGTTGTGGGACACCAGTGGGGCGGTGAGCAGACTGTCCAGTGGGTTGTCATCCAGGTCCACGTCGTCCTCGCCAATGTTCAGAGACCAGGTGCTCAGGAACATGGGGCTGTAGTCCGGAATCTCCATCGGCTCGGAGTCGGGACACGAAGCGAGCTGGACAGGGATAAACACAAGCGAGTTGGACCCAGACAGCTATTCCCCCCAGTTCCTCTCCCCAACGAACAGGCGCCCCGTCCCACCAGAAGAGGCATTCGTGCAGTGACCAGGACTCAGTCATAACCCACCGGCTTCCCACCCGCAGACACGGTCAATTGTGTCTGTATGAAGGTCTGGACTGGAACAAAAACACATTGTGGACCCGGGTATGTACAAAGATGGATGGAGGTAAAGATATCAACCAATCTGAAAACTTTGAATCAATATCTCCTCCTCTTTGAGAGAGATATGTATCATCTGCTGGCTATTGTAAATCCAGCTGTTTCCAGTACCCCGTGTTGAGTATGTACTCTGTTGCTTCCTGATTTGCAAAAAGAATAGTCTTGTACATTTATTGTACTTGGTGATCAAATGTGATTCTTATTCCTCCCTGTGACGGCAGCTCAATAGGTCCCCTTTTAAACACTGTACGCTTGGCTGATGGCTGAGTTCCATCTGTAGGTAGCAGGTTTTGACCAACTTCAAATGTAAACAAAAACAGACAAGCTGTATGGAGGCTTTTTTTTTTTTTTTTTTTTTACATTTGAAAGATGGTCACCATTCAGTTCAATTGTTTAGGAAAATGCTGTAACTTTGTTTCCCTGGAAACGATCCTTTAACAAGATCACCATTATAGAGACCTGCAGGAATGAGTCCAGAAGTAGCATGTTGGTAGCCTGGTAAACCAGCCCGTCACGTGAACTCACATTTCATTTGGTTCTGCGTGACGGTCTGGCCCCAAAGCCAGTGGGGGGGTTTAGCAGAAGCTGCAGAGCCAATCAGTGTGACTGACAGTGCAAGTTGGCCAATCAGGAATGCTACTAGCACTGCACTAACAAAACAATAATGGCCGCCTCCTTGCCTGATCGTCTCGAGGAGTAATGTCAGCGTTTGTCTAGTTTAAACGGCCATAAAGTGCAGTTATTGCAGAAAGACTCAATAACAACAACAACGGCTTTTGTTTTTGCCGTTCTCCCGAGTGGATTTGGGTTTGACTGGATCCGACCCTGATTGGGTGAAGGAGTTGTCTGTCAAGGCAACTACGCCCGCCCATGCTCCTGCCCCTGCTAAGGACTGGGTGAAGAGTTGGGGCCAGACCGTCACGCAGAACCAAATGAAACGTGAGTTCACGTGACGGGCTGGTTTACCAGGCTAGCATGTTGGATCTTCAGGGGAAAAGTGAATGGGGTTTTAGAATGGAGATTAATTTGTCTTCACAAACATGAATCACTTTTATGACTTTTGAAACGTAAATGTGTGTTTGTGTGTGTGTGTGTGTGTGTGTGTGTGTGCACACGCGCGTGCACGAGAGCGCTCCCTCACCACCAGATTGAGTTCCTCCTCCTCTATCTCTATGTCAGAGAGGCACTTGGTGATGATGAAGGGGATGATGCAGTCAGAGGACTCCCTATCGATCAGCTGGTGCGTCTCCATGTCGTTGATATCTAGAAAAGACAAAACAACCCTCTATTATAGCAGACAATTCATAGATGATTCAGCTGTGTCTTTCTGTCTAAAACATGGCGCCATTAACAAAGTGTTGGCAGCACTAGGAAAAAAGTAATTAGTGCATAAAGTTGCTAAACAAAAACAGGACTGTTTGTGTGTGTGTGTGTGTGTGTGTGTGTGTGTGTGTGTGTGTTTTTCATCGTCTTCTTCTGGCAACCAGCTTGTAGGTGCTGAGTGTGTGTTAGAGATGCAGATTAAATAATGTATTGAATGAAAATAAAATGATCCTAATTACAGTTGCTGAGTTACTAATGAGTAGTTAACTATTTATGCAACGCAGCCACGCCAGAGCTCAAATGGCACAGCGCTTCATACATATGAAAAACATACATATATATATATATATGTATATATATATACATATGAACATACATATGAACATAAAAACATAGCCTGTTAAGAGACAATCTGTGTCTCGTCATACAATAACATATAAATAACAACATAACAATAAATCGTAATCAATGTACACATGCACACACTAATAAATCAGCATGACACACACCCCAAAACTCATTAGGCCTACTGATCACGCACAGGCTATGACAATAATAGCAGTACATTATGTTAAGCAGGGCTGGAGTGGTAAATACAGGGGTGATGTGAGTTAGTAAAGTAACCATCCATAGTGACTAGTTTACCCACCTGTTTGCACTCATTGATTCAGGTGTTTACCCTGCACTACACCCCTGGATTATGTAACATATCGTTTGAATGAGATGACCAAGTGACGTTAACGATAGATACAGCGCGCAGCACAGAGTGAGAGAGGGAGGAGGAGGTGCGGTACCCCGTCTATGTGCCGACAGGCCACAAGCAGAACCAGCTGAGCAAGGCGGCGTGCAGGGAGTCGGTGGACCGGCTGGAGCTAACCTCTCCCAGCCCCCACGCCTAAGCCCTCATTCACACAGGACGCCGAACGTAAGCAGAACTGAAGCTTGAAGCAGGCACAAGCTGAACGTACGTACGTCTTACTGTTCACACAAGACACCTTCTCTTTTCCTCTCTTCCTCTCAGCGCCTACTCTCGCACCTTGAACCCGCCCACAACAACCCCCATTGACTTCATGCCTCACGGCTTCACGGCTTCAGCGTCAAGCTTGGAAATTCGGCATCAGGCCTGAGTGATCGCTTCAGCGTGGCGTGAGCGTGGCTTCGGCACGGCTTCAGCGTGGCACACGTGCGGGTGGTGTGAACGCCTTCGCCTGTTAACAAGGACGCCGAAATGAAACTTGTGGGTACAGCGTAGGTACAGCTTCAGTTGAGCCTAAACCTAACCTCCCCCAGACCGTAACCCTAAACCTAACCTCTCCCACCCCCCACGCCTAAACCTAACCTCCCCCACGCAATATATCATAAAAATATACAATGTCATTATGTATTAAATAAAAAGAGGGACAATTGCAGTTTCATGTATTTTGACCACTAGGGGTGCAACGGATCACAAAACTCACAGATCGTGTCGTGTGACGGTTTTGATGTCACAGATTGGATCATTTTTTTCCACATCAGCAATTTTTTTATTAATTTTAAAATGTGCTACTTTGATTAAAGAAAAAACATTCAAATAGGCTATGCAAACAGTGCAGATGTTCTCATCACAGTGGTATACAAAGAAAAAATAATATGAATTTAAATAAACAAATAGCCTAAATGTAGGCTAATAATCATTTACTCAAAAATATAAATATACTAGATAGATAAATAAACTCCATAATTATTTTTGCTACTTTGACTCTGATGCAGACAGCTGATTGATTGGTTACATGCCTATGCCACAGACAGGCAAAGAGACAGCTGTCAGCCCTCAGCCCCTGCATAGGCTACACCACTGGTGGCATAAACACCACACTCTTGTGATCTATTTCAATGACAAGCATGGCCCTGTTTCCAAGTTACACGACTGAAAATGCCCGCACTTCACAGCATACAGGATGTCACTCAATTCAATCAGTCGCTCTGTCTCCCCCTTCTCCTTCCCGAAGGTAATGTGACACATCTGTCTCGTTACTGCAGCGCATGGAGATGTAGGTCACGTTAATTACACTTTAAAAAAGTAATAGTGCAGTACTGTAATATCTTTACTAGCTTTAAAAGTGAGCCTGAAATACAGTAATCACGGCCGCGGAGGAGGAGTAGAAAATCAGGGACAGGTCACCAAAAACGGGGTCTGGTCACCTCCGAAGAGGGCACATTCATGCATTGTTTACCCTGCACTACACACCCCTGGATTATGTAACATATCGATCGTTTGAATGAGATGACCAAGTGACGTTAACGATAGATAGATAGATAGCACGCAGCACAGAGTGACAGAGTGAGGGGAGCAGGTGCACACGGCACTATAATCCCTGCCAGAATAACCTTAACGTTACTTGATGTGTTGAGTGAGGCAGTCGAAAACTGCACTTCCCTGCCTCCATTTGTGTTCGCTAATAAAAGTGTTTAGACAGATCTCTCGTCTCAAGCAATGAGCAGCGTCCACATTGATTCCGGGGACACCTCGGCATTCCGAAGTGTCGGCATTCCAAAATACCGGCGGGGGGGGGAGGGGTGCAAATCTCGGCAGGTGCAAACCGCAATTTTTAAGTTAAAATAGCACCAAAACATGGTGGGGATGCAATCCTCGGTGGGGACCTGTGCTGATTCAAGCATTTACACGACGGACACAGTTAGCTGTTTGATGTTCCAACGTAACTAATGTTTGAACTAGCTAGCTAGCTAGCGCTAGCGCTGAGCTAGGTAGCCAGCGCCATTTTAGGTCAGTGCCTCCGTCCTCGTTCCAATAAAGATTTTAAATCGGCTCACCTGTCGCTGTGTGCTCTTCGGATGTCTGTGAGTTTTTAAAAAAACTGCTCATGGCTCGAGTACACTCAATCTAATTGTCTTCTTCAACAGTCGTGTCTACTCCTCTCTCTCTCGTTTACTCTTCTGTCTCTCCTCTTCACTGCTCTCTCTCGAAGTCTCTCCGCTCTCCTCTCTGCTCCACACTGAGATGAGTGACACTGACGTTGAAACATGCCACGCCCCCTAGCCTCCCGGTCACGTCCCATAATTGGGAGACCACCGATATCTCACTGTGGGTGATCGTGAAATAGCATGTATCAGTCTGACGTAGCCTATGTTTACCCAAACTCCATTCAAAAACATGCAGTTCTAGCTCTGATATAACATTAGCTGTTATGCAGTCTGTCTGAAGTGTTAGCACTTAGCAGACAGTGCTGTTTGTAATGTCTCCAATATGTCTGTGCATATTTATAGCGATATTATTATTATTCTTATAATAATAATTATTATTATTATTGTGGCCTGTGTACAGTAATGCTGATTGTAGCTTCCTATGCAAGCTAGCACCCTGTCACCATAGAAAATGTGGATAAAAAGCATATTTCTAGCTGTTGGGTAACACATTATGAAAGTATAGCTATTATGTAATATAATGTAGCAGTAACTCAGTATTATAACTTCTTGCCAATAGGATTTCAGTAATATTATACCAGTTACTTTGTCAAGTAGCACATTTACAAATTGAGTTACGTTTTTTTAATCAAAGCACATATATTTAAAGATACCATAATTTCCTAATCAAATTGTGTGTTTTTATGCAAATAACCACTACAGATGAAAAGGATAATGATAGTTTTTGTTTCTTTTATTCAGACAAATGTGTAGTAGTTTTTTTTTTTACCTTGACCTATAACTGAGATCATGTCTGTCAGCCACAGCTGAAAAGAAGGTGGAGATGAGGACTTCCATTCCTTCAAAATTAGTTTCTTGGCAACTGTCATTCCCTGTGTCAGAGATTGCTGCACGGCCGTTGGGAGGAGCAAAGAGGACTCCGAGCAGCCGAAGATGGCGAGTTCCGCCTCCAGCTGGAGGGCTACCCTGTAGGCCTTAGAGTACCAGTCAAATATTTTGGCCCAGATCCTGATAGTGAAGGGCAAAACCAAAAAGCATGGGACAGTGTGCCCTCCGACACCCGACACCTATCACATAGTGGTGAGACCGAAGGATATATCTTGTGTAACCTATGCTTGGAGTAATGAAGACGGTGAGCAACTTTAAATTGGATAAGTTGATGTCTGCTATTAAGTGAGCAGAGCTGGACCACAGACAGACTCCTGTCCCATATGATTTCAGACAGATCAACACCAAGTTCCTCCTGCCACGCCTCTCTGATCCTCTCAGTGGGGGCCTTAATGCAATCGTCGAACAAACACACAAACTTAGAAATAAGATGCCTGGAGTTGGGAGGGCTTAACAAAACCATGTTCCTCTGGGAGAACTTCAAAATTGCGAATCTTGGATCGGACATAATGTCTAGCTTGTATATATCTATAAAGATGCGTTTGGGGCAACTCAAATGCTCTCTTCAGAAGATCAAAGGATGCAAATTGGCCATCAATATACAGGTCACTGATGGAGACCAGCCCCTTTTCACTCCAGGCATGGCAAATTATATCTGACCATGAGGGCAAAAAAGCATGATTAAAACAGATTGGTGTGTGAACAGAAACATCTGGTACGGCTACGTTAACATCTTAACAACAAGCATGTGTTCAACTGCCACCAGTGTGTGCTACTAAATCTGTCTTTGTCTTTGTGCTACTTTGTGTTTTTTGCTTACTAGCACCAGTGCTACCACCTACTAAAGTAAGCATACAGCCATGTGACACAATGTTTCTGGATTTAATAATCATTGACATTCAGATCAGAATTTGCATTTGCAAATAATGGCAAGAAACAGCACTTGTGATGTACAGATTCATGTTCACCATGCTGTGTTCAGACTAAAGAGAGAGAGAGAGCAGAAGAGAGAGGACGAGGATGCCAACAGGACAGGGAGAGGTGACATCTTCATGGTTAAGACTGAATAATGACATCAATAATAATAATCATCATATTTTAATGACTAGAACGACCACACCGCGGATATATGCCTCCGCCAACAAGTCAGCAGGCGACATCCATGTCTGTCCAGACTTTGACGTTTGAGCCAAATGTGAAGAAATTCCGTCAAGATATTGCGTTAATCAGCTTGAAAATGGCATTCGTGAAATGTAATCAGTTCATCCTTGAGTTGAAGTGGACGTTTGAGGCAAATTTGATGAGATTCCGTCAAAGTGTTCCTGAGATATCACGTTAACAAACATGAGACAAGCGGTCGTGAGGTCACAGTGACCTTGACCTTTGACCGCCACATCTAATCAGTTCATCCTTGAGTCCAGGTGGATAGTCCAGGTTCCTCAGATACCGCGTTAACGGACATCGGACGGACGTACGGACAACCCGAAACCATGATGCCTCCTAGCTGTTGCCGGTGGAGGCATAAAAATAGCCAACAAAATGAACACTATGTGGAACCTGTGTTGGAGGCGTTGGTCTGTCTGTGTCTCAGCAGGTCAGAGAAGGTTTGACCAGGTTTCCTGCGAACAGGACGAACAGGCCTTTGAGGCGCTCAGCAAGCCGGTAAAACACCAGCAGACGGTCCTTCCCCTCTGTCTCTGTCTTGCTCCAGTCAAACATCTGCAGCACAGAGGGCACATAATATGTGATATATATATATAGATACATATATACAGACTTTATATATATATATATAGATACATATATACAGACTTTATATATATATATATAGATACATATATACAGACTTTTAACTTGACAACATAAACATTGTAAATTGCCCCTAGCTTGCACTGTTTGCTAATATAATAGCTGACAGTAAAATAAGCTAGGTTTCAAATGAAGCAATAAGCCCCAAGAGGCCATGATGGTTTACAGTGATCTGACAACAGCTAACGCCACAACACATGATGTGGACACCTACAGCCACAACACATGCTGTGGACACCTACAGCCACAACACATGCTGTGGACACCTACAGCCACAACACATGCTGTGGACACCTACAGCCACAACACATGCTGTGGACACCTACAGCCACAACGCATGCTGTGGACACCTACAGCCACAACACATGCTGTGGACACCTACAGCCACAACACATGCTGTGGACACCTACAGCCACAACACATGCTGTGGACACCTACAGCCACAACACATGCTGTGGACACCTACAGCCACAACGCATGCTGTGGACACCTACAGCCACAACACATGCTGTGGACACCTACAGCCACAACACATGCTGTGGACACCTACAGCCACAACACATGCTGTGGACACCTACAGCCACAACACATGCTGTGGACACCTACAGCCACAACACATGCTGTGGACACCTACAGCCACAACACATGCTGTGGACACCTACAGCCACAACGCATGCTGTGGACACCTACAGCCACAACACATGCTGTGGACACCTACAGCCACAACACATGCTGTGGACACCTACAGCCACAACACATGCTGTGGACACCTACAGCCACAACACATGCTGTGGACACCTACAGCCACAACACATGCTGTGGACACCTACAGCCACAACACATGCTGTGGACACCTACAGCCACAACACATGCTGTGGACACCTACAGCCACAACGCATGCTGTGGACACCTACAGCCACAACGCATGCTGTGGACACCTACAGCCACAACACATGCTGTGGACACCTACAGCCACAACGCATGCTGTGGACACCTACAGCCACAACACATGCTGTGGACACCTACAGCCACAACGCATGCTGTGGACACCTACAGCCACAACACATGCTGTGGACACCTACAGCCACAACACATGCTGTGGACACCTACAGCCACAACACATGCTGTGGACACCTACAGCCACAACACATGCTGTGGACACCTACAGCCACAACACATGCTGTGGACACCTACAGCCACAACACATGCTGTGGACACCTACAGCCACAACACATGCTGTGGACACCTACAGCCACAACACATGCTGTGGACACCTACAGCCACAACACATGCTGTGGACACCTACAGCCACAACACATGCTGTGGACACCTACAGCCACAACACATGCTGTGGACACCTACAGCCACAACACATGCTGTGGACACCTACAGCCACAACACATGCTGTGGACACCTACAGCCACAACACATGCTGTGGACACCTACAGCCACAACACATGCTGTGGACACCTACAGCCACAACACATGCTGTGGACACCTACAGCCACAACACATGCTGTGGACACCTACAGCCACAACACATGCTGTGGACACCTACAGCCACAACACATGCTGTGGACACCTACAGCCACAACACATGCTGTGGACACCTACAGCCACAACACATGCTGTGGACACCTACAGCCACAACACATGCTGTGGACACCTACAGCCACAACGCATGATGTGGACACCTACAGCCACAACACATGCTGTGGACACCTACAGCCACAACACATGCTGTGGACACCTACAGCCACAACACATGCTGTGGACACCTACAGCCACAACACATGCTGTGGACACCTACAGCCACAACACATGCTGTGGACACCTACAGCCACAACGCATGCTGTGGACACCTACAGCCACAACACATGCTGTGGACACCTACAGCCACAACACATGCTGTGGACACCTACAGCCACAACACATGCTGTGGACACCTACAGCCACAACACATGCTGTGGACACCTACAGCCACAACACATGCTGTGGACACCTACAGCCACAACACATGCTGTGGACACCTACAGCCACAACACATGCTGTGGACACCTACAGCCACAACACATGCTGTGGACACCTACAGCCACAACACATGCTGTGGACACCTACAGCCACAACACATGCTGTGGACACCTACAGCCACAACACATGCTGTGGACACCTACAGCCACAACACATGCTGTGGACACCTACAGCCACAACACATGCTGTGGACACCTACAGCCACAACACATGCTGTGGACACCTACAGCCACAACACATGCTGTGGACACCTACAGCCACAACACATGCTGTGGACACCTACAGCCACAACACATGATGTGGACACCTACAGCCACAACACATGCTGTGGACACCTACAGCCACAACACATGCTGTGGACACCTACAGCCACAACACATGCTGTGGACACCTACAGCCACAACACATGCTGTGGACACCTACAGCCACAACACATGCTGTGGACACCTACAGCCACAACACATGCTGTGGACACCTACAGCCACAACACATGATGTGGACACCTACAGCCACAACACATGCTGTGGACACCTACAGCCACAACACATGCTGTGGACACCTACAGCCACAACACATGCTGTGGACACCTACAGCCACAACACATGCTGTGGACACCTACAGCCACAACACATGCTGTGGACACCTACAGCCACAACACATGCTGTGGACACCTACAGCCACAACACATGCTGTGGACACCTACAGCCACAACACATGATGTGGACACCTACAGCCACAACACATGCTGTGGACACCTACAGCCACAACACATGCTGTGGACACCTACAGCCACAACACATGCTGTGGACACCTACAGCCACAACACATGCTGTGGACACCTACAGCCACAACACATGCTGTGGACACCTACAGCCACAACACATGCTGTGGACACCTACAGCCACAACACATGCTGTGGACACCTACAGCCACAACACATGATGTGGACACCTACAGCCACAACACATGCTGTGGACACCTACAGCCACAACACATGCTGTGGACACCTACAGCCACAACACATGCTGTGGACACCTACAGCCACAACACATGCTGTGGACACCTACAGCCACAACACATGCTGTGGACACCTACAGCCACAACACATGCTGTGGACACCTACAGCCACAACGCATGCTGTGGACACCTACAGCCACAACACATGCCGTGGACACCTACAGCCACAACGCATGCTGTGGACACCTACAGCCACAACGCATGCTGTGGACACCTACAGCCACAACACATGCTGTGGACACCTACAGCCACAACGCATGCTGTGGACACAGGGGCGTTTCTACGGGTGGGCCTGGGTAGGCACAGGCCCACCCACTTCTTGCCCTGGCCCATCCAAAAAACAAAAAAATAAATAATTAATTGGTTGTTTTCTAGAGGCAAACTTGCTGCTGCCTTGCTAGCTAATGGTTTTGTAGCTTAAAAATGCAGGGCACATCATCTCCAGAGTGTAATGCATGACAACTTCATGACATCTAGGAATTTTGCGCGCTTTGCACGCAAAATTTCGTCATGCAATTACCCCACCAATTTTATCCAGGCCCACCCATAATTGAATTTCTGCCTACGCCCCTGTGGACACCTACAGCCACAACACATGATGTGGACACCTACAGCCTCACACAATTTCCGTGAAAACTGTCTATAACAGAGTCCAAACCACACAACTAAACACACAGTCACTTGAAATACAACACAGAAAAAGAGTGTAATGTAACTGAACTGATAAAGCAGTAGAAAAATATAAATCAGGAAAAAAGGGATAAATCCATTAAATTGACAAATCCCTTTAAGGAAAAATCCCTTGATTGCAGGGATGCAGTGTAAGTGTGCAGGGATGCAGTGTAAGTGAGCAGGGATGCAGTGTAAGTGAGCAGGGATGCAGTGTAAGTGTGCAGGGATGCAGTGTAAGTGTGCAGGGATGCAGTGTAAGTGTGCAGGGATGCAGTGTAAGTGTGCAGGGATGCAGTGTAAGTGTGCAGGGATGCAGTGTAAGTGTGCAGGGATGCAGTGTAAGTGTGCAGGGATGCAGTGTAAGTGTGCAGGGATGCAGTGTAAGTGTGCAGGGATGCAGTGTAAGTGTGCAGGGATGCAGTGTAAGTGAGCAGGGATGCAGTGTAAGTGTGCAGGGATGCAGTGTAAGTGTGCAGGGATGCAGTGTAAGTGTGCAGGGATGCAGTGTAAGTGTGCAGGGATGGAGTGTAAGTGTGTGCAGGGATGCAGTGTAAGTGTGCAGGGATGCAGTGTAAGTGTGCAGGGATGCAGTGTAAGTGAGCAGGGATGCAGTGTAAGTGAGCAGGGATGCAGTGTAAGTGTGCAACCCAATGAGTCCTCTATAAGTTCTTAGCTCTTTTTGCAACTGCTGCACCTGTTGCTTAATGCACTTTTTATAAAGTTTTGTTGTGATGCTTTTAAATGTCCATGTTATTCTCTTCTTCTATTCTTTTATTTTCCTGTCAACCATTTTATGTGAAGCACTTTGAATTGCCTCTGTGTATGAAATGTGCTATACAAATAAACTTAACTTGACTTGATTATATTATTACATTTATTCGTCACGATTGTTAGTCCTAATATTCTGAAATGTTTCAATGTTGCTCAAATGTGAAATAGATCATTGATCACATATGATGGTGATGGATAATGACGTTTTGGGCTGGCAGATGTTCCTCACCTTGAAGAAGAGCGGTCTGAACGTGACCTCAGACGGTTTCATCACCATGCTCAGCAGACAGTCAATCACATGACCTTCAATCTGCTGCGTCTTCTCCAGATCTCCCTGTTAGGAAGAGGAAAGATGGTGTCAGACAGACAGGCAGGCAGACAGACAGGCAGACAGACAGACAGGCAGACAGACATGCAGACAGACAGACAGACAGGCAGGCAGACAGACAGGCAGACAGACATGCAGACAGACAGGCAGACAGACAGGCAGGCAGACAGACAGGCAGACAGACATGCAGACAGACAGACAGACAGACATGCAGGCAGACAGACAGACAGACAGACAGGCAGGCAGACAGGCAGACAGACATGCAGACAGACAGACATGCAGGCAGACAGACAGACAGACATGCAGACAGACAGACATGCAGGCAGACAGACAGACAGACAGACATGCAGGCAGACAGACAGACAGACATGCAGGCAGACAGACAGGCAGACAGACATGCAGGCAGACAGACAGACATGCAGGCAGAAAGACAGACAGACAGGCAGACAGACAGACAGACATGCAGGCAGACAGACAGACAGACATGCAGACATGCAGGCAGGCAGGCAGACATGCAGGCAGACAGGCAGACAGACATGCAGGCAGACAGACAGACATGCAGGCAGAAAGACAGACAGGCAGGCAGACAGACAGACAGACATGCAGGCAGACAGACAGGCAGACAGACAGACATGCAGGCAGACAGACAGACAGGCAGGCAGACAGACAGACAGACATGCAGGCAGACAGACAGGCAGACAGACAGACATGCAGACATGCAGGCAGGCAGGCAGACATGCAGGCAGACAGACAGACAGACAGACAGACATGCAGACAGGCAGGCAGGCAGACATGCAGGCAGACAGACAGGCAGACAGACAGACATGCAGGCAGACAGACAGACAGACAGACATGCAGGCAGACAGACAGACAGACAGACAGACATGCAGACATGCAGGCAGGCAGGCAGGCAGACATGCAGGCAGACAGGCAGACAGACATGCAGGCAGACAGGTACCTGGCAGTGCTGGGCTCTAAAGTCCAGGGCGGTGAGGAAGAAGGAGGTGAGCTCTGATTGGTGGCAGTTGAGCTGGTCCTTCTCCATGTGAGCGATGTGTTCCTTCAGGATGGCCAGCAGGGGGCCGAGGTGACTCTGAGCGAAACACACAGTTTACAGTCACACTAATCACACACACACTCTGCACCAGCCATGACTTTACTGTCACACTGATCACACACACACACACACACACACACACACACACACACACACACACACACACACACACAACTTTATGGTGACTTGGGACTTGACTGTGACTTGTGCTTTGATGGCCTTGAAAAGGTTTCTAAAGGTTTCTTGAGATCTTGTGTTTGTGTAAATAACTTGGATTGAAAGTGATGAGATTTGTTCCACATGCAAAGGGCATTGTCATGTTTTCTGATGTGCAATGTTCATAAACAGCAAGATATGGATATTGAGGATTATTATTAATGGAGTGTGCATTGACATATTCTTCATATAGCTACACGCACCCAACTGTGAGGCACATACTGTGACGGCACGGGACGAATACATGTACCGTGAAACCCCTTATATATGTGTGTGTGTGTGTACATACATACATACATACATACATACATACATACATACATACATACATACTGTATATAGTGTGTGTGTGTGTGTACATACATACATACATACATATATAGTGTGTGTGTGTGTGTGTGTGTGTGTGTGTGTGTATGGGGCCAGTGCACATTAATCAACATATCAGCATTATACATCAATGTAAATTTGCTGGAAGTGCACACGTGACTTGCTGTTCTCTACAGTACATTTACACTTGAGACTTGATGTTAATGACATGGACTTGACTCAGACCTTGTTTGGTAATCTACATTTAGACTAAGCAAAAGTGGACAGAGGGACCTACCCGCTTGTCGGTGACCATGCTGCTGTAGCACGTGGACAGGGTGGGCAGTAGGACCCTGGGGGGCAGCTTGGTGGCCAGGGTGCTCCTCAGGGAGGAGAGGTGGACCGGCAGCTGGGGTGGACAGGACGGGGAAGACTCTGCCAGCTGGGTCAGCCGGCACACCTGGAGGCAGTGGTCGTGTTAACCCAACAATATGCTCAATGGTAAATGGCCTGTATTTATATAGCGCCTTTATCCAAAGCGCTTTACAATCAGTAGGTACATTCACCCATTCACACAGACATTCACACACCAATGGCAGCAAGCTACAGTACCACGCAGGGTAGCAATCTGTAGAGCGGACATCCCGCCCCTTCTGTCGATGTTTACAGTCCGACAACGTCTCATATGCAGCTATTTATTACTATTATTATTAACCAAAATGTTATCTGGACATACTGTTAGGATGACGTCATCATTCCTACCTTGACGTCGTCATTCCTACTATGATGTCATCGATCACTGATGATGTCATGATTCATAAGCTTCTTTCATGCCTTTCGCTGGTGATGTCATAACACAGGTGATGTCGTATTCACATCTATAAGGGCCTGTTCCGGCAGGCTCTGGCCAGTGATTCGTAATCTAAACTAGGATCATACCAATCTCGGCAACGTCTGCAACCTGCAATTCCTGCAACCAGCAACTTCTGCAATCTCTCTGCAACCGTTCCCAAAACCTCGAACAGTGCAGCCCCCAGCTATCAAGCTACCAAGTTCCACAACACCCCAGCTTCTCCAGACCTACCAAGTTTCCCGTGGTCGTCAACTACCCGCGAATAGATCCACACGTTCCGATCCTGACAGTATGAATCACTCAAAAGTGGATTTAGCGGGCAAATTTAGCCGTTTAGCGATCAAGGAGGACCCACTAGGCGACCAGTCGAAGCAGCGCCGGAGTGAATGGCTGTTGCCCCCCTCGTTTGCTTTCCCCCCCGGCGTTTCCGCCTCGACCTCTTGGGGGGTTCCTCGTCAGACGCCAGTTCCCCCGCCGCCCGCTCCAGGTGGCCTACCAGGCGACTCAACGAAGGGTCTTGTCACCGTGGAGATCTTACAAGCCGTGGTTACCATGATGTCAGACCTGCTTGACACCCAGAAAGTTCAGGCTTCCAAGGCCGAGGATCGGTACGCCCTCCTGGTAAAACGGCTAGATCGTCTCGACGGACTAAACCCCCCTGAGGGTGTCATTCTGCAGACTTCCGCTCCTCCTGCCCCAGCTTCCGAGGGCACTGTCGTCCCGGAGGTTTCCAGACCTGCTACCCCCCCCCTCGCTACTGCGGCCGTTGCTTCTAGCTCTGCCTCTCGGCCGCCTCCAGCTGCTAAGGGCATATTCTGGGGGGGAGTTCGCGTCATCCCAGAGCAGGGGCAGCCACATTCGAGTCCCAGCAGCCATCTGTACCGTGATCTGACCGGCAGGGTTCGCATCACACCAGAGGAGAGGCAGCGCCGTTTGGACACCCGGAGCTGCCTGTACTGTGGTCGAGCCAGGCATTACCTCTCCTCCTGCTCCCGGCGTCCAGTAAGTGGTCCCACCGCTCGCCGGCCCGTGGTACTCTCAGTAGATCAAGACTCTACGTGTCCAGCCGAAAGATCTGTACGGTTGGGTAGCGCTCCCTGCAGGACCCAGGAGTGGCAGTGTGTCTCCAAGAGGGTTAACGAGTTGGAGAGGGCTGTCGACCGCCTCATTGGGAAGTTCAATCGCTGCCTGCAGATCGGCTCCGTCCCCCCGCAGGGGGCCTCCGAGTCTACTGGCCCTGAGGCACAACCTGAGGCACAACCTGTGGACCTGCCCCTCGCCGAGTCTGAACCCGTACCTGAGGCACAACCTGTGGACCTTCCCCTCGCCGAGTCTGAACCCGTACCCCAGCAGCAGCCAATTCCTGTCCTTGACCAACACGTAGGTCCCAGCTTCATGCTGGGAGGTTCCCGTAGTGTCGTCAGCCCTCGGTCAAGAGCAAGAAGAAATAAGAGGCGTTTAAAGGAGGAGACGGTGGGTGACCCCCCCAAACTACAGGTCGGGAGGGCAGGCCTCGCTGTGTCAGATCCCCCTGCGGCTCTGCCTTCGGAGACGGCGGCATTTGACCCTTTTGATGGTCTCCAGCCTCCCGTGTTTGGGTCGTGCCCCGGGGGATGGCCGGCCCCAGAGGATCCACCGGACCCGGTGGAAGTTCTATCTACGTATCGGTCCATCTATGGCTTCGATATCCTGTATTAGGGAGGAGCGCCTCCACTGTCCTACACCCCCTTTGGGGCCTGACCACCTGCGTTTAACCACCTGCGGAAGAGCACCTCCACCAGAACCTACGGATTTTTTGTCTCCCAGATGCCATCCTTGATGGCCTCATTGGACGCCAGGTGACGTCCGTTGAGGGGAGGGTACTGTTAGGATGACGTCATCATTCCTACCTTGACGTCGTCATTCCTACTATGATGTCATCGATCACTGATGATGTCATGATTCATAAGCTTCTTTCATGCCTTTCGCTGGTGATGTCATAACACAGGTGATGTCGTATTCACATCTATAAGGGCCTGTTCCGGCAGGCTCTGGCCAGTGATTCATAATCTAAACTAGGATCATACCAATCTCGGCAACGTCTGCAACCTGCAATTCCTGCAACCAGCAACTTCTGCAATCTCTCTGCAACCGTTCCCAAAACCTCGAACAGTGCAGCCCCAGCTATCAAGCTACCAAGTTCCACAACACCCCAGCTTCTCCAGACCTACCAAGTTTCCCGTGGTCATCAACTACCCGCGAATAGATCCACACGTTCCGATCCTGACACATACAATCCATCAGCTCCACCTCCATTCTCGCATCAACTGGACTGTAAACAATACCCATGATTACCCAGATTGAGGGTTCAGTGTCTTGCCCAAGGACACTTCGACATGCAGACTGGAGGAGGTGGGGCTCGAACCACCGACCTCTTTTATCCAAAGCGATTAGACCTCTTTTATCCAAAGCGATTAGTGGATGACCCACTCTACCTCCTGAGCTACAGCCGCCCCAGTATTCTCTGTCTTTCAACTTCTTTTTTTTAAACAATGACAGAAAAATCGGAAGGCTGTCTGTCATTTTAACACAGGGAATAAGACAAATGACAGTAAGTCGAACGTAATCTCTGCCTGGAGGAGCAGATTACAGGTCAGTCTGCTGAAATGTGTCTGTTGTGTCAATTGTCAACACAACATACAAGATTTAATAAGAGTGTTGTGGTGCTGACCTGTGCTTCAGGCTGTCATATAGAACATGTCCTGGTTGTGGTGCTGACCTGTGCTTCAGGCTGTCATATATAACATGTCCTGGTTGTGGTGCTGACCTGTGCTTCAGGCTGTCATATATAACATGTCCTGGTTGTGGTGCTGACCTGTGCTTCAGGCTGTCATATATAACATGTCCTGGTTGTGGTGCTGACCTGTGCTTCAGGCTGTCATATAGAACATGTCCTGGTTGTGGTGCTGACCTGTGCTTCAGGCTGTCATATAGAACATGTCCTGGTTGTGGTGCTGACCTGTGCTTCAGGCTGTCATATAGAACATGTCCTGGTTGTGGTGCTGACCTGTGCTTCAGGCTGTCATATAGAACATGTCCTGGTTGTGGTGCTGACGTGTGCTTCAGGCTGTCATATAGAACATGTCCTGGTTGTGGTGCTGACCTGTGCTTCAGGCTGTCATATAGAACATGTCCTGGTTGTGGTGCTGACCTGTGCTTCAGGCTGTCATATATAACATGTCCTGGTTGTGGTGCTGACCTGTGCTTCAGGCTGTCATATAGAACATGTCCTGGTTGTGGTGCTGACCTGTGCTTCAGGCTGTCATATAGAACATGTCCTGGTTGTGGTGCTGACCTGTGCTTCAGGCTGTCATATAGAACATGTCCTGGTTGTGGTGCTGACGTGTGCTTCAGGCTGTCATATAGAACATGTCCTGGTTGTGGTGCTGACCTGTGCTTCAGGCTGTCATATAGAACATGTCCTGGTTGTGGTGCTGACCTGTGCTTCAGGCTGTCATATATAACATGTCCTGGTTGTGGTGCTGACCTGTGCTTCAGGCTGTCATATATAACATGTCCTGGTTGTGGTGCTGACCTGTGCTTCAGGCTGTCATATAGAACATGTCCTGGTTGTGGTGCTGACCTGTGCTTCAGGCTGTCATATATAACATGTCCTGGTTGTGGTGCTGACCTGTGCTTCAGGCTGTCATATATAACATGTCCTGGTTGTGGTGCTGACCTGTGCTTCAGGCTGTCATATAGAACATGTCCTGGTTGTGGTGCTGACGTGTGCTTCAGGCTGTCATATAGAACATGTCCTGGTTGTGGTGCTGACCTGTGCTTCAGGCTGTCATATATAACATGTCCTGGTTGTGGTGCTGACCTGTGCTTCAGGCTGTCATATAGAACATGTCCTGGTTGTGGTGCTGACCTGTGCTTCAGGCTGTCATATATAACATGTCCTGGTTGTGGTGCTGACCTGTGCTTCAGGCTGTCATATATAACATGTCCTGGTTGTGGTGCTGACCTGTGCTTCAGGCTGTCATATATAACATGTCCTGGTTGTGGTGCTGACCTGTGCTTCAGGCTGTCATATATAACATGTCCTGGTTGTGGTGCTGACCTGTGCTTCAGGCTGTCATATAGAACATGTCCTGGTTGTGGTGCTGACCTGTGCTTCAGGCTGTCATATAGAACATGTCCTGGTTGTGGTGCTGACCTGTGCGGTGGTGTCGTGCAGGTAGGGGCTGATGAAGTGCGGTCACGGCGCTCAGCACGTAGATCTCATTGGTCAGCTTCCTGTCTGACAGGGTGAGCAGCACCGCCGGCATCAACCTGCAGGAGACAGGCAGTCAACAAGCTGCACAAGCTACACTCTCATCCTTAAAATGGAGCTGAATTGGCATTTGGGGGCGGGGGGGAGGGGCGTGTCCGTGGTAGCTGTGGGATGGCGAGGGCCCGCAGCGTGCTGACCGCGTGGCCGATGCAGAGCAGAGTGCTCCCCTTCACGTTCCTGTCCTCCTGCGGAGACGCCATCATCTCCACCGCTCCCTCCAGCACGGGCACGAAGGCCGCGGGGTGGGCAGGCCCTAAGCTGCGGCACAGCAGCTTCAGGCTGTACAGCGCCGTCTGCCGGTTGATGGCCTGCTCCTGCTCCTCCTCGCCCGCGACCCTTGACCCCTGACCTCTACCCACAATGCTCAGGAGGTCGCGGGTCAGCTGCAGAGGCACGGTGACCTGAGGAGAGAGAAGAGGAGATAGAACCGTAGCAACAACAACTCAAAGTGGCCCAAGTTTAGCCATATCAAATCGGGAGGCGGGCCTCGCCAGGGGAACTCCAAGCAGTTTCAGGGGAGGCTCAGTGAATGGAAGTGAAAAAATATGACATTAGTTATTAAATTAGTTATGAAGGAGATCACATAGAATAGCCTAAATGTGTGTGATTTCCTTCCCCCCCCGATTTTTTTATCCCATTAGTGCTAATTTAATTTATTTATACTGGTTGCTGCTCCACCCTCTGTCGAACTGGGGAGAGCCGAAACTGGCTAGATTGCTTCCTCCGAGACATGGGCAGTTAGCCAGCCGCTTCTTTTCACCTGACAGAGGAAGCTTCACCGGTAGGACATAGCACGTGAGAGGTTCACGCTATTCCAACCAGTTCCCCTCCCTCTGAACAGGCGCCCTTAACGACCAGAGGAGGAACCACATTAGCAACCAGGATATTGCATGTTTTGGTGAAGGGGGATCCTATAATGAAGGAAACCCCCAGGAGGCACGGGAGAACATGCAAACTCCACACAGAAAGGCCCTTTTTTGACGAGCCCACCCGGGCGGTGGGCACTCGAGGACATGCGGACGGGCACGCATTCCTTCAGCGTTCTCAGCGTCCCAGGTGGGAATCGAACCCAGGGCCTTCGAGCTGTGAGGCGACAGCGCTTACCACTGCACCATGTGTGTGATTTCTAAGTCTGCTCATAGAGTTCAGCATAGCACAGGAATGGATGGACGCAGAGAGATGTGGATGGTCTCATTTTTTAAGTTATGTTATGGAGCATTTACTCATTTGTAATAAAAACCACTTTATGCACATTTATGTCTTCCAAAATCTTACATAATGGGCCTTTAAGGAGATAGTTCAGAGATACAGTAGTTTTGGGGAAATTGACAGTTTTTCCCACTTTCCCAGAGTCAGAAACAAATAATGGCGGTGAATGGAGAAAGACAATACATTTTTGATCCTTTGAACTTTAAAAATCAATAAAGTTGCAGTTTGCCTATTATCTACTTTTCACCACATCAAGTGAGAAGTAAGGTCATTCTCCCATTGGCTAATATACAATCGGACTTCTTTGCAGCCATAGACTGTAGTAAACGGGTGAGTTATACCCGCCCGCCCCGTTCCACATGGCGTGTGTGTGTGTGTGTGTGTGTGTGTGTGTCACCTTGTCTAGAACATCGTATGCTTTGGTCAGCAGCGCTCTCCAGAACTTGGCTGTAGGTTGGTCAGAGTTCTCCTCCACACAGTGAGCCACGCTGTGGATGAACCTCAGGATCTCCTCCAGCAGGCTAACACAACACATTACACACATTAACAACACAGTACACACATTAACAACATATTGCAGCAGTTACATCACACTTATATTAAAACTTTAAAGCCCCTGGCAAGGCAATTTCATAATTTTCTTGTAGATATGTAATTTGTGATATGCGGTGCATATAAAAACTGTATAGAAAATATGAACTTTCAATTATACTGAATTATACTTTGATGTTTGAGCCAAATGTGAAGAAATTCCGTCAAGGTGTTCCTGAGATATCGCATTAACGAACATCGGACGGACGGACAACCCAAAACCATAATGCCTCTGGCTTGGCCGGCGGAGGCATAAAAAATTAAAATACATTTCCGCTGAGTGTCCATGGACACTGAGCACACAGAGGATAGATAGAACGTGATGTAACCACACCCCCACAGTCCTGAAAATTAGCTCTGTTTTATAATATAGAACTTTTTTTTTTTTTTTTACTCATATTTGGGTGGTTTTCTCATGAGGGTGGCTGGAATCTCCCTTAGGGACAAGGTGAGAAGCTCAGTCATCCACAAGGGACTTGGAGTAGAGCTGCTGCTCCTTTGCATAGAAAGGAAGTAGTTGAGGTGTTTCGGGCATCTGGTAAGGATGCCACCTGGTCGCCTCCCTAGGGAGGTTCACCAGGCACGTCCAGCTGGAGGAGACCACGGGGCAGACCGAGGGCTAGGTGGAGAGATCATATCTCCACGCTGGCCTGGGAACACCTCAAGATCACCCAGTCAGAGCTGACTAATGTGGTCAGGGAAAGGGAAGTGTTGGGGTTCCCTGCTGGAACTGCTACCTCCATGACCTGATCCCGGATAAGCAGTTGAAGATGGATGGATATTTGGGTGGGTAATTAATGTGATGGTCAGCTGTCATAGCCTATAAAAAACGATATTTGAGGCTGGGTTGCCAGAGGCTTTAAGCCCTTTTCCGATTTGCTTGTGTGAAGAAAAGCTCACCTTTGCTGTAGCTGCTGGAGAGACTCATTCACAACATCACCACTGTCTGCAACCTGTAACAGCAGCAGAGCACAGCCTCACATATACACATTTCTATTATGATCAGTGTAGTGTCTCCCCAGACTCAAATATTACGTTGAATCGCTGCACTCCGCATACTACATAAATGAGTCTGTACCACTTCACAGCCACTGCTGGGGTTTGGTGGGCGCGTCTAGGGGGGTGAAATTGAATGAGTGACAGGTCGTAGCACCAATGAGAGAGTGGTTAAAAAAATGGGCTGCTCCTCCCGTGTTGTCTGATCGCAAAGTCGTTACTGATTGGGCAGGACTGTATCCATCCCTGGCATATGACTGGCCAAGTGAACGGTTCCCTCCCATTACCAGCCGGCTGGGGGGGAAGCGTCCCAGACCCAGAGAGAGCTCTGCAGCATGCAGTAACATAGTGTATCAGCGTAAGAACTCTCATGGGTCTGGCGTCGAGGCTATGATCAGCTGTGGCCGAGTTACTACTAAAGGAGACATTAAGTGTTCATTAAATAAATTTGCACGCTATTCAAGACCGGGAAATGATCAAATTAAGTTGTAATACTTTTCCAGACTTTCCAGACGTGGAATAGAGTGACATTAGTCGAGTGGCTCACAGTGTGACGTGTGAACATTGACCTGGGCGGCGTACCTTTCCAATGAAGCTGGAGGAGGCCAGCAGCTGGGCCATGAAGGAGACGCAGAGGAACTTGAAGTGTCTCAGCTCCTTGCTGCTGTGAGCCTCCAGGCTGAAGATCAGCTCCTCCACTTTCTCCTCCTCCTCCTCCTCCTCCTCCCCCTTCCTCCTGCGGCCAGCGGGGCGCTTCCCCGGAGCTGCAGCATCACGGAGAGGAGAGGAACATCCAGAAGGAAATGACAATGGAGAATTTAGGTATTTTTCAACCTGGACCCTATTTTCATCATTTATTTGATGTATAACTAAGTAATGTGAACAGAAATCTTTGGAATTGATCGCTTCAGTTGGCAGCCGCTTTTCACACATGCCACTACAGTGCTGCACTAGACAATTTTGTTTCCCATTTACTTCACGGGTGGCCACACTTTTTTTTACCTTGCGAGCTACTTTTAAAATGACCAGCTCAACATGATCTACCAACCACCCCACCAAAAAAATAAAAAAATAAATTCCAGCCCACACACACACACACGCGTAAAATCAATGTTTTACTCACTTTTATACATACGTGGGTCGTTGTCATTGTTGTAGTCGTTTGATGTCTCTGATGATTGTTTTTTTTACCTTTTATTTATACAGGGGGAGTCTGACTGAGAGCAATGCGCTCTCTTTTTCAGGAGTGCCCTGTTCACATTCACACACACATTCATACCTGGAAGCTGACCAGTAGCCTACAACATCACCTGACTGCAGCTTGGGTAAAGTTGCATCTACTGTAGGTGTCATTCAGCATATTGTGAATATATGTTGTTGGAGAATGTGTTGTCATATCCTACTATAGCATTCAGTGTCTCCTATACAGTTATCTATTTGTGGAGGTACACCGCAATAGATTTTGAGCACCACAAATAGATGTTGACTGCCACATATTCATTTCAAGTAGTTGACTGCAAACACCTGCTTTAGGAGCCCACTAGATGGTGCTCTGAGGCCCACCAGTGGGCCACGGTTCAGTGGTTGAGAAACACTATGATGCAGATAGAATAGGCTATATAATGGCTCATTTCCACCACATTTTACTGCCCTGCACAGCTCGTCACCACTCGGCTGTATTCGTTTCAGCCCGATGGACGTTTTGCTTCCACCGCGGATCATCTGTCCCCACCCACCCCCTCCCACAGCTGGTCGTCATAGCGACCGCATATCTGTCCTTCGCTTATAGCCGAAGTAGGCTATAACATAATGTTACAATTAAATCCATCCACAGAACTTTTAAACTGTTTATGGTACTGGTGCCTCTAAATGACCTACAGTGTACATGGGCAAATGTGACAATCGGCCAGGAGAATGGATATCACTTTGTAGTTAGTCAAACTCACAGGCATGCGAGTGACGGGAGAGGCGCAACAGAGTGAAGCCTCTACCCCGCGGCCTCTCACCAGGCAAGACCGCGGCTTCACCAAACACCCGCTGCGGCCTAGCGGAGCGCTGCAGTCTGCACTCAGCTACAGAGCTTCCTGAGCCTGAGCAGCGGACTTTTTTCTCTCTCAGACAATTGAACACCCGCCACGATTTTATTTCACCGGAGGCGAAGGCAGCAACACAAAAGACTGATGGAAATATATAGAAGAGAAGGTAAGCCCACTAAACTGGTATGCAGCCGCCAGCATCGCATTGACAGTCAGTAGACAGAGTAAACACGATTCTGCGTGACCAATCAGTCGTCAACAATGTTTTCACGTCACCGTATGAACCCGGGTTCACAGAATAGAACCACGACGAAGCAGGTACGAAAAGTAGCACGACTCGACCCCAATACAACCCGGACTGGGATAGTTTTTAGTGGTGGAATGAGACCATTTATCGAGTCGGACGGAGCGGGATCGCGCTACTACCTGCGGTGGGAATGAGCCATAAGAGACAATTATTTTTTCATCACTGTAAAGCCACAGCATAGTGAAGAGGATATTCATGTGATGTGTGTAGTTCTTCATATCTACTGGCCTCTTCATTTTGCTCTCAGAGTACCCCAGGTTAATGCATTTTATTTTAAAATTTACAAAATGTCTTTATCCAGGGGGGGCACAGCCCCCCTTGGAGACCCCCCTAGCGGAGTAATATTGACTTCTGGGTGGTGCTTCCTGTTTGGAAGGTCTATAATCGCCTATGCGTTGACCGGCACCGTTTTTCTCTAGCGTAAACACTGCTGGGTCAGTACATCAAAGGACATGTTTCAGCGACCCAGTGGTCATTAAAAGAAAGAAAAAAAAGTATTTTGAGTGCTAGAAACTAGCAAAGATTTGCTCTGGCACTGGGCGTAAGATATGGCCCTTGACTTGACTTGCAAAAAATGACTTGTGAGCATTTCTGCCTCACCCTGGTCTGTGTCATCTATGCATCTCCCTGGTCTGTCTCACCCTGATCTGCCTCCCCCTGGTCTGTGTCGTGTGTCTCACCCTGGTCTGTGTCGTGTGGCAGTTGCAGCAGATACTGCAGGATCCTGATGAGTGAGGTGACCTGATCCCCCACAGAGAACTGACAGCAGAGAGAGATCCAGAAGTCCACATCTCTCTCCAGAGCTGCAAACACACACACACACAAACACACACAAACACACACACACACACACACACACACACACACACACACACACACACACACTAGGACCGTATGATACTGATGAAAACTTGAGTGTACTTCACACTGGTCAAACAGAGCCCATCGCTGTGTAAAGCAGGGTTTCTGTATAGCAGAAGAGACAACATTTAGGGGGACTCTTGAAAAATACTTTTCACAAAAAATAAAAATATTGGTTTGAGTAGAAATTGGCATTTTACTATTAAAAATAAGTTACCTATACTATAAGTTATGTAATATGAAGCAGTATGTTTCACTCTATATTCAGTAGAGCGTGATTTCTATTCGCACATAGGATAAGCAATAACCACGCCCTGTGGCGCCGGGATTGGCCAGCAGCAACACTGGAGGGCACGCTGCCCAGCAATTTCATGAACCAACTGAATAGCTCTTGAGAACGGACAGCGATTTCGAGAGCGGACATTGAAATGAATTATGGTCACCTACCTTCCTTAGCATAGTAATAATAATAATAAGCATACTGTAGTAATCCGCTCCCGGGATCATTAATGAGGAGGAGAAGAGGCAATACTTGGTGCAGTCTTTATTCACCCTCACACCCACAGCTTCTCGCGCCTAGCCACACTTGGCTACGCTCCCAGCTAGCACACACAGCTCCTAGCTACACACACGTCCCAGTCTGCCTCCTCGTATCTCCAGACTGGCCAACACACACACATTTCCCCGCCGACAAAATGGCCACCTCCCGCTCACCCAATCCCCAGCGAGCTAGCAACCCCACGTGACTCCATGTTCCCTTCACGTGCATTACCTCCATTCACAGTGCCTTCAAGTGCGGTAGGAAACCACACTACAACACCCCCAGCTAACTAACCCTGACAACCAGACAATCCCATGTTTACTGACAACCCCACATCGCTACAATACTAATTGTAATCTACACAATGTATCTACAAAAACAAGCAATAATATAAACGGTGTTGTGTTCACGTTCATATAATATAATGTATCATATCGTTAATTTCAAGCTCAATTCTTACCCAGAGAAAAGGTACAGCACTGAAAATGTAACAAGCAATAGTTTTTTAAACATCTTTATTTTAAAAGATGAAAAACCCCAGGTGCTTTAGTCCCAAGCTTCAATTCTCCTGGCAGACTAGATGCCTTGTGGCACATTGCTGTCTCTACCACTCATAAGTATTGCTGTTCTTATTTATCCGATGTATTTATCATCTATTAAACTTGAAATGGGACCATCATTTAGAAAACGGAGGACATGAGAGGATGAAAAATACTTGAAATTGTTGATTCAGACTATAAACTCATTTGCAAAGTGTTTGATTAAGACATAGACCGAGAGAGATGTCGGGTCATTTTCCCATTCACTTCCATGTTACCGATTTTGTTTCTGCAGTACCCACGTCACGCCACTGGCCATTCGAAAGAATACAATTTCTGCATTAGCTTCAAACAGAGGAAGGCTGAATTGCCCACTGATATTATGACATGGAAAATTGTCTAGAAAGGTGAAAATGTGGACTTGAATGTGTTAAATGTGTTGAATGACTCAAAGGTTGAATGTCATTTTCTGCGATATGCGTCTCACATGCACTGTTATTTTGGGATGTCCTTGTAAACTAAATATCCCTCAGGACAATATATGACGCTGGTTGGTTTTGGCTTTTGAGGCATGTTCTCTCACCATTTTGAAGATGCTGCTAATGGTGTTGGCAACCAGAGGGTTCCTGCTCTCCACCAGCAGGTCGAACATCATGCCCAGCAGCTGCTGCCCGATTTTCTCGTCTCCGAGGGCCGAGGAGAACGGCTTGGTGATCTGCAGACAGAGGGACGGTCAGGGGGGAGGCTCACTCAAATCACTTAATTTTTTTAAGCCCATGGCACACCAATGAAACATTCTCCAACAACTGCCAACAACAATGTTGGCAGTTGTTGGAGAATGTTTCATCGGTGTGCCATGGGCTTAACACATACAAACAAGTATTAAAGATGTGGAATCTGACCAAACATCTCCAAACAAGGACAGCGATGGCCCACCAAACAAACATCTGTTTGTCCGTTGTAGAATGTTTGATTGGTGTGCCATGGGCTTATGCCACATTCACATATTATTCTATGAATCAAACTCACTAGCAAAATGTTACAATTGTAATATAGTGTGTGGGAACTTTAAGGTGATGTAACACACATCATGTCGTGGTCATATTGGAAATGTAAATCTATGTTGTTGTCACATTAAATTCTGTTATCCAGTTCTGTTGTGCCTTTGCTTGTCATCTTGATTTTTTTTGGTAAGGTAGGAAGGATGTTTTTAAAATTCCCCTTTTTTATGATCTCAACTACACAAATGAATAGCTTTGACTCTAAACCACAGGTTCTCAACATGGGGTCTGGGGACCAGCAGGGGTCCTTGAGGTCTTCCAGGGGGACCCCAGCAAATAGACAAATTGTTCAACTTCATCATTGTTTCATTGACAACAACAAGCTGACACAATGAGAGAATGTAGAATAATGACTATTTTGATGATAGTTTATCTCTATATACAGTAAGGTACAGGTAGTCATGGAATTCTGGACAGAATCACATCTGACAATAGAAACATTCTCAGATTTGGGTCAGAGAGACATCATCTCATCAAATGGGGTCTGTGACTCTAATGTGGACTACATGAGGGGTCCTTGATATTCAAACGGTTGAGAATCGAAATCTCAGAGCTGCTGGTGATGTGCGACCTGCTCCAGCGCCATGATCTGGAAGCTGGGGATGTCGGGGTGGGGCTGGGCCGAGGTCGTCAGCGCCTGGTGCAGCAGATCCAGACAGGCCCGGTTCTTCACCAGGAGAGGGGCCGACTCCTCGTTGTACTTCCCCAGGACCAGCTGTACCAGCTGGGCCTCGTTGCGCAGGAGGGTGGGGGGTTCAGGTCCGCTCTGCTCCAGAAGCCGCTCCAGGAGCGGCAGCAGGGCCGACAGGACCGACTGCAGGTGTAGGAGGAGACAGTTTGATCGGTGAGATTTTAACTATCAATGTTAGAATGTATATGAATTCAACAGCATGACACTACTCTATCAATGTTAGAATGTATATGAACAGCATGACTTGTCTTAAATTATATGGGACAGGAGTCTATCTATAGTCCAGCTCTGCTCAATTAACAGCAGAGACCAACGGATCCAATTTAAGGTCACTCATTGTCTTCATTATTCAAAGTCCAGGATGCACAAATGTGGAATGAATGTCGTGAAACACGTTTGAAATTGTGCAGCTCAATGCGAGTAAAAACCTGCGATGATGTAAGAACTCTTAAAGTCCCTGGAAACCAAAATCCACAAAAACCTTCTAACTATTAAATTTAGGGTCTTATGTGAGTACCGTAATTGTGTGCCTCAGAAAGTAGTTGACATTACTTTCAACCCTAACCTCAAAAATCGCCACTTTTCTACAAGGTCCCTTTTTTTCTACAAGGTTTTCTACAAGGTCTACAGTATATAAGTGAGTGAGGAGAGAATGTGTGCGTGCCCCTCAGTCTCACCTGGCTGATGTAGGAAGGGTCAGCGATGATCTCCTCTGTCTTCTTTAGAAGGTGCTCTATGATTGGCTGGAAGGGAGTGGCGCCGGCTCCTGATAGGCTCTGCAGGGCGCCGAGGCCCGCCCTCCTAACCTCACGGACCGGAGAGCTGAGACAGCCAAGCAGGGAAGGGACCACTGACACACACACACACACATGGACATACACAGTTTAGTTCCTGCTCTTCTTGACCATTTCGTCGCTTGACATGAAGGCCGAGCCAAATCAGCCAATGAGCACAGAGGGGGGACTAACGATTGGCCAATCAGCATCAATAAACAGCCGGTGGGACTAAGGCCGAATTCAGACACAATCCGTCGAGATGGATAGTAGTCCGGCTGTAGTTCGTCGGCTTGGGCGGATCTCACTTCACCCCCCCCCCCCCCGCCCCCCTTTCTGCCTTCTCCAAGCATGTGTGAGCGAACCAGGAAAAGACAACAAGACTGATAAAATCTGCTTTTTATCATCTTAAAAATATAGCAAGAATTAGGGGATACATGTCCAGACAGGATCTAGAAAAACTAATTCACGCCTTCATTTATAGTAGGTTAGACTACTGCAATAGCCTTTTTTCTGGTCTCTCCAAAAAAGAACTTAGGCAACTTCAACTCATTCAGAATGCTGCTGCTAGAGTTCTAACGAAGACTAAGAAAGCTGATCATATCACTCCAGTTCTTAAGTCCTTACACTGCTTGCCAGTGTGTCAGAGAATAGATTTTAAATAAAATACTGTTATTAGTCTAAAAAATCACTTAATGGCCTAGGCCCAAAAAACATAGCTGAATTGCTCCCACGCTACGAACCGTCTAGAACTCTTACGTCAACAGGGTCCAGCTTATTAACTGTCCCTAGGATCAAATCAAATCACGGGAAGGCTGCATTTACCCACTATGCTTCTGCTAGCTGGAACAAATTGCCTGAAGACCTCAGATCTGCCCCAACCTTACTTACTTTTAAAAATAGACTAAAGACTTTTATGTTTACCCTCGCTTTTAACTGCTGACAGCTACTATGCAAACCCAATGAGTAAGTTAGCTCTTTCTGCAACTGCCGCGCCTGTTGCCTATTGCACTTTTTATACTCTTTTTTTAAGTTTTGTTGTGATGCTTTTAAATGTCCATTTTATTTCTTCTTTTCGTTTATTTTCCTGTGTGCTTAATGAAGTTGCTTAATGCACTTTTTATACTCTTTTTTTTAGTTTTGTTGTGATGCTTTTAAATGTCCGTTTTACTCTCTTCTTTTCTTTTCTTTTCCTGTCAACCATTTTATGTGAAGCACTTTGAATTGCCTCTGTGTATGAAATGTGCTATACAAATAAACTTAACTTGACTTGATACAAAAGAGAACAAGCGTATTTCAGCATAAAGGCCTTCTTCAGCATCAGGGCTGACATGTCCATTGCTGCTGTCTATCGCAGATGACACATTCAAACTTTTGAAAGGATATTTTAGTGTGCTGGCCTGTTGTCTTTTTTAGGAAGAAAATCCTATTGCTACATAGCAGTCCCACATATTAATGCAAAGTGGTCTCTAACAAGCACCATGCTCTTTAAGAGGTGTCCACGACGTGCCATTGACACCTCAGCTGTTGTGAAATCACTGCAAACCACAGCCTCTTGGGGCGTATTGCTTAAAGCAGTGCTGACCAATTTGGGGCCCGCGGGCGCTGATTTTTTTCTCCAGAATGCAACTCGGGCAAGTTATCAGATATCTGCACTGATTGCAAAGGGTGGACGAGCTTTTTCATGTGGTGACTTTGTGAAACAGTGTCTGAATGTGGCTGCGGATACTGTGTTCACTCCTGAGATTGCATCCCTGCAAATTGTCATGGCAAATTGTTTACAAAAGATGGACAGTAAAGCTGATTTTCAAAGTACCTTGAGGATTTTTCAAGTTGTGAATTAAGTAAAATTTCTCTCTTGATTACAAAGGTGGAAAATACAACTGTTTTTAACTGGGTGTTTACTGATTAAATGTTTAAGCTCCCCACAAATGCAGATGTTTTTTTTAATATATATAACCAATTGCAAATTATTACAACTACCAAACAGATAAAAAGTAGATTATTATATTGAAATGTTATTTTAGATTTAGAATGTTAGTTTTCTATAAAACACAATACATTTGAATGTAATTCCACAACGTTTATTTTTGGCCCTCGGCCCTCCACCCAGATTGAGTTTTGGCCCTTCATGGGAAAGAGTTTGGGCACCCCTGCCTTTGATGTACGTGATGTTTTAGCTAATCTTATCTTTCTCAGCCATGACATCCAGCAGTTCAACATAATTTCTCCCATTACAAGAGCTAACAGCAGCACTTTCAGCAAGTTACTGTTTCGCTTTTTAAACAGACGTTATTTAATTATTCAATCAGGGATAACACCAAACATTCACAGTAATACCAGATTAATGGCATAAATCCCCACCTTTTTACACCAAAGATAAATCACAAAATCAAACAGGTGCCGCCAGGGTATGGATCTTTTTGTTCTTATGTCCAGTATTTTTATTTTTTCAGTTTATGATTTGTTTATACCACTTGCAATTGGCCAATAACTCGTAGCCTATGCTATAATCAAAAGTTCAGTTTCTTACAAATCTGAAACTTTCGTTGCAGCATCAGTAGGTATATACACACATTGATCATTTTCATTATCAAATTTACCAAAACATACTGAAATAAATCTCATTTAGACCTGTACTTCTTTCAGACCCTGTCCGAGGTGTCGTGTGGTGTGGTTCACACTCACATGCTGCAGATTCCTCCCCTCTGCTTTCCTGCGAGCGGTTCTTCTGAGCACAGGATTCGAACCATCAAACAACTAAACTTCTGATAGCAACCACTCAGCCACAACTTTTCGTTGTGGTAGACTGGTGTTCATCCTTCTTTGCTCGTCAAGTGCAAGATCAATCCGAGACTTGCCAAAAGTGGGAAGGTTGTTCAATCACAGTAGGCCTATCCTACGATCGTCCAGTCTGGCTAGTTGAAAAAAGCAGACAAGGAAGCCGCATGCAGCTAACCTCGCATCAGGTTCTCCCAGAGGAGAGATGCATTGCAGCCACATTACCAAATCTTTTCTTTTGTATCAGTCCGTTTGAAAAGATCACACTTTTCTGTCCTTTTTTGTAGGTTAGCCAAGGCTGGAGTAGGCCTCCTTCTCGCTATCACTTCTTTTTTTAGTTTGAAACGTTTTTGAGGCCTGAGATTATCAGCGGGAGCTGCTGCCGCCATGTTGGATATTGACATTGGAATATGGAACGTCGACTCACGTTTAGCTTGAGTCACTGCAGAGAGAGAGAGAGAGCCTGGTGACGCGAGGTTACTTCTTCTTCTGTTTGGTTTTACGGCGGTTCGGTTGGCATCCAAAATGTTGCATTACCGCCATCTACTGAACTCAACCTAAACTGATCTGAATTGAACTAAAATAAACACAACAAAATAACACCATATCCACCCAAAGTGCTCCGATTCATAATTACTGTCCATATCACTCAGAGGCAGACGCCTGAGTTTGCACAAATGCATCTCTCAGTATTTTATCTATCTCTGCCCCAGATAGGCCTACATCAACCACATCCAAAAATCTCTTTGCGTCAACCACCATTTCAGTCCTCTCCGTCTTCCCAGTCATACTAGCAGCACAGTTTAACACCATGGCGATGGATGCCAGGAATCGCTTCTTGTCCATACCATAGACTGTACGTGAGGTTACGTTTAGCTTACTGTAGCTGACGTAATGACGTTACCTGCGCAGATTTCCATAAAAAGAAGAAGCTAAAAGCCCCAAGAGCTATGAATTGTCACGTTACTGTTGTAGACTAAAGGATTGAAGTACGCGTGCGCGAAATGTGTTTCCAGCTTTTTTTCTAGAAAACGGTAGCGCGCGCGTACACACACACACACACACACACACACACACACACACACACACACACACACACACACACACACACACACACACACACACACACACACACACACACACACACACACACACACACACACACACACACACACAGTGAACTCACTGTGCCGCAGCTGGGCATAGTTTATTTTTGTTTTGTGCGTCGCTAACGTTAGCATATACTTATTGTAACTTGTTTTTGAGATCACGGGGACCAGCGTCAAGCAAGCCACAATTCAAAACGGGGGTTTTCCTCTGGTTATTGCTTTCAAAATAAAGGCATAATAATAATGAAGCTATGTTCACTGACTCAAATGCCACATGCACTAGACTATTTTAAAGCCAAAGTTGTATATCCAAGCTAATCATTGCATTATCTTTTTTTTTATTTAAGTTGCAAATTTAAAAAAAACCCAAGTCTACTTTTAAGGCAATATTGCTCATTTCCGGCTGTGTTGGAGTAATTTCAGGCGCCTTGAGGTCGCTATGGATGGACGGATAGATCAAGTCGAGAGAGATCTGAGGAGCCCGGGTGAAGCTCATCACACACACACACACGCACACACACACACACACACACACACACACACACACACACACACACACACATATATATATATATATATATATATATATATATATATATATATATATATATATATATATATATAACTGGTGGGAACAGCGTGAAGCTCCGAGCTGTCGGTGAAAAGAGAAAAGAAATTGGCCAAGTAGGCTACAATTGTGGAGAAAATGGGGGGACATTTCAGAAAAAAAGTAAATAAAAAAGAAATGTCACACACTCACACCTGGGATCTGCCCAGTATAACGATGGGGCTGTTCTATTGGAGCAACAAGGGGATTGTATGCTTTGCTCAAAGGCACTTCAGTAGGCCTAGGAGTTTCACTTCACACAAATTCACTTCCTCCAGATAGATTGTGTCTTGAGATTTTCTCTCAACTTAAAGTCCAATTCCATGTTGTCCAAATCCACTGGGATAAAGAATCATTTTAAGTCATAATCATGTCAAATCTTTGCTTTGTCTGTTGGCCTTAATGGTTGTGAGTGACAGGAGGTGCAGGGTGAGCACTTCTCTTCTGGAAATGGCTTAGAAACCCCCTTATTGTGAATATACTGAGGAAAGCCATAGAGCCCCTAGGTCTCTAGTTAGTGGAAGTAAAGTTTCATGAGGCTGTGATTATCCTAGAGGTCACATTAGGTCATTTTATTCAGTCAGGTCAAGTTTTGAAAAATGGTCTCACTACAATGAAATGGCTACTGTACTATGGAGACTAACATCATCACACATGAAGACAATTGAGCTCAGTAAATCCACAAGAGTCTCAGCATTCCAGATACCCAATTTATGCAATTCCAAGACTGTTTAGGGATCCGAGTGTATGCAGAAATATTCACATAGAATAAGTGAAAATAACACATTTATACTGCATGCAAAACATGGCATGGTTTTTGCCAATAACTGAATGTGATTAGCAGGAAGTGAGCGTGTCTGTAATGGGGAGAGTTGTGGGTACCCATAGAAGCCATTCTCATTCAGATATCTTGAGCTGAGAGGTCAAGGGACCCCTTTGAAAAAAGGCCCTGCCAGTTTTTCCCTCTCCAAATTAGGCTACCATGGATGGACCGACCACAAAATAACTATCCAACCTTTGAATAAACATGCATGCACAGGCAGCCACATTTTTAACATAATTTCTCATATCATTTGACAAACATCAGTGTAAACAATACATCCACAGTGTTTGTGTGAGTAAAATCTCCTCTCCTCTCCACAGATCTAGACGAGCCTTTGGCTGACCTGCTTGATGATTTGCTTCCAGAGGAAAGCAAGACACAAGCTAAGATGAGTGTGCAGAAGACTAAAGCTGAAACATCAGAGCTATCTCCTTCAGCATCCCCATCCTAAAGGAAGTGGGTGAGCCTGAAACTGTCACACACACACACACACACACACACACACACACACACACACACACACACACACACACACACACACACACACACACACACACACACACACACACACACACACACAGTACATACTTGACTTGCATACATAAACACTGAAATGCCCCTCCACCAGATAACAATTAATGTTTACTCTCCTGTGTGGATTATCATGTGTCTCTTCAAGTGTCCTTTAAGACCAAAACCTTTACCACAGACTGAGCAATTAAATTGTTTATCGTGTGTGTGGATTATCATGTGTTTCTTCAAGGTTTCTTTACGACCAAAACCTTTACCACAGACTGAGCAAGTAAATTGTTTCTCTCCTGTGTGGATTATGATGTGTGACTTCAACTGTCCTTTACGACCAAAACCTTTACCACAGACTGAGCAAATAAATTGTTTCTCTCCTGTGTGGATTATCATGTGTCTTTTCAAGTTTGTTTTCAAACCAAAACCTTTCCCACAGAGTGAGAAATTAAATTGTTTCTCACCTGTGTGGATTATCATGTCTTTTCAACTGTGCTTTATCACCAACTAATTTAACACAAACTGAGCAGCTGTGTTTCTTCCTAAGAACATCACTGTTTTTCTGTGAGTCTAAACCTGAATGAGGTTCATTAGTTTCCATCCATTCTTCATCACTGTGTTCAGTCTCAGGTTCAGAAGAGTCTGAAGTCTTGTCATCACTAGTTGGTTGTAAATTACTAGCTGGATCGAAGTTCCTGGCTGCCATCAAAGTTTAGCATTCATTTTCCAAGATTTATGCATGTGATCCAATATATATTTCCATAGCAGATTTGTTTAAAACTGTTTCTAAAGAGGGCTGGACCACAGTACATCTGGCTCATCAGAAACATAGAAGCTGCTTGCACTAGAAAATTAAACAGAATTCCAAGTGTAAAACCATGGCTTCAATATGTATTAAACAATTTATTTAAACAATTTCAAACACAATATTATACATATATATTTTAAAAACATTAAGTGCCGCATGTCATATGAAAACAGTTGTCTGTACAATGGAAAATAAAACTTTCAAATGTCTAAAATGCCCCATTTTTATTTGAACAACTTATAAATTAACCACATGGGACAAACATTAAAACAGTAAAGATAAAAAGTCCTAATTGTTTCTGCTGCTATCGGATCAAAAGACATTTCAACAAAAGGGGAGAGAGAAAATAATGCTCTATTAACTTTAATTACTTAAATTACTTGCCTACTTCAAATTGGAGCAGGCGAGCACAGGAAGCGTGCGAGGCACGCCAGAAATGCGCAGAGCACGCAATATTTCTACTATTTATTAAAAAAACTATATACAAATGATGTTTGCTTTATAAAAATTAATAAATGCAAATAATTCCCCTTTGGAATAAAAGAACAGAACAGTCATGGCTAAAGCAAAAAACGGTGGCTTCATAGGGGAACGTTTCCAACCCCAAGAAGGCATTGAATTAAATAGCCCCGCCCCCTTCATGTAGGTATAGTAGGTATCAACGAAATGTGACAGGGCGTCGCCGTCCTCCAGGCTCCAGAGGTCACCTTCGTGATCCAAGGATGGGGAGAAGCTGACAAAGGGGGTGCTGGGGGCGAAGGCAGTGCAGGGCAGCTGATCCTCAGTCATCTGCCTCCAGCAGAGAGGAGTTTGAAGGGTCCGGGGCCTCTGTAGACAGTTCGGCTGTTAGCGAGAGGAGACAAGTGCAGAGGAGAGCGTTTTGTTAACCTTTTACAGTAGGAATTTTACAGTGGGAATTTTAAGAGTATGCTTAAAACAGGAAAGTCTTTCCCCATCTTAAAGAGATTTGATCATTTGCTAGCTGCACTGAGGCGGAACTCAAAACAAACAGTCCAACTGTGAGCAAATTAATATCCTATAGAGCAGTGATTCCAAAACTGGTGTACGCGTAACCCTAGGGGTATGTGGAGGTACTACAGGGGGTACATGAGAGAAAGGTGGACTGCTAACATAGACACGTTTCTCATGAGAGCTGTCAGAGGCTGTTCAAGTCAGAGGGGAAAATGGTGAAAATTCTGATCACATTATGTATGTTTATGTTATTATTTATTTGACCGTGAGTGAGCTAGGAATTTAAGACGAATTAAAAGTCATTGACTTTACATCCTTGTATTTATTCTATTACTTTGTGGTGTATGGTTATATGGGGGGTGCCTATGGGATCATGATTATGTTATTTGACCCCATAGGCACTCAAAGATTGAGCCAAGATAGTCTGATATTGCTGTTTGACATACTTCAGACTACACCAAATGCATACATACAGTAGGTCTGTCTGAAGGCATGTATTTGTTTCTGACTCTGGGAAAGTAAGAAAAACACAAAAACTCCCCAAAACTATTGTATCACTCTATCCACAGACAGCGGGCAGGCGAGGCAGCTCGTACTCACTTGATGGCAGCAGCAGTGCTGAACTTCTGCCAGCGGCGGACGTCAGGCGGTGGCACGTCACACATCAGTGTCTGCCGGCCTGACAAGAGAAACACAGCATTCACAATAGTCAATATTTAGGATGTAGCGTGGCCATCACGGTCGAAAGGCTGTTATTCAAAATATGCAAGCTATGAAGACAAAGTCATCATGATCATTTCACCATCTACTGTACCTTTGGGCTGGTTGGTGTGTCTCAAGCTGATGGTGTGGGCCAGAACACGCAGGCGTTCCTCCCGCTCGTCGTCCAGCTGTTTTTTCAGGTCTCTGAAGCACTGAGCCTGAGGGAGGAGGGAGACAGGCGGGAAACCCGATGTTCCATGTCAGTTTTCTTGTCATTCCATAGTTTTTCCAGACCTACTGTAGCCAGCTGTGCTCTATTAAGTTCATTTGTGATGCACAAACCTTCATAACTAACCATGGCTTTATCCTTTCAAGTAGCCTGTGTGGAAGCTTTGATGTGTGTGTGTGTGTGTGTGTGTGTGTGTGTGTGTGTGTGTGTGTGTAGAGGGGGGGGGGGTCTGTGTGTGTGTGTGGGTCTGTGTGTGTGTGTGTGTGGGGGGGGGGGTATGTGTGTGTGTGTGTGTGTGTGTGTGTGTGTGTGTGTGTGTGTGGGTCTGTGTGTGTGTGTGTGTGTGTGTGTGTGTGTGTGTGTGTGTGTGTGTGGGTCTGTGTGTGTGTTACCTGATTGCGCTGCTCCATCTGGTCGTCCGGGTTCAACTCCAAGACGGCGGTCTTAGGTCCTGAGTAGACCGCCGTCCTGGAGTTGATCCGCTTTGCAGTGAACCCTGCATCGTCTTCATCCACCTGCACAGAGAGCAACATATCTAAGCTTCATTTGCATAGAACTTTTCAAACATAAAACAAGTCAATTAGAAGCCGATGCCGTTGTAACCAATTGGAGATGATTGTCCCCATCAAATAAACTAATCAATTTAGAGAAATTCAAAAGGCAAAATTACCCTCCTGCGCTTCTCTGCTGGTGGAGCCAGGGGAGCAGAGGCGGATGCTGGCCTCTTGGACTGGACTGTTGGTCAGGACAAAAGAAAACATTTGAGGATGTCATCTTGGGTTTTGGGGGGAAAGTGACAGACATTTTTCACCATTTTGTGACATTTTCTAGACCGAAACGACTAATCGATTAGTGGAGAAAAGAATGGACAGAATGGTTAATTGCAGCCCGAGTGTAGAAGATACTGATCATCTGGATCCCTGTCTACAACAGTAGCAAATTACAGTAGTAATGATAACACATTGAACAATTGATGGAGAAATATAAAAAATATAGAAATATAGGAGAGAGCGGAGGAGAGAGAGCAGGAGAAGGGAGGGAGAGCAGGGGGGATGTGAGAGAGGGAAGAGCAGGAAAGTGATGAGGTGGGGAGGGAATGGGAAATGTTGGAAAGGTCAAATGTCAAATATCTAAATCATCATACCCAGGGTTGGTTTGGCCCGTTGGATCTGGTGACGGGGCTGTTGAGGAGGAGGGTGCCAGGGGGAGGAGCCATGTGTGCGTTGAGGGGCGGAGCCTGCTGGTTGTTGAGCAGAGAATGTGGAGAGGGAGAGAGAGAGAGAGAGAGAGAGAGAGAGAGAGAGAAAACACTTAGGGGTTAAACATGGCATGACTTTACAATTGTCCTACAAGGAGTGTGTAATTGAGGTGTGTGTGTGTGTGTGTGTGTGTGTGTGTGTGTGTGTGTGTGTGTGTCTGTGTGTGTGAGAGAGAGGTGTGTGTGTATGTGAGAGAGAGAGAGAGAGAGAGAAGGGGGGGGGGGGGGGGGGTCCACCACTCATGTGTATTACCCACCTGTCACTTGACTGGCTCTGTTGCCGGGACAGGACGCAGCTGCCTCTGCTGGCCAATCAACCTAAGATAAGATCAGATAAGATAAGGTATGATCAGATAAGATACGATCAGATAAGATAAGATTGACTTGATGAATCCCACACACTTGTTACACTTTAAACACTATAGACTATATGAACACTATTGTGACCACTAAAGTTTCACATTATGAAATGAAAAATGGCACAGTATAAGTTGAATAAATATAATGATAAATAACTATATCATATAAACCTGAGATAAAGTTCAAAGTAGCTAGCAGCAAGTGATGAGTCATTTTAATACTAGGCTAATATTGAGATCCAACAACAGTGCCTACCTGGCAGGCCCACCGTGGGCGCAGGTCTTCTCCTCCAGCCAGCCGATAGGCTTTTAAGCTGGCCCCCAGTGCAAAGATGAGAGGTTTCTGGAAGACAACGGTTAGAGAATTATCCCCTGGTTCATTTCCTTCATACAGCTGGAAAATGTCTATTCAATTGTAAAAGCCGCCTCCTGACATTGTTGCACATAGGATCCATAAATATAGTGCAGTCACGACCGTTACACCTTATAAAAAATGAATTGATTCTTGCACAAATATAGCCTACATTCAGGGTTCTTACAGCTTTTATGGATGGAATTAGTGAAAGTAAATGGCCCCCCTTTTTGCTGGGGACCCCCTGGAACCGCCTCAAGGACCCCTGCGGGTGATCCCAGACCCCACTTTGAGAACTACTGACTGACTTCACCTGCATATGGTATAGTTTTAAGCAGTACTCCATATGAATCCTTCAATGGGGCTGGTTAGCAGCTAGGGTACATGTTACTGACCCATGATGTCAGTAACATGTAGCCTAGCTGCTCCGAGATGAAAAGGCCCGGATGATTGACATGATGATGTCACTCAAGCCAGCTCCATCCGATCCGACCCGGTCCGCCTCCTACTGCGTTTTACGGAAACGATAGAAATGACGACGCCATCGTCTCATCTCAGTTTAAAAGTTGTTTGGTAGGTTGACATGAGTGGCTGTGTAACGGAAACAACAGATTATGTCGAAAATCGCACTGTTCAAGGAGGCGGAGCATATTCAAATGCAAGCATCCTCTGTGAAAACACGACGTTTAAGATCAACAAACGTTGCAAGACTTTGCCAAACCGTAAACTAGCCTACATTCCAGCACTTTCAATGACCCATGTTTTGAAAAACATTCGATTTCCCCCTCAAATTCACAAACGTTAAGGATTTCAACGACGCATCTGTGCTGCTCCGGCTGTGCTCCCGTTATCAATTTGACCTGCAGACGAGGTGAAACAGGTGGCTGCAGGGACGCACAATATGACGGTTAAATGTAAATAAACATGTCTTACCTTTCCTTTCCCCATAGTCGAGTAGTGCGTTACTAGCATGTAAATTGCACTGAAAAGCGTATAACTTTGGGTGTTTTGAGTGAGTCTTGCTGCTGTCTGCTGCTGTACCTGATGGAGTCCAACTCAAATGAGCCGCTGCGGCATCATCCCGCTAATGTGATTGGACGCGCATCCACCAAGGTCCACTTTGATTGGACGAATCGAGGAGCCTCCAACGTCCACTTTGATTGGACGAATCTTGTCAATATGTTGCATTGATAGGAAAAATGCTGTTTGACTTTCATTTGCAGTTCTCTGCTTTATGCAATTTCTCATTGATTGGTAGGCTATCTATAGAGCAGGCACTCTTGAATGATTCCAAATAATACATCCAGGTGTAGCCTATATCCACGTAGAGTCAAATTGATTTTAGCACAAAATAATCCAGCCCCCATGAGGTCTCAGTTGAACAAATCCGGCCCACTATGAGTTTGACAGCCCTAATCTAAATCTAATCTAAGGACAGTTAGCTACATGTATGGATCGACACTTTCTGCATGTCAAAAGATTCGCCTTTTTATACTGATTGATATTTTGATAGGAATCATTATATATAAATGTTATCAGTCATTTATAAACACTAGGCATAGTGAGTACTACAATGTAGCCACTCTCCCTGTGACTGTTTCCTCACGTTCCAGTCAGATAATAACCACATGCTGAACAAAGCAATGTGTCAAACTCCCACCTCACTGATGCTGAGCAGCTAGAAACAATTGTGCCAAATGTCGATCAGTGTCCACAAACCAAAGATATTCAGTTTACTGTCACAGAGGAGTAAAGAGACCAGTTTACTGTCACAGAGGACTAAAGAGACCAGTTTACTGTCACAGAGGAGTAGGCCCTAAAGAGACCAGAAAATATTCACATTTAAGAATCTGGAGTCAGAGAATTTTGCCCTTTTTTAATTACTCAAATGAATAGTTGCCAACTAAGTAATTAACCATAAGCAAAGACTTGCATGTAGTGATGAAATGCATAGCCTATGCCTACTCATAACACATGGTGAGTGGTGTGATGCATAGCTGGTAGACCTACTCCTAACACGCTTAGTGTGCATGTAAAACAGGTGTTGTTCTTTACATTCTTTATTGATCCCCCTCTTCCCTGTACCCATCCTCCCAGAGCACAACATGTAGCCTACACAACAATACAATGATCTCACCTTTACATGACACAAAAGCAGTGCACAACACCAGTGGTCACTGTATTACGCAACTACATTCAGAGAGCGTTCTAAACACAAGGTACAAGCAGACACGATATGATCACGTATGTGACAGAGCATCACTCCAGTCTTTCTTTTCTCAGTGCAGAGGCACAACACAGTTTCTCCAAAGATGGAAGCCACAGGAAGAGAAGAACGGGTCCAAAAATAACAGAAGAAAGGGAGTTTGAGCTAATCACTAGCATGCTAAAGCCTCCGCGGGTCATTGCAATGTAAGCTTGGCTGGTCAGGACTAGAAGCCTAAACGCAGGGTGTTTATGTCATGTAGGGCTGCCACATGTAGGAACACAACTATATAGTCACTATATATAGTAGTTTGGTTGAGAGGCGAGCATGAAGTTGGGATGACAATGAAATAAGGAGAGTTGTAAAGAAGCCACCAGCTCCATCTGTACAGTCCTGTGAAGATGTGTTGTAGGTTTCTGGCTTGGCTAGATGTGATCTGTTAGTCCTGTGAAGATGTGTTGTAGGTTTCTGGCTTGGCTAGATGTGATCTGTTAGTCCTGTGAAGAAGTAATGTAGGTTTCTGGCTTGGCTAGATGTGATCTGTTAGTCCTGTAAAGAAGTAATGTAGGTTACTGGCTTGGCTAGATGTGATCTGTTAGTCCTGTAAAGAAGTAATGTAGGTTACTGGCTTGGCTAGATGTGATCTGTTAGTCCTGTGAAGAAGTAATGTAGGTTTCTGGCTTGGCTAGATGTGATCTGTTAGTCCTGTAAAGAAGTAATGTAGGTTACTGGCTTGGCTAGATGTGATCTGTTAGTCCTGTGAAGATGTGTTGTAGGTTTCTGGCTTGGCTAGATGTGATCTGTTAGTCCTGTAAAGAAGTAATGTAGGTTTCTGGCTTGGCTAGATGTGATCTGTTAGTCCTGTAAAGAAGTAATGTAGGTTTCTGGCTTGGCTAGATGTGATCTGTTAGTCCTGTGAAGAAGTAATGTAGGTTACTGGCTTGGCTAGATGTGATCTGTTAGTCCTGTGAAGAAGTAATGTAGGTTTCTGGCTTGGCTAGATGTGATGTGTTAGTCCTGTAAAGAAGTAATGTAGGTTTCTGGCTTGGCTAGATGTGATCTGTTAGTCCTGTAAAGAAGTAATGTAGGTTTCTGGCTTGGCTAGATGTGATCTGTTAGTCCTGTGAAGACGTGTTGTAGGTTTCTGGCTTGGCTAGATGTGAGAGAAAGCACATAACAAATATCTACAGAGAAGGAATGGCAGAAGCAGCGGAGAGAGGACAGGGCCTGCCCTATAGAGAGAGAGAGACATCTGCTGAGTGACAGGGAAGAGAAATATTTACATCAGCTGTGTACAACTTCATTTATAAATACATTTTTAGGTATAAATTAGAAAAATAAACAATAAAAACCTAGTCCAATCAACTACATCTATTCTCATTGTGTAATAGTCTGATTATTATTAAACCTCTATTTGGTGAAAGACAGCCTAAGATCAAAAGGCACAGCAACGAATAATTAGAGTAATTTATCCCTGCAATAGTCTACAAGTCGCCTCACTAAATCCCCATTGGAACAGACGTATTCAAATATAAATTAAAACCATTTCAGATAAAAGCAACATTCCAACAACAAAACCCCCAGACTCAAACAGCATCTCTAAACTAGCATCACCAGTTACACTTTCTTCAATAAATAAAGGCTTAAGGGGGCTTTGCCATAAGTTGTCAAAGAGAGCATCCTGATAGTCTCTGTATTCTCTGAGAGCACACTGGTCTCTACATAACGCTCTGTTGATGTGACCATCTGCTGCAGTGTTCTGAAAGCCTAAGATGTAGTGATGCCTCCTCAAGACGTGCTCTCCTATGTGCTAGGTTTCAAATGCTGTACCACAATAACCCCCTGCCCCTCCAGGGGTCTCATTTAGCAATATGTGCCTAGAATCCCAACTAAAACTATGACTAACTTGTCCAGTGACTGACTGTCCACGCCATCAATCTGTTTCACAATCTAGTGTCAAAAGGTCAGCAAAGGTATCCCACGCATAAAGTAATGTTGTAAAAGATATAATAACAGTTATAAAGTAAACAAGACAACTTAGGCCAATAATTTAAGTCAACTAAATTCTGACAGTGCAAACACCTGCTGCAGGCAATTTCCCCGTAACCAACCAATCACAGTCCAACTGGGACATTCCACATGTGGATCCGCCCCAATCCAACCATAAATGGTCAATGCCAATTAACCACATGACGCATATAAATGAGCCTGATTATCAATTGAACAGGGAAATTGCATTGCAGGTGTGCGCGCAGTCACTGGATAGGTTAGTCATTCTTTTAGTTCATCCTCAGTAGGGATCCTAAGCACAGTTGGGAAAATTAGACCCCAGACTCCAGGCCAGGGGGCGCTAGACGTAGACCAGGTCTCGGCCCCGCGTCGTCATAATGCAGCTGAGCAGCCAGGGGGCGCTAGACGTAGACCAGGTCTCTGCCCTGCGTCGTCCCATAATGCAGCTGGGCAGCCAGCCTGGCGGCCTCCTCCTGTCCCGGGCCGTCCTCTGCCTCGTCCCCCTTGTAGCCCTCGTACTCGATGGGCTTGGGGCAGCTGCACGGGTGGCCGTTGTCGTCGAAGAAGCGGCAGAAGGTGAACTCGTAGAAGGCGTGCTCGGGGTGCTTGCCGCTACGGAACCAGCCGCTCAGCGTGTCGTTGTGGTTGCCCTCGCTGTCGCTGCTCCACAGCTGCTCTGGGTCTACGGCAGGGGTGGGCAATTATTTTTCATGGGGGCCACATGAAAAACCCAGATTGTTGCCGGGGGCCGAACAAATATTGTCATGCCGTAACCCATGGATGGGTAACTTTGATGATTGAGAGGGCCACAAAAAATGTCCTCGCTACCAGGTTTTGCTGAGGGCCGAACGGCGCCAGCGCGAAGAATTTGGTGCATTTGAAGCCAGGTTTAGAGGAATAACTCATTTCAAATTAACAGTTGTGATGTCATTATTCAGTCTTAACCACCAATATTTGATCCTTTTCTCACTCACTCCTATGTCACCACCTGCTCTCAGGGCTTGAAATTAACTTTTTTGACCACCTGCCAATATGGCTGCTAGATTTTAAAGTTACCAGCCAATTAGAATTTCCACTAGCTGAAATGTTTTTCTTGAAATAAATCAGAATATTAGTGGGTTAATTTAAGCATATTAAGTATCAGTAAGTGTCCCGGGATGATCAAAGCCTGTGTTGAGGGTCACACAAACAAAAATGCAGTCTTGAAGCTAAATAAATCCAAAACCAATGAGTTATTTGAGTTATTTAAATTTCTACTTCAATGTAGCCTTTTAGTCATAAAGATTATTGAAAGATATTCCATATTCCAGACTGAAATGCTATAACAGAAGTGGAGTATTGGCCAGAATATGACATGAACATTTGGACACTTATTCAGCGGGTATCTTGCATCAGGTGCACTGTGTGTGTAAAAAAGTTTTTTTTTTTTTTTTTGGCAATTCCATCGCGGGCCACACAGGTGGCGCCGTATTTTGCCCATGTGTGGTCTACTCTACGGGGTCGAGGTTGGAGGTGTCGGTGCAGTGGGCGATGGTGGGGACGTAGGGTGCCCCCTGTTGGCACAGGTCGCTGGAGAAGTCAATGGCGTGGAAGAAGGGCTGCGCCTTGATCTCGTCCGCCCCGTCCTTGCCCAGACGGTCCTCGGGGCCTCAGCACAGTTTGACGATGAGGTCCGACGCCTCCGGGCTCAGCTTGGCTTGAGGGGGGATGTGCAGCGTGCTCTGCCAGTTGATCACCTGGGTCCAAACGTGCAAAAGCATTAGAGACAATGTGCAGAGAGATTAATCAAATGTCCGTGTGGCCTGGCCTACGTGGGGAAAACACAGAGGGCCCTTAGAACCAGAATGACAGAACATAGGAGTTGTATCCGTAATCAGGACCCACGTAATCCGTTGGCAGTCCATTTCAGTGAGGCAAACCATCCAGTGTCCTCCCTGAAATACATTGGGATAGAACAAGTAAAAACTCCAAGAAGAGGAGGTGATATGAATGCCCTCCTACTCAGAAGAGAGAGTTTCCATATATTGACTCTCCAGACTCTTTTTACACCCAGAGGCCTGAATCATTAAACATTTCCTCTAAAAACATGTTTTTTGTAATTATAAATGTAGCCCAAAAATCCCATGAAGGGTGATGAATAGCCTAACCCTTTCTAATGGTCTTATAATACTCTTTCCTAATATGTCTTTGCTTCCTTTTGTGTTATTTACATACTAGGGAGTTTTGTGCTCCTTTTTGCTCCCATTTTATTAAATTTAAATTTGAAAACTTTTCCAATTTATTTAATATTTTTTTACATGTGTGGAATCATTTTTACTACGGTCTGTATATTACAATGTATTGTATACAACCACTATTTGTAGATTATCTTGGCATCTTGTGTTAGGTTGTTTTTTCCAGCACCTGTTTGTCTCAGCACTTGCTATTTGTTGCAAGTCCCTATTGCTTTTTCTCTGTTCCCTGTGTACTTGTATGCACTTGTATACGACCCCTGGGTTGAGTAACCTGTATCAATTATGTTTGATATGCTTCACCCTGAGAGGTGCTGATTGCACCACCCACACCAGCCACCCATAGAGCCTGTTAGTCTATGATTGGCAGTTTATATATATGGGTGGTGTCAGTCACCAAACATTTCTGACCTGAAGAAGATCCAATAGTCCATTCTTGTTCCCAATAAACTATACAGCATGGAGTAAGTGTGCAGGCTCTACCTTTTTTCATTTATCTGAGCTCTTTTGCTATAGCCTTGCACCTGTATACGTGATGTGCGTATAATTTTTCCCTTTCAATGTGGCTAAGGAGGAAACATGCTAGCTGGGGAGCTCGCTATGGTAAGATCGATTGTTTGTTGTTGGTCATGATTGACGGTCCGCATCAACAGGGCTGAATCATTGACAGTGGTGGTGTAGTCAGGAATGTCACACCGAACCCACCTGGATAGCTAGGCTTAGATAGTGAGGTAGTATGCAGTTGTGCGGTGGTAGCATGGAGGGGGGTGTTTCCAGGACGCTGGATTACACCGTTAAGCCTTCTTGAGGTGTCGTGGGCCTAACTTAACGAAACGTCGGTGAAGGAAGGTGCCCACTTGAAAACCCCAATGACATGCTTCATACTGCTGTTGGCTAGGGTAGGTAACTGGTGATTTGTGTCTTGTTTATTAGTTTGTTAGCCTGTTAGCTTGTTTTATTCTGGATTGGGCTTCTAAATGTGTTTTTCCTCGGATTTTGGCACAAGGGATAGTAACATCTTGTCCTGTGTATTAATTAATTCACATCAGCCAGTGACGAGTTATGGATGAGCCAGTTCATCATTGTCAAATGTCATCAGGCTAACATCAGCCTACTGATAGAACTATTGCAAATGAGTCTGCATCTGACTGCACCACTGGTTTAGCTCAGCAGGCCAACATTAGCAGCTAGCTAGTGATGTTCACATTCAACAACATGCTGGCTGCCTTGTAATCCACTATCAAATGTGCTGCTGCATTCAACACAATGAGATGACTAGAAGCCACATTCAAGTCTACTTATGTGGACTTAATAGAACTTATGAAACAGGTGATTTGAAAGTGTGCTGTAGCCAACACATCTTCAAATGAGGTGTGTTGTTAATTCAGAAGTAACTAATGTTCAAGTGAGACTATAAAAAAAGTGGGGAGTGAGGGGATACAGATTTGTAACACATGTAACATCTATTTACAGACATGTCACTCCTGAATCCAGGTGAGACTGGTGTCATTCCATGCCAGGTGTTTGGACTCACCAGCTGCTTCTTGTGGTTGGCTGGCGTCTCCTCCTCTCGTACCTGCGGTCCTGAACCATCCTTCTGCAGTATGATGAGCTGGCTCTCTGCCATGCAGGCCTGAGAGGCACGCACACAAACACACAATCCCACAGAGAGTTTACTATCAAGAATCATAAAGGGACCCACATTTCAGTCTGTGTGTGTGTGTGTGTGTGTGTGTGTGTGTGCGTGTGCGTGTGTGTCCCAGCGTTACCTGCTGCGGGGCTTTGAATGTGATGCCAGTCTCGGTGCGCACAGACGTGAGCGTGACGGAGATGACGTGACGAGGGCGTGGTGAGGGATGTAACGAGACACTTCCTGGAGCAACTCCACACTAGCTGACGGGTTCGGACTGGAAAATCAAGTACAAGCACACTCATATAAGTCACACTAATAGATTTATTTTTTATTTTGGGGGGGGTTTCAATCCGAAATCCTTCAAAAAGCTGTTACCATGAGAGCCGACAATATTTGACCACTAAGGAGGAGAATCTCATTTACATTGAACCTCTTAAGCAATATGTATTCACAGTCACACTGTTCTGAAAGATTTAAATTAAATTAAACCAGAGGTAGAGTCCTGAAATATATGACTCTGGTAGGTGCACTGCAACTTGAATTCAAGTTGAGTTCCAGTACTTGATTGGAATGTCATCATATATGATGTCGCTACAAATATTCAAGCTCAAATCATTCATGTTCCAAAGCTGTCTGAACACTGTCCATTACAAACGCACACTAGTCATGACTAGACACACACACACACACACACACACACAATAAAGGCTTTCCCTGCTGCTCCAGAGTGTCTGTCTCTCTCTCTCACACACACACACACACACACACACACACACACACACACACACACACACACACACACACAATAAAGGCTTTCCCTGCTGCTCCAGAGTGTCACACACACACACACACACACACACACACAACAAAGACAGTCAACAGCTTGTGTGTGTGTGGGGGGGGGGGGGTCCTGATTCTGACTGACTGGCCTACATTTGCCTCTCAGGCCATGTTTAGACAACAACAGTCTCTACATAAAACTGCAAACTGTCGTTGCGTTCTCACCTTTGATTCAGCGTTTATACACAGCGTTTGTGATCATGATTTGCGTGCAGACGGAAGCAGCAAAAACTCAGAGCAGCATGCCGTCAAGTGAGACAGAATAACATTGAAACTTCTGGTTACAACCTTCACAATAAGGGTAATTAAATAAACTAATAGCCTTATTGATGCATGTTGCAACGTTTTTTTTGTGTGTAAACCGAAATATACGGAAGACATATAGAACACAGACAACTAAAAGTCAATTTTAACACGTAGTGAGTCGACGACCCTGATTTTTATTTACCCAGTTATAATTACGGCTTTTATTTTGAAGGTAAAAACGCCTAGCTTCCTCTATTCCAGTGCTGACTCATTTGGCCAAGTTTGGCCAAGGGGGGGGGGGGGGGGGGGGGGTTATTTTTGATTTTTTTTAATCCAGAATGCAACTCGGGCAAGTTCTCAGATATCTGCACTGATTGCAAAAGGGTGGACGAGCTTTTTCATGTGGTGACTTTGTGAAACAGTGTCTGAATGTGGCTGCGGATATTGTGTTCACTCCTGAGATTGCATCCCTGCAAATTGTCATGGCAAATTGTTTACAAAAGATGGACAATAAAGCTGATTTTCAAAGTACCTTGAGGATTTTTCAAGTTGTGAATTAAGTCAAATTTCTCTCTTGATTACAAAGGTGGAAAATAAAACTGTTTTTAACTGGGTGTTTACTGATTAAAAAGTTTAAGCTCCCCACAAATGCAGATGTTTTTTTTATATAACCAATTGCAAATTATTACAATTACCAAACAGATAAAAAGTAGATTATTATATTGAAATGTTATTTTAGATTTAGAATGTTAATTTTCTATAAAACACAATACATTTTAATGTAATTCCACAACGTTTATTTTTGGCTCTCGGCCCTCCACCCAGATTGAGTTTTGGCCCTTCATGGGAAAGAGTTTGGGCACCCCTGCTCTATTCTGTCTATTTCTAACGGGCTTGATTTCGCTTTGTAGGATTCAATTTTAAATGAATTTTCCACACGATAGAGTGACCAGGCCCGTAGCCAGGGTTTGAGAGATACCGAGGTCATTTTAGCACGGCGTGGGGGGTCCAGGGTTAGAAGATTCTGTCCATTTTAAAGTCTAATTCAAAAAAAGGAAAAGGACAGCACTCCAAGTTCAAAGATTTATTGCCACACAATAGGACGTTTCGAGCAAAAGCCCTTCAGCGTGTAATGGCAATTACATGCAGTTAGAACACGGCTCTCTTGAATACTCGATTCTGATTGGTCAATCAACAAGATTCACCGGTCATTATTTCTCGACCGACCGCTGCTCTGCCACACCTGAGATTAATCAGTTGATAAGAGCATTTTGTCTGCAGACACTACTAATTAGGCCAACCAGTTGCAGCTGTGGTGTCTTGTGTGCCAATTACGAATGAAACCGCTTTGTCGTTGAAAACGCTATTAAAAAATCTATTTGAATAATTATTTTTGTCAGATTATTGAATGATTTAGTTGTAGGCCGTGTTCTAAGCGGGATAATGTATATTGAGGCGGTGATTACTGGGAAATAATGACCTTCAGCTGAATGATTAAGCCCTCCGCTGCGCATCGGGCTCAATCATCACCTGTCGGTCATTATTTCCCCCGTAATCACCGACTCAATATACATTATCCCTTACGTGATGCAGGTGCCTCTAATTATAGGTCCCATACCGGCACAATCAGGGTAGACCAGCAAAAACAAGAAAACAAACAAAAGACATCTCCTCATTAAGCCCCTTAGGGATGAGGGTATCAAGGGAGTGGATCCAGTAGGCCTCTCTTTGAAGAAGGATCTTGTCTCTATTCCCTCCTCGCCGTGGCATATTTACTGTTTCAATGCCCATGTAATGAAGATCACTCAAACTGTGGTTCAAACTATTAAAATGTCTCGCAACTCATTTCTCATCATGATTGCGTATAGAGCATTTGTGTTCACAGATTCTGGTTTTTAACTCGCGTTTAGTTTTGCCTACATAGTATAAATTACATGGGCATTTCAACAGGTAAACAACATATCTAGTGTTACATGTGATTCTGCCTCTGACCTTAATGTTCACACCAGAACTTGGATGTGTGAAATGATTACCTTTGAGCATGGCATAACAATGTACACAATTATAGCAAGGAAAATTACCAGAAGGAATAGGACGAGAAAGAAAGTGAGTGGGTCTCTTGGGCAGGTCTGACATTACTCAAAAATCTCTTAAATTGGAGAACCTCTGGGTGAAGTTTGAAAAGCATTAGAGATGTGAAAGTCACTTTCCAGTATGTGCCACGGTCTTGAAACGAGCCTTAAGAGATGGACAAATTTGTGAAAATTAATATAAATATTTGGTCCAAGACAATCCGATAAGAGCAGTGATGTACACACTCCTTAAAATCCACAAGGACTTATTACATCCTCCTGGCTGCCCAATTATATCAGGAATGGGTTCCCTTACAGAGCCGCTCTCTCACATGTTGACTCTCACATCAAAGACTATGCAGGTTCCCTTACAGAGCCGCTCTCTCACATGTTGACTCTCACATCAAAGTCTATGCAGGTTCCCTTACAGAGCCGCTCTCTCACATGTTGACTCTCACATCAAAGACTATGCAGGTTCCCTTACAGAGCCGCTCTCTCACTATGTTGACTCTCACATCAAAGACTTGGTCTATGCAGGTTCCCTTACAGAGCCGCTCTCTCACATGTTGACTCTCACATCAAAGACTTGGTCTATGCAGGTTCCCTTACAGAGCCGCTCTCTCACTATGTTGACTCTCACATCAAAGACTTGGTCTATGCAGGTTCCCTTACAGAGCCGCTCTCTCACTATGTTGACTCTCACATCAAAGACTATGCAGGTTCCCTTACAGAGCCGCTCTCTCACTATGTTGACTCTCACATCAAAGACTTGGTCTATGCAGGTTCCCTTACAGAGCCGCTCTCTCACTATGTTGACTCTCACATCAAAGACTTGGTCTATGCAGGTTCCCTTACAGAGCCGCTCTCTCACTATGTTGACTCTCACATCAAAGACTTGGTCTATGCAGGTTCCCTTACAGAGCCGCTCTCTCACATGTTGACTCTCACATCAAAGACTATGCAGGTTCCCTTACAGAGCCGCTCTCTCACATGTTGACTCTCACATCAAAGACTTGGTCTATGCAGGTTCCCTTACAGAGCCGCTCTCTCACATGTTGACTCTCACATCAAAGTCTATGCAGGTTCCCTTACAGAGCCGCTCTCTCACATGTTGACTCTCACATCAAAGTCTATGCAGGTTCCCTTACAGAGCCGCTCTCACATGTTGACTCTCACATCAAAGACTTAGTCTATGCAGGTTCCCTTACAGAGCCGCTCTCTCACATCAAAGACTTAGTCTATGCAGGTTCCCTTACAGAGCCGCTCTCTCACATGTTGACTCTCACATCAAAGACTTGGTCTATGCAGGTTCCCTTACAGAGCCGCTCTCTCACATGTTGACTCTCACATCAAAGACTTAGTCTATGCAGGTTCCCTTCCAGAGCCGCTCTCTCACATGTTGACTCTCACATGTTGACTCTCACATCAAAGTCTATGCAGGTTCCCTTACAGAGCCGCTCTCTCACATGTTGACTCTCACATCAAAGTCTATGCAGGTTCCCTTACAGAGCCGCTCTCTCACATGTTGACTCTCACATCAAAGACTTGGTCTATGCAGGTTCCCTTACAGAGCCGCTCTCTCACATGTTGACTCTCACATCAAAGACTTAGTCTATGCAGGTTCCCTTACAGAGCCGCTCTCTCACATGTTGACTCTCACATCAAAGTCTATGCAGGTTCCCTTACAGAGCCGCTCTCTCACATGTTGACTCTCACATCAAAGTCTATGCAGGTTCCCTTACAGAGCCGCTCTCTCACATGTTGACTCTCACATCAAAGTCTATGCAGGTTCCCTTACAGAGCCGCTCTCTCACATGTTGACTCTCACATCAAAGTCTATGCAGGTTCCCTTACAGAGCCGCTCTCTCACATGTTGACTCACATCAAAGTCTATGCAGGTTCCCTTACAGAGCCGCTCTCTCACATGTTGACTCTCACATCAAAGACTATGCAGGTTCCCTTACAGAGCCGCTCTCTCACATGTTGACTCTCACATCAAAGACTATGCAGGTTCCCTTACAGAGCCGCTCTCACATGTTGACTCTCACATCAAAGACTATGCAGGTTCCCTTACAGAGCCGCTCTCTCACATGTTGACTCTCACATCAAAGACTATGCAGGTTCCCTTACAGAGCCGCTCTCTCACATGTTGACTCTCACATCAAAGTCTATGCAGGTTCCCTTACAGAGCCGCTCTCTCACATGTTGACTCTCACATCAAAGTCTATGCAGGTTCCCTTACAGAGCCGCTCTCTCACATGTTGACTCTCACATCAAAGTCTATGCAGGTTCCCTTACAGAGCCGCTCTCTCACATGTTGACTCTCACATCAAAGACTATGCAGGTTCCCTTACAGAGCCGCTCTCTCACATGTTGACTCTCACATCAAAGTCTATGCAGGTTCCCTTACAGAGCCGCTCTCTCACATGTTGACTCTCACATCAAAGACTTGGTCTATGCAGATTCCCTTACAGAGCCGCTCTCTCACATGTTGACTCTCACATGTTGACTCTCACATCAAAGTCTATGCAGGTTCCCTTACAGAGACGCTCTCTCACATGTTGACTCTCACATCAAAGTCTATGCAGGTTCCCTTACAGAGCCGCTCTCTCACATGTTGACTCTCACATCAAAGTCTATGCAGGTTCCCTTACAGAGCCGCTCTCTCACATGTTGACTCTCACATCAAAGACTATGCAGGTTCCCTTACAGAGCCGCTCTCTCACATGTTGACTCTCACATCAAAGACTTAGTCTATGCAGGTTCCCTTACAGAGCCGCTCTCTCACTATGTTGACTCTCACATCAAAGACTTGGTCTATGCAGGTTCCCTTACAGAGCCGCTCTCTCACATGTTGACTCTCACATCAAAGACTATGCAGGTTCCCTTACAGAGCCGCTCTCTCACATGTTGACTCTCACATCAAAGACTTAGTCTATGCAGGTTCCCTTACAGAGCCGCTCTCACTATGTTGACTCTCACATCAAAGACTTGGTCTATGCAGGTTCCCTTACAGAGCCGCTCTCTCACATGTTGACTCTCACATCAAAGACTTGGTCTATGCAGGTTCCCTTACAGAGCCGCTCTCTCACATGTTGACTCTCACATGTTGACTCTCACATCAAAGTCTATGCAGGTTCCCTTACTGAGGCGCTCTCTCACATGTTGACTCTCACATCAAAGTCTATGCAGGTTCCCTTACAGAGCCGCTCTCTCACATGTTGACTCTCACATCAAAGACTTGGTCTATGCAGGTTCCCTTACAGAGCCGCTCTCTCACATGTTGACTCTCACATCAAAGTCTATGCAGGTTCCCTTACAGAGCCGCTCTCTCACTATGTTGACTCTCACATCAAAGACTTGGTCTATGCAGGTTCCCTTACAGAGCCGCTCTCTCACATGTTGACTCTCACATCAAAGTCTATGCAGGTTCCCTTACAGAGCCGCTCTCTCACATGTTGACTCTCACATCAAAGACTTGGTCTATGCAGGTTCCCTTACATAGCCGCTCTCTCACATGTTGACTCTCACATCAAAGTCTATGCAGGTTCCCTTACAGAGCCGCTCTCTCACATGTTGACTCTCACATGTTGACTCTCACATCAAAGTCTATGCAGGTTCCCTTACAGAGCCGCTCTCTCACATGTTGACTCTCACATCAAAGTCTATGCAGGTTCCCTTACAGAGCCGCTCTCTCACATGTTGACTCTCACATCAAAGACTTGGTCTATGCAGGTTCCCTTACAGAGCTGCTCTCTCACATGTTGACTCTCACATCAAAGTCTATGCAGGTTCCCTTACAGAGCCGCTCTCTCACATGTTGACTCTCACATCAAAGTCTATGCAGGTTCCCTTACAGAGCCGCTCTCTCACATGTTGACTCTCACATCAAAGTCTATGCAGGTTCCCTTACAGAGCCGCTCTCTCACATGTTGACTCTCACATCAAAGACTATGCAGGTTCCCTTACAGAGCCGCTCTCTCACATGTTGACTCTCACATCAAAGACTTAGTCTATGCATTGCCCTCACATCTCAAAGACACTACAGCGTTTGTGATTAAGTTGAAAGAGTGTTGTGTGGACTCTAATGATCTTAGGGCCACACCTGAAGAATTTATATGAGTTTGTCAGGATTCTGAGAATAAAGTCAGATCTGGGAAAAAGTTAGAATTCGGAGTTTAAGAATTCGGAGGGGGGGGGGGGGGGGGATGGGGAGTCTGAATTCTGAGATTAGAGTCAGAATTCTGATTTTAATGTCAGAATTCGGAGGGGGGTGAAGTCAAGATTCTCAGATTAAAGTCAGAATTCTGAGGAAAAAGTCAGCATATTGTTACTTGTGACATCATTGATGAGGTCACTGACCCTACATTTTTAGATAGAGGGAAGCGTGACAGACTCTTAGATAGAGGGAACAAGAGAAAGTCAAACCTGGGGCAAAGAAGGTGAGGTAGAGGATGAGGCCCAACAGGACGACCCATGAGTAGGACGTGGGACAGTAGTCATATAGGCCCAGAGTGGGCTGTTAGCCGCCCCGCTCTGGTTGGAACACCTGGATGAAACACAAGTGCAAGGAACAACATGAAAACTACACTTCCGATAATCCTTTAGCTCGGAAAATTTACACACAATTTATTTACACACACACACACACAAAAGGCTTTCCCTGCTGCTCCAGAGTGTCTGTCTCACTCACACACACACACACAAAAAAGGCTTTCCCTGCTGCTCCAGAGTGTCTGTCTCACACACACACACACACACACACGCAGAGCATCAGTGTCCGACCTGCCACAGGCAGCGTGCTCCGTGGACGCTTGATTGACAGGAATGCAGGAGCAGTCTGGTGCCGTTCTGACGATAACAAAATCCACAGGTGGGAGCCCTCAAACAGCTGAACAGACAGAAAAGACATCACTCAGGCTGAGTCTTGTATGGGACACAGTTTCTCGATTACACCCTATCAGACAGAAAGAAAATGACTCATTTCCCCTCTTAAGTCTGTCCAGTGTTTTTTGGCTTTGGACCATTATGGAATTAAGCTTGACTAATGGGAAGGTGATGTCACTAGGTTGACTGTACAGTACAGTAGTAAGGATTTTGATTTTGACAAATCAAAACAACCACAAGTCTGAAACACAACAGCATATGCTGTGAGCCTGTTAGAATTCAAAATCCTTACTACCAACACTTGCTCTGCTCCCAAACTCTGGAACTCACTCTCACCTGACATCCGCAATATTGACACCCTCCCTCTGTTCAAATCCAGCCTCAAAACTCACCTTTTCAAGTTAGCATACTCCCTGTAATTTTTTTTTTTTTTTTCAAGATTTGTTTTATTTTTCGTACAGTTGCTCATTCGTTGACATTATTACAGAAACATCTCTGCTTGAGCACACGCACATTGCGTAAAATAAAACAAGACAAACCAAACAAAATAACAAATAAATCCCAACCTCATCCCTCCCCCCACCCATCTCCCTTGTATGGATCTCTACACACATACACGCATACACGCATAGACGCATACATACATACATACATACACGCATGCATGCATACATACACGCATGCATGCATGCATGCATACATACATACATACATACATACATGAATGCATACATGCATACATGCATGCATGCATACATGCATGCACGCACGCACACGCACGCACACATGCACACATGCACACATGCATACATGCATGCATGCATGCATGCATGCATGCATACATGCATACATACATGCATACATGCATGCATGCATGCATACAGGAGCACGCACGCACGCACGCACACACGCACGCACGCACGCATACATGCATACACGCACGCACGCACACATGCACACATGCATACATGCATACATGCATACATGCATGCACGCACGTGTATGCATGTATGCATGCATGCATACATACATGCATACATGCACACATGCATACATGCACACATGCATACATGCACACATGCACACATGCATACATGCATACATGCATGCATACATGCATACATGCACACATGCACACATGCACACATGCATACATGCACACATGCACACATGCATACATGCATACATGCATGCACGCACGCACGCACGCACACGCACGCACACATGCACACATGCACACATGCATACATGCATACACGCACGCACGCACGCACACGCACGCACGCACACATGCATACATGCATGCACGCACGCACGCACACATGCATACATGCATACACGCACGCACGCACACGCACGCACACATGCGTGCATGCACGCATGCACGCACGCACACACGCACACACGCACACATGCACACATGCATACATGCATGTATGCATGCACGCACGCACGCACACGCACGCACACATGCATACATGCATACACGCACGCACGCACACGCACGCACGCACACATGCACACATGCATACATGCATACATGCATACATGCATGCACGCACGCACGCACGTGCACGCACGCACACATGCACACATGCACACATGCATACATGCATACATGCATACACGCACGCACGCACACGCACACGCACGCATACACGCACGCACACACGCACACATGCACACATGCACACATGCATACATGCATACATGCACACATGCACACATGCATACATGCACACATGCACACATGCATACATGCATGCACACGCACGCACACATGCATACATGCATACACGCATACACGCATACACGCACACACGCACACACGCATACACGCATACATGCATACATGCATACATGCACACATGCATACATGCATACATGCATACATGCATACATGCACACATGCACACATGCATACATGCATACATGCATGCACGCACGCACGCACACGCACGCACACATGCACACATGCATACATGCATACATGCATACATGCATACACGCACGCACGCACGCACACGCACGCACACATGCACACATGCATACATGCATGCACGCACGCCCGCACGCACACATGCATACATGCATACATGCATACATGCATGCACGCACGCACACGCACGCACACATGCATACATGCATACATGCATACATGCATACATGCACACATGCACACATGCATACATGCATACATGCATGCACGCACACATGCACACACGCACACATGCACACATGCATACATGCATACATGCATACATGCATGCACGCACGCACGCACACGCACGCACACATGCATACATGCATACATGCATACATGCATACACGCACGCACGCACATGCACACATGCATACATGCATGCACGCACGCACACGCACGCACGCACACATGCACACATGCATACATGCATACACGCACGCACGCACGCACACGCACGCACGCACACATGCACACATGCATACATGCATACATGCATGCACGCACGCACACGCACGCACGCACACATGCACACATGCACACATGCATACATGCAGGGTGCGAAATACGGGGGGTCTCGGGGGGTCCGAGATCCCCTGATTGACAGGTCAGACCCCCTGAAAGCCTCAACAGCAAATTTGTGGGGGGTCTCTTTGAAATGAATATTTTTCACTTGCAATTGTCACTAAAATGTATTTTAAAAGCTTACTATGTCAGTTTTCATTATTCAAATAACAAAACATTTATAAACAAATACAAAAACACTTGTTGTCGTGTTTCCTCGGCGTTTCGCTTGTTTCTGGTAAGCCCTCCTTCCATGTGTGGCGCTGTGTTGCAATTCTGCATGACAGGTGAACGTGAACCACTGACCGGCGACCACACTTGACACAACAACACACAACGCAATCAGCGATTTCTTCCCCACCTTCAAAAATGTCAAAGCAAAAGCAAACATCCTTACTTGCTAACTTTGGATTCACCAAAAAGGCGAATCGCGACAAAAACGGCCATGAGGAGGAGGACGCGATACCCGGTTCGTCTGGAGCTGCAGCGAACAGTGCACCTAGCGAACCTAGCCTCCCTGGAGCTAACGTGAATGTCGGGGAAGGAGCTACTACAGTCCCGCCAATGCCGCCATGCAGTCATCCAGAAGAGCCCGGCCATGGTGAAGTTGAGGCCGAGAGCGGGAGCGCCTCTGAGGGAGATGGAGGCCGCGGCGATGGGGCGGCTGCTGCTGCTAGGCAGCCGCAGGTACCGGTCGGTTGGACGCGGAAGCAGATGCGGGAATGGAGAGACCGCATCGCTTGGCTTGAAATTAGGGAAGGAAAACTAGGATGCTCAGTGTGTCGGACAGCAAAGAGCTTGCTGCTATCGGAAAAGGGCCCGGGGATACACCTAGCAGAAGAATGGATTAATGGTGAAATTACTGCTATTGATGCAGCCAAATTACGTAAAAAGATATATAAACACAGAGACAGCCAGGCTCATGCAAGGTCTGTAGAAATTGGCAAAGAGAAAGAAAAAGAAATCCTCCCAAACAGCTTCGTTGATATACAAGCTGGCTTGTTAAAGACAACAACAATCTCGTTCAGAACGGCGTACACAGTGGCAAAGGAAAGATTGTCATATAAAAAGCTCACTCCCATCATGAGACTGCAGGAGCTAAATGGCGCTGAAGTAGGCAATATCCACAAATCTGACAAAGCCTGTGCAGAGATAATTGGCCACATCGCAAAGGAAATGCGCTGCAAGTTTGTTTCCAATGTGAAGAGAATGCAGTCACGAGTAAGCATCACAATTGATGAAAGTACCGTTCACGGCCGTCCCTATATGATTATTTATGCAAGATGTGATGTCACTGGCAAGGGTGATGTAGATAATGTTTTCCTGGATATTGTGGAACTTACAGATGGGGTTGATGCAGAATCCATTTATAATTCTATGATGGCAAGTCTACATAAAGCAGGACTGGATGATGAGTTTCTGAAAACTCATCTCATAAGCATAGCCACCGATGGGGCTGCGGTGCTCACAGGGAAAAACAGTGGACTAATTGTCAGACTGAAAAACAAATTTCCAAATGTGCAGTCTGTACACTGCCTTGCGCACAGGTTAGAACTGGCAGTCAAAGATTCTCTCAAAGAAGTGGCTGGCTGTAATCACTTTGAGTTCTTTATTTCAAAGTTATATTCACTCTATCATCAGTCAACCACGAACGCCAGATTGCTTCAGGAAGCAGCGGCTGAGCTCAACATGCAAATATTGAAAATTGGTCAAATTTTCACCATCAGATGGGTTGCCAGCAGCTTCAATACAGTAAACGCTGTATGGAAAGATTTCCCTGCGCTAGCACTTCATTTTAAAACATCCAGTGAGGACACATCGCGCCCTGATGTTGAGAGGCAAAAATACAGTGGTCTTCACAAGCACCTCACCAACACAGGATTTGTGGAAGATTTGGCTGTCATGAAAGATATCCTGCGTGAACTTCAGAGTCTGTCTCTCAAGCTGCAGCGAAGAGAAACCACACTTGTGGAGTCAAGTCTCAACATTCAACAAACTATCACTGTTTTGACAGCCATGGCGACATCTGGTGGGAAATCAATGAAGAAGGCTGAACAGCGCATCTCATCTGGCTTTTTTAAAGATGTGGAACTGACAGAAGTCAGGGGGAAAATAAACAAGGCTCGCTTTTATGACTCTGTGATTGCCAGTCTAACCAAGCGCTTACCGGAGTCAAGCTTGGTTCAGCAGCTCAAGCCTCTTGATAAGCGTTTTTGGCCAGAGCAGGAGGCATTGACATTGTATGGCGAAGAAGAAATACGCAGCCTGGCTAAATCACTGGGGGAACCAGCTAGGGAGGCCGTGGAGCAGTTTAGAGATTGGAAACTGCAGGGCACACCACCGGGAAAAACATTAGAAAGGATATGCACAGCAAGTCGCACTTATCTCCCCACGTCTGCTGAGTGTGAGAGAGGATTCTCCGCTGTAAATGACACAGCCAACCAGAGCCGCAACAGGTTGCGTGAAGAGAGCATGTCTTCACTTCTGTTTGTGGACCTAAACGGACCGCCTATGGACAAATTTGATCCCCTGCCGTTCGTGAGAAGCTGGATCAAAGCAGGACATCGCCTCTCCACTTCATGGGTTCCAGGACGACAACGAGAGGGAACTGCCGAGAGGCCTCTCTGGTCCACTTATTTTTAAGGTAAGAAGAATATTTTATTTATTTATTATTAATATTTTATTGTCATCATCAGTGCATAGGCCTACAGTGAAAAGGTGTAGCCTACAGTGACTGTTTTAGCCGTGGCTCTTTTATCGTCATCACTTAAACATTTAAAACAATAGCCTATAAAACAAAAATAAATATGCCAAATTAAGTGTAAAGTAACTTAATAAATTAAACGGAATGACAACTATACAATATTGCAATTAAAATCTTAATAGCCAACGAAAATGTCTAAATAGGCCTGGTCGGAAAACTAGCCTATGACTTCAGCTGAGGAAAAACACTGTAGCGCAGCCTCACTCATGCCTCACCAAGTCTAAACAAATGCATATTAAACTTAATTTGGATTTCAAAATATAATACCTAGCTAACATACAAAGCTTAATTAAACACTTTATTTTAATGGCTACAAAAGTTGTGCGTGTGTGTCGGCTGTCGGCAGTGTCGGGTTGGTAAAAAAATAAAAATAATAGCCTATATCGAACTCATAAACACGCTAAATTAAGTTTAAAATAACTTAATAAATTAAATGCCAGGACAACTATATATTTGCAACGAAAGTCTTCAAATAGGCAACGAAATTGTTAAAGGTCCCATTCCGTGCAAAAGCTGTTTTTACTTGTAAATGCATATATACTGCTGTCAGCCCTCCCTGTAATGAGTGGTCACACGCTCAGAACTGCCACAGTTGGATTTGTCCCTATCCAGCGTCCCTCTGCAGTCTCCTCCAAGCCACACCCCCAAACGCTTCGTTTGCCCAGAGGGGAATCTGGGGGAATCGGGACGTCACTAGCTTCCTTCTGCATACTGCGCGGGTCTCTCTCACACAAGCTACCTGCACCATTTAGTCTATAGCCACAAAATTAACACTTCTAGCTGGAGCGACGCCAACTGTACGTGATCCAGCAACTGCAGAGGTGCATTCGGTAAGTCTAGGCATTTTGAGATGTCCTCTTTAGCGTAGTACCGTTTAGTTAACGATAACTCGCAACCTAGCGTGCTGGTTCACAGACGCTAATCTGATCCGCTGGGAGCCTGGGGCGGGCTCTCCCTCAGCGGCCAATGGGAACTGTTAGTTCTGAATATATTATAGAAACAGGCCATTCTTGGAAAGCGACCAGAAGAGGGAGTGAGAACTCCGTCACAACAAACGGGTTTGCTATATTTTCGACAGATTAATCCAGAATCATGTTTTATGGACCAGAGACACACGTTTTTAAGAGGTTACAGCTGCACGAATTGGGACCTTTAAAATAAGCCTGGTCGGAAAACAAATCTATTTGACTTCGATGAGAAAAGGCCGCGGCAATGCCTGTGTGTGTGTGTGTGTGTGTGTGTGTGTGTGTCTGCTGTCGGGAGGGAGGTGATTTGTGGTGTGTGGATTATATGATCCACGATTTCGCTCTGTGTTGTGTGTGGCAAAGCATGTATATATAACCTTGTTATTGCTTGCATGCTGAAATCCGTGTAGCCTATACGTCTGTGTAAGACTTCAGTAAACTGTCTGGAGCACTAAAATACGGAGACCCCCCGATTGTCATGAGGTATTTCGCACCCTGCATACATGCATACATGCATACATACATACATACATACATACATACATACAAACATTTTCTAGCATTCACTAAAATTAGGTTTGGTCCAGGTAGAGATGCTAATTAGTTATGGTCACCTGTTCTTAGAGACGGTAGCATATCGATAAAGGGCCCCCAAATTTTCTGGAAGGTTGCAGGTTTCTTTCTCACATTATACAATATCTTCTCTGGAGTACAGTAAGACACGAGCTCGTTAATCCAGTGTCTCTGTGATGGAGATACTTGTGATTTCCAGTTGATCAGTATGCATTTTTTAACTGCAGTACTAGCAAGTAGGATAAAGTATTTCTTGTACTGGTTCACTTCAGCAGAGCTCATGTCCCCCAATATCCATAATTTTGGGTCCTGTCCAATTTGAGAGCCTATCATCTCTGAAGTTAATGTAATAACGTACTTCCAAAACTCTTCAATCACGGGGCAGCTCCAAAGCATGTGTAGGAGGTCTCCTTCTGTAACTTTACATCTCGGGCACATGGGGGAAATATTGCTATCCATTTTGTGTAATCTGTAGGGTGTGTAATATGTCCTATGGAGTATATTAAATTGAATTTGCCTGTGTTTTGTGGAAATTAATAGAATCTGAGCCTGCTCCAATAAAAAGCCCCACTCTACCTCATCATAAGTACAATCTAGATCTGTTTCCCATTTTCCTTTTGTGGATGTTTTATCATAGTCAGGTAGTTTGTTATTAATTATACCATATATAATGGACGTTAGACCCCTCGTTGTTTTACATAATCTATCGCATATATATGTCTCAAATGGAGATTCTTTCGGGATATCTGGGAAATTGTTTCTGGATTTTTCTTTAATCCATTGTCTGATCTGTAAGTACTTAAAAAAGTTGTGTGCAGGAAGTTTGAACTTTTCAGTTAGTTGTTGGAAATTAGCATATGTATCATTGATATATAAATCATCAACTGTTCGGATATTTTGGTCTGTCCTACTCCCTGTAATTTCCATGGTGTTTTCTTTGTTTACTGTTTAGTTTCTTTGTTTTTGTTTTATCTTATTTCCCTTGCACTTTCTTATATTTTATACTGTCTGCTTGTATCTGTTGTTCTGCATCTGATTTTAACCCTGTAAAGTGTCCTTGAGTGACCTGAAAGGCGCTTTTAAATAAAATGCATTATTATTATTATTATTACTTAACTAGTACAGACTACACTACTGTACTCTAAAAATCAACAACATCACATCTCACCATCTGTACCTGAGCACAGGAGCCCCCCAAGGCTGCATCCTTTCATCCTGGCTATTCTCTCTATACACCAACCTGCTCATATCCCACTACAACTCCTTCAACATCTACAAATACCAGAACTCTAATGTTTTGGCGGCAAGGGACCCCTGACAATTTAGCCTTCGGGCCCCCCCTGTGGCTGAAAATGCAGGCCAGCTCTATTGCCAACTCTTCTCTGCCAGCCATCTTATTTTCTAAGCTAGAGAGGCCGGGGACTCTTAAGGATTTGGGTTTTGTTGTGAGAAACTCCCTCAGAATTCTAAACCAAGTTAGGAAAGTTTTGAGTCTACCAGATGTTTCCATCCACACTCCAATTTGTTTGAATCACTCTTTTTTTGCCTCCTTGGTCAGATAGAAACTAGCATGCCTGGAGTGAGAGGGGTCTGGCTTCCATCAAAGACCTATATATAGATGGTCATTTTGCATCCTTTGATTTACTGAAAAGGAAGTTTGAGTTGCCCGGCATGGACTGGTGCAGATTCCTACAAATCAGAAACTATGTTCGATGCAAGATTCGGGCCTTTGAAGCGCTCCCAAATGAACATGCTCTTTTTGATGTTTTGCTGAGCCCTCCTCACTCAAGGCACCTCATCTCTAGATTTGTGTGTCTGTTTGATGACTGTACCATGGCCTCTACTGAGAGGATTAGAGAGGCATGGCAGGAATAACTTGGTACTGAATTATCTGACATTATATGGGAAAAGAGCCTGTCGGTTGTACAACTCTGCTCAGTTAATAGCAGACATCAGCTGATCCAGTTTAAAGTTGCTCACCGTCTCCACTACTCTAAGCAGAAATTACACAAGATTTATCCTACTATCTCACCACTGTGTGAAAGATGTCAAGTATCGGAGGTAGGGCTGGCACGGATCACGGATAATCCGTGACCAGTACGGATCAGCCCCCACGGTTCGGCACACGGTTCGGAACGTTTAACGTTAGTGTATGATAACGCCTGCAGCGCAGCCAGACACAGACAGGCATCATGGCAAGCACAAGTGAGCTTCCTCATCCCTTGTCGCTGCTGTAAAGTCTCTCTGAAGGCTGTGGCTAGTGGCTACTAAAGACAACAAACTTATTTCAACACCTCTGAAAAAGCACAGTAATGCGAGCAGCATGTTGCGGGCTGCACAAGATAGCGAGAGCCACAACACGCACACACGTTTCACGAACACATTATCACCGGACGGTGAAATGTTGCCTTGGACACATAACAACAAAACAACACGTGGGGCCACCGAGTAGCTTAACGTAGCATCAACGTTATGTTTCCAGACTCACCCGGTCTGGTCTGTACCCGTCAAGTGACTACGTTAGCTAGCAACAGCCAGGAAGTTAGGCGCAGTGCCACCTAAAACAGGAAGTTGGCTTGTTCTGCCTTCAGAGTAAAAGCATAAATTGTGTCATGAGAAAAAAATATTTTTTGAGCTGTGCAGGGCAACAAATGGTTAGAGAAGTATAATAGTATTAAAAATTCAAATCGAAAATCTAATTTTGAGAGAAAAAATCTGATATAGCCTATTTATTTATTTTTTGCTGATCCGAAAAATCCGTGATCCGTGGCTCAAAATCCGTCACGCGATCCGATCCGTGGGTTTTCTGATCCGTGCCAGCCCTAATCGGAGGGCACACTGTCTCATGCCTTCTGGTTCTGCCCTTCACTGACGGGATTCTGGGCCAGAATATTTGACTGGTACTCTAAAGGCCTAAACATGGTCGTCCGTCAGAGCCTCGCCCCGCCCTCCCCGTATGACGGCGGGTGGAGCGCCGTCCTACGGGGAGGGGGCGCCGTCGGCTGACGGGGGCAGCTCGAAAATGTGACTCAGCGCCGACGATACGTGCGTGACGTCAGCTGCATGAGAGTTGTGACTGGCCGTTGCCTTGGCTCATCGTCGTAAAGTCGCCTTTCAAAGCATGACGTTAGATTATAACAAACTAGTTGTGTGGCTTAGCCTTCCCAAATGTTGAGGGTCGTTTTTTAGAATTTAATACATAGAATTGGGAACGTTACATTCAATTTCATTCAGACTGCCTGGCACACAATCTCCGCCATTTTCTCACGGAGCTTCCACAGGAGGGAGGGTGGGAGGAGGGAGGGCGTAATGGCGTCCGAGCATGTAGGGCTAGCTGGCGCCGCCAGACGGCAAGACGGCTCCAATTCGAGGCGGACGGACGACGATGTTTAGGCCTTAAGGCCTACGGGGTGGCCCTTCAGCCGGAGGCAGAACTTGCCATCTTCAGCTGCTCAGAGTCCTCTCTGAACTTTCCTACAGCTGTGCAACAGTCTCTGACACTGGGGACAACTGTTGCCAAAAACAAATTCTGAAGGAATGGAAATCTCCCTCTCCACCCTCTTTCCAATTGTGGTTGACGGACATGACCTCTGTTATACGCATGGAGAGACTTAGGTTCCTGAGAACCAATACACTCAGAAAATGTATAACTATCTGGGACCCATTTTTGGTCTACCTCAACGAGGCTAGAGGTGACAGGTGACTCACCCGGCTGGCTTCTCATAGACCCCTTGAGTGAGATCCCAGGTATATCGTTTACAAGAACATAAGAACCTTAGGTGGCTTGCGGTACCACTTTGTAATGATGATTATATTTTTTGTTTTGTTTTTCCTTTCTTTCCCCTGTGTCTGAGCCTGTTTGTCTGTTTTGTCTTGTTTGTGTTCTATAAAAATAAAAATAAAAACGCAGACGATACAACCATCATAGGCCTCATCACAGACAATAATGAAACTGAATACTGTGCACAGATCAACCAAACAGTTACCTGGTGCACAGACAATAACCTGCTACTCAACTCTTACCAAGAACTCATCATCGACTTCAGATGGCAGCCACACCCCAAAACCCCCATACTCATCTCCGACAAAACCAATAAGCACCACGGACTCATTCAAATTTCTTGGCACTCACATAAGTAATAATCTCAAATGGAAAACCAACACAGATCACATCTACAAAAAAGCCAATCAGAGACTCTTCTTCCTCCGTCAGCTCAAAAAATTCCGAATAAGAAAACATCTCCTGCTCCGGTTCTACCTGGCCATCATACAAATCATCCTCCCCTTCTCCATAACAGTTTGGTACAGCAGTCTGGACACTCACTCCAAAAACAAACTACAGAGAATCATCAATAAATCCTCCAAAATAATCCACACCCCCCTTCCGTCACTTGAATCACTCCACCGCCAAAGGACAATAAATAGAGCTAAAAAAATCATTTCTGACCCCACTCACCCAGCACACCACATCTTCCAGCTGTTGCCCTCCGGGAGGCGCTACAGGTCTCTGCTCAACCCGTTTTAAAAACAGTTTCTTCCCCACTGCCATAAGGACACTGAACTCTATATAACAACCCCCATATCACTGCTGCTATAACTGTATTGTGTACTGTTATTGTGTTTTATGTATGTATGTATCATGATGTTGGACATTGCTTACGTATGAACTGTACTGAAAACAAATTCCACCAGCCTGGCTGTGTGGTCATTAAAGAATCTAATCTAATCTAATCTTGTACCAGCATACTTTGATGTCAAAATGCGTGCACTCCTGCTACACAAAATACGTGCAAGTTTGCAGGTCTGTAGGTGTTCCAGTGCCAGGGCCCTCATTAATGTTATTGGTTACACCTGCCACCTCAAAACAGTTGCTGTGAAAGGGGCCTATAGCAGGTGAAGGCGAGCAGTTGAGGGTACGACAGCCTTACCAGTTTCTGCTGGTCCAGACACAGCCCCACTACAGCACCCCCGCTGCCTGGTAACTTCACAGCTGAGCCAAACTGCAGCAAGTAGCAGAAAACAGTGTGAATACATACACAGAACATACAAGACAGAGGAAGGTGTACAGTACATGTTGTTGGATCAAACAAGGGACATGCACCTACCTGCCTCGCCAGGTGGACCATCTTGAGGTTCCCAGGACCCAGACAGTCCTCGGTGTAAACGGACCTGGAGGAAACATTGTTATTGTTCTGGCTTTGGCTGTGTTGTCCTGACCATAATGTGAACACAGCCAATAGAAACAGAGAGCTCACCTCCGCAGCTCAAAGTTCTGGTCCATCAGGTTTGCCAGCTGACTCCAGTCTCCGTGCTCCAAAGCCATCCTTGAGGGAAACCGTTTAGGACACGTTCATTGGTGAGATGTAACATAAAATGAGATTAGCAAGGTTTCCATACAACTGTTAACACGTTCACTGCCAATGACGTATTAATCCGTCAAAAAAAATCCAACGGTTCACTGCCACTGACGTATTAATACGTAAAAAAAAAATAGATTTTTTTTTTTTGACGGTGGGACATTGATCTAACCCTTTTACATCTCTTATATAAGTATTGGACGTGTACAACGTGTACAACCCATTCCACCGACCCACTAAGTGGCGACAGTGCTTTCCTGACTAGAGGAAGGCAAGCAAAAAGCAGTGTGACGAAGCCATTCTCATGAAAATGGATTGGCGAAAACGCTTTCGTTTTCGCGCTGATTGCTGGCGGTGCGGGATTGTACATTTGCATAATAGATTACGGGTGGAACACACTTTGAAACACGCAGCATAAATATGACCAGAATCGCAAAAGCTTCATCAAAGCTCTCAACCAAAACTCCAAAAAGCGAGCGAGTCCATCCAGACTTCCTCAAAGAGCGGCCGCGCAGACAGGCACAGGACAGCAGCAGCAAAGCAGTGAGACTGGTGACAAGCTTGTGACACGGCCGCTGCAGCCAAGAAGAACGCCCACGGAGGGAGGAGTTGGAAGCGGAGGGGGGTTTCCTGCTGTTATGGAGGAAATTACTGTTCAAAACTATTGTTTAGATGTCTGACGTCTTACTGATGCCAAAAATGAATGGTTAAAGTGACTGTTCTATCGAATTTCACAAAAAGCCGTTTATCTCTGAATTATTTTTCTGACGCTGAAACCATGCTGTATTCAACTGCTAATGCTTACATAACTACTAACTCTACAAACTAACTCTTTTAGACAGAGAAAGCACACATTCTATTAGTCCTTTTGAGATATTGTGTGTTCACAAAATCTTAGCAGAAAAGAATCCTCGGGTCTTGAAAGATGAGCCAGAATCCTCAAAAAAACCCTCTGGCAGAACCTACCTACAGTAAAAAAAAAACGGCTGGCAGTGAATGTGTTAAGTGATTTCTACGCAAATTTGGAACCTCACAAAAAATAACATTAAGTATGTTTCCATCAGCTGATTTGAAGCAACTAAATACACTTCCTCAAAGTAAAAAAAACACATCCATGAGAAAAACTGAACACATTTTCAAGATTCAATAAGCATTGAGTAAGTTGTTATTGTTCTACCACATCAGCTAATGTTGGCCACATTTTACACTTTCATCCAAAGGACAGATATTTTATGGACATTTCAGAGCCTCCAAAGCTAATTTCTAAGTGTTAAAAAGATACTGGGGGAAACTTGAAATGTTGCCATTTCCATTCTGCTTTTCCAATTCAATCCTACTAGAAAATGAGGAAAACTCCGTCTGTCTGCATCCATTTTCCTCCTCAATGGGTTGGCTAATCAATCTGAAACTGCACATGGGCATTGAGCATTGACATAAACGATTCTAATGCACTTTGTGGAGGAAACCACCCTCTGCTAGTGCGTCGGGTGGTTCTTTGTCTCCACGTCGTGCATTAAAATAATTTAACGCACACCTAGGAGTTGATTATTCCCTACATAATTTGCAAAAAATGCTTGGATGGAAACTCCGCTATTGTGATTTTAACATTACTAGATTATTAGGCCGCTACGCTGCATTCATATCTAGTTTGCTGGACCTCCGACCCGGTATTGCGTTGTGTGTGTAAAGTCTGTGTGTGTTCTGGGTGGTTCCCAGATAAACCACTTTTTGTGTTTCCAGGAGGTGGCGCTATACTAATTTGCACAAAATTCATTGCACTGAACTCTGTCAACTCACCCTAAGCGCACTCCCTGGGTGTCGAGATCAACCACTTTCTTTTGCCAGTAGGTGGCGCTATGCCAAATTGCACGAAATTCGGCACTGCACTCCATCAGGTCCCTCTAAGCGCACTCCCCAAGTTTGATGTCGATCGAACGAATAGTTCTTGAGATAAACCACTTTTTGTGTTTGCCAGTAGGTGGCGCTATGCCGAATAGCACAAAATTTGACACTGAACTCCATCAGGTCCCTGTAAGCGCACTCCCCAAGTTTGAAGTTGATTGGACAAACGGTTTTCGAGATAAAATGCTTTTTGTTTGCAAGTAGGTAGCACTATATCGAGTGTGTGTGTGTGTGTGTGGGGGGGGGGGGGGGGGGGAGTGGCGTGGTATCGGGCCGACGCCACTTTGCCCGATGTTCGTGACGCAAATCGTGACTACCACCGCCTGCTACCCGCCCGTCCACGTAGGCAATTTTATCTATACTATAATTGACCTATCGCTAAGCCCCACCCCCCGTCCTCACTCGGACAAACACAGGGCAGCCATCACGGTCAAAGTTATATCCCAAGACGCTCTTCACAACTTTTTGAGGCCGGATATCGTCTAGAAGCCATCATAAAGTACTTCACTATGACATGGAGGGCGATGTACAACATTTAAAGCTATCGATAAAAAGAAATGCGATATACGTGCATGGAAACGGCTTTAGCGAATCTTTAACCAAACATGCACTTTTAACTAAGGAAGACAGAAGACAGAAGATAACCAGGTGACTGACATCCAGAATTTACATTTTATTAACTTGAGTAACCTCTCCGTGGATTATATATATGCCGAATTGAAGAGTGGCGCCTGGCAATGTATTTTATGTAGGCCTACCTCTGTATAATCAAGAAACTTAGTGTCGATGTTTTTCATAGCGAGACAACAGCACGCATGCATGGGTGTAGGAGATCAGGAGAGGCAGCCTACAGCAGACCACCTTTTCCATCATGTTTTCTCTTTAGACTACCTCACATTTATTTGGGGAACGAGATTAATTCCCTCGTTTTAGGGTTTGACTGGTGTCTGGCGATGTTTTAATCACATCAATCAATGCGCCTCCTCTTTAACCAACTCCGGCATTACGTGCATAACGTAATGGCTGGAAACTCGCATAATTCAGCATTTTCTTTTGCCGACTTTCTGAATACCATGATGATTTCATGATACCTTTGGATCACGGAAGGCAAATGAGGGAGAAGACTCGTCATCTCGCTGTCACCACGATAGACCCATTTCACGGGGGCCATTTTGTGCCGAAAAGCCAGGGTAAACACAGGTGCAAGCAAAACACTAATGAGGGTTTCCAACTTCCACCATTGGAATTGGGAAACCCTCGTTAGTGTGTTGCTTGCACCTGTGTTTACCCTGGCTTTTCGGCACAAAATGGCCCCCGTGAAATGGGTCTATTGCAGATTTAACATCCAAACAGCAGCATCATTGTGGATGTGAGTGGATCTACGTTTACTAGTTTAATATTATCAATTGCCTGGCCTCCCAGGATACCTCGTAATGTTGCATTTACCCCCATGCACATCGTTTGACCAGTTTTTTCTACTTATAACTGTATGAAACACCATAAAACCAGAGGAGAATCCCGATTTCTTCTGCTTCTCTTCTGCTTCTCTATGGAGCTCTCGGCTCCGGTTGTCCGAGTGTATTGCGGAGCTACACGTGCTGTGATTGGCTCGTCTGCGTCGGGGCGTGGCTTAGCGATAAGACTTCAAACTCGGGGAGTGCGCTGATGGCGACCCGACGGAGTGCAGTGCCCTGTTTCCGTGCGATTCAGACGCGAAACACGTTCGATATTTGAATATTTGTCTTCAGTTCTGCTCCTTCAAGCCCTAAACCCCAGCTTTAAGTAGGGTCGTTGACGAGTCGTTGACAGTAGTGAGATAAGTAAACGTAGCGTCATTGACAGTGAATGGCACTGTGAATTCACTGTCAAGACCCTTGATGTGAGTAAATGAGGGGGGCCGGCCAGTATGCCTCCTCAGGTTCCAATTAAAAAATGTCTTGCAAAGAGGGCAGCATGAAATGAGCAGAGAATGGTCTATTTGTAAGCTGAATAAGCAGCATTAATATTCATGTGAAGGGGAAATAATCAGTAGAGCTCAATGATCTTAGTTAAGTGAGATTTCTAAGAGATTTTTATGTGGCTATAATGAGTCACGCATTCGGAAATAATATCCTCTAGGGCAGTGATACTCAACTTGCGGCCAGGGGGCCAGATGCGGCCCGCGATAGGGTGCAGAGTGGCCCCCCGACAATTTCCTAATTCCCAATGAAAAATACGGTTAAATAAAATTTGACTGAGCTCCAGCTAAATTGTCAAATATGGCTGTCTGCTCGCCACCCAGGCACTTACAGTCAGTGTTGGGGGTAACTCATTACAAAAGTAACATATTACATGTAATATATTACTTTTAGCTCAGTAACTCAGTAATATAACTTATTACTTATAGGATTTAAGTAATATTATACCAGTTACTTTGTCAAGTAACTCAAGTTACAAATTGAGTTACATTTCATTAAATCAAAGCACATAATAAAAAAGATACAATCATTTCCTAATCAAACTGTGTGTTTTTAGATGACAATAACAAAGGAAAAGAATATCATTTAGAATTTTGGATTGTTTACACTGACTTCAAGGCGGTTGAAATTATTTTTCGGGATGGTTCCGGGGCGGCGACGTCATTCTGCTGCTGCTGTTATTTTGGTGAAAGTAATGCAAAAGTAGTGTAATAAGTAACGAGTTACTTTACACAGAAAGTAGTATTGTAAAGTAACTTATTACTTTCAAATGAAAGTAACTAGTAATATGTAGTATATTACATTTTGAAAGTAACTTGCCCAACACTGCTTACAGTATATGTATTAACTATGCAAAAAAATGTGAGACTAAACTCCGCTGACACCCCAAAATCCTACAATCTGCTACAGAAAAATTAATATTAATGTTTATTGACTGGCCCCTTGCTTCCTGTCATTTTGCAAAAGTGGCCCCAGGCAAAGCAAGTTGAGTATCCGTGCTCTAGGGCCACGCCACTCCTGGGAACCCCCATCCTGTGTAAGTAGGGTTCCCAGAGTAAAACCTGGCTATTTCCACAACTGCTTATGGATGAGCATCATCTGCTGCATGCCATCGAGAACCGTTGGTCGGATCGACTTCAAACTTTGGGAGTGTGCCCTATTGTGCAGTGCAGTGCCCTGTTTTCGTGCAATTAGGCACCTCCTGGCAACATAAAAAATGCGGTTTATCTCAAGAACCGCTCGTTCGATCGACTTCCACTTTGGGGAGTGCGCTTAGGGGGACTCAAGGGAGTGCAGGGAGCTGAATTCCGTGCAGTTTGGCATAGCGCCACCTACTGGCAAAACAAAAACTGGTTTATCTCGATAGCCATTCATCTGATCGACTTCAAACTTGTTAAGTGTGCTGCTGGGAACCTGACATAGAGCAGTGCAGAATTTTGTGCAATTTTTGTGCAGAGCGCCACCTACTGGCAACAAAAAACGTGGTTTATCTTGAGCACCATTCATCTGATTGACTTCAAACTTGGGGAGTGTGCTCCTGGGAACTCGAAGTAGTGCGGCGCCGCATTTCATGCAATTTGGACTTATTCCAGGACTGTCTGTATGTCTGTCCTTCGCGTATCTCGAGAACCGTTTGTCAGATCGACTTCAAACTTGCGCTTAGGGGGACCTGACAGAGTGCAGTGTGTGTGCGGGGGGGGGAAGCGCCCACGGGGTGGTGCATGGGGGAACGGGCACTGCACTAGTTATAATAAGGAGGATTGCAGTGTTGTAAATATGTGCAAAAACCACTCCGACCAACCTGGCCTGATCAGTGAGCTCAGCAAAATTCTTCATGGCTTCAACCACCAGGGGCTCTCCTGTGGAAAGACAGACGAAGATCAAAGCAGTTCACCAGACAACCACCAGGGGCTCTCCTGTGGAAAGACAGGAAGATCAAAGCAGTTCACCAGACAAGCAAATCCTTCTCTTCAGGACTCCTGGGGAAAACACTCAATAGCTTTTACAAGTTTCTGCAGGTTTAAATGTAACTTTTAATAGTAGTATAGTAGTAGTGTGTGAGAAATATCATGCTTCTCTGAAAAACTGCACCATTGTTATAAGCACATTTGTACATTAGACTTGGGGAAATGGTGGCCATCTTGGATTTGAGCTCAAATCTGACTTCCCTAAACATAAACCTTATGGTATCCACGCACTATGTGAGAAATTCCATGCTTCTTTGAAAAAGTGCACATTTTTTACAAGCACATTTGTACATTGGACTCTGGGAAATGGCGGCTATCTTGGATTTGAGGTCAAATTTGACTTCCCTCCACATCTGAAAACAAACCTTATGGTATCCACTTACTATGTGAGAGGTTTTGTGCTTCTTTGAAAAAGTGCACAAGTGTTATAAGCACATTTGTACATTAGACCCGGGAGAATGGCAGCCATGTTGGATTTGTGCTCAAATCTGACTTCTCTTCACATCTGACAATATACCTTATGGTATTCATGTGAGATACTATGTGAGATAAATACTTTCATTTTACTTTTTGAAGAAGAAAAAAAGTATCACTACTCCTTTCATATAAAACTGGGGTCAAAAACGCCCCCTATTAATTTCCTATGTAATGGCTAGGCTGAGTGTTTCTTTGCCATATCTTTGAAATAAATGTATTTTATCATGTAATATCACATGTATCAAATAAATATTGTTTATTTATTATAAATTAAAAAACCGAAAATCATTCATCTGGAGCAACCCGGAACGACGACTCACTGTTTACTCACTGTATACTTACTAATGTTATTATTTTTTATTACTTACTAATGCCCCCCACACTTCCGGAATGGTATAGCACCTACATTTTCTGTTTCTCAAAGACAGATTTTATGCAACAATTTGGAAGAGGCCACTATATGTATTTAAAAGAAGAGGATGTTGGGCATCGGATAGCGTCTTCACTTCATGTGTTTGGCTCAGGTAAGGGTTCATTTTTATACCTAGACGTGAGAGCGGCACGATTGTTTGATGGGAAATGCGTTGATGTTCGCCGGGCGCTAATGCTCAGTATGAGCGAGAAGCGCCCGGCTAGCGGGGTAACAGAAAACCTAGCCTGGTAAACTCACATTTCATTTCATTCTTCCAGACCGTCTGGCCTCCAGCCCTGGGAGGGAGTTTTCAGAAATTAGAAAGTGTTCTAGCCAATCAGCGACCCGACTCGTAGTTGACATCATAACCAGCCAATCAGGAACGCCACTGGCAAAACAGTAATGGCTGCCTCCGTGGCTGTCTACCTCAAGCAGTAACATCAGTGTTTGTTGAGTTTGAACAGCCATAAAGTGCAGTTATTGCAGAAATAGACTCAATAACAACAATTAAAGTATTCAACAGCGGAGTTTGTCAGCGGAAAAAATGTTTTCGCCGTTCTCCGAGTGGATTTGGATTTGACTGGATCTGATTGGCTGAAGGAGTTGTCTGTCAAGGCAAGTACACCCGCCCACTGCTAAACACTGGGTGAAACCTGGAGGCCAGATGGTCTCATAGAAGGAAATGAAATGTGAGTTCACATGACCGGCTGGTTTACCAGGCTACAGAAACCCTGCTTTTGGCCACGAAACAAACAAAAGAAAAAAAATCAAATCAAATCAAATACAGTATATATGTGTATTGTGTATATATATATATATATAGTCACAAAATTTCAACTCAAGTAAACAGTGCGGCCATGTTTCATATGAGGAGGAGAGGCCTACCGCTGAGCCAGCGCTGACGCACGTTGCTATACACACACACACACACACACACACACACACACACACACACACTGGGTTGTATGAGCTACTTATCAGGAGTCTGTGTATTACCAATTGACTGTATATCAAAAGAATTGGACTCTCCCGTGTTGAAGCACATCCATGGTTGTGTCCCCGCCACCCTTTAGCCAGTTGGCAGAAACACAGACACACATTTGACCTCATGTCAAAGTTCAGCCTCCTAGGGCAAAAACTGTGCCTGCTAAAGCGTGGTGAAGTTTTTGTGAACCGACCAACCAACAAAGTGAGTTATAGAGCTGTTGGTTGCAGCTAAAAAAGGGGGAAACACTGAAAACATGATGGTATTATAGATGGTGAATATGAGCACAGATGTTGCGTATTGGCAGCTTCATCCCAAAATCCACTCCAACCAGCGTTCAGAAACCCACAGCACACCCTGATCATAGTGAAATACCATAGCCCTGCTCTTCCATCAGCTGCTTGCTGAAGTCCATGTAGACCAAGCCTTCATACACCTGCAAAGGCAAAACAACAATCAGTTCCTGCTTTCCTGGTTCTTAGACGGGAGCTGGTATCTCTACCAATGTGACGGAAATACCCAGAATACCTTGCGGCCCAAAGAAGGTCGAACTCCCGTCATGAAGGGGAACAGAAGAATCACCATGACAACTCTTCAAACAGGCAAGTACAACAATTTGGTTTGAGTTTGGGTTTGGTCATGGTTAAATAAGAAAGCCCTAAGCCTAACCTTAACCAAGTTGTTCTTGCCTAACCACAACCAGAACAACCAGAACCATAACAACCGTCACCATAACAACCTGCATCCTTAAAACAAAAATAAACACTCAATGTCATCTTAAGGACCGCAATGGAAATAAGCTGTTAGCTTTATTGCGTTTTTTTATCCTTTTGATAATGGTGGGCCTGTGTATGTATATATGTATACTGTTTGTTCATTATCAATAAAGAACTCAATCAATCAATCAATCAATGAAACATGTTTGAAGAGTTGTCATGGTGATTCCTGATTTCCCGGTCATCCCGACGGGAGTTCGGCCTTCTTTGGGCAGCAAGGTATTCTGGGTATTTACGTCACATTGGTAGAGATAGATGCTGCCGACCGCACATGGGAGAAGTTAAGTTAGCCTGGAACACTTTCTGCCAGAAAGGGATGAGGCAGAATAGAGGAATCTCCATACAACTCTTTAACACGTTCACTGCCAATGACGTGTTGATACGTCAAAAAAAATCCAACGGTTGACTGCCAATGACGTGTTGATACGTCAAAAAAAAAAAAAAAAAAAAATTTGACGGTGGGACGTGGATCAACGCCCCCCACGTCTCCTATAAAATATTGGAGCCACCGAACGTGTACAACCCATTCCACCGACCCACTAAGTGGCGACAGTGCTCTCCAGACTAGAAAAAGCCGAGGCAAAACTGCAGGGGAACGCGCGAGGAAACCATTATCATACTGTAAAATGGATTGGCGAAAACGCTTTCGCTTTCGCGCATTATCGCGCTGGGAGCTGGCGGTGGGGGATTGCAAATTTGCATAATAGATTATGCGTGCAACACACTTTGAAACACCGCAGAAAGCCCACAATCGCACGCAGCTTCATTGCAGCTGAGCTCACAACCGAAACGACTCATGCAGACTCGCCCAAAGAGCAGCCGCCAGCAGCCAGGCAGCACAGACAGGCAGAGCCTCGCTTGTGACAAACGCTGCAAAGCCACTAGAGACACACCCACGGAGGGAGGAGTTTGAAGGAGAGGGGGGTTTCCTGCTGCTATGGAGGAAATTACTGTTCAAAACTATTGTTTAGATGTCTGACGTCTTACGCCAAAAATAAATGGTTAAAGTGACTGTTCTATCGAATTTCACAAAAAGCCATTTATCTCAGAATAAATTTTCAGACGCTGAAACCATGCTGTATTCTACTGCTAATGCCTACATAACTACTAACTCTACAAACTAACTCTTTTAGACAGAGAAAGCACACATTCTATTAGTTCTTTTGAGATCATTTGTGTTCACAAAATCTTAGCAGAAAAGAATCCTCGGCTCTTGAAAGATGAGCCAGAATCCTCAAAAAAAAAACTTGGCAGAACCTACCTACAGTATTGAAAAAACGGCTGGCAGTGAATGTGTTAAACATGTTTCATTGCATATTTATTTTTTCTTTTAAGGATGTTGGTTGTTATGGTTATGGTTAGGGTTAGGCAAGAACAACTTGCTTAAGGTTAGGGCTTTCTTATTTAACAACCAAACACAAACCCCAACCCCAAACAAATTGTTGTACTGCCTAACCCTTATAACCAATATTTGAAATTAATTTAACATTTTCAAATCAGACAAATGCTTGTTAAAAATGTATGTGGCTTGACTGGGATTCAAACACCCCGTCATCAGATTGGAAGGCAAACACCTTACCCATTAAGCCACAAGCCCAAAGCACAAGTTAAGCTGAACATTTTCAACCCTAACCTTAACCAAGTGGTTTTACTTGCCTAGTCCTAACCACAAAAAATAAACATCCTTAAAATAAAAAATATAAATGCAACGAAACGCGTGAAGAGTTGGCATGGCAATTCCTCTGTTCTGTGTCATGCCTTTTCCGACCTTAAGGCCTGTCCACACGTACATGGTATTTTACCAGATTTTATTTGATCTGTTATTTTAGTCCCTGTCATCAAAGACAAAGTTGGTGAACTAAACCGTTCAGAGAACGGCAGGCGAATCTGCGTGACGTCACTTGACACCCAGAAATGCGGAACCCCTCGGCAGTTAATAGTATGAGTTGTGCCAAACAAACGTTAATATCTCAAAAACTATACATCACATCGCTTATATTTTGACATTCTGAGTGAGAGCAGAAGTAGCTCAAGAGTTTGATGTATAATATATGCACATCGTGTTAAAGTTGTGTGAACTGTCGCAGTTTTTAAAATGTAAACAGAGTTAGCTGGCTAGAGTCAGACAATCAAGCCTCACGCCACTTGTGCTCCATAGGGTTCCATTGCCGTTGCCACCCAGTGAAGCGGTTTGTTTACCAAAATGCTGCTCGGCTGATCCCTCGTATAGTTCTTGCCAGCATTTTGTCCAAAGTGCTGGAAATAACTCTACTTAGCTAGAGCAGTACATCCTGACTTCTGATAATCAGTTTGGTTTTAAACGAAAACATGGTACTGATATGTGTATCTTTGCTCTTAAGGAGATTTTAGATCAATACTCAAGGCAAAACTCCACACTTTTTTTGTGTTTTATTGATGCTTCTAAAGCATTTGATCATGTCAGCCATGGAAAACTATTCCATAAATTATGTCAACGAGGGTCTCTAGATCTCTGGTGAAGATTCTGGTTTATTGGTATGCTCAGCAGACGTTAAATGGGGAAACTCTGTATCTACTCCGTTCCATGTGAAGAATGGGGTCCGTCAAGGAAGTATTTTGTCCCCTTTTTTGTTAAATATTTTTATGAATGATCTATCTTCTCAGTTAAATGCCTGTGGAACAGGGTGCATTGTTGGAGACTATCTCATCAACCACCTTATGTACACAGACGATTTGGTGATTTTCTGCCCATGTAATGCTGGTCTTCAGCAGTTACTGAAGATTTGTTCACAATATGGTATCGATTTCGACATCAAATATAATGCAAATAAGAGTAATACTATGATTGTCAGAAGTAGGGAGGACAGAAAATTAGTCTTTCCTGACTTCTTCCTGTCTGGTGTTTCTCTTAATGAATGTAATGAGGCTAAATACTTAGTCCTATCTGATGATAGGGACATGTCCAGACAGTGTCGTAAGATGTACGCACAAGCGAACATGTTGATTCGTAAATTTAATTTCGGTTCTGTGGCGGTGAAGATTGGTCTTTTTAAAGCGTACTGTACCCTGCTGTATACTGCCCACTTGTGGCAGTACTACAAAAGAGGCAGCATGCGGAGACTTACAGTACCTGCTCAGCTGTAATATGAAATCTCATTTACAGATGCATGTGCAGGTTAACAGACTCTGCAAACAGTATTATTTTAGCGTTAACCAACCCTGTTCTGAGCTCTGTTAGGTTCTCTTCCAGACTGTGGAACCACTGGTGTTTTAGCCTGTATGTAAAATGACCATGGTGGAATCATTTGTAATGCCTGTGCTTTTTAATCTGTTTCTTTTTATATCTCTATTTTTATATTTATATTCAGTGTTTGGTGTTTGTTGTACTATGGGCCGCAGGGGGCGCTGTGTCCTGAATACAGTTTGAATTGAATTGAACCCAGGTATTTTTTTAAACAGAGCTTTTCTACGCGTTCTGGCCTCCCGCCCACACGCAACCGCTGTTTAAGGTACAGAGATTTTGGTGTGTGACATCTACTAGTGCAGAGCTTAAAATTCACTTTGCAAACTTGGGGGGAATTCCCCCCTTATGTTCTTCAGATAGGGGGGATTTATAGATTTTGGGGGGGATCTATAGACTTTGGGGGGGCTTTTTTCAGCCGATACTATAACCGACAAATATCTGCTTCTCATGTTCGATAAGTGATAATTTCACATTTTTGTATTTAAAAAAGGAAGTTCTTAACCTGTAGTTTATGCACACCTGAGTCTAAATTAATATGGCTTTTGTCAATGTGTTTTATCTGCAGACTAGGAGCCATAGGCTTTTGGTTCTATCAAAGCCTTTATCTTTTGTATTGAGTAATACACTTTAATAAAACACTCATCATATTATATCAGAAGTTCTTTGTTTTGTGTTTACAATAGTGATGTCAGTTAGATTTGGTTAGGTCAGAGCTCTGGAATATTACAGTTAAATCATCCATCTTTGCTCACTACATCTGCCTTTCTTACTGTCATGTTACTGGCAAAGCTGTAACAAATTTAGCATTGGGGAGAGTTCTATTCAAGTGAATGGGCAGGCATCAGGCATGGGAAGTCTGTCCCACTATAAACCATTAGACTATCTGTCTGTGTGTTTCCACCGGATTAAAGAAAATACATTATATGATGTTGACTGATGTTTTATGTATTACAAAAAATATGACATGTTTTCTTTACGTGTATATACTTTAGGTGTCATCTGAATGGAAGAATTACTCAATTTGAATATGAAAAATATAAATGTTGGTATAATAAACTTTGATTACCAGTCCTTTTCATCAAATTAGTAGCTATAATTGGGAGTGATGGTGTTACAGTTAGGCTACTGGTGGAAGTGCACGGTCACAATCTGGTAGCGAGGACTTTTTTGTGTGGTCCTCTCTATCATCAAAGTTGCCCATCCCTGCCTTAGACAGCGTGGTGACTGTCCGTCCGTCCAGTGTTGATGATGTCACAGACCTGCACCACTCTGTCTTGCAGGCCAGCGGTGATGAACAGCTCGTCAGTCTCCACATTCAGAATGAAGTTGGCTCGGATGGGCCGAGGCAGATCCTGACGGAGAAAAATATTATTGTCAACGTATTGACACTATTCCCTCACAGCAGTACAGTTTTTATCATTGTGTCAATTTTTTATCAAGCGTAACTGTAAATAAACTCAAACATAAAACTTAGTATAGTACATAACTAGAAATACCACATCGTGGTTGTATGCCTCCGCCAACAAGTCAGCAGTCTACATCCATGTCTGTCCAGACTCATACAAGCACAAATACCTTGAAGCCCACAGCACAGTGCTGTGGCCATTCAGCCTTACGCTACGTTCACATAGGGCACCTACGCCTTGCCTCAACCCACGCCTACGCCTACAGACCTTGAGCTGCGCGTGAACCTATCACACGCTTTTGCGTTCACACTGCACGCCTATTCCACGCTGAACCTGAGCCGAGTTACAAGCGCCTCTCCTCTCTCCCAAGTGTTTTTTTTGTCACGTGTGGTCCCGAATTATCATGGGTAGGTAAAATAAATCGGATATATTTAATGTGCTATTGATGCTGGATATGTATAACCAGGTAACCACGCTGTCCTTCTCTGGTGACTGCTGTCATAGAGAACTGGATGCTGTTATACTAACGCTAAGTGGATTAACTTTTCATTATCCATCTTGCTTCTTCGGTCGCTATTCTCTCTCCTGAAGATTTGTTTACCGACGGGGAGAAAGCAGCCACCCGTCAATCACTCTCTCTCTCGCTCTCTCTGCTCAACATTGTTGTAGTAACACCATTTTATTTTGAAATTCAGTTGACTGCCATTTCCCACGGATATTGTCGCGTTTTTCCTTCATGGTTTGACAGAAAAAGTGTGCCTTCACGCGCCTAGTCGGCTTGAAAATAGAACTCACGCCTAAACGATAAAATTGGCGCAGGTCAGGCGAGGCGTGGGTACACGCAAGGTTCACGCTGAGGCGCCCTGTGTACACAGCCTCATTGACTAAAAAGGATGCCTATTTAGAAGCGTGGGTAAAGGCAAGGCGTAGGCAAGGCTTGGGTGCCCTGTGTGAACGTAGCCTTATGGCACTTTAAGCAATGTTTGGGAGTACCTCAGCAACACAGCTAATTGTTTTCAACATGGAAAATGCTCCTACCCCTACGCCAAAACCACCCACTTCTCCCAAACCACTCCCTCTACCCATCACTCCAATCCCAACTCTCTAAAGGTGCTCTTATACTCGAGCAAAGCTCCGTGGGGGTGTGGCCCCGCGAGTCTCCGTGTAGACCTCGCGCTGGGGGTGATGCCATTATACTCAGAAAGTGATCAGCATGTATTGTACAATGGTGAGAACAGCCCGTGAAAAGTCGCAATGAAACTCTGTGCAGTACTGAGTGCGCTTTCACTCTCAAACGACCGCACATCAGCACATGAAGGACTCACCAAACTTGTTTTTACTGAAAGCCGTTTTTACTTCTCAGCCCTGATAGCCTCCTACTCTGTGCTGCTTTTAATCTCTCTCAATAATGCTCTCAACACAACACATTTACTTGGTGAAATGACTAAAAACGAACAGTTGCAAATCAAAGTTTATAGCCTACCACATGGGTCAAGAAATGTGGCAAAAACACAGCTCAGTGTTCAGGGCTCAGTGGCTCGAAAGCGGACATGTTTGGAGAGAAGCCGTGCGCTGCTCGCGCTGTGAGGAAAAAAATGTCGCACCGCGCTCGCACTCGCACCTCGCGGGGCCTCGCGCCTCACGGGGCCTCGCGCCTGGCCTACATGGATTGTATTACTCACGGACTCCAACTCCGAGATCTGTTCCACCACCATGGAGGGCGTCTCTCTCTCTCTCCCTTTCTGTCTCTCTCCCTCTGTGTGTGTGTGTCTCTCTCTCTTTCACACACACACACACACAAACACACACCCTCCCTCTCTCTCTCTATCTCCTCCATCCCTCTCCTGCTTCCGAGGCAACCAGCACAGCAGCGCACATTCACAGCGCGCGCTCTCGGGATGAGCTCACATTATATTCATGTGCTGATATACGGTCGTTTCAGAGTGAAGTTCAGAGCAGTTTCTCACTCATCACAGTAACATGAGGATTATGGACTATACCCTACTTGGCTGCAGCTCTGACCATCACTGTATGCCTCAGAGGCAGCGTGGAGCGCGCACGAAATCTGCCTCACGCTGCCTCGCTCGACCATGTCTCAGCTTTAGTTGTTGTCTGTGCGCTCTGCAGCTGTGGCTGAGAGACATGATGATGCTGTATTATTTTTTCGACCATGAGCATGACGCACTGATAAAAACATTGCAAGTATTTGGAACACTGAAAGCGCCGCATGTCAGCCTGAACGTGAAAGAGAGGGAAATATGATGGTGAGATCTTTCTCCACATGGAGCCTATCAAGATCTAAAGCCATGACCGTTTATTTGATGTGAAGGCAATCCATTATTTCTACAAACGTGTGAAGTTGTCTTCGGTGCGCACTTGATAAACGATGTGTTCACTGTCCACAGGCGTGTACTTGCTATGTGTGTGCACGTGATTCATGTGTGTGCACGTGATTCATGTGTGTGCACGTGATTCATGTGTGTGCATGTGATTCATGTGTGTGCATGTGATTCATTTGTGTGCACGTGATTCATGTGTGTGTGCACGTGATTCATGTGTGTGTGCACGTGATTCATGTGTGTGCACGTGATTCATGTGTGTGCATGTGATTCATGTGTGTGTGCACGTGATTCATGTGTGTGCACGTGATTCATGTGTGTGCATGTGATTCATGTGTGTGCACCTGATTCATGTGTGTGCATGTGATTCATGTGTGTGCACGTGATTCATGTGTGTGTGCACGTGATTCATGTGTGTGCACGTGATTCATGTGTGTGCACGTGATTCATGTGTGTGTGCACGTGATTCATGTGTGTGCACGTGATTCATGTGTGTGCACGTGATTCATGTGTGTGCACGTGATTCATGTGTGTGCACGTGATTCATGTGTGTGCACGTGATTCATGTGTGTGCACGTGATTCATGTGTGTGCATGTGATTCATGTGTGTGCATGTGATTCATGTGTGTGCACGTGATTCATGTGTGTGCACGTGATTCATGTGTGTGCACGTGATTCATGTGTGTGCATGTGATTCATGTGTGTGCACGTGATTCATGTGTGTGCACGTGATTCATGTGTGTGCATGTGATTCATGTGTGTGCATGTGATTCATGTGTGTGCACGTGATTCATGTGTGTGCACGTGATTCATGTGTGTGCACGTGATTCATGTGTGTGAATGTCAATGAAAATGTTTTTTCCCTTGCCAAAATGTTGTCTAACTTTGGAGTGTTATTTATTTACAGTAGCTACCTTCCTGACAAACTAGCATAACATGGTACAAATCAATTCCTTGTGTCCTAGTTTCATATACCAGAAATTTCATTCTGGCTTTAAAACTGAGCCTGCTGCAGCCTCTGAAAGTAAATTATCAAAATTGTAATATTTCCCAAATATCGCGATATTTCCGAAAAAGTAATTCTCTGGCGGACCATCAGGCGGAGCGACCACAGTTTGGGAACCCCACCCCCATTCCTTGACCCCCACACCCCCTCCCACACACCCCTAGCCACTCTCTCTAGCCACCCCTCAAACCCCGACCCTCTACGACCATCCTATCCCTAGCTATGACCCCTTTTCCCTAGCCCCTCCCCTTTCCCTCACCACACCCCTTGAACCCCGACTCTCCACAACCTTCCAAGCCCTATAGAGTACCGCAGGGATGACGTAGTTTTGAGTCGGAATGTGGAAGTCCCGGACTTCCGGGTTCTTCACTGTTTCTGCCTATGGGATTTTTGAATGGGTTTTTGGCGCGATGCTTCAAATAAGGTCTGTGGACAACGCACGCTTATTCAAATGCGAACCAGTGTTCAGCGGGATAATCTTCACACATGAGGACCACTTTCATGAGTTTTGAAGCGTAAATGCGAGCCCTAGAGGTAAAAAGCTCATGCTAAGCTAATCCAGAACTACACACAGTGTCGCATAGGCTTCCACGTCACGTCACCACAGCCAAATTCAACCTGGAGTGTTGTTGATGTGTGCGCTGCTGTGCACTGATTACCCCGGGCTGAACCAGGTGAGGGAAAGAGAATTTCCGTGTTCGTCCTTTGAAGTGATTAAGTTATTGACGTATAATATCCCCGTCGACTCAACAGTGTCGTCTCATTTAGCAGCTTTCCTCTTTGAGGCAGGAAGCAACAGGGCTTGGGCCTGCTGAAATGCAGTCTTTTTATGAAACACAAATAGAAAAGAAAAGAAGTCCTTACACTGTCTGTGATGTTGTAGAATTTCATAAGACACTTCAGGGTAGCTGAGACGATGGCACTGTAAAAGACATGGAGGAAGTAGAGATGAGCGTGCAATACTTCTAGTTATAATAAATAGCAATAACACGCTATAGCTTTGTGAGCTTTAAAGACCCCCTAAAGTCAAAAACATGTTTTTCTTCTTGTTGCTTCAGTTGGATGTGTGAGCTTCACTGTGCTGAATGATGTCTGTGCAGAGTTGGACAGTAGAAGACTGTAGGAGCCAAATATCTATATTTTCATTCTTTGATTATAAATCAATATTATTTAGGCTGGTGGTTGGTATGCGCCCCGTGTGGCCAACCTCAGAATTGCATAGAATAGAAATCTACCCAGTTGATGGCGTCACTGGTCATTAGGGCCAGCTGTGCTGGTAGCATGCTGCTGCAGAACGCCAAGTTGGACGCTTAGGACGCCAAGAGCCGAAATAGTTTTTCAACAGGTTCAAATGACATTACTCGTTCGTTTGACAAGTGCGAGTTAAGTTTACGTTTGTTTATTTTCTTTGATACTTTGAGTTGACGCGCGCGCATGTCTGCCTGTTCATATCGTAGTTAAATATAGTAGGCTTTAATCACCTTCCACTGAACAACTACGACGACCATCAATGGACAGCCAAACCGTGAGTAACTACAACACCACAAGCCTTGTTGAAATACGTGATCTTGGTGATAGAAATATGGCTAATAATGGACTATAGAAGGAAGCCATAACATTAGTTGAAAAACTTTTGGACGTACAACTAGGAGCGAAGCGTCACGGAGACCAACATAACGAGTCAAACAGTGGACTGCGGGATATTTGAAGAAGCAGTGTGTGAACAAGTGTCTGCTTGTCTGCTGTAGCGTAACGTTGTTGTGTAGCCGTTAGCAACGTAGCATGGCTGAGCAGCAACAAGACGAAGAAGGAATGGAAAGAACGGAGCGCTCAGTGCGCGAAAAGAAATTAACTGTGAAAGGTGCAGAAGCTGCTCTAACTCAAAAGAAACGTGCAAGGAAAACAATGCTGGCAAACTTGACAAGCAAAGAAAATGTAATAAGGCAACTTCTTGGCACGTATGACAATTTGAGTGATGTTAAACAACATATGAGTGCTTTCTATAACATGATGACTGAGTTTTCTGCACTGCATCAGACAGTACAAGATTTTATACCAGATGATGAAAAGGACAATGATAATACATGTTGGTATATGCCGAGATGCAGTCATCTTAAAGATTTTGAAGAAAATGTGCAAAATTGGATTGGACGTGCATCTTCTGGGAAAAATGTTACTCAGCCTCATCAGATGGAAAAAGGGGATGAAATTGCTTCAGTTGGGTCCAAAGGCAGCAAATCATCTACTAGCTCCTCAATTCGCAGAGAAGCAGAGGCCAAGAAAGCGGAGTTGCTTACGCGTGCAGCCGCATTAGATGAAAAATTAGAATTAGAAAAGGAAGAACTTGCCTTGAAAGCAAGAAAGGAACGTTTGGCTATGGACACTGATATTGCTGCCACTGAAGCAAGGATTAAAGCTATGGACATAATAGACAATGAACTGGGGCAGTTGCCCATTTCAACGACTCAAGATAAAATGAATGAGTATTTTGAGTCTGCTCAGCTGAATTCCTTTACACCTATTGAGAAAGATGAGGAGAAGGAGGAGGAGGATGATGAAGAAGAGGAGAAGGAGGAGGAGGATGATGAAGAAGAGGAGGAGGATGATGAAGAAGAGGAGGAGAATGATGATGAGGATAAGAATGAAGATGATGATGATGATAATGATGATGATGAAGAGGAGGATGAGGATGGCTCTGAGGGTTTAAAGCCCCAACGACCTAAACATCCAATAACAATGCAAAAAATGACGAGCGCCAAAAAGTCTCTCTCTGTCAAAAGAAAAGTCACTCTTTCAAAACAAAGCATAAAAAGCCACACTGCATCTAACAAACGTTCATCCTTGGATGGTGCTGGAGACGGTTTGGCTAATGTCATGCAGAAACAAAACATGATAACGGATATGCTAATAAAGGAACAGAGACTTGCAGCCTTACCATCTAGAGAAATTCCTATCTTTAGAGGAGACCCGCTTGAATATTTGAGCTTTATAAGAACATTTGAGCAGTGCATTGAAAAAAGAACAAGCAGTAACCAAGACAGGCTACTCTTTTTACAACAGTTTACTGAAGGGAAACCAAAGGCCCTAGTTCAAAGCTGTCAACATATGGAAATAAAAAGAGGCTACAAAGAAGCTAAAAGGCTATTAGAAAAGCATTACGGCAACGAAATCCTCATTGCTCATGCATACCAGGAGAAAGCTCTCAAATGGAATCCCATAAAGGCAGAAGATAGCAAAGCATTACATTCATACTCACTCTTTTTACGTGGCTGTTGTAATGCTATGGTGAGCGTCAATGCATTAAAGGAAATGAATCATGTTACCAATATGAAGTGTGTGGTATCAAAGCTCCCATACAAGCTACGGGAGAGGTGGAGGACAGTAGCTTATGAGCACTGTGAACGCAACAAAAGAAGAGCCCAGTTTCGTCATTTGGTAGAGTTTATTGAAAGACATGCAAACATTGCCATGGATCCATTGTATGGTGATTTGCAAGATGTTGTCCCAACAAAGGAAAAGGACAGTAAAACAACCAAAGACTACAGGTTCAGAGCTGCTCCAACTTCTAAAAGAAGTAGCTTCGTTACCATGGCAACTTCAAGTAGCGTACTTCAAGCTCCAAAGACAACCACTCTAAGTTCTCCCAATTTAACAGTTCTCCAGCCTTGTGCATATTGCAATGCAAATCATGGATTAGAAGCATGTGGCAAATTGAAAGAAATAAGTCATGATGATAAGATTTCATTCCTTAAAGGAAAAGGCATATGTTTCGGCTGTCTTACTAGAGGACATCTTAGTAGGAATTGTCAAAAGAGAATGACCTGCAAAGAGTGTAATCTCAGACATCCAACCGTCCTACATATGCAAAGACAAACATCAGTAAATACAGCAAAGACAGAGAAGTTGTCTGCACTGGTCTCATTGGAATCTAATGCCTGTACAGGGGCCGGGACCACTCAACATGTCCCGCTCTCTGTCATTCCTGTTCGAATAAAGGCATTCAACTCAAATATAATAATACAGACACATGCTTTTTTGGATCAAGGAAGCTCTGCAACCTTCTGTACAGAAGCCCTTAGACAGCAGCTACAAGTCCAAGGAAAGAAAACAAGAATCCTGCTGCGCACTATGGGTCAGCAGAAAATAGTTTGAAGCAATATACTCACAGGCTTAGAGGTGAGCAGTATGGATGGAGAGGAATTCTTTCAACTCCCTGAGACCTACACCCAGGATGAAATTCCAGTCACTAAGGAACATATAATCACACAGGAAGTGGTCAAACAGTGGCCCTACCTTAAGGAAGTCCATATACCACACATTGATGCAGACATTGGGCTACTTATAGGAATGAATGCTCATAAACTTCTAGAGCCATGGCAGGTTATCAACAGCCAGGGCAAAGGGCCCTATGCCGTCAGAACTGTCATAGGGTGGGTGATAAATGGCCTTTTAGAAAACCCGTGTACTGAAAAGAATCCAGCTATCTATGCTAACCGCATTTCAGTATCCACCCTAAGTGACATGCTAGTACAGCAATACAATCATGACTTTCCAGAAAGAGCTTATGAAGAAAAAATTGAGATGTCGGGGGAGGACAAAAGATTCATGAAAATAATGGGAAAGGCTGAAATAAAGGATGGACACTATCAATTGCCATTGCCTTTTAAAAAAGACGAAGTCAAAATGCCAGACAACCGTCAAATGGTCCAACAGCGTGCATCATGTCTGAAAAGAAAGTTTCAGAAGGATACCAAGTTCCAACAGGAATACACTGCTTTCCTACAAGGCGTCATAGAGAAAGGTCATGCAGAAGCTGTACCAAGATCTGAGCTTAAAAAACACAATGGAACGGTGTGGTATATACCACACCATGGTGTCTATCATCCAAAGAAAGCAACCATCCGTGTTGTATTCGACTGCTCCGCCTCTTCAAATGGATTCTCACTGAACACTGAACTCATTCAAGGTCCCAATTTAACTAGCACACTTGTTGGTGTTTTGTTACGTTTCAGAAAAGAGCCTATTGCTATGATGGCCGACATAGAGGGTATGTTCCACCAAGTTAGGGTCACACCAACAGACAAAGACTTCCTGCGCTTCCTATGGTGGACAGGAGGTGATTTCCACCAAACTCTTACAGAATACAGGATGACAGTGCACTTGTTTGGAGCTACGTCTTCTTCAAGCTGTGCTAGTTACGCACTCAAAAGGACTGCAGAAGACAACAAGAATAAATTCTCTGAAGAGGCCGTCTGCACTGTAGTAAACAATTTCTATGTGGATGACTGTCTTAAGTCCATGCCCACTGAAGAGCAGGCAATACAGCTCTGCAAAGAACTACGCTTGCTCTGTGCACAAGGCGGATTTCGTCTCACAAAATGGATAAGTAACAGCAGAGACGTTTTGGCTTCTATTCCCAAAGAAGACAGAGCAAAGGAAATAAAAAGCCTGGACTTAGACTCTGAAGATCTTCCCATTGAAAGAGCTCTTGGAATCCAGTGGTCAGTGGAGGAAGACAAGTTCACATTCAAGGTTTCAGTAAAGAAGCAAGCCTGTACTAGAAGAGGCATTTTATCTGTCGTAAGCTCAGTGTACGACCCTCTCGGATTTATAGCACCATTCATTGTCACTGCAAAACTCATCCTACAAGAGCTCTGCAAGTTAAAATGTGAATGGGATGAGAAGATCCCAGATGGTTACATTCAACCATGGCAAAGATGGCTGGCAGATCTTGCAACAATTGAAAGCTTCAGCATCAGTCGGTGTATTAAACCACCAGGCTTTGGCAAGATAAAATGTGCACAAGTGCACCATTTTTGTGATGCCAGTGAGATCGGCTACGGAACTGTGTCTTACCTGCGGCTCACCAATACAAAAGAGCAAGTGCATGTAGGATTCATGATGGGAAAGGGCAGAGTAGCCCCCCTCAAACAGATGACCATACCGCGGATGGAATTAACTGCAGCCATGCTAGCAGTACGTATGGAAAAGATGCTAACCACAGAGCTACATCTACAACTAGAAAGATCTGTGTTCTGGACTGATAGCACTTCAGTCTTGAAGTATATAAAAAATGAAACCAAAAGATTCCAGACATTTGTGGCCAATAGAATTAGTGCCATAAGAAGTGTGTCAGATGTTAACCAATGGCGACACGTCGGCACTAAAGACAACCCAGCAGACCTCGCTTCACGAGGTCTAAGTGCGGAAGCTCTTCTAAGATCAAATCTTTGGAAAAATGGACCGGTCTTTCTCCAAAGAGCAGAGCAGGAGTGGCCTAACTTGACTTCTGAACCAACGTCAATTTGCCCAGATGATCCTGAGATAAAAAAGGACAGAGTACTAGTCAACACAATAGTGAAAGAACACAACAGCACTAGTTCTCTAATCCATTACTTCTCATCTTGGCACCGGCTTACAAAAGCGGTTGCCTGGTTTCTAAAACTCAAGAAATTGCTTCAGGAACTTTGTCTGAAAAGAGAAGAAGTTACTAAAACAGTCCAGTCACTGGAACCAAATAAACTGAATTGGGATGGCCTGATAAAAAGAAAGATGGACAAGTATAAATCCTCCCTAGCAATCAACAGTGTCTCAGTGGATGATATGAATAGTGCTGAAAAAGCTATTGCGTGCTTCTGTCAGCAGCAAGGCTTTCAAGATGAGATTACAACTCTAAGGAAGAACCTCACAGTGAAAAAAGACAGCCCCATCTTTAGATTGGATCCTAGATTGGACAATGGCCTGCTCAGACTGGGCGGAAGACTAAGCAGATCGGCGATGCCGGAGGAAACAAAGCATCCGGTAATCCTGCCAAAGGACCATCATGTTTCCAAGCTGTTACTCAAACACATCCACAACCAAATAGGTCACAGTGGAAGAAACTTCATGCTTTCTCAGTTAAGACAAAAGTATTGGATCCCTTGTGCAAACTCCCTCGCAAGGAAAGTCATATCAGAATGTGTAACATGCAGACGCCTCCATTCAGCTCTTGGTGAGCAAAAAATGGCAGATTTGCCCAGAGACCGTTTAACACCTGAGTTACCACCCTTCACACTTGTTGGGGTTGACTACTTCGGTCCAATGGAGGTCAAAAGAGGTCGAAGTTTAGTTAAAAGGTACGGAGTAATCTTCACATGTCTGTCTTGTCGAGCTGTCCATCTAGAAGTGGCCCACTCTCTTGACACCGATTCATGCATAAACGCATTCCGCCGCTTCATTTCCAGGAGAGGGCAGGTTAAAGAAATCAGATCAGACAACGGCACCAATCTTATCGCCACTGAGAGAGAATTAAGAGAAGCACTCCAAGCATGGAATCTAGGTAAAATAAAAGATGCTCTCTTACAAAAAGGAGTAAAATGGACCTTCAACCCACCTTCTGGTCCACACCATGGTGGGGTGTGGGAAAGATTGGTTCGTTCAGTCAAGAAAATCCTTCTGTCTGTCATAAAGCAGCAAACTCTTGACGACGAAAGCTTGGAAACAATCATGTGCGAAGTTGAGGCCATACTCAATAGTCGTCCTCTAACAACATCTTCAAATGATCCAAATGACTTAGAACCCCTTACTCCAAACCATCTGTTGCAACTCAAGGTGCAACCCATTCTCCCACCTGGATTGTTCCAAAAGGAGGATCTATATGCTAAATGCAGATGGAAACACGTCCAATATATCTCAAACCTATTTTGGACTCGATGGATAAAGGAGTACCTTCCGATGATGCAAGCAAGGCAGAAGTGGAATCGCACCAAGAGAAACTTCCGAGAAGGGGATATCGTGTTGGTGGCGGACACTAACGCCCCTAGGGGCTCATGGATTTTAGGCAGAGTCATTGAAGTAAAGGCTGACTCAAGAGGACACGTCAGGAGTGTAGTTCTGAAGACAAAAACCAGCACTCTAGAACGACCAATAGCTAAGATCTGCCTCTTAGTTGAAGCCTCAAATTAAGCCAAGATTTCAAGTATACTTGAGGACAAAGATAACACACTTATCTAGTATACTTATAAATGAAAAGAAAAAATATTTTTTGTTGGCTCCATTTTTCAGTTTATTGAATTGTTATGTTTTACACTTGGAACAATAGGGGCCGGTATGTAGGAGCCAAATATCTATATTTTCATTCTTTGATTATAAATCAATATTATTTAGGCTGGTGGTTGGTATGCGCCCCGTGTGGCCAACCTCAGAATTGCATAGAATAGAAATCTACCCAGTTGATGGCGTCACTGGTCATTAGGGCCAGCTGTGCTGGTAGCATGCTGCTGCAGAACGCCAAGTTGGACGCTTAGGACGCCAAGAGCCGAAATAGTTTTTCAACAGGTTCAAATGACATTACTCGTTCGTTTGACAAGTGCGAGTTAAGTTTACGTTTGTTTATTTTCTTTGATACTTTGAGTTGACGCGCGCGCATGTCTGCCTGTTCATATCGTAGTTAAATATAGTAGGCTTTAATCACCTTCCACTGAACAACTACGACGACCATCAATGGACAGCCAAACCGTGAGTAACTACAACACCACAAGCCTTGTTGAAATACGTGATCTTGGTGATAGAAATATGGCTAATAATGGACTATAGAAGGAAGCCATAACATTATGTGCACGTGATTCATGTGTGTGCACGTGATTCATGTGTGTGCATGTGATTCATGTGTGTGCACGTGATTCATGTGTGTGCACGTGATTCATGTGTGTGCATGTGATTCATGTGTGTGCATGTGATTCATGTGTGTGCACGTGATTCATGTGTGTGCACGTGATTCATGTGTGTGCACGTGATTCATGTGTGTGAATGTCAATGAAAATGTTTTTTCCCTTGCCAAAATGTTGTCTAACTTTGGAGTGTTATTTATTTACAGTAGCTACCTTCCTGACAAACTAGCATAACATGGTACAAATCAATTCCTTGTGTCCTAGTTTCATATACCAGAAATTTCATTCTGGCTTTAAAACTGAGCCTGCTGCAGCCTCTGAAAGTAAATTATCAAAATTGTAATATTTCCCAAATATCGCGATATTTCCGAAAAAGTAATTCTCTGGCGGACCATCAGGCGGAGCGACCACAGTTTGGGAACCCCACCCCCATTCCTTGACCCCCACACCCCCTCCCACACACCCCTAGCCACTCTCTCTAGCCACCCCTCAAACCCCGACCCTCTACGACCATCCTATCCCTAGCTATGACCCCTTTTCCCTAGCCCCTCCCCTTTCCCTCACCACACCCCTTGAACCCCGACTCTCCACAACCTTCCAAGCCCTATAGAGTACCGCAGGGATGACGTAGTTTTGTAGTCGGAATGTGGAAGTCCCGGACTTCCGGGTTCTTCACTGTTTCTGCCTATGGGATTTTTGAATGGGTTTTTGGCGCGATGCTTCAAATAAGGTCTGTGGACAACGCACGCTTATTCAAATGCGAACCAGTGTTCAGCGGGATAATCTTCACACATGAGGACCACTTTCATGAGTTTTGAAGCGTAAATGCGAGCCCTAGAGGTAAAAAGCTCATGCTAAGCTAATCCAGAACTACACACAGTGTCGCATAGGCTTCCACGTCACGTCACCACAGCCAAATTCAACCTGGAGTGTTGTTGATGTGTGCGCTGCTGTGCACTGATTACCCCGGGCTGAACCAGGTGAGGGAAAGAGAATTTCCGTGTTCGTCCTTTGAAGTGATTAAGTTATTGACGTATAATATCCCCGTCGACTCAACAGTGTCGTCTCATTTAGCAGCTTTCCTCTTTGAGGCAGGAAGCAACAGGGCTTGGGCCTGCTGAAATGCAGTCTTTTTATGAAACACAAATAGAAAAGAAAAGAAGTCCTTACACTGTCTGTGATGTTGTAGAATTTCATAAGACACTTCAGGGTAGCTGAGACGATGGCACTGTAAAAGACATGGAGGAAGTAGAGATGAGCGTGCAATACTTCTAGTTATAATAAATAGCAATAACACGCTATAGCTTTGTGAGCTTTAAAGACCCCCTAAAGTCAAAAACATGTTTTTCTTCTTGTTGCTTCAGTTGGATGTGTGAGCTTCACTGTGCTGAATGATGTCTGTGCAGAGTTGGACAGTAGAAGACTGTTTCCACAATCGTCTGCTGAAAGTGTTTCTCTGAGCTCACTGAAAAGGTTGTTTACAACAAGCATGAATTGGTGACCGGGGCGTAGTGGAGGGTAAACACACAGGGGTGTAGTGGAGGGTAAACACACAGGGGCGTAGTGGAGGGTAAACACACAGGGGTGTAGTGGAGGGTAAACACACAGGGGCGTAGTGGAGGGTAAACACACAGGGGCGTAGTGGAGGGTAAACACACAGGGGCGTAGTGGAGGGTAAACACACAGGGGCGTAGTGGAGGGTAAACACACAGGGGCGTAGTGGAGGGTAAACACACAGGGGCGTAGTGGAGGGTAAACACACAGGGGCGTAGTGGAGGGTAAACACACAGGGGCGTAGTGGAGGGTAAACACACAGGGGCGTAGTGGAGGGTAAACACACAGGGGCGTAGTGGAGGGTAAACACACAGGGGCGTAGTGGAGGGTAAACACACAGGGGTGTAGTGGAGGGTAAACACACAGGGGCGTAGTGGAGGGTAAACACACAGGGGCGTAGTGGAGGGTAAACACACAGGGGTGTAGTGGAGGGTAAACACACAGGGGCGTAGTGGAGGGTAAACACACAGGGGCGTAGTGGAGGGTAAACACACAGGGGCGTAGTGGAGGGTAAACACACAGGGGTGTAGTGGAGGGTAAACACACAGGGGCGTAGTGGAGGGTAAACACACAGGGGCGTAGTGGAGGGTAAACACACAGGGGTGTAGTGGAGGGTAAACACACAGGGGCGTAGTGGAGGGTAAACACACAGGGGCGTAGTGGAGGGTAAACACACAGGGGCGTAGTGGAGGGTAAACACACAGGGGCGTAGTGGAGGGTAAACACAAGTAAACACAGTTTACCCACCTCTTTGAAATGAGGCAGATCGTTTACTCACCTATTTTCAGATCAACTGTATCAATCAATGAGGAGAAACAAGGTGGGTAAACTACTCACCTTGGATAGTTTACCCACCTCTGTATTTACCACTACACAGCTGATCGTGACATCACGGATACTGGAGCCAATCCCTGTCCAGTATTCAGCAGTTAAAGCCCCAACACATTCTCACTGCAGATGGGTCAGGAACCCTTGTCGTCATTTTGTCGGGAGTGAGAATGTGTTGAAAGCCCGTGTTGTATGCTGTGATTGGCTAGTTAGGTTCTAGATAGGCCTAACCCTGATTGGTTGCTTTGGATTTTTAAATGAGGCAGGAGGGAAAGTCATCTTACGGATTTGACAAGATAACCTTTTTTTGTGGGACGGACAAACAGACACAAATTATTATTCAAAGTAGAGTATTTTATATACATCTTGAAACATGACTTTAGAGGGTCTTTAAGCAAAGTGACAGCACTATAAGGTTATTAGCAATTGTATGATACTATAATGCACTTATGAGGACATATGAGCAGTATTTGCAGACTGCAAGTAAAGTGTAAAACAAAAGAGAGTATTTGTTGTCACTTTGGCATGGAGGTATAAAGAATTATGAATGCTCAACTTATAATACATTATGTCCACCAATTAATTACTTTATAACCCTTGTTATAAGTTTCCATGCATGATTAGAAACATTTATAAAGTTGTATAAACCCTTATACATTAATTTAATGTTATGAATGTGCTCATAATGCATTGTAGACATGACCTTCATAGAAAGTGTTTGTTACCAAAATATCTTGAAGACGGGCGATACTAATTAGATTGTTTACCTGCTTCCAGCAAGACCCCTGAGAAAACAGAGAGACAAACATTAAGTGACATATTTCATGGTTAGTCTAGAGAACCTTCAGACTAATATCTGCAGAGATCCTCACCACTTGTCGAGGAACGTTGGTGTCGTACTTGAGTGTGAAGTTCTGCTTTGTCAAGGCGATGCTGCAACCAGAAACACACAGACTTGAATGAGTGAAGTAGCACTGCACACAGGGTTCCCACTGTTTCCAAGAGATCTTACAGGACATTCCCAGGACTTTTTCAGTGACAATCTAGCTCAGTGAGCTCTCTATTGGTTGATCTCAGGGTGCTTACCGCTAGACCCCGAAATAATTTGTGGATAATGAGTGTTAATTCTGTGGCGTCAGTGTCTCGCATTTAACCAGTCAGTCCGTGCATTATGTTTAGTGCAAACAGACAATTTATTAACAAATATTTGTCATTATACATTGATTATTGCTTATCATCGAATGGAATACAACTTTATGATTTATTATTATTATTGTGTGTACAAAGTCTAAATATCAGGTTTACAGTTACAGCCGGGTGGGGTGGCTGGACAGGTAGATCTTGTGCTGTTGAAAAATGTAAAAGTAGATCTGAAGTGTAACAAGGGCAAATTCGGCCCTGGACCACGTGCTGCGTGTGGCAACGGCGGGGGCAGGTATCCCTGGGTTGTGGCTAGATGGGGTACAGCCACGGATGGAGTGACGTGAAATCGTGGCAATTGTTATTATTCCATGTAATTCATTTGTGTTCCTTCTTGTATAGTGTCATGACGAAAGCAAAGATACAAGAGGGTGAGATAAAGGATACATCCCGCCAATATTCAAGTAGCCTCTAATACTGTGTGTGTGTGTGTGTGTGTGTGTTCCTTCCTCTAGACCTAACCGTATTTTCTAAATTTCTGATCACCAATTCCATTATTATAATTTTTTAGGGCTTTATAGCATGAATGAGAGATGAATAGGGGGAGGCCAGCTATTATCATTTCTGTCAAAAAAATAAAAAGAAGAAAAATAAGTCATATTTGAGATCCGGGGTTTTTCATAAAAGATCCTGGGCTGTAGCCCTGAAAGGCCAGGCCTAACGACACCACTGCTTGTAGGGAGATGCTGCTTTATCCTCCAAACTGCATGATAATGTCAATCTAATAAAAAGAAGAAAGAAATCTCCAATAGGCTGTCAAAGAACATGTCGGTGATGTCAGGTGTCGGACGCGATGATGCAATTGTGCCAAAATGCAACATTCACACTTCAAGTTGTACTCTTAGATTGAATGGTGAGAAGAACCTAATTGACACACATAATTAGCGAGCAGATGACAGAGATTCCAGAGAATTTTTAATGACAGCAATCGGTTCAGAAGTAAGTAGAGAATCCTTGGTGACAAGCAGGCCTATAGCTGCGTCTGTGTGCATTTGGCACAGGGGCGAGAGGAGGGGATGAGATGGAGGCACGCCTAGGCGCTGCTGACTGGGAAGTGAATACAGTGCAGTACGTCCACGAAAGTGGAAAGCGTCCTTTCCGTTCCATATGACTGACACTGAATTAATCATCTTTAGTGACAACCAAATTAATTGATGTGTGATGTGATCTCTTTCTCTCTCAATCCCTCCCTCTCGCGGGCGCGCAGAAAAGACTTCAAAGGGATTGCAGCGACAACCAAATTGACGTGATAAAAACATTGGCTGTAACGCGAGGGGACATAACGCGAGGAGACACTGACACAGAGTTCATGTCTGTAAACTGTTCTGTAAAATGTAGTTCACCACTTACGGTTTTAGCACGGGCCGAAGCAAAATAATAACGAAATAGCGAGTTTGTAAAACGGGCCGAGGGTATTTGCATTGGGAGGAGGAGGTGTGTGTGTGAGTCAGTGTGGAGGTGTGTGTGTGTGTGTGTGTTCGTCGAAATGAAGGCACCGTCCCAAGCGGGCGTGGTCAGGTGTATTGAAACACACCACCCCTTCGGGAAACAAGAGTGAAAAGTCATCCAGCGTCCCAGAAAGTGGAAAGCGTCCTTTCCGTTCCATATGACTGACTGACACTGAATGAATAGTCTCTAGACCAGCGTGCTCCGCACGTGCTAAAAACTGATCTAGCTGATATGAGCGACAGGGATCGCACCATACATTAATATCCTCTCTGTGGAAGTCTGGGGGAGGTTTTACCCATTTTCAACCCGCTTTCTATCATTACAATGTCAGTAATGATGCAGATGGACAGCCTTTACCTTGTCTTCATATTTTCCTGCACAGAGAGCTCCGCAGTTTATTCCGTGTCCAGAATGATTCAAAACGCATCATTCTGTACAGGAAGTGAACAGGCGAGGGCGGCTTCGAAGACGGTTACTTTTTATTTTCTCTGTACATCCGCAGGAAACGCATGGAGATCCTTAACGAGCGTTAAAGGAGAATTTCGTTTTTTTACACCACGGTCCTCATTTCCAGGTTAAAATATGTTTTACTCACCGAAATAGTTTGGCTTCATTCGGATGCCCACGGAAGATTTTGAGCTCCGAGTAGTCTCCTCAAACAGGCTATAACGAGAGCCTGCGGCCAGCGTGGGGCATGATGGACGGGAGTGCACGCGCTCTCTAAATGACACTTTTTCTGTCATTATGGTTGTAAATATAATTATTTAGCTAATAGCTAGAAGCTAAGCTAACAACAACACAGCAGTCAGCGTTGATCTGCCCCGGATGGGGTTACAGTGCGTATCTTCCCCCTTCTGTGGTTTCTCTGAAGAAGGTTTCACAGAGGGGGAAGATGGGCACTGTAACCCCATCCGGGGCAGATCAACGCTGACTGCTGTGTTGTTGTTAGCAATTAATGTGGCAATTAATAATATCCGCACGTCGGACGAGAGCAGTTGGATGAAAATCAACCATCATATATCATCATACCATATGAGGAGCTTTTTGTCACACGTTTATAAGCCTGGAAGAGTTTAGCCGCAAACGCTGCTGAGCTGATCCTTCTTTCAAAATGTGAGTATAGGCTACATCTGTTCAACAGGCTGCGCACTACTGTTTGATATTCGTCAAGCCACTATACAGTACAGCATCGCCACAGCCAAGAACGCACAACGCTTATGTTTATGTATGTTACGATTGCCAAAACCGATTGATAACGCAAAACAGTTGAGCCATTTTCGGTGGAGTTCATCGCATATACACACAGCTGAAACCCCCATGCTGAAACATATCAGGGGTGTCATAAGTGTATGAGACAGACACCCACACATCATCTGTAACAGTGGTGTTGTCTACGTGATACGCATGTATACGCAGTATACACACTGCGAAATGACTCCGATTTGCGTATGCGCACTGGGAAATGCGCTATGATACGTATCGTTTTCAATTTCAAAATCAGAGTTAGTATACCCTCTGAAAAAAGGTAGACTACACCACTGATCTGTAATATGTTGGTAAAGCTGAAAGGGCACATCTCAGTTTTAAAAGTCAAGGAGGACAAAATACTCACATTTCACTTGATTTATTGACTCACATCACAAAAACAAAACGCTTACGTGTTTCGGCAAAGAGCCTTCTTCAGAGCGTTTTACCTTGTGGGAGAAGCGCTAGTAATCCTTGCAGCAGACAGTCGAGCAGGATGATTGATAAATGGTAAATGGTAAATGGCCTGCATTTATATAGCGCTTTTATCCAAAGCGCTTTACAATCAGTAGATAGTCTACATTCACCCATTCATACACCGATGGCGGCAGGATGCCACGCAGGGTGCCTACACACCATCGGGAGCAAGGAGGGTTAAGTGTCTTGCCCAAGGACACAACGACAGCAGCTGGGAGGGAGCGGGGATCGAACCGCCAACCCTTGCGTCATTGGCCGACCCGCTCTACCTCCTGAGCTAAAGCCGCCCCGATAAGCAACTCCTTATGATGTGTTCATAGTTTCCTTCAACTTAGCTTGTTAGCATTAGCTGCGGTTGTCAAAAATGGAGAGAATGCACACCATAAAATCTCAGCGAGGTGCCGGTGACGGACAAGAATCTATAAAAAAGAATAGAAACCGCACACTCTGGCTCCGATGCAATGGATTTAATAGACGGACAACGTTTCGGCCTGGTGGCCTTTGTCAAGTCATGCGGTAACATGACTTGGTTTTGCTAGTCTAAACTCTTACCGTGCTTATAAACATCCGAGTGGCACGCACACCAATCGATGTAAACAATGGATCTGGAAGTTAAATGTCCGTTGCTTTGCTGAACCTTGAACTACCAAGACTGAAATGGCAAATTAAATGGATAAAGTTGGGCTATTTCTCCGTTTGGGTCGGGTTGCCAGATACAGCGATGGTTCCAGCACAAAGACTGCTCAAAAATGGAAAAATGGAGACAATCTGGCAACACGGAGTCTGATGCGTGCTATCTAAAAGCACATGGTTTTTGTTTACATGGTGATGAATGTAAATATTGAGGTAGGATTTTTTTATTTTACTGGGACTTTGATGGATGAAATGCATGTACAATGGAAACCTTATATAATACTGCTATAACAGCTGATACAAGGGTGACATAATCAGGGCTGCTAAGTTTCAGCCAAAGTTAGGAGTGAGATTGGAAGGGACGTGATTTTGTGGGGGGGGGGGCTAGATTTAGAGGGATATCTCAATTTAAATTAACATTAGGATTACTGTTGTGATGTAATTATTCAGTCTGCACCCCGATGCCAGCTGCTCTCCCTGTCGGCCTCCTCGTGCTCTCTCTCTCTCTCTGTCTCTGTCTCTACTCTGAATAGTGAAAATGCAAGAAATATGATCAATTGTTAGAAAGAATAGAATACACAGAGTCCAAGTCTACATTAGGATTAGACTGTCGGATGTCATTACTCAGTCTTATTCTGTCATTATTCAGGCAGCTCCTCTCCACCCAATTATTTTGGGTGGAGAGCAGATTTTGGTTTACACAGCAGCCTGTGTAACGTTACTCCTGCCTGGACTGGCTATAACGCATTTTATTCTATAAAAATAATGTATTTTGTATGATCAAAATGAGGTGGTTACCTACCGTTTGACCTGCCGTTTCAGTTGAAAGAGCATCACGGCATTTCAGCTGACAGAAAAATCTTTTCAAACTTTTCAACTTGTGTTCTTCCTGGGATAGTGGCGCCATGATCCGCCCTACTCTGCCTCTAATTGGTTGGTACTCGTGGTTGCCTTTCGTTGGGTTGGTTAGATTTAGGCAGGGGGACTGATGATTGGTTAAAGCTAGGGTAAGAATATCTGGGTCAGCCAAGGCAGAATAGGGCGGGCTCACCCTGTGACAGACTCGAACTATGGCAAGCCGCAAGTTATGGGAATATTATAATAGAAGTGAGAGGGAAAAACATTTATGAGCGTGTGAAATAGCAAGTGTGGCGTGAAGAGGTTAAATTGCGTGACTCTCACTCTCAATGAGTGAGACTTGGCAGCTCTGTATAATACTGCTACAGCCTACCAGCTGCTATTAAAAAAATAATACAAAAATGGCATAACGACGCTCCCACACACACACACACACACACACACACACACACACACACACACACACACACACACACACACACACACACACACACACACACACACACACACACACACAACTTGAATCATTACGATGTCTAGGGTAAAAATCGACGATGGCATCGTAATGATTCAAGTTGGTAGACATCGTCCAACCCTACCGTACACGGCTCTTATACTAGACATCATGATGTTACGATGGTGGGAGCTGAGACCATCGGCTGTGCCCGACATCGACCATGGACGTCCATCGCCCCAACCCTAAGTGTGAGGTGAAAAACACGAGTGGAGCAGAGAGTTGGGTGCTGGCCTGGAAAAGCAGGGGGAGGGAACTCTGCTTGCTACCCAGGCACTTATGTATGTACTTAACCTAACTAACTTAACCTAACTAACTATCCGGTGTGCACAACATTGTCAGACTAAACTCCGGCTGACACCCCAAAAACCTACAATCTGCTACAGAAAAATGTATATTGTTTGTTTATTAACTGGCCCCTGGCCTTCTATCATTTCACAAAAGTGGCCCCCAGGCAAAGCAAGTTGAGCATCCCTGCTCTACATCATGACTGACCAATGTGGGGCCCATGGGCCACGTTTGGCCCACACTGTTTGTTTTGGCCCACCATGGATTTCATTAAAATGTTTGTATTTTTTACCATGTCATCCTAGCTTGTTGGGAAGGGGCTAAATAACACTACAAAGCAGGGATTCTGCTAGGCATTTTTCCAGATGGCCAATGCAGCTGGTAACCTTCCAGAATTCCGGCCATATCGAATATTTGCCGGCCACTATTAAAAAAAGTTTTCCTAAATAAATGTTTTGAATCCATTTATTTCTCTATAGTCTATTTTTTTTAGCTTTTATAGTCGATCATGTTTATTCCAGTGTTGTCATTAAGAGGCCGATTTTGCAGCAAGAATATTTAATTGGTCGGCATTCAACAGGCACGTCGTTCTCGGTAAGGACGCTTTCGTTATTGAAACAGACAACATGCACACTCCTACTGTAGCCTATCTATCTGCATTTGCAGTCACTCATGTACCCATATCTTCTGGACATTGCCTTGATGAAAAAACAACGTAGCTAAAAGTAATAAGTGCGACAGTGTCAGTGCAGACAGCGCACAACTTGAATCTCCAGCAATAGGCTACGCACCTTAATCTCTCCCACTCCACACCTGGCAACTGCGTCAGCTCTCCTGCAGTCACTCTCGGCTCCCATGTGGCTTTATTTGTGGTAAGCAATAAGCATTTTGATTCATCTCATCCAGTGGCGTGCCTGACCAAGCTGGTGCCCTAGGCAAGATTTTTGCTGGTGCCCCCCCCCCCCCCCCAAAGAAAATATAATAAAAATTATATCGCAGCTAATTCCACCACAAATACTTAAACAGTCACACAAACGGACGTCATGTCACTGCTAAAACTACACAAACTGACGTCATGTCACTGCTAAAACTACACAAACTGACGTCATGTCACTGCTAAAACTGCTGCCTGCAGTGCAGGCTCAGAATCGCCCTTCCCCCACTCTGGGAAAAAGCTCCGAGCAGGTAGAAGGGGGCGCGGCCGCGCAGGGGGTGCACTTTGAGAGCAAAATTAAGAGGCTAGATCTATAAAGAACTACAGACATCATGTTAGATTAATATCCTCTTTAACTGTGCTGTTGCTTTAAAATGATACAAAAAATAAATGTCTCCCCATATAATATAATTTATATTCTGCATACAGGTCACATGGCAGAATACTGCTCAATTAAATAGAATGGCCCATCTACACAAACATCACTTACAGGGGAGTTACTTACCCATTCACTTCAATAGAACTGTCCCCAAAGTCTAGCCCCAATGCAAAATCTGAATGTTGTGAGTTATCTTTCTTCCTTCTATAGCACACAGAGAGGAAGCAAACTGTTGCATTTCTGATCAAAACTGTCACATTAAAACATCAATGACAGATGAATAGATCTGGGGCCCGGGGCTATTTTTCCTTTTTTTTGGGGGGGGGGGGATACCGAGGCCATGACCTCGGTGTCCTCAATGGTAGCTACGGGCCTGGCTGCAGCCCATGCAGGCAGCCAGAAAGCCAGAATTTGAAAAATTATTTCACTATTATTTAAAGACTTAAGACCTTGTTGTGCTTATTTTTTGTCTACTATTGCAAAATAATAGTAGGCCTATTATCATGAAAAAGTATTTGTAAAAAAAAGAAAGAAAAAGAAAAAAAATATATATTTTTTTTTACCCTCTCTGGCGCCCCTAACGGCTCAAGCGCCCTTAGCATTTGCCTAGTTCGCCTAATGGACGGCACGCCACTGATCTCATCATTCGAGCGTCGGGCAACAAGCGCGAGCCATTGATTGATTGATTATTCGCCTCACGTATAGGTAAAAAGGTTTTTACCTCCGCTAAATTGACAGCCTACGTCGGGTCTCTTTCACTTTTGACGGCGGCAGGCACGCTTCTGTTTCTTCTTGAGGAAGATGGAAGAATAGTAGGTGCTTGACGCTTTCCTGCCGTCTTGCTGGCCTCGGCTGAAGTAGGCCTACTTGTCGTTGCATGATCTAGATTATAAAATGGACTGGCCTAGCAAGGGATGTATGTAATGTGTGTTTTGTCATTTGGGTTTCCTCCTGCATCAAGTCACAGCGGGTCCAGCGCTGGCCGGCAGGACTGATGCTGTGTGTGCAGCTTTTGAGCGGCGCACTACAGTAAAGAAAGCGTCTTCTCCAAACACCAAACACTCAACATAACAGCGGGGTCGGAAGAAATATTATGTAAGTCTTTATTTAAGTCGTAGCTTATTGGCAACATCACTTAGGCTATAGGTCACACAATATTAGGCTATTTTATATAAGGAATTTATTTATCTGGCATATTTTCAACCGGTCACTTGAGCCGGTGACCTTTTAATTTGCCGGCCCACGGCAACAAATACCGGCTAAAAGCTGGCAATTGCTGCTACAAAGATAGGCGAAATTTTGGCCAGGGAAAAACTGGCAAGGCCATTTTCAAAGGGGCCCCTTGACCTCTCACCTTAAGATATCTGCATGAGAATGGGTTCTATAGTAGAGTTAGGGCAGGCATGTCCAAAGTCCGGCCCGGGGGCCAAATGCGGCCTGCGGACTGATTTTAACCGGCCCTCGGCTTGTATATCTCAAAATATACTATATATGGCCCTCCACGCAGTAGGGGTGTCAAAATTAATCGTTTAATTGCTGCATCGCGATGCAGACGTGTGAATTGAATCGAAGACAGATGAATCGTTGAATCGTTTATGTTTACATTTCTGTCGACATTCAGATTTTAAAGCACTTTCTAAGTCAAAAAGGGACTTGATATTGATCTGACTGCTTGTATTAATTGATAAAAAGTAGCCATGTGCAGTAATAATATAGAAAATTGAGGATTTGAGCAGCTTGGCCGCCTGTTATTTTCACATGATCTAATCTGGCCCCTATTCAAAAAAGTTTGGACACCCCTGGGTTAGGGCTATGCACCTTGAGTTGCATGCACTCTGTCAGAAAGCCGTCTCTCTTTGCTTTTTTTTTTTACAATCAACTCTAAATCTAGCTAACATTACTGTGAAATAGATAAGAGTAGTGTTTTTATTATTTTGAAAATGTATTTTAGAATGTAAACTGTCTATAAAAACATTTAAATCAATAAAAATCTATAAAAGCGGCAATCTGGGCAATGTTTGTTCTCTCCGTTTCAATTTTTGTGCCACTGATGATGTCATCAGTGATGTCATAAGGGGGCACACACACACACATAAGGAGGTATTGTGACATCGATGACGATGTCATCAGTGATGTCATAAGACTGATGACATTAGGGCTGGGCGATATGACGATATATTTCGTCTGGACGATAGAAAATGTATTTCGTCTCATATGATGCTCTATCATTTATATCGTGTTGCAAATCACACTCACGGCAATATTTTCCGTCATTTGGATGACGCTGTGCTTGCTTCATTCGGTTTTCTTTTTTACTCACGTCCACAGTCCACACACGCACCAGACTCTGTGTCAACAAGCCCCATTGCGTCCCTTTATAAGTGGGTGAGTAGGCTAAAGAGCAGGGAGATGTTACCTCCACTCCGTCCGCCTAGTCTACCCAGGCATTTGCGCTGTGTTAAGTGCGCGTTTGATCCATATATGAGTGTGTCCTCCTAACGTTAAACCTGGCAAAACATCTCCTTCCATCCTCATCATCCCAAGCAAATCCATTGAGGGCCGACAACAAAACGTCTATCGTTAACTTTAGCTTTTAGCTTTCCCTGGGTGAGTTGTGTTGGTTGGATAACCGTGAAATCCCGGAGTGGAGTACTTTTGTTGAGTGAACTGAACTGGTAACATGGAAATCCCGAAATGGAGCATTTTTGTTCCTTTATAAACGAACTGAGAACTGGACTAACTATTCACCTTATGTAGCCACGCCCATTTGACCTGGTTGTGTGGCCGTATCAAAACTTCCGGCTAAAAATAATAATAAAATAAAATAAAAAATGGCTGCGCTGCTCCAATATCATCTAACTCTGAATAAACTAATAATTTAGCCAATTGTATGTAACATACCAAATAAAAGCAAACGGCAATGTCTAAGAATGCAACGCCATGTAACTGGCTCGTTAAGTCTCGCATTCCAGGGAATTACGTTAACGTCTGCGGGTCTTTATTGACCTTAGTGGCTCGCGCTGCCTCTGAGGAGAGAAAACTATCTGAAGCTTTCTTTGTTGGAGTCCAGGTATGTTTTACAAGAAAGTGCTCGTCATTGTCGACGATAACGGTTATCTGACCTGGCTAACAGTGGATACTCGCTTGCTTGCTGTGTACCGGCTCAAAGTAGTAGGCTACGTAATTTATTTTACCCCTTCACTGTCCGCTCCAAAAACAACTCTTATTTTGCGCCATGACCGCTGGAAGTGTTAAAAGGACCCGGAAGAATTTGGTCCACTGTAAGGTCTGAACATAAGGTGAATAGGCTAAATAACTTTTATTTTACCCATTTTGCTCTAATGTAATCTTTGAAAATCGAACTGGTGGTGTGGTTCAGTTTGTGTTTCATTCTACTGCCCCGCAACTAATTATTATTATTTGTGTTGTAAAGAATAGCCATGCTTATCTGTATTCTGAATGCATGTATCCTTTGTGAGGTTTGACAACATTTTAACTGGTTTAACTGCTACATAAATAAATGGCCGTGTGGTTATTTTATATAAACTATAAATTGAATTTACAGAAAATATGATATCGTGATATATATCGGTATCGGGATATGAAATTACCTATATCGGGATATGAGATTTGAGATTTTGGTCATATCGCCCAGCCCTAGATGACGTCATCAGTGATGTCATAATGGGGCGCACCCCCCCCCCCCCCCCCCCCCCACTGATGATGACATCAGTGATGTCATAAGGGGGGGCACACAGACACACTGAGGCATTGTGACATCACTGATGATGTCCGGTAGGTTACTTGTACATGCAACGGACATACATTTTATAAGCCTTTTGTGATTTATATCTCACCTGTACAAATCATTTCTTTATCTTCTTTCTATGATCCCTGAGGTCTGGCATATTAAGGAGCTAAAGTCAAACAGAGTGTGTGTGTGTGTGTGTGTGTGTGTGTGTGTGTGAGATGCAGCCTTCCGACCTGTTCCCATGACGCTGTGCTCTCTGTTGTCACGGTGACAGGTGTTGCTGTTCTGGTTCTCCTTCCTCCTCTCTGACAGAAAGTCCCGCCCCTCGGAAGATGACCGCTTCCTCCTACAACAACCAATCACAGTAGGAAGCATTTGGTTTCCTCTAGTGCAAGACAATTGAACCAGTGACATCCTGTGCCTCCTGTTCTGTGGGAATTGAACCGGCAACCGGCCAACATGTGGAGGGGAGTTTGACCTTCTGCTGTGGGATTGAACTGTCAACCGAACCTACCACGGTGTCTCCTGCTCGCCACCCGGCTCCTCGGGTCGCCGGTCAAAGTGGTAGTAATTGATGTGTGAGTGCAGCAGGCTCCCCTTCCTGAAGGACTTGGTACAGTCCAGTGCCGGGCATTTAAACGGGTTGTGGTCCAACTCAATAGACAGAGACTGGGTGGAGGCTGATTCTTGATCACTCTGTACACGATTAAAAACACGATTTCAGACGGCAGCCCGTCTTTATTGTCACACAAACACACTACAACACCTGCATGCGGCCACTACACACACTCATGCTGATGGTGGCTGGTGAAATATGTCCTCTGCATTTGACCCATCCAGGCTTGTCCTTTCCTCCAGGGGGCAGGCCAGGAGCAGTGGTCGCTATTTCGTTCCAGCGCCCGGGGACCTTCATTGGACCATCATTGGACCAACTTCAGATGTTGTCGTCACTGGTCGGATGACGATCTGCTGCATGTTTTTATTGGGGGGTTATGTACGGAGGAACCCCCTGGGGGGTACGGGGAGAACATGCAAACTCCACACAGAAAGGCCCTTTCGATGAGATAGCCCACCTGGGCAGTAGGCACTGAAGATATGGGGGGGTCACTCCCACTCCAGCGCCCACAGCGTCCCAGGTGAGAATCGAACCCAGGACCTTCGAGCTGTGAGGCGACAGCGCTTACCACTGCACCACCGTACCCCGTACACTAGAGAGAGAGAGATTTAGTTGTATACTTCCTTCTGAACTGCACCAGGTATGAATAAGTAATAAGTACAGTGTGTGTGTGTGTAAGTAATTCTTTATTTCTATAGCACCTTTCACAGCACGAGGTCACAAAGTGCTTTACAGAGAAACAGAGGCGAAGTTACAATGAAACAGTGAGGTAAAAAGCATAAGAAGCAACGATGAACAAGAAACATACATGATAAAAGACACAGGGAACATAAACAATAATAACCGGTTATCCGAAGGCTTGCCGGAACAGAAAGGTCTTTAGCTGTCTCTTAAAAATATCCACAGAGGCAGAGGCTCTTAGGTCCAGGGGGAGAGCGTTCCAAAGCTTTGGAGCTACGTTTTAAAAGCGCGGTCACCTTTTGTTTTGAGCCTGGTCTGGGGTACGACCAGGAGCCCCTGGTCGGAGGACCTCAGTGACAATGTACGAGGGAGCTTCCCCATGCAAGGCCCTAAAAGTGGTCACCAGAACCTTGAAATGAAACCTGAAGGCCACAGGGAGCCAGTGCAGTGAGAACAGGATGGGAGTGATGTGACAGGATTTAGGTGAGCGGGTTAACAGCCTGGCAGCAGCGTTCTGTATCAGTTCAGTTGTAGACGGTCCAGAGATGATTTATTGAGGCAAGTGAAAAGCGAGTTACAGTCGTCCAGTCGGGATGAAATAAAAGCATGAACAGCCAATTCCAGTTCTGAGTGGGAGACAATGGATCTGAGTTTGGCAGTGTTTCTGAGGTGGAAAAAGCAGGTGCGGGTGAGGGATTTTACATGACTGTCCAGGAGCATGGTCTGATCAAAAATGACACCGAGGTTTCTTAGGCTGGAGCGAATGTTGGGGGTTAAAGATCCCATGTGTTTGACCACCTTAGAAACAATGGAGTCAGCAGCCACGATGAGGACCTCCATCTTGTCTGCATTTAGTTGTAGAAAGTTCTTTGCCATCCAGTTTTTAATGGCAGACAGGCACTCATGAAGGATGTTAATTTTTTCTATTTCTTCTGGTTTAAAAGACAGATACAGCTGGATATCGTCTGCATAACAGTGATAAGAGATGCCCTTAAAACTGTTGATGAGGAGGCCTAGAGGCAGCATATACAGAGCCCATAAAATGGGGGCTAAAACAACCCTGGGGCAGGCCACATGGTAGAGGGGCGGGGTCAGATGTAAAAGGGCCGACGGCCACAGAGAAGCTTCTCTCAGAGAGATAGGATGAGAACCATTTCAGTGCACTCCCAGAGTCACCCACCCAATCACTGAGTCGGTCCAACATGATGCAGTGGTCTACAGTATCAAAGGTCCAACATGATGCAGTGGTCTACACAGTATCAAAGGCTGCACTTAAGTCTAATAGTACCAGGACTGAACATTCATCAGCATCTGAAGCCATCATGATGTCGTTTGAGACTCGGAGCAGGGCCGTCTCTGTAGAGTGCTTCTGACCAAAACCAGATTGGAATTTGTCCAAAATGTCATTATTTGTCACGAAAGAGGTCAGTTGATTAGTGACAACTTTCTCAAGCACTTTAGAAATAAAAGGCAGTTTAGAAATGGGCCTGTAGTTTTTGGGGAGGGACGGATCCAGATTGGGTTTTTTGAGGAGGGGTTTGACAACAGCCTGCTTAAAGGAGGATGGAACACAGCCAGACTGCAGTGAGGTGTTGATGATGGAAACCATGCTAGGGTACAACAGAGCCGATGACTTCCTTGAGCAGGGAAGTTGGTCAGGGATCTGAAGGGCTGGAGGAGGATTTCATCCAGCTGACTAACTTGGTGAGGTTTTGCAGGGTGACACAGGTGAAGTTGCTAAAAGAGACCAGGTGGGAAGGGGGGGTGGGGGAGGTTGAGGTGGTGATACTGGCCCTCACATCAGAGACTTTGTTCACAAAAAATGAAAGGAAAGTGTTGCAGTCCTGATTGGAAAAAACCGGGGGTGAGGGGAGAGGTGAGCTAACAATATTATGAATAGTTTGAAAGAGTACCCTAGGGTTACGCCTACTAGCTGTGACTAGGGTTGCAAAATAAGAAGCCCTTGCATTCTTTACCGAGTCATTAAGATCAGTTAACAGCTCCTTCAAATAAAAGCGATGGACCTGGAGGTTTGTGGATTTCCACAGCCGCTCAGTTTTGCGGCATTTGCGCCTGAGGCTGCGGATCTCATCTGTTATCCAGGGCGAGGAGTTTACAGACGGGATGCTACGCGTTACTATGGGGGCAATGTCATCTAGGCGTGATTTCTAACCCCACATAGGATAAGCAATAACCACGCCCTGTGGCGCCGGGATTGGCCAGGAGCAACACTGGAGGGCACGCAGCCCAGCGATTTCATGAACCAACTTAATAGCTCTTGAGAACGGACAGCGATTTCGAGAGCATAATAATTGTAATCTACACAATGTACACTATCTACAAAAACATGCAATAAACGGTGTTGTGTTCACGTTCATAGCTCATATAATATAATGTATCACCTTAGGTTAAGATTTCCCTTAGGGTCCAAGTTCAGGTGTCCATAAAATCAAATCGGCTGCACAAAACACCCTTAAGAAGTAATCTCTCCCATTTTTAATTCGCAATAAAGTAAGTTGGAAGACAGATGAGTGACAAACACATCGGAGGTTAATTTCCCCTCGAGTCTTACCAAAGGATGTTTTAAAAAAGGAAGAAAACAAAAATGAGTTATCACAGTTTGTGTCGTGTCTTACCCACCGACTAGAGGGCGCTGGCATCTCCAAGCCAATCACCTGGGAAAGGAAAGGAAGCAAGGACACATTGTAGGAAACCACATTTCGGAATGGAATGCCCCCGAAATAATTCAGGTCCTCTGAAGCAGAGGCACTGTACTACATTCTCAGAAAATGCTATAATTAGAATGAGATTTCATTACTGGCACACAGAAAAAAAACACGTCACAGACAGCTGATCGAGCTAAATTTAAAATAAAGCCACTATAAAGCAGACGAACAGCACAGGCTGAAGAATGAAGGAAGAGGGAGGACTGCCAAATAATTTGACACGTCTGGTCTTGCAAAGAGGTGCGCTCACCGAGTCGGGACAAAGTTGGTGTGTGTGCGTGTGTGTGTGCATGTGTGTGTGCGTGTCCATCTGCCAGGCTTTCTCCGTGTCTCTCGTGTTAGTGGGAGTGGCCTCATGGCAGGGACACTGGACAGGGACACTGGACAAACCTTTCTGGGATTGGTGTTTCTCGGTTTTGCCTTGGTAATCAAAGCCCAGTGCGCTCTGGTCCACGCGATCTGCCTGCACGCCGTATCGCCCCCCAAACCCAGTGGAGTAGTCTACACAGCAAAGCAGGGGGCAAGGGTCAAAGTTCAAGGACAAGCCGCAGCAGAGCAGCAATGATCAAGAAGCAGCCCAATTCCAAAGCGCCCGTCAACACAAACCCAAGGGGAGGGACAAACACTTGGGCAAAGAGCTAAAAATCAGAATCAGTTCACTCAATGTAGTTGTTTAATTCAGTTCCTTTTCAGGATTAATCAGTGCATCAATTTGGAAAAACTACACATTAAAAACTACAATGTCCTGCTGGTGGTGCAGAAAAGAAAAGGCATCTGTACCACTGTTAAATAGTTATTTAAAGGAACACTGCAGCAATTTTCAACCAGCTTTGTATCATTACATCAATAGTTTATCAGAAAACCAGTGATGTCATTCATGCACAAATGACATAACCGCTCCACAACTTTACTCAAATCAACTGTCAAACTAAATGAACGACTGCAAAACTGTTAACAGTTTTCTGATAAACTACTGATGTTGTAATGATAAAAAGCTGGTTGAAAATCACCGCAGTGTTCCTTTAACCCATTGATGCAGCATTTGCGTGTATATCCCTCATTTGTGTGTGTATCCCTTTAAGACCGTGAACTGCGTGACGCAGTTCGCGGTCTTAAAGGGATACACACACAAATGCTGCATCAGGTATCAATGGGTTAAGAACAGAATTGGAATTGGGCAAGTCTTCTGCTCTCCTGTGCAACACAAGGATGGTGACAATATATGTCGTCATGGGAAGCAGGCAAGCAGCTAATGAGCACTGAGAGCTAAGGGACTGGAGTGGACTCCCACAGCACTGAGAGCACCCTTCTTCCCATCCATATACATTATAATACACCAAAAAGCAAACGGCAAAAAAACAGCTAGCCTTTTCTGGCTCTACAGTAGCCACCAGGCAGAACAGAGATCAAAGAATTCCACTCTGGGACCTGTTTTCACTTGTTTGTGTTTTTAGGCCCCAAGAACGCCGTTCCTGTGTAAAAGGAAGGCACTAACGCTAAAAAAAAGTTTGTCGTTTTATGCAGGGAGCGTTGCCGCGTAAACAGGGCCTATGTCTGTCTGGCAAGTTTCTCTACTACAAATTTTCCACTCTCAAAATCCAAGTGGCAAAATAGTGAAACTTGATGGTGAATTTTGGAATGTACAGAAGGATGCCTTCAGTCAGTGAATTAAAAAATATATATTTTTTAATTTCCTTTTCCTGAGTAGGGTGCACATTACTGTCGAACTGTATGTGTAAAAAGGGAGTCCCGCACACCGTCCAAACTTGCAAATAAGAATTTATTCTGTGACGTTTCGGTCACCGACCTTTTTCAAACAAACTGTTGGAACTGTACGTGGAAAAGACAACCAGGCTATTTACTTGAAACAGAGGAGTGGAAAGAAAGCACATTGCGACATCACCTTTCTGCGAAGCGTGTTTCTCTGTCTTCCCAGCGTACTCAAACCCTACAGCAGACTGGCATGAGAGAAAGGCAGAGGCAAAACAATGATTATTACAACGCCTCATCGCTCTGTGTGTGTGTGTGTGTGCATGCGTGCGTTACTTAGAACTATCTTAGTTCAAATTTTTTATCTCTCAACAGAACAAAAATATGGAAAATTTCAATTTTGTCATTCCTGTCCCACCCGACAATCAGATTTTCAATGTCATTTTGAAATACACCATCTGCACATTTTTCTTAATTAATCCAATGCAGAACCAGTTCTACTTTCAGATGAGTGTGAACCGGGTAGTGGTGCACAACAGTTGTGCATTTAAGAGCAGGAGTTATTGCGCTGTTTTAAACAGCATCAGTATTTTTTATTTATTATGTATTGATTTTATTTTTTCAGAATGTTTTGTGATTGATTCTTCTTTAGGACTGTTGATTTACAAGATGCATTACAGTTTAAGTGGGGCTGCTCTGCAAGCATACAATGAATTAAATAAATTTGGGGCGGGGCTAGAGTTCAAACACTACTTTTATGACAAGAAATAAGAAAGAAAGTTCTCGCATAGTTTTTGTTCAGATTCAGTTTTGGGAGAAAGTCTCATCCCAGTGTTGTGTCGAGAGAACTGACATTTTAGATTGTTGTACACAGCCAAATCATAAAAAATAATGCCATTTGAAATCATAAGAGATTAATTCTATGATTATCTATGGTATCAAAAAAAAAACGAATTTCCCCAAGGGGATCAATATATCTATCTCCCGAATTTCCCCAAGGGGATCAATAAAGTATCCATCTAATTGAATCCACTCAGGTGTTTAAATGTGTCTGAACAGAGTGGTCCAGTCAGAAACAGCAGGGTCGGGGAGGGAATACCTGGTCGACGCGGTCAGCCTGCACGCCAAACTTCCCCCCGAAGCCCTTGGACGTGTCTGTCTGGGAGCAGTGCTTGGACAGCTTGCTCTGGTAGTCGTGGCCCACCGCAGACTGTGGACACACACAGAGACAAGGGACACACACACACACACAGAGACAAGGGACACAGACAGAGACAAGGGACACAGACAGAGACAAGGGACACATACAGACACAAGGGACACAGACAGAGACAAGGGACACAGACAGACACAAGGGACACAGACAGACACAAGACACACACACAGAGACAAGGGACACACACAGAGACAAGGGACACACAGAGACAAGGGACACACACAGACAAGGGACACACACAGACACAAGGGACACACACACAGACACAAGGGACACAGACAGACACAAGGGACACAGACAGACACAAGGGACACACACAGACACAAGGGACACAGACAGACACAAGGGACACAGACAGACACAAGGGACACAGACAGACACAAGGGACACAGACAGAGACAAGGGACACAGACAGACACAAGGGACACAGACAGACACAAGGGACACACAGAGACAAGGGACACACACAGAGACAAGGGACACAGACAGACACAAGGGACACAGACAGAGACAAGGGACAAAGACAGAGACAAGGGACACACACAGACCAGGGACACAGACAGAGACAAGGGGCTGAGATAAGAGGGAGGGACAGAAAAAGACATGGAGGTAGCACTTCTACTAGAAACCCAGCCAGCGGTTTGGAGTGCTGACATCTGACTCATCACAGTAACACATGTAAACAGTGTTTGGTCATCACATTCATGCTGCGCTGACCGCACAAGAGAGAGAGAGGGGGTGGGGGGAGAGAGAGGGAGAGAGGGATAAAGAGAGGGAGAGAGAGGGAGAGAGAAAGCAAGGGAGAGCGAGAGAGAGGCAGAGCAAGGCAGAGAGAGAGGGAGAGGGAGAGAGAAAGCAAGGGAGAGAGGGAGAGGGAGAGAAAGCAAGGGAGAGCGAGAGGGAGAGAGAGGCAGAGCAAGGGAGAGAGAGAGGGAGAGGGAGAAAGCAAAGGAGAGCGAGAGGGAGAGGGAGAGAAAGCGAGGGAGAGGGAGAAGGAGAGAGGAAGGAAAGATTATTGAAATACCCACTACTGATTCGCCCTGTTCACACTGATAAGCACATTACAGAAAGTGCAGCACAGGTTGAAAATACTTTCTGGGATCATTTAGAACAACATTTGTGAAAATGTGCATTTTCACATTTTCAAACAGAGCTCATCTTCAAACAGGGCTGTCTGTCTTTGAAATACAGGTACTCTTCTTTGTATTGCAAACCAGCAGGGATGTATCTAGCAGACATCAAATTTAGCTTCAGCTACAGCAAAACATGTATTCATTTTATATATATATATATATACATATATATACACACACACACACACACATACATATACATACATACAGGAGAGAAAGTTCTGGTGGTATTCGATCACAGACCAGCAGCTATGCTTCTGTAGCTCCAGAGTAATGGATAGATTAGAACAGCTCAGAGCACAGACTGAGGCAGGGGATTTTAAATGTAATAAAGAGCAGAATGATTTGTAACATTAGATCAATCGTTGTTGTAGGGACTGATCATACACACACCACAGATCCTGTAACAGCGGAGCATAGCCTGAACAACATCACTGAAACCAGAGATAAAACGTCTGACCACACAGCTATCACATACCCCTAAACTGAACCGATGGTGATAATGACACAAAGTAGGGTTGTCACGATAATAAAATGTCTAACTTCAATACGATAAAACCTTTTGCACTTACAGCAGATTAGCCCTGCTCTAGTCATCAGCCTATCAGAACACTTTGAGCTTGTTGAAGCAACAGATAGCCACCAATGACAGGGAGGGAAAAATCTGTAGTATTTTAGATTTCTCAATCGGAGAAAGCACTGCTGGTATCGATACTGTTGCAAATGAGTATTGTATCCATTTAAATGTATCAGTATCAATACTTATCGATACTGTCGATAACCTTAACCGAGAGCTACGATGAAACAACTCCCTGGTGGACATGAATCATAATTATGATGATAAAATGCTGCTGTGGTGCAGCTGAGGCTGGATGGTCATAACGGCTTTCTTCAGCAGGCACCTCTTGCTGACCATGCGTCAACATGGAGTTGACACATGACTACTGCACTCTTCACTCCTCTCCTAAATTAATTTAATAATTCGTACACTTCCTATTATTTATGGCAACTCACTCTATCACCACTCCAGCAGGCACGGTGTAATAAATTAATCTGACATATTGTGCATTCGTGTTCTATCGGATGAACACATTTCCCACATAGAAATTTCACATAAACTCAGAGGATGAAACTAATCATAGTTTTACTGGTGAGTTTCCAAGGTATGACACGACGACGGTGACCTTTAACCTTCTCAACAAGCCAAAAAACCTCAATTTCAGTCAACAGAAACCTTCATTTGTTTGAATTAAATGTGTCAGATTAGCTTGTTAAACTACAGGAGGTCCAGGTCTGATGTTCGGACAAAACTGCGCATGAACAATGCTGTTTTGCAGCCAACTTGGAAGTCCGTTAGGCCAGACTTTCCCACCAGCACATGAAGACAGAAACAACTCTTTGAAAGTTACAAAATAATATATATATACAAACGGCCTGATCCAGTTGAACTGAGCACAACAGCTGTAAAAGGCTCCAGGGTCTCTCTCACCTTGTCCATGCGGCCCTGCTCCACTCCAAACTTGCCCCCGTAGCCATGCGAGGCCTTGGGCACGTCGTCCATCTCCTTCTGCTTCTGGGAGGTGTGCTCAGTCGACACATTCTCACGCAGCTGGTGGATACTGAGCAGGAGGAGGGACAGCGTTAAGATGACACCTTTGGGGGCTTTTCACATTACAGATCCCATTATGAAATAAAGAAGAAAATCCCTGCTTATTGTAGTGAAAATCGATATCTAAAAAAACAACAACACTAGTCTCATAGTTGCTCACTATGTGCTCCTGATGGCCTGAGCCGGCCACCGTCTTCGCCCCCCCCCAGCGCTGCTCTTTCTCCGACACGTCATTCTAGAAAACGAAACCAAAAAAACAGGACAGAATGATCAGAGATGGTGGACGCATGAAGAACGAATAGAGACATGTGAGGATTAGATGGAGAGGGGGAGGAAGAGTGACGGGTTTATGGAGGGAGGAGTGATGGTGTCTTCCTAATAGTTTCACAGCCACCTCAAAGTCGGGGTTGGTCTCCCAGTCGTCCCCTCCGTCGTCCACAGTCACCTTGACCGGCTGTCGAGCCTGTGCCACACACACACTGAAACACACAAAACAAATAAAAAAATGTATGTAACGTGGCTCACTTTACCACATTAACTCATTCATGGCCAGTTTAGGACTGCCAATATTTAGCACAGGCCAAAGATTTTCATAATTGTTGGTCATCTTTCAAGACCCACAGTAAATTATCTATTAGCACCAAAGTGATTTGCAATACCTCAAAATGAAGATGTACGTCTCTGGGTTCACCAGGGGAAAAAAAGTGAGCTTTTAGCATGTTCTGTACTCTACTTATAGCCATTTATATACACCCTGTTTTCACCAAAAAGGTCTCTCTTGAGAAGACAAATAGGAGAAAAGGCCATTTGTGTAAAATACACAATCTCAGGCAGAACTCGCTCTCAATTCTTTTATTTTGAACTGTATTGACATCAGACATGTAAATATTATTCGTTATGACACAAATGACAAAAAAATATATATATATAAAGTGCTTTTTTTAGATTCAACAATACAGTTTACTCAGGACACACACACACACACTTCTGTCCACAGCTGCTGCTGGATCGCACCTCTTCCCAGGGAATACTACTGATCGCCCCGCAAATTAGCATAGGAGGGGAGAACACCAAACTGCTCTGAGATCAGCGTCTAGCCTCCTCTGCACTGCATCGTTTTCCTCCTCTCCTTCGGGCTGGGACGAATGCTGCGACACAGGAACGGGGTCGGCTTGGCTTTGGGACAAGGCGCTGGAACCGGATCGATCATGTTGGTTTGACTTCCGCGAAGAACTCAATCCAGGTTCGCCCTGCAGCAGAGGCGACCAGCGCAGCGCGCCGAGGGGTGTTTCAATGGCGTTTCTCCTCTATGCAACAGGCAGCGTTTCTCCGTTTTCTCCTCCTCTTCCATTTCAAAACAACAGCTGCGGTATGTGTTTGATAACGTGTTGTCGGCTTGTCTTTGTTTGGACCTGATAACATGTCACAGGCTGGGGAAGTCTTTGAACTACGCGCTGTACTAATAAAAACAAAAACACGTCAAACACGTCATTGGCGGGGAGGGCTATTTCTGATAACACGTCAAAGACGTCTTTGGCGGTGAATGAGTTAAAACTGTTCAAGGGTGTCCAACCAACAAAAGTGTTGTCCGACAACGCCACCTAGGTTGTTTGGTAGAGCCTAGGACTCAAATAAAAAAGCTGCACAGGTTCTTTAAAAATCAGGAGTGAGCAGAGTTAAAGTTGACCACCAAGGTAAAAAGGAATAACAATGTTTATTACTACAAGAATATTAAAATGTTGTCGCGGCCCAGCCCCAAGTCCACTGCTGGAATCAGAGTCCGCTAGTCCTGTCCTCCCGCTTTGGTCCTCCGGTTTTCTTTAGGGGACCAAGACAGCGTCAGCCACCACCACTCACTTGACACAAAATCCACTGCAACAAGTATCCACTGCAACAAATATCCACTGCACTGCAGACTGGTCACTGCACCCTTTTGGCCCATTTCCACCGCTGGTATCAGCGCGGCCCCGCCCAGCTCGTCTCGCGTTTTTGTCTCATTCCACCGATCAAAAACCTGGCCAGCCCGGGTTGAGTCGGCGTTGAGTCGTGCTAGTTTTGGTCCCTGCTCTGTTGAGGTTCTAACGCTGTGGACCCGGTACCATACGGTGACGTGAAAACACTGCAGACGACTGATTGGTCAGGCAGAATCGTGTCAACTCTATCTACTGTCAATGCTGGATACCAGTTTAGTGGGGATTACCTTCTCTTCTGTTATTTCCATCAGTCTTTTGTGTTGCTGCCTTCGGCTCTGGTGAAATAAAAGCGATCTCCTTACTCAGCTTAACATGACGGTGCTTTTCAATTGTTTTGAGAGAAAAAAAAATCCGCTCCTCAGGAAGCCCTTTGTAGCTGTCTGCAGCATCGGCTCCGCTAGGCCGCAGGCGGGGCTTTGGTGAAGCCGCGGTCTTACCTGGTGAGAGGCCGCCGGGGTAGAGGCTTCACTCTGTAGCGCAACCCCCGTCCCTCACTCCCGTCCCTCGCGCATGCATGCATGTGAGTTTGACTAACAACAAAGAGATATCCATTCTCCTGGCCGATTGTCACATTTGCCCATGTACACTGTAGGTCATTTAGAGGCACCAATATTTCATAAACAGTTTAAAAGTTCTGTGGATGGATTTAATTGTAACGTTATATGTTATAGCCTACTTCGGAATATGGGCGGAGGGCAGATATGCGGTCGCTATGACGACCAGGTGTGGGCGGGGGCAGATGACCAGCCGTGGAAGCAAAACGTCCATTGGGTTGAAACAAGTAGAGCCGAGTGGTGACGAGCTGTGCAGGGCTGTAAAATGTGGTGGAAATGAGCCATAAGTGCACAATGAACTCGTAGGTAGTAAGCTTGAAAACATATGCAGTCAAACACAGCACTCTGATCGAGATTAGGGGGTGATCTGCTGTTAGCAGCCCAACAAAAGTCCTGGCGGCCTTGGCAAGATAAAATAGGAAGGTGGGACAATTAAAAGTGGCTGAGGATAAAAGGGCCCATTAAGATAAAAACAAGGAAAAAATGTCTAAGATGAAAACGTTAAAAGGGGATTAAAATCTGGCAATCGTCGTATTCAAACAGTATGCTGGAAGGAGGAGGAAGGAGCCAGGGGTAAAAAACGTGTACTTAACTCGAGAGAGGGGCTCGTCGAGACGCCTCCCCTCTGCTGTGGTTCAATGGCTTCCCCCTGGCTTTCACCGATGATTAGACGCTCCGCTCCACCGACACCTCGCCCGGATCCAAGGTCGTCACGGTGCCACACACCTCGCCTGTCTCCTGATCGTTGGGATGCTGCTGCTGGCTCCTCCGTCTTGGACTGCGTCGAGCCGTCTGTTCTGTCGGCCTCCTCTGTCTCACTGGTCTCTCTCTGTGAAACAGGTGTGTTATATTCCCCACCAGCGCTGCCCACACAGGTTTGCAGGTGAGGCCAGTTCCACTGATTGCAGTGTGGCCTTCGAGTGTGATCGGGAATCTGGTGTGTCCCACAGTCCATTAAAATACAAAAAGTGCCCCTGTCACATCCCCCCAACGGACTGGGGGGACTCCTCGGTTTGGTCTACCAGAGCGCTGCACTGATTGCTCCTCTGGCTGTGCGGGCACGTTCCTATGCGGGGCTGGGACACAATAAAACATGGGCAGGCCTTCAAGTCCTTCCCCAGTGGCTTGTGGGGCTGCCGGTTTTTGTTGCAATGGGGGACCTGTACACAGTTTCAGAGAATTCCTATGTAAAACTTTGTCCTTCCCTCCCCGGTTTCACCCTGTACACCAAGCCTGTGTCTCCCACAGTTTCCAGAACAAGGTGAGATTCAGGATCCCACCCACCATGCAACTTCCCTTGTCCTTGCCTGTTCCTGTCTCGAACCCATACTTGCTCGCCAATCAGCAACGGGGTTGCGTTGGCTCTTTGGTCATTTAGTCTGTCCGGCGGCTTTAGACATTTTGTTGCGTGCCACATCATAAGCGTAGGTCAATCTTCTGTGGTGTTCACGAACCCACCCGGCCAAATCACCATTTGCTTTCTCTTGCCCGACCCCGAGACCAACGTCCACCGGGAGCTTAAGGTGTCGGCCGAACATTAGGTAAGATGGAGCAAACCCAGTGGCACTGTGCACGGTGTTGTTATCCGCTTGCAACAGCTCAGGTAAGTGGTCTGGCCACCTACTTTGTTTATCAGCTCCCAACGTCCGGAGCAGATTCAGTAGGGTTTGGTTCATCCTTTCAACGTGCCCATTACCTGCCGGATGGTATGGCGTAGTTCTAGGGCTGGGCGATAAAACGATGTCAAAAATTTTCACGAAAAAAACGGCCACGATAACGATGATAAATTTATGAGCTGTAATTTCAATAAAATATTTTCAGTGTTGCGTTCAAAACCCCTCAGAAACATGACCGCAGCTTAGCACAGCAATGCTTATTGTGAATAATGTGTCGTTTTGGGGGGTATTTGAAGGCAACACTGAGTGAAACCAATGGCATCAATGGAAAATAAACCATGTGATGCACGCGTTTGCAGAAGAATCCCTTTTTCTGCAGAGCCTCGCAGTCGGCTCGGCTGGCTGAGTGGCTCCTAATCAGTTAGAGCCTGGCCCAGCAAAACAAGAGTAACATAAACAGATGGAATTAAAATATATGTCAGGCCGTGGATTTGTAGCGTGTAGCGGTAGCTGGCTGTCATGAATGGTATCAAATTAGCATCTACATCGCGTTAGCTAACGCTAACGTTAATATCTTCATACTTGACAATCTTGCTAACGTTATGCTATCTGTTAGATAGACCATCTATAGCAGCTATCCGAACAACATTACACATCTATGGTTTAAACAGTCTTTGCTTCCTTTATCAAACCAACAGCAGCTAACTATAGCTGCATAATCAACACCTAGCCTTGGACCAAGACGTTCATTGCATTAAAACAACATAATGCAATACACACAACAGAATAAGCACACCAAAGACCAGTGGTATAAGGGAAAACAAGTAACAAGCATAGAACAATTATAATAAGCTGAAAATGCAAATGGATCAAGTTACATTAAAAAGCCATAAGTGAATAGTATGGACAAACAGATGACTAAATAAAGGGCTATCATTTAATGACAACAATAGCCAATGAGCTGCATTGAGCCTCTCTCATGAGAATACTTTGAATTGAATTCAACTTCATTGTAACCGGTCAGATATTAATAGAGTCCTATCGAATACATTCTATATCGCTCTGCATTGAATTTTAATTGTGCCCCTAAAATTCTTCATGTGCTTTTTATGTGCAATTAGTATTAATTATATCGTGATAAATATCGACATCGATCGATATAAGACAACATATCGTGATAAAAAAAATTGCCATATCGCCCAGGCCTACGTAGTTCTACTTTTAGCAATACCATACATGTCACAGAGTTGCTTCATTAGCTCAGATTCAAAGTTCGGGCCCTGGTCTGAGTGAAACCGAACAGGGCATCCGGAAGTGTGGATGATTTGGGACCAAATCGCTCGCACCGTGGTTTTGGCAGTCTGGTTGCGAGTGGCCACAGCCCAGGCATAGCGAGTAAACATATGGGTCATGACCAAAACATTTTGGTACGAGTAGCCAGGCCTACCGAGAGACAGGAAATCTAAGGCCATTACCTCTAAAGGGTACGTGACAGTGACTGGGTTCAAGGGAGCCCTTTGTTCCGCCCTGTCCTTCTGCAGGCTGCATACAACACAACCGGACTGGAAACCCCTCACCTCTTGCTCCATGTCGACCCAGAAGAAATGGCGTCTCAAGGTGGCCAGAGTCCTTCCTGCTCCTGCATGTGCTGCAGCCTCATGGTACAGCCACCACACTTCTTGACGCTTGGGACCTGGGCACACAATCTGAAACAGCTGCTCATGGGTGTTTGGGTCAACAGTTTTGCGGCACAGGATCCCCTCATGGACACAGAGCCTCTTGAATCGTTTCAGCAGTATAACAGTGCCCTCAGTGAGTGTTCTCTGCTCAGGCCCAACCGGGCATAACACTTGCTCCACATACCTTCTCGTAGCCTGCAGGTCAGGGTCGGCCTGTTGTTCTACCGCCCAATCATTTTGTTGTAGAGAGCCTTCATCCTGTTCTACTGCTGCTGAGGTGATGCCGTCTGTAGGGGGAGCAGTAGTCTGTGCTGGTGGGTTCCTAACTGCAGGGAATCGAGAGAGAGCATCTGCATTTGCGTTTTCCCTCCCGGCACGGTACTTCACTTCAAAGTCAAAGGATGCCAGCTGTGCCACCCAGCGCTGCTCCACCGCACCCAACTTTGCTGACTGCAGATGAGCAACGGGATTATTATCCGTATACACTGTGAACTTTGCTGCAGTCAAGTAATCTCTGAATTTCTCGGTAATGGCCCACTTTAGTGCTAGGAGTTCCAGTTTGAAAGAACTATAATTTGCATCATTACGCTCTGTGGGGTGCAAACTCCGACTTGCATAAGCAATTACTCGCTCCTTACCCTCCTGGACCTGGGCCAACACCGCTCCTAACCCATGGTTGCTGGTCCAAAGTGGAAAACCACTTTGCTTGGGTCATGGAGGTCAAGGTCTCCTCAATCCTAGGGAGCGGAAAGGCATCCTTACGAGTGACAGAATTGAACTTTCTATAATCAACACAGAATCGCCAGCTGCCATCTTTCTTTTTCACCATAACAATGGGTGCGGCCCAGGGGCTGGAACTTTCTGTTATGACGCCATTTTGCAACATACCTGCTAGCAGGACCCACATGTCTTGGTAAAGCAGGGGTGGTAGAGGTCGGAAGCGCTCTCTCACGGGGGCCGCATTGCCTGTGGGTATGCAGTGCTTCACGGCATCTGTCCTCCCAAAGTCCTCCTCATGGGCTGAAAAGACTCTCCCATTTGTTTATCAGGGCTGTTAACTGACCTTGCTCCTCCAGGTTCAGGTCCGGCCGGTCGGCCAGTTTGAGCGCCTCAAACACCTGGTCTTGCTCTGTCCCGTCACAGACGTCAACCACACTGACTTCGACCACGCCATCCGCATCAGGCTGATATCCCGCGTTCCATGGATGTCCGTGTCGTTAACCTGAAACAGCCTTGCCAGCTTTGTGTAGCGGCCTAGAGAGACAGGAAGAGGCAGGTTATGCACACGGACAGGTACTCAACCCTGCTTGACTACAGATATTGTTCGTGCCGCTGCAACTGCACCAGGTTCTGGGAGTGCCTCGACCAGCCCATGGTAGTCACGCCCTCGCATCCCAGGTCTGGCACGCCCCCAGACCACCACTTCACTCCTTGCTGGTATGGTAACTCGGTGGGCTGGCCGGATGTGACCCAGGGACCCATCTCCAGAGGTCTCCACGGTGCTGCAGCATACTGTAAAGGCCATCCTCCAGGCATTCTGAAACTTGGCATTCTGGCAAGAGAAAGACCTTGGACCATCTGGGTTTTTAAACACGACATCAAAGACTGCTTGTATGACATTCATGCCAATGAGGAAGGGGTTAGACAAACAATCATCTTTTACAATAAAGACTCCTCGCTGGCCAATATTGTGGCCCTCAACCACAAAGTCAAACATTGCATAGCCCAGAGAGGGGATATGGAGACGGTTGGCAGCTTTAAGCTTAATCATAGAGGGGAGCTCTTTGACCGCATAGTCTGGAAAGTACTGAGTGAAAAGGCTATGTCGGATTAATGTGATTTGTGAGCCCATGTGGAAAAGTCCAGTCAGTTTAATTCCTCCCATCACCACCTCAGCCTGTGGGCATTGTCCAATCAATGCCTCCATTGGCGGCCCTTGTAACACCTCCTCCTGTCCTACCCCCACCACCCGAGCCGCAGTAGTGGGGTTAGTTAGTTTCAATATTGTGTGGGCTGGTTAGAGCTCAGTAGTGGGGTTAGTTAGTTTCAATGTAGACTCAGCCCTCAGTCTTAATCCGTTTCACTCCTGTAAGACTGAGAATATTACTATTTAAATCTTTGCATAACGTTAGGTGGCGCTGTTGGAAGCCTTGCATCGGAGAACCAATCATGAGTGTTGTGGGCGGGCCTGCTTTCTGGGGGCAGTGACGCTCATGCAGAACCAGTGTCTCGCAAAACATCGCCGCGTTTGCGGAGAAACATATTAATCACTTAGAAACAAACATAACCTGTTAATAGGACGTGTTTCATCCGGCCCCGGCGGCTAGAGGTCTTTTCCCCAGCGATAAACCCGACTCCCGAGGCTAACGTTACAGAGCCTGCTGATGACTCACAGTAGCAAGCGGACCACTTCCGGGTAGGAAAAATGATTGTAAAATAAACAACAGGTATAAACTCTCTTTGCAGCACATCGGTGTCTTGCTCTATATTGGAACTATGATAAATGGCATTGCCGCTACCAAATAAAATTCTAATAATAAATGTAGGCGTGTCTGCTGCCGGCCGTTCTCGCCGGGCTCTGACAGACAGTTTCTGACAGTGAAATTCCCAGACGTTTGGTGGCGCAGCTCACCAAACGTCTGGGAGCCGAGACTAGTTTCAATGTTGTGTGGGCTGGTTAGAGTTTGGACAGAAACCAGCTATATGGCCCGCTTGGCGTCAGCGCCTACAGATAGGCTTACCATCTGCTGCCCACGTGTTGGAGGATGCAGGTGCTTCCCAGCGGTGTTCTGGGTTACGGCGTGGGGCATAGCTGCTCTGCCTTGTCGGGGCGGGCTTCTCGGCCTGGCTTCTCGGAGGAACTCTTGTGTCCATTCCTTCAATTGGTCTTTCAACTCTGACATAATCTCTTGTTTAAATTCCGCCTTCCAATCGGTTTTCTGGGGGTGAGAATGAAAGTTATTTCCGCTGTGCATGTTACCTCAGACCAGCCATGTCCCCGTCTATCCTCCTCCAGCAATAGGGCTTCTTGGTGAAGGGCATCAAATGTTCGCTGTGGGTTTTGGCGGGCATGTCTCCTCAAGGTTTGTGTCATCGGGCCCTCCTCCAGACCTAAGAGGAACTGTTCTTTCAGGTGTTCATCCGTAGGGGCTCCATCCGGGTCATGCTGCAGCAGCCTGTTAAAGAGCTCCCTTAACCTGAGGGCATAAGACTGTATGGGTTCGTCAGATTTCTGTCGACACCCATAAAACTGTGATCTAACCACCGAGACTGGGATCCGTACTTTATACATCCTATCAAGTGCAGTAAATATTTTAGCTACAGTGTTACGCTCGTCTTCTACAAATACACTAATGTGTCTCTTAGCTTCCCCAGTCAATGCTCCCATCACAACGCCCACTTTTTGTGGTTCAGCTTGCCCAGCATATTGTGCCAGCACCTGTAACTGTTCTTTCCAGTCATTGTATTTCAGTTCTGAATCAGTTCCGCCAAACTTAGGCACCCATGGTGCGCCCGGGAAAACAGGGGTCATCATCATTGTATACGTTTAACAGCAAAAAGTAAAAGAATAAAACAAAACTCTTGGGTTTCAACTCTGCTCAGGTCCTGATCCTGCCGACGGACGCCAAATGTAACGTGGCCAACTTTTACACGTTAAAAAATGCTTAAAAGGGTCCTTAATAAAATGTTGCCCGACAACGCCACCTAGGGTTGCAGCAGAGCCTAGGACTCTAGTTCTAAAAGATTAAAAGCTGCACAGGTTCGTTTAAAATCAGGAGTAAGCAGAGTTAAAACTACAACCAAGGTAAAAAGGGAATAACAATGTTTATTTATAAAAATAGGTGACCCAGCCCAGCTCCACTGACTGAAGATCCAGGTCCACTTGTCTCAGTCCTCCCGCTTGCTCTCCGGTATCCTTTAAAGATCAAACACAGCGTCAGCCACCACTGCCACTCAAGTTAACTTTAAGGCAAATATCCACTGCAAAACGTCCACTGCAAATTAATAGCCACTCTGCATGCTAATCACTCGTGATAGGAACCCGTAGGTATTATTAGGCTCGACAAATCTCACAGTAATTGGGTCGAGGCTAGGGGGATGTGCTGCAATAGCAGTCAAAAGTCCTGGCAAGGGGTAGTGACAGCAAGTGGAACTACGGAATATTTTAAAAGTGGCTGGGGGTAAAAGGGCCCATTAAAGATCAACACTATGAATAAAAATGTCCCAGATAAAACGGTAAAAACAGGTCTAAAATATGGCAATCGCCGTGTTCTTATAAAATGCTGGACAGGAGGAAGGGAGCAAGGGGTACTTAACTCGAGAGCGGGGCACGTCGCAACGCCACCCCTCTGCTGCGGTCCAATGGCTTCCCCCTTGCTTTCACAGATGACGCTTGCTTCTCCGACGCAGCTCGCCCAATCACAGGCCTCGTCCCAGTGCCACACAGCTTGTTCTGTTGGAGGACAGGAAACCCACAGCTAATCTTCTGTACACAAGCACAATGCTCTCCCCACCCTGCCTGGCCCCGCAGCCGGCCTCAATGTGTCCGCCACAATTCAGTGAGTACTGACTCTTGTCCCGGGCAATAACAGGTCCTGTTATTGGCCCAGGCTGGAGTAGTAAAGCAGAACGGACACTGGCTGCTGCGCTTCAGGTTCCAGAGTGGTCCTAGGCTCGTCTGGATAGGTGCTGTGTTGGCTCTCCACTCTCCTGGGTCTGTCCTGGTGCGCTGTGTCGCCTCGCTGCATCGGCTGTCTTCTCCCTCGTCTCACTGGTCTCTCTCTGTGAAACAGGTGTGTTATATTCCCCACCAGCTGCCCACACAGGTTTGCAGGTGAGGCAAGTTCCACTGATTGCAGTGTGGCCTTCGAGTGTGATCGGGAATCTGGTGTTTCCCACAGTCCATTAAAATACAAAAAGTGTCGCTGTCACAGTAACATCACTGACTAACGTTGGAATTTGAATGTCTTGGGTCCCTAGGGACAAAAAAAAATAAATGAAAAAAAAAAAAAAAAAAAAAATGGGCCAGGTGACGCGTTTCGACGCGAAACGCGTCACCTGGCCCAATTTTTTTTTTTTTTTTTTTTTCATTTTTTTTCTTTCTCTGGCTGTGAACAAGCAATTTCAAAAATTTCAACGGATTCGAAATTTAAGATTTTTTAAGAATTAATATATATTCATATTCCCCACGGTAAAGCCGGCCTTTAATTTATACTTATTAGAAAGTGTCGCTCAGCACATGGTCGCAGACGAAAAATAAAGTGTCGCTCATGTTGCTGCATTTATGCTTCTCTCCGCGGCGCAACGGTCACGTGATGCTAGAGACAGAGGGAGGCAGAGAACTAGTGCAGTGCAGACAGGCAAGAGAGGGAATGCTGTCAGTGAACCCAAGAGGCAAGATGTAACTGCAGCCGCATATAACGACACACAACTACACAATCACCTCCTCTCTCTCTGGGAAGTTGGTCACGGTGTTCTTTGTGATTTTCACGAAGTCATACATCAAGGACATGCTGATAAAAATACCGGGAGGCGGGGACACGCTCATTAATTTCATTTTAGTGAAAACTAAAACAAGGAAGTCGCGCGTGCCCGTCTATATAGCCAATCAGACTTGCGTGACATTATGTGACGTAGTCAGCGACACGAGACATTTCACCAGGTAGCAGACACTGCTGCTCGCAGACACTTGAAAGTGTCGACTCAAGTCCTCATTTCTGTCGGCGACCGTTTCAAAAGTGTCGGCAGACGAAGCATAAATTGGGCTTAAGGCATACATTCACTTGACTCAACAGGATTTACATCACAGTCAGCCACCTGAACTTAAAGCCAACAGCACAATAACAATAAATACATTCACCTGTATCTCCATAAAGGCAACAAAATTCACTTTTTCTGTCCACCAAATGGCTAGTGAATGTTCACATTTTACCAGCCACTCAATAGATTACCATTGTTCTTTTGGATGGTGAGTGAAGCAAATCTACCAGCCACTTTTACCAGCATTTGGCGGCTGGCTGTACTAATTTTGGCTCATGTCTCAATAACACAGGATTTACAGTAAACAGAAAAAAACAATAACCCTGTAATTGTTCATAAACTTATGGAACATTTGGTCAAAAATAAAGGGTTGGGGCTCTCTCTAAGGGATCATTTGAGATATGCAGTGGTCCTGTGAAGAGGCTCTGGGTTATAGGCCCCCTGAGCTCTGGGGGCTGTGATGATGCACACATATCTGCGTGTGCTATAATCTAGCACACATATCTGCTATATGACACATATCATAGATATAGCTCACTCTGTACACGGCTGACCTGAACACGGTTGCAGTCGTTAGTGTTAAGTCACCCGTTGCAGCCGAGCATGGCTGGATCGTTAGTCGTTGTTAAGTCACTCTGAACACGGCTTCATCGTTAGGTGTCAGTACTCTGAACACGGCTTCATCGTTAGGTGTCAGTACTCTGAACACGGCTGATCGTTAGTGTCAGGTCACTTACACGGCTGATCGTTAGTGTCAGGTCACTCTGAATACGGCTGGGTCACTCTGAATACGGCTGGATCGTTAGTGTTCGGTCACTCTGAATACGGCTGGATCGTTAGTGTTCGGTCACTCTGAACATGACTGGATCGGTTGTGTTAGGTCACTCTGTACAAGGCCGGATCGTCCGTGTTAGGTCCCTCAATGGCTGACCTACAAACGCTCGGATCGTCGCTGTCAGGGAGCTGAACAAGGTTGATCGTCAGTGTCAGTCTGAACAGTGTCACTCTGAACAGTGTCACTCTGAACACGGCTGGATCTTTAGTGTCAGGTCACTCTTACACGGCTGGATGGTTCAGTGTCAGGTTAGTGTACAGAGTGAGCTATATCTATGATATGTGTCATATAGCAGATATGTGTGCTATATTATAGCACACGCAGATATGTGTGCATCTTTAATCAGATCCTTTACCGTGCAGATCAGGTGCAGATGGTTAAATCCTGGTTATGACTGAAACTGCTCCCACCTTGGTCACAGTGGTAGGGCTTCTCTCCAGTGTGAATGCGTTTGTGTGTTTTTAGGTTACCTAACAGACTGACTCTGCTCCCACATTGGTCACAGTGGTAGGGCTTCTCTCCAGTGTGAATGCGTTTGTGTGTTTTTAGGTTACCTAACAGACTGACTCTGCTCCCACATTGGTCACAGTGGTAGGGCTTCTCTCCAGTGTGAATGCGTTTGTGTGTTTTTAGGTTACCTAACAGACTGACTCTGCTCCCACATTGGTCACAGTGGTAGGGCTTCTCTCCAGTGTGAATGCGTTTGTGTGTTTTTAGGTTACCTAACAGACTGACTCTGCTCCCACATTGGTCACAGTGCTAGGGCTTCTCTCCAGTGTGAATGCGTTTGTGTGTTTTTAGGTTACCTAACAGACTGACTCTGCTCCGACATTGGTCACAGTAGCCACTTCTTAACATGCAGTGGAATCCGTATTATAACCTGCACCTAGCCGGTTGGCCTGCATGTTAAACAACAATTAGCCGGCCTATGCGCACTCCCGCGACTCCGTATCATCTACCTCGACCACCGGTATAAGATCCGCTTCCACGCAATCGTGGCTCATGTTTAACAGTGGCAGGTCATTATCCGCATATCCGTAGTGGGCAGGTGTGGCTCTTCGTGACTCACTTCACGTTCACTAGTTTATTAATTAATTAATCGTTCGGGCAATCACTTATATCAACGAGCAAACTCACGGTTTCCTCAAGTGCTGCTGATAAAAATCGCAAGTTTGCTTTGCACATGCGGAGCGCTGATCATGAAGAAACTGCCGCAAGCGTATTGCGAGAATTCTCACAGCGACAGAGAAGTCCTCTGCAGGTTGTAAAGCTTATTATTATGTCTGTTAATTTAGCCACTAATATCAACATCATTTCAGCATAAATAACCTACTAGAACCTCAATTGATTTGCCATGGAGTATTTAATGGGCAGCTTTCATTTATTTGTCTGAACACTTTATGGAGCGCATCGTCTCAAAGCTCACAACACGCAACAAGGGATTTCGTTCTCAGATGTAGGCTACAGGTAACACAATATTCTTACCTTTTGCCCTTCAGTTGAAAGTAAAGCAAATATTCTCATGTTGTGAAGTAGGCTATAAGTCCGTTCTGAAAGCGAGTTGGATGCCCGCGTGTCAACCAGCTGCAGTCCCTCATCATCGTGTCAATATAGACCGCTTCAGAAAATATATAGGTTATAAAGTTTGACTGACTGCACGTCTCATCTCTGGCTTGTTGCAGGTAGGCAACTTCTTAATTTAGATTTTATTTAATTTCATGTTCTTCGATGCAAAGAGACATTTAATGTAGGCCCGCCAGTGTTCTTTAGGCTTAATTAAACGGGAATATATGACAAACTCAGTTCACAAAGTGTGTGACGAGTTCATTCACTATAATAAAATACATTTGTTGGATAATAGCTTTTGTTTTTTGTGTTTTATTGTTTAATCTTAATGGGTCTGCAAACCCGAACCGAATTAATTAATTAAATAAGGAGCGGTGTGCGTGCAGCTCCTCCCTTTGCGCAGACCGCACCGCAGTGAATAGTTAGAAAATTATTTGGAAATCAAAAAATGATTTAAAATTTAGATTTCGTTTGCTAAGAATTATACAATAATGTGTTATGTATTTATGAAATGATCAGGCTACATCTATCTTTTTTCAATAGGCTACATTTTGACTGGGCCGGTAATTATTCTATAAGGCCGGAATTCTGGAATGTTGCGGCTCAATTGGCCGGCCAGAAAAAATGCTAGTGGAATCCCTGGTTTGGTTACAAATTCGCTAAAGCTGTTTCCTATCACATTTCTTTTTTTCGATAGGCCTACATGCTACCGCGCCCCCCCCCCCCCCCCCCCCCCCCCCCCCGCCCCCCCGCCCCCGCCCCCGCCCACTGGCAGAAAAAACGGCTCATATCCAGTTGTTTCTTAACAAAGACCCCTCATGTTTAGAAAGGCAAAACCTGAAAATATCCTGCTCTGTCTAGCCTGACATGATCCAGATAACATGTTTAAAAGGCACTAGAGGTAGGGCTTCTCTCCAGTGTGAATGCGTTTGTGTGTTTTTAGGTTACCTGTGCAGAGCAGCACACAACACTGACCCAGACAGACCCAGGCAGCAGGACAGGGTTGGCAAACGCAAGCCAGAATATCTGATGCCCACCAGCAGCAAATCAAGATCAGCAAGAAGCTGCAACCAGCAGCGCACGCAGGGGCCAGCGCTGCTGGTTGCAGCTAAAAATATTATTCTGCCAAACAAAATTCCCTGGCCTTCACTGTTTTATTGAAGGAAATTATTTTTGAGGTGTGACTACATCAGAAAATTAGCTTCAGAGTCAGTGATGTGTTTGAAATGTTTAATTTCACAAAAGGGCCATTATCTCAGCTTCTAGAAAAAAACTGCTCTTTTTTGTTAAATCAAGCTATCTTCTCCGGCTGATAACTAAAGAACGGAAAATGGGATCAATAAACTTTTTTTTGCAGGTGATAGAAGAGAGTCTCATCGTTATTTGTGCGTGTTCAGTGTTTACATAGTAATTATTAAAGAAATTATATTACTGTTTTAAAATGCATTGCGGCCTATGTGGCACAGTACAGCACCTTTTGCCCAAGGGCCGTGGCACTCAAAGTGTTAAGTATGCAATTTAATTACAAAGTGAGGTTTCAAACTCTTTGGGAAATTGTTCATAATTGAATGGTAATGTTGCTTAAAATGTAGGCTATAGATAATCAGAGGTTTGAAGCTATACAAATATTAGCAATCTAAAGGTTGAAGATTTGTGACTTCTTAAAATAGCAGAGGATGATTTCAATGAAAACAAGGCCAGGTCGAAACCTGGCATAGGGCCGGTGTGCTCAGTAAAGTGCAGAACTCTGCCAAGGTGTATTGAGTCATTTGTGTTCAGTCTACTTTAGTGCACATCAACTGTAGTGTGCCTGTCACCTGTGCTGTAGTGTAGCCTATGTGGGTTAATAATCCTGGGTTTAAGCTTCATTAACATAAAGTGCCAGATTTATGGTTAATCTAGTAATATATATTAGTTTCACACATAAATGTAGGCTATTGAAATGTAGGCTTATTATGTCTTTGAACAGGTCGGGGTGCCTGTCGGCAAGATGTTTAGCCAGGTTCGATGTGTTTGAGCCTTTCGCTTTGGTCGCGTTGAAGCACCTTTTACACACTGGTTTCGATGTGTCCACGGGCTTGCCTTCGCTGTCGGCAACGTATACAAAATATTTCCATATTTCGCTTCGTGCATCTGCTTTTTCTACAAGCGTTGGGCGGCTTGCAAGACTCAGAAGAAGCCACTGCCATTTTCGCTGTGTCTGTCCTGTGTGTCGGGCTGCTGTGGAGGACTGAAGGACTGGCCATAGAGCGAGCAGAGAGGGAACGGGGGAAAGTCGGCACGCCCACACATGAAGCAGACAGAGTCAGAGAGAGCTTTTTTCACTTTTCACCAGTCACCATTGGTTCAAGGCAACGATGTGTTGCGTTCAAGTGAACTGGGACACAGGCTCTCAACTTTAATGCTGCAGCGTCCTCCTTGTAATGAGCTAGAGACAATATTAGCCAGAGGTGCATTACCGCCACCTACCGGACTGGAAAGTGGAAAGACATTACCTCGCCCTGGATCCGTGCTCAAATGCGGCGACTGAGTGGAATGTAAGGGCCCTGCTGTGCATGCTGCACACCGGCCCCAAAAACAGTGAGAATCAAAACAACTCAAGCATGAATTTTACAGGCTATAAATAGAAGAATAACACAATACAATGGAGTGTGATGTAGCCTAGATCAGTGTGTGTGTGTGTGTGTGTGTGTGTGTGTGTGCGTGCGTGCGTGTGTGTGTGTGTGTGACGTACGCCTGAGCGCAGACAGTCTCCACATCTCCGTGCAGTGCAGGAAATCCTTGCTTGGATCCATTTACGCACGGCATGGATGTCACTCCACTCGTGCCTGCACACACTCTTCTCTCCTCAGAATGCCATGTTGATTTTCAACTATAGCCTACATTGCAGAAAAAACACACCTTGATTTGAAAATGAGAATTAGTTTGTCATGGTTTTATTAGTCTACATAATTCCCGACCATACAGGTTTGTGGTGTGAGGTAACAATAGATTGCTTTTGAGAAGGTTGTGACGGTGTTGTGCCAAGCTGCCTCTCCCCACCCTGGCCGGCCCAAAACACCCAGGGCACCGACCCACACCCACCCCACCACCAAGCCTGCATACCCGTCCAGCTCCCACCTTCTCGGGGGAGATCTCCCTCCAGCACCCGGCGCACACAGACTCCCGCCCCGCCAGACCCTCTTTTCCCTAATCCAATCCAATACAACACCTGTGTCCGGCCAGTACAGTAACCTCTTTCCCTGCAATTGCACGCATGTAAGATGCAGCTTCTCCACAGCGCAGATGGCAGCTGAAGTCCCTCTCGCCATCAAGCAGACAGTGACGGAAGCACGTGTCTTTATGTGCGCCAAGGGGAAAATGACAATGAAATTGGTGGGATTCAATGTATATATATTAATAGGAACGAATAGAAAATAGCTCAGTGTTTCCCATACATAAAGGAATTTGTGGCGGGCCGCCACAATAATATTTTGACCGCCACAATAAGATGTTGACCAAAAAAAAAAAAAAAAAAAAATTGACATTCTGGCCAATACTTCTGTTATAGCATTTCAGTCTGGAATATGGAATATCTTTCAATAATCTATGATTTAGCTGCTAAATTGTCAAATACCGCCATCTGCTCGCTACCCAGGCACTTATGTATGTACTTAACCCAACTAACTTAACCTAACTAACTATCCGGTGTGCACAACACTGTCAGCCTAAACTCCGGCTGACACCCCAAAAACCTACAATCCGCTACAGAAAAATGTATATTGTTTGTTTATTAACTGGCCCCTCGCCTTCTATCATTTCACGAAAGTGGCAAAGCAAGTTGAGTATCCCTGACCTATAGGGAGAAATTTAGTTTGTCATTGTAAACCCACAGCACAGTAATGATGACATGTTCTTCATAGATCTAGCCTTTTAATTTTGCTCTTAAGCTTTCTCAAAGTACACCAAATTCATGCATTTTACTTTAAAATGTTTAAAAAAATCTCGCGGGGGGGCATGCCCCCGCACCCCGTTGGGAAGATAGAGCCCTAAGTGTCTGAAAAACATGATTTACCTTTTGGTGTAGCCCAAGGAAGCTGTTTGGGCCTATATTATTCGACCTGTATATGCTGCCGCTTGATAAAATCATTAGCCAACACAATGTTCATTTCCATAGCTACTTAGATGACACGCAACTTTATATTTCTGTTGAGCCAAGTGACCCAGATTGCCTTCGTTCTTTGACTGCCTGTTTAGCCTCTATAAATCAGTGGATGAATGACAATTTTTTTAAATTAAATGAGGATAAAACCGAGATCCTCCTACTTGGACCGAAATCAAAGAGGGACACCCTCTCCAGTAAGCTTGGGAACCTGGCTCACCAGATGAAATCCCAAGTTCAAAGTTTATGTGTCATCTTGGATTCTGATTTAAATTTTAAGCCGCACTTTAGTAAAGTGACCCAGATAGCTTTCTTTCACCTTAGAAATGTTGCCAAAGTACGACCATTTCTACTACAACAGGATGCTGAGAAACTAATTCATGTTTTTATTACTAGTAGGTTAGACTACTGTAATTCACTGTTTACTGGTCTACCAAAAACGTCTATAAAGAAACTGGAACTCATACAGAACTCTGGTGCTAGACTTTTAACTAGGACAAAGAAGAGAGAGCACATCACTCCTGTTTTAACTGAACTTCCTTTCAGAATTGATTTCATTTCATTTCATTTTTTTTTTTTTTTTTTTTTTTTTTTTTAATCTCCATGCAAGTTCTTAGTTGCTTTTAGTTCTATTTTAGATTTTTTTTTTTTTTTACTTCTATTTTAATTATTTTATCATTTTTATTGTGTTAACTTATTTTCATGTCTATAAATTGGTTTTAATGTATTATCTTTTGCTATGGTTTTATTGCTCCTGTTTTAAATGTTTTTTTTCTCTTGCATGTCCAGCACTTTGAGCTGCATTCTATGTATGAAAGGTGCTATACAAATAAATCTTATTATTATTATTATTATTACCATCAGCCCCTGATTAGCCAGTCACTTTACGCTCTGATCGATAACATCGTGGGAAGACACACACACACACACACAAATGCATCAACACACAGACACACACACACACACTCAAACAAAGGCAAATCACACACACACACACACACACACACACACACACACACACACACACACACACACACACACACACACACACACACACACACACACACACACACACACACACACACACACTCTTCTCACCCATCCCCCAGTCTATTGCCTTGCCCCTCCCCCTGCTCTGCTCTCTAGCTTGTGGAGTGCAGGGCCTATCGGGCGCCGAAAAAACATTAAAAAAAAAAAAAAAAAAAAAAAAGGTGTCCCCCTTAACTCGTTCCGGCGCCACTGAGCCCAGTGTGAGCAAAGAACTTTTATGGAAAGAACTGAAAGCTCCATATTGCCCCATTGCAACATCAGCGCCCAGCAGCCTCCGCCATTTTTTATTTTTGGAAGCGTGACAGCGCCAAAAGAACCTCGCACAGGCTCGCAGTGGTCAGCTGCGGTAGCGCGGGCCCCTATAATCAGCCTCTCTAAACAGTAACTCAACGGGAGAACACTCTAAATTTCGTGGATTCACATCTTTTCTGGGCGTACTGCAAATCTTGACTGAAGTGGTGTAGTGCAGGGATGTAAAACAACAACCATATTGTGGAAACTAAGCAAAATGTTTCGTTTTCTTTGTTTAGTTTTTTCAAGATAAATAGCTAATGCGGCTGTCGTCCACTCCGTCAGAAGTGTGTTGCCGTGGTTTTAACCTCGGGTCCTTTGCATTTACTATTTATCTTGAAAAAACTAAAAGAAAAAAACGAAAAATTTTGCTTAGTTTCCACAATATGGTTGTTGTTTTACATCCCTGCACTACACCACTTCAATCAAGATTTGCAGTACGCCCAGAAAAGATGTGAATCCACGAAATTTAGAGTGTTCTCCCGTTGAGTTACTGTTTAGAGAGGCTGATTATAGGGGCCCGCGCTACCGCAGCTGACCACTGCGAGGCGCATTCTGTTTCCAAAAATGGCCGGAGTTTCGTCTCTTTCCTTCCATGCTCTTTGGTGTGAGTCTGGACATGTCAATGGTGGACATGGTTTATTGAGTTGTTTCTATCTGCTCTGTGTCGTCCGAATAAGCTCACCTGTCCGTCAGCTCACCTGAATGATGATATCAAAGTGTTTTTCTCGAAGCGTCTGTCACACACACACACACACACACACACACACACACACACACACACACACACACACACACACACACACACACACACACACACACACACACACACACACACACACACACACACACACACACACACACACACACACAGCTCCACGGTCAAACACAGCCTCTGTCTGACCGCGAGGGTGCATGCGGCTTTTCTTCTACTAAAACTTTATCGCTTCATCGATTAACTTCAAATCAGAAGCGAGGTCACTAAAGCAAACATGAAGAGAAAATGGCCGCCCATTCATCTGAAGATCTGAACGAACTGCTCAGTGCTCAAATCATGCTGGCTGCTGTCAGTCACCTGTCTATATTATTAGTTACCTAAACGCTGCTGTGTGTATTCATATTAGCTGATTCGACAAACAGGGTCTGTAAAAAATATTGAGAGGAAAAACAGATTATATATGTCTATTAAATAAAGAAGTAGTATTCAGCTTGACTCACTTCTGTCTCCACAGCCTCCCTGCAGGTCTTGTACATTTTGGGGAACCCGTCTTTGCCCACTGCAAATAGGCATCATGTCCTTCGTCAAACAACGAGTGGAGTCTGTTATTTCTTTGTGGCGTTTGGATGTTGTCTCGTAAGGAATCACGCTCGCTAAACTCCAAGAAAGTGACGGTTGCTGCAATCGCTTCTTGCTGCTACTCGACGTTGTTGCCTTTGCGGCTTGGCTTTGTTGTAATTGTTTGTGCAGTTATTTGTGGTTATATTGCAGGTGGTGATGAAGGTTTGTTGTGTTTCCCCACAACTGCGCCGCATGTTTTACACAGTACCTGTGTTTGCAGCGTGTCATCTCGTTTAAATCCGAAATTATTCCAAATCAGAGAAGTGCTGTTCCTTTTCGCCACAGTGCCGCTGATAAGCTAATGTGTTAAGTGTAGCTAGAGACGAGTGAGAGCAGATAGATAGACCCAACTCCATGCTACCGCATGCTTGCTACGCCAAATGGTACTCTTCCGGGTCTCCTGGTCATCAGCTTGTGATTGGCTGTTTTTCAATGACGCGGCGAAAACACAGATACAGGGAGTCACTCGAAGTTGAAGTGTCTTGCTTTATAGTGTCTTTGGTGACAGCAGCTTTTGGCTGCATGTGAAAGACATTGAAAGAGCATTTGCTCCCATAAAAAAAATTCAATTTTCAATGTTGATGTCCCTCCAACTAAAGAGCACCTTCAAGGTCTACTCCACACTCCTGATATCCACCTGAGCACTTCTGTTTGCTACCTGTTCTACAAGGCACTCTTGTGGTTGACACTTTTTAAAAGCTACTTTTAGTAGTCTAGTTAGATAGCCACACTGGCCTCTTCAAGTCTCGCATTGATCTTCTACTATGGTCTAATAATAATAACAACAACCTGATTCTAGAATAGGAGTCTTTCTATGTTTCAGCCAAAACAAAACAAAACAAAATCCTAATGAACTAATCTGGACAGAAATGACCTATTCATCAAATATGATTCATTTCATTCAAAATGATTTTCAAACTGTCAGTATGATCACACACGATGGCTGTGGTAGGTAGACAATGTATTTTCACTAACATCTTATGCAGATTCATCTCCTTTTATTGTAGAGGTTGGCGGGACCCGGCTGGTTGAAAGGCAGCCGGGGGGGGGATCGGTTCCCATCAGCTCTCTCACTTGCCAGAGGGGTTTGATTTGGGCCGAGCCCAACTCCACCGACAGGAGGCACAGTGGGGAGTCCGGCTCTGCCCGTGGCGATCAAGGTTTCCCTCTCAAGGGTCCAGCTGGCCCATCTGCTCTAGGTTTGGGTTTGAGCCTGCCTCAAATCTTGAAGCTTGCATTGATACAGGCACACTGTCAAGTGTGTGTAGGAGGTCCCTTCCCTCACTTACCCGCTGGCCAACTGGGTGTCGACCAGCACCTCCTAAGATGGACCTTGTGATGGGGCTTAAGGGGACATCCCGATTGGGGATCCACCTGCCTTCTTCAGTCTGGTCCACAACATATTCATAGGCCGTCCTCGGAAGAGCCATGTCGCTCGTCCTCAACCCGGCGGCTTCTCTGTAGTTGTCTCTGGCCCTGTGCTCTCCTGGGCGTCATGAGAGTCCTGGAAGTCCTAGAGATCTTTGAAGTCTCCGAAGCATCGAACATCTGGAACTTTCTGGAACTTGAACTGGACTGGGTATGTGACATCACTGGTGATATCATAACTCATCTCATTCCCATCTGATGATGGCACACATTCCATTGTGATTTCACCGGAGATGGTGATATCCTCATTGTGATGGCATTGGTGATGATGTCATACTCGGCCATGACATCATCGGCAAGGACATCACCTCTGTCATGACGTCACAGGTAGCATTGTGATGGCGTCGGCGATGATGTCATACTGGGGGGGTCCTTTCCAGGGGGTCCCCAGCCAAAAGGGGGGTAATTTATTTGTGCTATAATTCCATTCATAAGTAACACAATGACTATTTTGGTCATGGGTTTTATACACTTTCTGTAATAAAACATCTAAAAGCATCAATCTTATTATCATATGGGGGACCATGGGACAAAATCCTATCAAATGGGGGTCTGTGGTCTAATTCTTGTCAGTTTAGGGGTCCTTCATGTATACAAATTTGAGAACCACTGCTCTAAAACACTCTCTGTGCAAAGAGAGCTTTTCATCAATGTTATTTCATTCAAAATGTGAGTGACTGAACCTGCTCCCACATTCCTCACAGCTGTAGGGTTTCTCTCCAGTTTGAATGTGTTGATATGGTTTTAGGTGTTATGAGCAACTGAAACTGCTCCCATTTCTCACAGGTGTAGGGTTTCTCTCCAGTGTGAATGTGTTGATGTGTTTTTAGGTTATGTGACTGACTGAAGCTCCCGTCACATTCCTCACAGCTGTAGGGCTTCTCTCCAGTGTGAATGCGTTGATGTGGTTTTAGGTTATGTGTCTGACTGAAGCTCCTGTCACATTGATCACAGCTGTAGGGTTTCTCTCAAGTGTGAATGTGTTGGTTTTACATGTTGTGAGCAACTGAAACTGCTCCCACATTGGTCACAGCTGTAGGGTTTCTCTACAGTGTGAATGTGTTGGTGTCTTTCTTAGGTCACCTGAACCACGGAAACAGCTCCCACACTCCTGACAGGAGTAAAGCTTCTCCCCTGCGTGAACGCACTGATGACGCATTAACAGGTAAAGTTTTGTGAATGTTTTGTCACACTGCTGACAGCGGTGACATCTGGGTCTGCTTTTGTCTCTCTGTTTCCATAGAGAAAGATATAAAGATATAAAAGAAAGAATCAGGAAAGAGGGACACTGTGTGTGTGTGTGTGTGTGTGTGTGTGTGTGTGTGTGTGTGTGTGTGTGTGTGTGTGTGTGTGTGTGTGTGTGTCGCAACATCAGTAATTACCAAAAAACAAATAAACCTCTTCTGAATTTCTAATTAATTTCAACAACATTCCTCTCCTCCTCTGGCAGATGTCCTGCGGGGAGGGGGGGTTAAGTTTCTGAGTGAATTTGTTTGTGTCTGTGTATGTATTTTGTATTTTATGTTTGTTGTGGATGTTTGTGGTTTTTATGTTTTTCTTCCAGTAGCTATGTTAAATCAAATTAAATCAATAAAAATTGATAAAAACATATTGATACATATTGTAACTACATTACATCATGTCAGTGTGATATATAACTATTGTACATAAATAATGTAAATAAATGCATTTATTGACTGGATCATTAATAATTACCAAAAAATTCAGTTTTTCCTCTGGTGATGTTTAAAATTCCACGCCAAATCACTGGAACTTCCGGGAGCTACGGCAACGTTTTGGAACCAATTACAGCACCGCTTTCGGAATTGGGCATTAAACTGTTTTAAACAGACGACACGACACATCATAGAAGAAGAAGAAGACGACACGACACGCCACTAACAAGCTGCCGTTTCCAACGTTTTTCACCTTTCCCAGAAAGGAAATCTATCTTTCTGTTTACAAGCTAGAAGACAAAACGTTGTGGATTCAGGGTAAGAGTTGTGTTTCGGTTTCGACCATCAAATCTGTACGGCTAGCGTTAACGTTACATCTATGCTAAAGCTAATGTTAGCTCAAAGTTTTTTTTTTCAACGTTTAGCTCAAAGTGTCTTGCTCACATAAGCACATAACAGCGTAACGCTAGCGTTAAATCAACATTCGCCCACCGGTTTGCTGCTAACATTTGCGCTAAATGTTAATGTGACTGAACATGCTAACTAGTGTTAATGTTCACTCTGCTCTCGTCTGTCTTGCTAGCTAACGTTACTTGTTTCAGACTGCATGCATATAACGTTAAAATAGTTGCCGTCGCTGAGATAATGATATGTGGGGTTTCCTTTGCAGATTTTAAACCGAGATAAAATGGCTCACTTTGTGTTCGAAAACGGCACCCACTACACTGTAGTGGATGACATCGACTACACTGTAGTGGATGACATGGATGCCTACAGTATCCTGAAGTTGGACATGCCGATCACCGACGCGCCCAGGTGTCAAAGGGAGGCCAGCGATGTGTTGTCAAGCAAAACTCCAGGTAACTTGCTTCCATGATTGAAATGTCATTTGTATGGATGCCTTCCAGTAATGTTTGGTCTTTACTATAGGCTACTGATGCTTGTACAACTGTATGACCTGAGCAGGGAAAGTAAAGGGTGTGTTTTGTTCTCATTTACAGGCTATTACCCAAAGACAGCCAGCCTGGATGTGGAGCTGCTCATGGACGACTACCTGGAGGTGGATTATCTGAGAGCAGGGGCTGGGGACAGCCTGCTAATGGAGCTCCTGGACATGGAGGTGTCCAACAACACAGGACAACATTCTGTAAGTAACAAGGCCTCTGTCATGAAGATTTGTCCCAGGCAAAATATGTTTTTTATTTCAGAGCAAAGCAATGCAACTTCAGCAGCTTGATCTCTGTGATAGTAATTGTACACATCTATCCTACATTACAAGTTTCACATGTGCTCCCACATTGGTTTTGTAGCTAGACCACGCCTTTTATCCTTAGCCTAAACTCTTACTGTTCTTTGACAGGTGTGCAAAAATGAATGTATTTTCTAAAGGTATGCCCCTCAAGAGATACAAATGTTGTCTCCCCTTCATCCCAAGCAGAGGTGTAGTGCTATCTGGAGAAGTGGGGGAACGCACCTATAGCTCTATGGGGAAGACTCCCCTCCCCTGGCACACGCACAGGTTCCAACAACCCGCTTTTCGCTTGTGAAACAAATGTTCAGTGTCAAAATCATAGGCAGCGTGAGGGCATCACGCATGGGACAAAAGCACATAAACAGCTCGACTTGCACTATACTATTGCACTATATGAGATAAGAAAGGCCACATCTGGCCATGAAATAAAATAATACATTATGATGCATAATATGCAAAAAATTATTATAATTATCACTGGTATGGCCAAATTGAGATAATTTTCCATTCCAGCAATGCTCACCTCTATTCGATTAAGGCAGCCGTGCAAGTCTCCATGCACGGCGCATTCCACAACAAAAAAACATCGCCAGCTCAGATTGTTCATTTGTTTTGTTTTCTCCAGATAGTCCCATATTCTGGTTTAACACGCTTTCTCTAAATTGGCCCAGTTGGCGTTGTGGGCGCTGGTAGATGCGTTCCATAACACACAGTCAGAATGTAGGCTATTCTGTTGCACACTGAATGTATTCTGTTACACACTGTTAATGCGTTAATTGTAGCAATATAAGTTCATATCAGCTTGTAGCCTACGAATCGGGAGCTGTAACAGCGATCAAAGTGGCTGGATCAGGTGAGCTGGCGCTGCCCAATTACGCACAGGGGGGAGACCACGGCTTCAATGCGCAGATGAAATATCATCAAAGTTGCCAATTGATTTGTACTGCCGCCACCCACAAACGGGCATTTCTGCACTCCTCCAGTTTGCCCATGACATTATTCAGGTGTTTGTTGTTTTTCTTCCTTGGGAAGAACCGTGGTGGGTCCCATAATAACGCATCGCAGTAGCACTCTTCTTCATGCTGTCGTAAATAATAACGCACAAAACACCTCTTGGAGAAGTGTGGGAACGCCGTTCCCCCGCGTTACATTAGCTACACCTATGATCCCAAGTCTCTACCCTAACAGATCTTCAAACATTAGGCTTTAAGTTACATGCTGCCTGCATTCAGATATTTATATATATATATATATATAAATATAAATAAATATATATTTCTAATTGTTTAGTCACTTTGCATAAGGGTGTCAAGTGAAGGGCTAAAATGTAAATTAGGTAATTAATTTGAATTGCATTCCCTCTTCATCAGCCTGCGATCCGCTGTCATCCACGGGACCAGTTTCGCGCCCCCTCCATGTCCAGCCCCGCCCCCTCCATGTCCAGCCTGGTCTCCCGTCCCGCGGTCAAACGTGAGCGCTCCAGGGAAGAAGAGTCTCCGGTCAGTTCGAAGCGACGACGCATCCTGGCCGGAGCTCAAATCACCACCCAATCTCCCTGCAAGGTCAGTCCTAAATACACACTCACTCACTAGTCATTGAACAGTGAACAGAAACATGGTATGTGAAGCATTTTAAAGGGATAGTTGTGATTTTTTCGACGTGGGGTTGTTGCATAAGCTACTATGATAGATAGTGGCCGACTAGTCTCAACGCCAGACCCATGAGAGTTCTTACGCTGATACACTACGTTACTGCATGCTGCAGAGCTCTCTCTGGGTCTGGGACGCTTTCCCCCCAGCCGGCTGGTTATGGGAGGGAACCGTTCACTTGGCCAGTGATTGGCCAGTGGTGGATTCAGTCCTCCCCAATCAGTAACGACTTTGCGATCAGACGACATGGGAGGTGCAGCCCATTTTTCGAACCGCTCTCTCATCGGTGCTACGACCTGTCACTCAATTTCAACCCGCCTTCAAAAACCAGCAGTGGCTGTGAAGTGGCACAGACTCATTTATGTAGTATGCGGAGCGCAGCGATTCAACATAATATTTGAGTCTGGGGAGAGACTAGTGGCCGACCCACATAAGAGTAAAAACACTCCTGGATCATTGCTGCTGCCAGACTGATGTTACAATGGAAGCGTTGATTCCATTGAGCTAAATAGACACAGCGCTTTATACACTTTCATTCTTGTCAAGAAATGAAGAGATCATTTCCATCTGGGGACAAATGACATGAGCCTATGTTTATCAGTCCAGATGGTAAATGGTAAATGGCCTGCATTTATATAGCGCTTTACAATCAGTAGGTACATTCACCATTCATACACCGATGGCGGCAGGCTACCACGCAGGGTGCTGGCACACCATCAGGAGCAATTTGGGGTTCAGTGTCTTGCCCAAGGACACTTCGACATGCAGACTGGAGGAGGCAGGAATCGAACCACCGACCTCTTTTATCCAAAGCGATTAGTGGACGATCCGCTCTACCTCCGGAGCTACAGATGCCCCAGATCTCTATAACAAAGAAGAGTCCAACTGTAAACAGCTTCTCATTTTGTCAACCAAGGATTCACATGACCGACTATAATGAGTGTTAACTATGTGCATTCTGCTTATAATCATAGATATCAAGTTTTTCAAAAGGTGGATATGTCATTTTAGAATGGATTTCTAAGTACTACTGACACACACTTCTTTGCTTGATTCTTGCTTTCTCATTTTTAGCCTGGACATGTCGGACATGAGAAGTGATGCAATGTAGCACAGGCCCACTAGTTTGCTTTGTAGGTTTGTCGGGGGTTCGTTCCAGTTGTGGCTTATTAGTCTGTTTGTTTCTTTTTTCAAATGAAAACATCAGGTGGTAATGACTTGACTGTAACAGATTGTACCTCTCTCTCTGCTCCCACACCCAGCCATGGACAAAGGGTGAGGTTGAGGAAGAGGAGATCTCTGAGCTGCAGCTGCGTCTCCTGGCCGTGCAGTCGGTCAACAAGAAGTGCCAGCAGCTGATGAAGCAGAGCAAGAACCAGCGCTCCAAGGCTTCCCAGGTAGGGGTGGGACACTATGAGAATTTCATGTTACGATTATCTTGCCCAGAATAATCTATTGTCAATATTATCGCGGTAATCATCAAAATATGCTTACAACTCTTAACATGGCACTAAAACATACTGGAATCACTTTGCTATACCTTAAATATTGGAGATGTTGGCCCCACAGGCTAGACACCTTCCTCCTACCTATCTTTCTGTCCTTCCGTTTTTTTTAAGACACTTTTTGAGCTGGAGACAGGGGGCAAGCCGAGCCGGCTTCAGCCAGGTTGACAACAATTGACTGGAAAGACGCGGGCTCCCCCTTGTGCCAAATGACAATTCAAAATAAAACAAGAAATCAAGACAGATTTTAACCAATGGACTGCCAGATTGATAGGACTGTGACATATTAGTGAGTAGGGATATCATGATACAAACATTTCTACTTCGATACAGATACCCAAAATATTGATACTCCTATACCATTTTTGATACAGGGGGAGGAGGAAGGGGGGGTGAGGGTGTTCGGTGACAACGCATCAAGAGACATAAAAATAAAGACGCACACTTCTCCATCATCTAGGCCAGATAAAACTCTCACCACTTAAATGCTTTCGTAATAGAGAGCCGCAGGAATGAGTCCGGAAGTATACTTCCGGGTTCTTCAGTGGAAAGTCTATGGGGTTTTAGAATGAGGATTTCACTTAAATGCATAAAATAAGGTCTGTGGTTAACAAAAGTTTATGGAAACGCGAATCTGGGTTCTGCATGATAATCTTCACAAACGTGAATAACTTTTATGACTTTTGGAGCGTAAATGCGTAAAAAAAAGTTCAAAAGCTTCAAAAGTCATAACTGAAATGAAGTTTAAATACAGAAATCCCCATTCTAAAACCCATAGACTCCACTGAAGAACCACTTTTTTTCTTTTTTTCTTTAATACAGGGAAATCTCTTGAGAGCAAGCTCTCATTTTCAAGAGTGCCCTGATTACAGAAGAACACATACAAGAAGTTTCAGTTGCAGACAGACAAGATGAAGCAGCAATAAGAATAAAGATAAAAAGAAAATAGTAAAAAAAAAACATTTTAAGTAAAACAAGAGCATTTCTCCTGTAGAGTACCCTCTAAGCTTCGTTTAAATGACGAGAGAGAGAGAGAGAGAGAGAGAGAGAGAGAGAGAGAGAGAGAGAGAGAGAGAGAGAGAGAGAGAGAGAGAGAGAGAGAGAGAGAGAGAGAGAGAGAGAGAGAGAGAGAGAGAGAGAGAGAGAGAGAGAGAGAGAGAGAGAGAGAGAGAGAGAGAGAGAGAGAGAGAGAGAGAGAGAGAGAGAGAGAGAGAGAGAGAGAGAGAGAGAGAGAGAGAGAGAGACTCTATATAGCGGTACTCTATATAGCTACTACTTCTAATGGATCAAAAGTAGCAAATGGCGCTGGCATTGTCAGCCTGGTCTTTTGCTTATGGAAGAAAACAAGAAGAGGTGGAAAAATAAGGAGAAACCACACCAAAGGGTCATCATGTATTATTATAATCATACAGACATCACAAAATCAATGAGTTACTGTAGGACTGTGCTCAGACTTCTCCCACGTACACATCTCAGTTCATCACACTCTGATGGGCTGAACTAGTTACCAGCAGGAAAGAGTGGCTCACATTCAGTTGGGGCTGCCCTTTAAAACAGTGGTTCTGGGGACCCCCAGGGGTCCTTGAGGGGGTTCCCTGGGTTTCCAGTCATTTATTCTCACTATAATTCCATCCATAAGCAACACAATGACAGAATGTATGACTGTTTTGGTCATGGGTTTCATACACTTTCTGTAATCAAACATCTAAAAGATCAAATCTTATCAGATGTGGATGATGGGACAAAATCTTATCAAATGGGTCAGTTTAGGGATGCTTGAGGTGAAAAAGTTTGAGAACCACCACTTTAAAATAAGGAAAGCTCCCTTCTTATCTGGTGGATTACTTTAGCTGGGTGTGTGACTCACAAATATTCCACTAGAGGGAGCCAGACAGATATAATTCCACACAGGTTTAAAAGTTCTGTAAAATTCACTTTTATATAGGACAGGAGTTCTACCGTTTGCAAAGAACTGGCCACAGAAAGGAGCTTTAAGGCCGCATTGAAAAAGTGGTTAGTGTCCGCCTCTATTTGATCTACATAGAAGTTAGGAAGGTTAGGTTGAGTTTGTTTATACAGAAATGTTTTCAGATGGATATTTTTCATAGTCTTTTTTTTATAGTGTTCATTTGATCGACTGAAGGAATTATGGAAGATTAATTGAATTTGTTTGTGGATGCGTTGATGTGTAATCTACTGTTAATTGTGTGATTTGTTTTGTATGTTTTGATTTTGGCCTTCAAAGTAGCTCACTGTCCCTTGTCCCCACCATACCCCACCCCACTCCCTACTAGTGTGCGTGTGTGTGTGTGTGTGTGTGTGTGTGTGTGTGTGTGTGGTACATTGCATGTGTGTGTGTGTGTGTGTGTGTGTGTGTGTGGTACATTGCCTGTGTGTGTGTGTGTGTGTGTGTGTGTGTGTGTGTGTGTGTGTGTGTGTGTGTGTGTGTGTGTGTGTGTGTGTGTGTGTGTGTGTGTTGTACATTGCCTGTGCTAAAAAGCCAGCTTAGGTTTATGGTTTGTGTTAAGATTAAATAGGAAAAAAGTGAAATGTGACTTCCAGTTGACTTTGAACACGCCAGGAGTTGCCTACTTTTAACTCTTTGTATTGTAGTTTTGAACCCATCTTGTTCAGTACTTTGAATGTGTCTCGTTCTTCCCTGCAGGCTCAATGTGAACGCCCGTCATATCGGCCTGGGAATCATGACGACTTGAAGGAGGAGCGGAGGAGGTTCTGTGCCAAGAGTTGGACCTGGGCCGGAGAGCGCAGCCGCCGGCATTACACTGCCTCACGCCCAAACAGCCGGGTCTCTAAGAACTATAGGAGGAGGACCTGAGGAAGTTCTGGAGGACCTGCCTGAAGAATCCCACCTCAGCCGCCCAGCGCATACTCATATTTTCATTTCATATTCACTTTTTTCATTTCATATTCATAATTTCATTTCCTACTCATATTTTCATTTCATACAATACACATTCATACTACACTCAAATTAGATATCCATGCAGTTCCCTGTGCAGTGAACCGTTTCTGTGATGTGATGTCTATGAAATCGATTTAAATTAATCTTATCTTGTCAATAGTTTTAAAGTATCGTTTCTAACAATTAGTATTCTAAAAGTATGAAGTAATGTGTTCTTGTCTTTTTAATCTCTTTTATATCATCTCTTTTATACCTGTATTTGTAAATAAATGTAATGAATAACTTGGTGGATACTCCTGTCCATATTTCTTAACCCTGCATGGTTCTAGTTCTGGTTCATGGTTCTAGTAGTGAACTTGAACAATGTCTTTGACTGTGACTGATTCTTAC